>NC_045631.1:51542245-52165745 GCF_009829155.1 Mustela erminea | reverse complement strand
CAACATTGTTGCACTTTTGAAAGCCTTTGTTAGTATGAACAAATATACTTAAATGGCATAAAAACACAATGACGCCCAGGGATTAAGATTGGGAAGGAGTCTCCCAGCAGCTTGCTGGGTCTCTTTTCCTTCCCAAGGTTTTGATTGTTCTGCTTTCAACCAAGGAATAAAAGAGAATATCTGGCAAGATTCCAAGGGTTTGGAACATTGTAGGACACCCCCATTACGATTAATTGCAATATACTTTCTATATTTCTTTTTTAGGAGAAGTGTTGGATTGGGAAATGTACAGGCTCATCAACCAAAGACAGAATGCTGGCGACCATTCGGACCTCACAGGATATTTTTGGAAAAAAATCCTGGAATGGTGAATGGAAAAAGGACAGTCTCAGAGCAAGGCCCACCATTGAAAAGCAATCCGCAGGCACGTTTGATTCTGAAATCCCATTTCAGGCCTTTAAACTTGGAAAAAATGTATTTTCTTTTTCTCTTGGACTGTGTCAATCAGTTGTAAGACATCAGAAATTAATTAACCTCTTTATTTTCAAATTTTTCTGAATTCATGAAAAGAGAACTGAATAGAATAACGATAGTCCCGATATCTGGCAGAAGATAAAACATGGCTTTAAAAACCTTAAGATCCATAAAAAAATTGCCAACATTACAACAAAGGTTAGATGAGGGTCGAGACATGATCTCTCAGAGATAAACAATTTCACGGATTTGACTGCTCCACTAGTCATCATTTTCTTGGGTTGTGCTTATGAAGTAATGATACTCTGATACCATAACCACTGCAGCTTTGCAACAACATATGCTTTTTTTTTTTTTTTTTTTTAAGAAATCAGTTAAAAATGAAGGCGTTCCATGTTTCGGTGCTTTATTTGGCACAAAAGACATATGCAAGTCCCTTGAATTTTACCTATTGTTTCACGTTTCAGTACATCTATCATCGGTGCTATTGTTACGTAATTGGAGTAGGCTTGTAGACATGTGTTCCTTCCAACCCTTACAAGATTTCTCGTGCATCGGGGCTGATTTCAAAGCTTTCATTGGATTTGGTTGTAAATGTAAAGTTTCAGGGGTGCCTAGGTGGCTCAGTGTGTTAAGCCTCTGCCTTCAGCTCAGGTCATGGTCTCAGGGTCCTGGAATCGAGCCCCGCATCGGGCTCTCTGTTCCGCAGGGAGCCTACTTCCCCCTCTCTCTGCCTGCATGCCTCTCTGCCTACTTGGGATCTCTTTCTCTCTCTCTCTGTCAAATTAATTAATTAATTAATTTAAAGAAAAAAAGAAATGTAAAGTTTTAACATCATCGCCATCACGATTGTAATTACTTTCTTTAAAAAGTTGAGGGCAGCTTCGTATAAAAAGAACATTCGTGAAATAACTCTGAGAAAGCTGAAGGCATCCACTTGGGTCCTCCTTGGGATGCTTCTTTTTTGAGATGCTGACTGTAAGGGTATATTCTTTGGTTGTTGTCCTTCTGTTTATTTCTCTGCGCATTAATATACAGGGAGGCTGAGATCCAGTGACCTCTTCACCCACTCTTAAAATAGCTTTTTTATATTGCTTTCAAAGTGAGAAGCAATGGGAATAATAGAATGAGAAAAGGATGTGATATGGGGCCAGACAGACCTGGAAGCAAAACCCAGTTCTTTTAACAACTATGTCACCGCTCTGAACCCTTTGTCTGTTCATCCATGAAATTGAGATATTAAGACTGGCCTTGCCTGTGATGTTTCAAGGGTTTAAAACAATGTAGCTAGGCCTTTAGTAAACACTAGCTAGCATGAAACAGTATCTCATTTGTTTTGCTCTAACAGTTGACTGATTAGGAAGCTCTGTTGTGCCGTGTGACCCCGTTATGATTATGTCCTTCTCTAGGGCCTCCCTGCAGACAAAATCATCCCTGAAGTCATCCAACATTCTTTTCTTAAAGATGGATTTCCTCTAGAGATGTATGGGTATGCCCCCCTCCACACTGACACCTTCAGTGCTGGTAGAGAAAGATCAGTCTCATTTTATTATTTATTAAATACTAAAAAAATGTACTCTAGAAACAATATATGCTTTCCCCACCCTCTTTTTCTCTAGAAAAGATGAAAACTGCTGCCAAACTCATGGTATTATTCACAAGTCATGGTTCTGGGGTGGGGGAACTCTTCAGAAGACATTTTAGGAAAAAGGGGATTATTTTATTATTTTCAAAATGAAACACAAGATCTGTGTTCCATTCCAGGAAAATTTTGGGGATAGAAATATTGAACCCATTGACTGAATGAAGAGTTTTGGCTTTTGCATAAACCTGATGAAAAGTGATGTTGCATGCTTAGATTTTCAAGTAGAAAATGAGGCAAAGGGATCATTTGTATCTAAACCTGCATTGTAC
Source organism: Mustela erminea (assembly GCF_009829155.1). Classification (NCBI taxonomy): domain Eukaryota; kingdom Metazoa; phylum Chordata; class Mammalia; order Carnivora; family Mustelidae; genus Mustela; species Mustela erminea. The sequence goes on along the minus strand of NC_045631.1, from coordinate 52,163,357 downwards.
ATGAGCAAACTTCATTAGGAAGAACGATATATATATCTAAAGTAATATAATTCAATGCATTTTCTAACATATGTCATATGTTCTTAAAAAAATCAAAGTATTGAAAATTGCCCAAGAATTATAAATACCTGTAGGATTATCATAAAGAAATATCAACCTTCCTCCTCTCAATTTAATAAGAAGTTAATTAGTGTCAAATGTCACCCTCATCAGACATAACTGATACATCTTTTTTGTTGTTGTTGTCTTTTAACGATTCAAATAAGAGTGAATGTACATTTGCCTCTCTAATTCCCATTGCTCTGAAATGTTCATGGACACATATATTGCCATTTTAAAGCAGTTAATTCAAGGGTCTGTTTTTGTTCTATTTCTGGGCTGTTTTGATTACTACCACCTTATAGAGTATCTTGAAATCTGGAATGGTGATGCCTCCAGCTTTGTTCTTTCTCAAGATTGCTTTGGCTAATGGGGGTTATTTGTGGTTCCGGACAAACGTTAGTATTATTTGCTCTAGTTTTGTGAAAAATGCTCTGGTATTTTTTTTTTAAGGCTTTATTTATTGATTTGACTGATAGAGATTACAAATAGGCAGAGAGGCAGGCAGAGAGAAGAGAGAGAGGAAAAAGCAGACTCCCTACTGAGCAGAAAGCACGATGCAGGGCTTGATCCAAGGACTCTGGGATCATGACCTAAGCCGAAGGCAGAGGCTTAACCCACTAAGCCACCCGGGTGCCCACCCACTCTGGTATTTTGATAGAGATTGCATCTAATATGTGGATTGTTTTAGGTGGGGTGGGCAGTGGGGTGGGCATTTGGACAATATTAATTCCTCCATTTCATGAGCATGGGCTATCTTTCTGTTTGTGTTGTTTTCAATTTCTTTCATTAATGTTTTACAGTTGTAAGAGTCCAAGACTTTCACCTCCTGGGTTCAGTCTCTTCCTAGGAGTTTTCTTCTTTTTGGTGCAATTGTGAATTGAATTGTCATTTCAATGTCTATTTCTGATACTCTGTTATTAGTGTATAAAGACATCTGATTGCTGGGTATTAACTTTTATCCTGCAACTTTCCTGAATTCACTTAGTACTTCTAATTTTTGGTGGAGTCCATAGGGCTTTCTATATATAGTATCATGCCATCTGCAAATAGTGACAGTGTAATTCTGAGAATTGGTATAGCCTATTAAAGCCAGCCCCTCCCCAACTAAGATATTACAGCTGGAAAAAATTAGAAACAACCGAATTGTAGGGAGATGCCTGGGAATCCTTTAAGTGAAATGTGTTCCCTCATAAACAAAAGAGGTAAATTATTTTATTGGGTAAATGAAAAATGTCTTTGAAATCCATGTTGCCCTGAAACACATAAATTGGTTTACCTAGTCATTTTGCTTAACAGAGTTTTTTTATTTTTTTTTAATTTATTTCTTTATTTATTTAAGTGAGAAGTAATTTGAAAGCCTCAAGCAGACCTTCTATTTAACTATTTTTCAAATGTGGGCTGCAAAAGAGAAATCAAAAGATGATTGTACACAGCTAAATGAAAAACATGCATAAAAGAAAGGTAATGGGGGGAAAGAGTAAGTTCACTACAGCACACGGTTTATTTGAGCATGTCTTTCTGAGTCTATGACTCTGTGAATGGTGTAAATGGGAAATGTTACCCTTTGAAGTGTGCATGCTAGTTCTCGGTCTAAAGGGACCTGTTCCCTGGGATACTCTTTTCCTATATCCAGATTTGTGTGTTTTCTCTCATTAGGCCACAATAGATTGTGTTTTAGTATAGCCGCTGATCTTACTGTGTGTCCAAAATACACAGTATAAAAATCCAAACCTCCACTGTGAATCCGATTCTCTCTGTTGTTAGCGTTGAGCATTAAAACTCTTCGGCTTAAATCCCCTATTTTAAAATGGAACTAATCATGTACCCATAAGATGTAGGGCGTATTCAGAAGAAAAATGACACTCTTCAGTGCCACAGACCAGGACCATCCCTGAGAAAGCCATCCCCCATCCCTGTGTCAAAGGTTTCTTTCTTTTTAATCTGCTGTGTTTTTCCTTCCTAACATCAGGATGTGTTTCTCATTTTGCTTTATGGATCCTACTGTTTTATAAGATTTTTTCCCCCTTCTAAATTCTGTACACATGATAGTCATTCTCCTTGACTACTGAGGACATTCTTGGAGTCCTTTTTAGAGACAAACTCTTTCTCCCGGGCCCTTCATATAGACCGTCTTTTGAACAGTTGAATGGAAAGACTCCTAGATGTAATGGGGGAGGCAGAAAGGAAATTCACCACGGGTGGAAAAGAAAATGAGCCACCAGAGACAAGATAAATGCGTACAATCAATATAATATTGTACCCCAGGGGATGAGAGAGTCACTGTACCTAATGGCTACAGAATATGGTAAAGCCATAAAAATAACATACAATAAAATGCTGCATTCTTCTCAGTTGCCAGTCTCCCGAATGTTGCCATAAACCTAGCAGCACCACTGGAAAAAATGAACAGACATTTCCATGATGCGTGGACCACTAAAGAGGCTGGGAGAGATATGATTTAATTGTAGTTTCCTGGTTTATCTTTTAAATGCAGATTGCATAGGAATGTAAAGTAAAAATCAGTTTCAATTTCCAAAAGAAACTTAAAATAATTTATAAGCTCACATAAAGGGGAATGTATATTACATATTAAGGTCCAGGTTGACTTTTACTAAGGAAGTATACAACTATTAAGAAATAATTATAAAAGTATTACTATTTAATTATTAACCTGTCATTAAGGAATCATGATAGAATTCATGAATTCATGAGTCTTAAGGGTAATTACCTTTTTTTGAAATTATAGCTTCCAAAGATAATGCGTATATTAATTTTTAAACTTCTAAAGTTATGACATATAATTAACAGATAAACAGTGCATAAACATAAAATCATGTTATATTCAACTGAATGAAGTATGACAAAAAGAACACTTGGGTTATTTATACTTTAATCAAAAAAATAGAATGTGCCTACATCCCAGAAGCCCTTCTCAATCATAGACTCCTCCCTTTCCCCTAATGGCAACCTCTTCTCCAAATTTTTTATAGCTCTATGGGCATATAATTGACTGAACATATTTAAAATCTGCAATTCAATAAATTTTGCTATACTTAGATACTTATAAAACAATTATCATGATAAAGACAATGAACTATATGTGAAGCCCCCAACTTTTCCTGTATCCTTTTATAATTCTTCTCCTGACATTTTCTATCCCATTTCCATCCCCGGGTTGCCAATCATCTCTTTTCTGTCCCTATATTTTAGTGTGAATTTCCCAGAATTTTACATCGATGGAATCATACAGCTGTACTCTTTGTCTTTCCATATTCATTCTGCGCGTTTGTACTGAAACTCAACCATGTTGTGGTATTTATTAGTAGTCATTGTTTTACATTACTGAGTAATAGTCCATCATAAAAATAACTTTATATATTTATATGTCATAATATAATAATATATAATTATACAATAATCATAGAATTATATACACCATGTATTATTTTATAATAATATATTATAATAGAACATTATGTATATGTAGCAATTATTTTATCCATTTGCCTATTGATGGACAAAAGCACTTTTGTCAGTTTGGGATCCTTTGGCGTACATTCCTGTACATGTTTTTATATGGGTACGTGCTTTCCCTTGAGTAAATACTAAGGAGTAGAATGGCTGGGTTAAACTGTAGATTTATTTTTAAATGTTTAAATAACTGCCAAATGATTTTTCCAAAGTGGTTCTATCTGCTTATGTTCCCACCAGCAGTGTACGGGAGTTCAATTCATTCACATCTTTTTCAAAACTGCGTATGGTCAGTCTTTGAATTTTAGCAATTCTATTAGGTGCGGAGTCCTAGTCCTTGGCGTTTCAAAAATTTATTTTCTGAATGACTAATAATGTTGAGCAAATTTTCATGTGTTTATTTCTTATCTGTGTACCTTCTTTGGTAAGGTGTCTTAAATACTCCCCCTTTAAAAAAAAAAAATCTACTGTTTGCTTTTGTATTTTTGAGTTTTAAAACTTCTTAATATGCATGTCCTTTATATCAGATACATGATTTGCAAAAATCCTCTGCCAGTCTGTGGTCACTTTATTCTCTTCACAATGTCTTATGAAGAACAGAGATTTTTAATTTTGATAAAGTACAATTTATCAATTTTTGTTATGGCTCATGGCTTCTGTGTTGAGTTTAAGATATTTCTACAAAGCCATTTATAACAAAGTTTTTTTTTTATTGTTGCTTTGTTTGGTTTTTTCCCCCCTCTAGGTATTCTTTAAGAAATGTTGCAGTTTTACATTTTTACATTTAGGTCCATGATCCACTTTCTGTTTATTTTTGTATATGGCACAAGCATGGCTCAAAGTTCCCTTTTTTCCATATGGGCATCCAATTGTTCCAACAGTTTTTATAGAGAATTTTAAATAGTCCTCTTTCAATAACTTCTAAAACAGCTAGAGAGGTAATTAGTAAACATATAGAGGATATGTAGATAATATACTTCGAATCAAAATAAAATACTGTGAGTGATAGAGAATTGTGGTTTTAAACATTTTAGAAGTGAGAAAGAGATAGACTAGGAAATTTTATTCTTTGTTTCCTTTCCAATAGCTGTGGGCCCAATGGAAATCTGTTTTCCTCCCCTAGGGTAATGCCTAGGAAATTATTCTGTCTCAATATCCTGAGTACCCAATTGCCTATTATCAGCATGATAAAAGTTGTGGATTCTTGGAAACGGTCAAATGTCATATTTCACTATGTAGTTAATTTCTGATGGGAGTTTTCCACCAGATGTTGACAATATTTCTATTGATGCATTAGGGATATTTGGATAAATTCCACAAATTTTTTCCCAATCAAGAAAAACTGTATACATGCATATACATAGAAGATGAACACCATGGATTATTATGGTCAGTAATGTACCTGGGAACAAATGCTGTTTCAGGCAAAATTCAGGATTCTAGGCTATCTATGATGATCTAAGATGTCAATGATGATATTATTAAATTGCCTTTGAAAGAATATCACAAATAACTATTTTAAGCCCTTCTGTGTCAAGAACTGTAATTTTTTAAGTTGCATATGCTTCATCCAGAAAGCAGTGAGTTTAACATTGAATCCAGTGTGCAAAGAAAAAGAGAAGTAGAAAATGTGGCTGTTACTTACCCTAAAATCCTTTAACCACATTAAGCTAAATAGTTATTTTCCTCACTTTGAAAATCACATTTGCTACACAGCAGAAAAGTGTAGGTTTATATCCATTAATTTAGATTTTCTGAGAGATAAGACTGAACCCAGAATCGTCAAATGTGCACACACACACACACACATACACACACCAGCTCAATAAAACAGGTTCTAATACAGGCATATTGAAGAAATAAATTCTTGGCTACCTCTTGTTCAACATGCACTAAAACAAGGATATGTCTGCAAGACATTCACCTTGAAAACTCTAAGAATATAAGCTGTAATCCATGTTGGATACCATCTCCTATCCAATTAATACTTGTTCCCTCTCTTGTTACCAAGAAAGCTTCGTAGCTAGTTCACAAGATGTACCCTTGGGAAATCTTTATTTTAAAAGATTATGGTTAGCTCCTGTGAAATACAACCCACTATTTATGACCCGACTGATGTTACCATGTAAGTTAACTGGAATGTAAATGGCTTGGATTTACCTCATTAAAAAACATCAAAGGGCTTTTTCTACTTTTGACATTCATGATGCACTGTAATAAAAATCATACTCTAACCAATTCATTTCTAAAAACACAGAAAGTGAAACATGCTCTCTAATACAGTACCCATTTTATTTTATTTTTTTAAGATTGATTTATTTATTTGACAGACAGAGATCACAAGTAGGCAGAGAGGTAGGCAGACAGAGGAAGAGAAGCAGGCTCCCCGCTGAGCAGAGAGCCCAATGCGGGGGTCGATCCCAGGACCCTGGGATCATGACCTGAGCCAAAGGCAGAGGCTTTAACCCACTGAGCCACCCCGGCGCCCCCACAGTACCCATTTTAATCCTGTGTCTGTTACCTGTTTGCATTCATTGGCTTTAACATCTTACACCAAGGGATGTTATTCCCTAAGAAAACAGCTTTAGAAAAAATTCATGTAGAGAAACTGTTCATTTTCAAACAGGACGTAAAGGACTAAGAGTCAAATTATGATCTACTTTGCTTCAAAAAATTTGAATTGAAATATTGAAAAATATTGAAAATTGAAATAGAATATTTAGGGATGCCTGGGTGGCTCAGTGGGTTAAAGCCTCTGTCTTCGGCTCAGGGCATGATCTCAGGGTCCTGGGATCGAGCCCCACATCGGGCTCTCTGCTTAGCAGGGAGCCTGCTTCCTCCTCTCTCTCTGCCTGACTCTCTGCCTGCTTGTGATCTCTGTCTGTCAAATAAATAAATAAAATCTTTAAAAAAAAAAAAAGAGGCTTGTGGTTTAATGAGATTGTACTTGCACTAAGCAGGATCCTCAGCCCTCCCAGTTCCTGGTACTCATTCTAGATGCTGGAAGGATTACCTGCTGACACAGCTGAGTCCCTCTCTAGGACTGTCTTTGGCTGAAGAGAGGTTATGTCTCCTCCCTTGGGACAGTCTATGTTCAGTGACTTTTCTGTGCATCAGGCCTAACTCCCTTGCCTTGACTTGAGGCATCTTATAAGGACCATTCCAGCTGTCAAGCTTTCCTTGGGATTGACCAAAGCCCTTGATACACTTGCACCCCCCTCCGTCTTTTCTCATTACAGGTGATGGTCTCAAGAACCCTCCCCAGCAAATCTTTTGTAACACATGTCCGCATAGGAATCTCTTTTGGCTGGTGGGGGGCTGACTTATTAATATGTAGGTATAGGAAACAGGTAGCACTTTCTCAGGGACAAACTTGGCTCACTTTCCTTCCGAGATCACCAGGTGCATTTTTTGGTCACATATCAGTCTTAATTAGTACACAAGAATTCTGTGTGCTGTCATTTTCCATATTTGTTTTTCATTTAACTTTAAGAATCCTGAGGAATTTTAAGAGCACAAGTGAAGCCAGGAGCATCATTAGATCACCTTGGTTAATAGTGGAAAGAGAATGTGGAAAAATTAGGCCTGGTGATTTCGGAGTTTGTGTCATCATAGAATTGTTTTGTAATCAGGCCACATTCAAATCACGTCCTCTGATTTTTCATCTGCCTACGAATCTTGTGTAGACCTGAATTTTTATATAGTTATAAACTCCGAACAATGTGGGAAATGCTATCAATTTCATAAAGGCATACTTCTCTCATATTTTCTAGAGATTAGAAAGATGTGTATTTTGACGCTCTGGAGTTAGAGAAACCTTGAAGAGAAAATGAAGCAAATTTTAATTTACAAAATTTAATTTTGATCATTTCCATTAGCACCAACAACATATGTAACAACATTAAATCATCCAAACAATCCTGGTATTATTTTGCATGAAATCAGAAATAGTTTAAACATTTCAAATCACCACCAGAAAAAAAAAAAAAAAAAAAAAAGTATGTCATCCACTGGCAGAAGTTCTATGGAAATGTTATACATACTCACATTTTAAAATCAAACATATACTCATGTTTAAATGAAAGCATCTGAGAGTCAAAGGGCCTGTAATATGAGAAACACCGGTTAAACACAATGGTATATTGTAGCTGACTTGCACTGGCTTATGAGAACCAATTGTGGGCCTCTGCTCCCAAATTTGCATTCAGTGACAGCATGTTGATCACTAGGCTATTGTGAGAGTATTTACCTGTAGGAAATCTGTAAAAACCACGCAGTAGGGCTTTATTGATCTTTTTCTGGTTGTTAAACTGTTGCCTGGACCTCACTATCTGTGGATCAGATGATGGGTTCAAAATCAAAACAACCAAATATAAAAATGGAAATTACTTTAAATAATGTATAAATACTAATTAAAGAAAAGAAATGGGAGACCAGGAGTTTTCCAATGAATTCTAATTTGATTTTTATACTCTGGGGAAAAGGTAAGTATATATTTATCTAATTTTTGTACCCTTATATATTTTTATGACACAGGCTAGAAATCACCATCACAATGTTATAATGAAGAACCTTTTTGATTATCTAATTCAACATTTCAGAGTATTTTTTTCTGAGAAAGAAAATCATGAATTTTTTCTGAAGATGAAAAACAGAGGTGCAAGGTTTTGTGGAGACTCAACAGAAGAACTTTTCCTTTTATTTGTAATGAGCAAATCTTCTAGCAGTTTATGCTTTATTGAAGCTAAATTTAAAAAGTAGCCTTCAGAGATTACAGCAAAGTTTATAATACATTTGACATATGATATCACAAAGTTAGTACATTTAAAAATACCTCCTTCAGGAATATCTTGCAAAACCCCTTTCATTTACCCTAACATTCCCTTCAGCCCTCGGCTATCACAGATTAAAAATTATAATTTGGTTGTGCGTTTGTTTGACATTTAAAAAATCATGTGGCTTTGAAAAGATTTTTGATTTAGATCTCTGCTATGACAAAATTAAAATGACTTGTGTTTTGAACTAACATTGATCTCCAAATCAGGAAGAATTAATAAAGGAAAAACAAATTCTTTTCTGCCCTTATAAAGAAATTATAATACCTAGCCAGCAAATGATCAGATATCATTGAGCATCAAAAGGATATCTGAAAAAAAAAAATAAGTGTAAGGATATGATTTTTTTAAACTAAGAACATGACTTCTGGCTTCCTTTTTCCTTTCTTTCTTTTCTTCCTTCCTTCTTCCTTCTTTGTCCTGAATTACCTTTGTTTTCTCTCGATACCTTTAATCTGTGGGTGACTTCAGATTGGAACTTCTCATGCAAAATGCTGGCGATCCTCTCATGTAACTCAAGAAAAAACCCTTTGGAATTCTGTTACATACATATAATATACAAGATGCATGTTAGTTAATGGGTTTGCAATGTGGGATGATCAGACTGTGGCTGGCCTTTTCGTGTAAGTTCCTCTGTGCAAGCAAATCACATCTCTTAGGCTTTAAAGCAAACAATCCTTCAATCTTCAGTTTGTTGAGATGGGGTTCTACTTCTGTATTCCAGGTAGAGGATATGGGAAAGAGTTTGGGAGACTGTATCAGTTCTTGATGCTGCATAACAAATTACCACAGACCTGGGGGCTTAAAACAACATACATTTAAGATCACTCGGTTTCTGTAAGTCAGAGGTGTGGGCATGATTCGTTTGGATCTTCGGCTCCAGGTTCTCTGCTGACAGGCTAAAGTCCAAGGCTGTGGTCTCATCAGAGGCTCATCTGAAGACAGATCTACGTCCAGGATCCCTCACAGTGTTGGAAGAACTCTTTTCCTTGTTTCAGAACTGAGGCTCCTGCTTTTTCTAGGGGCTGCCTTTCATTCATGGGGAGACCACTCATAGTTGCTTGCTATATGGGCTCCTTCAACATAGCTAGTTACGTTGTGACAATTTGCTTCTGCAAGGCCAGTGAGGGGGAGTCTCTATAGCTCCAGTCTGCTAAGACTGAGTCCTAGATAATGTAACAATCATGGGAGTAACATCCCATGTCATTCCATATTCTATTGGCCAAAACAATGCAGAGGTCCCATTCATGCCACAGTGGTATTAATCTAGAAGACAAGACTCAGTGGGGGTGGTAGGTTTCCCTTAGGGTTTGTCTACCATAGAGACCATGGTTCATTACATATTGGTTCTCTGTTTTTGAATTTGTGTCTCTAGGACCTCTCAGATTTAATTTCTTAAAAGAAGAATCTTCAAGGAAGAGGGTGAGAGGTGGTCATTGGGTTCTGCAGCCTCTGGGAGTCCAAACTGTTAAATTCAACTATTTTTCTGTATACTCAGCACTCCCCCTTACCCCACCTCTGGATAGTATCCATAGTCTGTAGCCTAACTCTTAGGAGGTTTTCAGGGCCAGTTGGAACACTTCCTTATCAAATTCCCATCAGACTCAGGTTGCAAATTCTTACAAACTGCCAAGTCTGTTCCCTTTCTGAACTCTGAATCTGCAGTTTCTTTAAAGTTTGTTGAAATTTCTGAATTGCATTTGAATCTTCTCCAATTTTTTTTTTTGGGGGGGGAAGGTTGCGGGTAATCTTTTTATGTTAACTTTACTGTGGTTTTATTGAGGTATGAGGAGAAGGAGAAGTCTGCCATATTTAACTCCCTGACTCTCCTTAAGATGCTGGGTTTTTCTGGGTCTTGTATCCACATTCTCCCAGGGGAGGGTAAGATCAGGGTGGTTTCTCTGTTTTCCCATGTCCCACGAAGCACCTTTTGAAATGTCTTGCATCAGAACATACGGAAGGAAAAGAAAATACAAAGAATAACTCACGACAATAGTTAGAAACTCTTAGGGCCCAGAACAGCCATGGTCCAAGCTGGTATCCTCAGGAATGATCTAATGAGGGTCCTCAAAGCTTGTCATGCCCATGGGCCTCATAGAAACCCACCTTTAGCTAGAGAGATAGCCTTGCCCTCTGGTCTCCCTTATGCCACTCATTAACTACTACACAAGAGGAAGTACCTTGACATATTTCCCAAGGATAGCCCATAGAGTCTACAGATGCAGCACACAGGACAGCAACAATGTGGCACTGTAGCTATCTGAGTCCATTCTTTTCTGTCACCCAGTTGGAGAGGAAGGGTAGAATTGCATTTTCATTGTATCTCAGCATCTCTACTCCAAATCACGAATGACCAAATCCATTAGCTCCTACTGACACATTTTTCCTCCCAAAGACATTATAATATGATAAAGAGGATACAAAATCGAAGAAGAGCAAAGAAGAATGTTGTGCAGACTTAGCTCTGTTAAGTAAAACCAGTTCAAAATATTAGAAACTCTGCAACACCACCTCTCCCGTCCCAAATCCAACCCAGGTCCTGATTTGAACTTCCATAACTAAAATTCTCTTGAAGTGATTATTCTACAATAAAAAAGTTAGCTACCCCCAACTTAATTCACCTTTCCATTCTTTGGGATGGAGCTACTGCTTACAGATCTGATATGACAGTATTTTCTAGTTGCTAGTGTTAAGAATATTCTAATATATGGAGCCCATTCTCATTTTTTTGATCTTGAGTTATTCTAATAGACTTAGCATATGGAAAGTATGCATGTAATTGTGTGTGTGTGTGTGTGTGTGTGTTCTCAAGCAAAGGTTTAAAAAATTATTTTTAAGTTGTAATATAATTATCAATTATTGAAATGCGCCCCACAGTGAGTATCCACATTTCAGGTGAGGACAAATGGAAGACCTCAAAGAACATGATTTGACCAAGTTGATGCTATTCTGATCAGGTTTTCTTCCTCCTACACTGATAATTCTGGCCATCACATAGGTTAGTGTTTATGAAGACACGGAGCTAAAAAGAACCCTATTTTTCTTTTGTAATTAACATAAGAATTGTAGAGATCATACATTATTCTCTTATCACTCCAGTGAGTACATGATACTGGGGTCTTCCAGCGGACCCTCGTTATAGACCTGTAGTGGAATCTCAAACTGAAATAAGCAATTTGGACCCCCCATTCTCTTCTCTGTTACCCTGAAAGTGTCCTGTTTTGCATTTGCTATACACTACATCGCGAGATTGCAGAAAAAAACAACTCGCCACGTTCTTATTTCAGCAATTTAGAAATCCTCAATTGATTATGATTTTTTTTCCTATAGAAGGTTATTAGCTTCATACAATGAGTACTAATCTTCATTTTAGAAAAAAATGCAAAATTTAACATTTCTTTCATCTATGTCTTTTAAGGGTAAGCTGTTGAAACTTAGAAAGAAGAGAGAGGGGGAAAAAAAAAAGGACTGCATCCAGTGATTATTTGGGAAGAAAAAAATGACCTCAAAAACTTGAACTTAAATGCATGAAAGGAAATACATCATATATATATATATATATATATATATATATATATATATATATATATTTTCCCCTATGGGTGATGACAGGGCTTAAGATGCAAAATGTTACGCTTGCCTGGAAAAGCTACCTATTTAAAAAAAAAAAAAATTAGAGTTTAAATGATCTCCTGGGTACTACTATGTTACTCAGGACTGTCGACACAGAGAAATGAGGCATTCCAGTTACTGAAATGTTGAGAAATGGCCCAAGCGATGCCAAGTGCATGTCCCCTACCATGAGCCATTTCTCCTTTCCCTGGACACTGGCCCAGTTATGGAGTGATAGTCATGCCGGTGCCAAATATGGGGAGTCAGGATGCCAGGCCAGAAATGCCCCTTGATGTTTTCCCCTGTACTCATTCAAGAGAATGATCATAGAATTGTTAACTGCGATAAGATAATACTTCACTCTCTCTTGTAAAAGTTTCTAAAAAAGTCTTCAGATTTTCCAGCAACATTTGGATAGTGATATGTAGTATATGGTGTGTGCCAAATTCAAAGTTACAAAGCCTTATTCTTGGCAACAACTACAAACAATTTCCATTTTACTATGAAAACGAAAAGAACACACAAAGTTACAGTCTTCTCTGGGGTGTTTCCAATGTGTTATCCTAGAGTAAGTGTGTTCTTCTTTTGAATCATTTTTCCATCAGAATCACAAGTAATGTAAAACGACAATTAACATTATTATTTCAGAACATAAAAGCCTCATAAAAGAATAGTAAGATATGATTTATTTTGACTGATTTTAAGAAATCATTTAGTATGGGAAATTTTGAAAGTAAACTAAAAATATGATAAAATGTCACCTGTAATTCCTATATCCAGAATTAGAAGGAATGTCATTATTTCTGTGCATATATTTCCAGGGAGATATGTATGCACGTGTATTCCCTGTGTCTGTGCTTTTGTATATTTATTTTATCATGATTTGTGACCACACTGTGTCGATAACTATTTAGGTTTTCCCTTATAATGAACATTTTTAAGGAATCCAAAGCCATGGGCACAGATAAATTTTACAAAATGCTTCAATCAGAACATATTTATGTGTAATCATAGGTAATGGTTAACCATAAACCATAAACAATATAACTTTGGAGTCACATATCTGGAATGGTTTTAAAAGTCTTTAAATCTTGGGGCACCTGGGTGGCTCAGAGGGTTAAGCCTCTGCCTTCAGCTCAGGTCATGGTCCCAGGGTCCTGGGACTGAGTCCCACATTGGGCCCTCTGCTCAACGGGAGCCTGTTTCTTTCTCTCCCTCTGCCTGCCATTTCCTCTGTTTGTGCTCTCTCTTTCTGGTAAATAAATAAATAAAATCTTTTTTTTTTTTTTAAGTCTTTAAATCTTAAAAACAATTATATCTATAGGGAAATATTTGATTTACTCTATAGACGTTTGGACCTTCATTTATCTGCTTTTGTAAGAGAAATGCCATAGGCTTTATCATTTTTTGTTTGTTTGTTTTTTCCTTACGTGGTTGCTTTAATCTGGCTTCCATTTTGATTTGCCTTTCCTTTCCGAAAAAAGCGGCAACCTAGTTTTCTCGAGGATACCACTGAGTCATTTCATGTATTTTTTGTACAATCTGTGTTCCCTGTTTAGAACTGTGTTACGCAGGATAAATATTTTAAGTAAAACTACACTCTACTACGGGCATTAGTTTATATTTTCCTGTTGATTTGAGTTTTGAAAGGGATTTCAAGTTCATGTATGAATCTGGAGTCACTTTAGGTGTGGATTTCTTTGTCCAAAGCCTGGTTACCACCTTTGCTGTTCTAGCAAGGTAATCCTAGCTGGACCACGTAGCTTCTCCCTGTTCTTCCAGATTCACTCTGCCCATGCTTCTTCCCTGGGCTCTGTGTCTTAAGAAGCTGGTCTTTTGGGGTTCAGACACTGGGAAGCCTCTGTCAAGGTCAGGAGGTGGGAGAAAAGTCAAGCCAGATACCTCATTCCCAGGATCCTTCACTGTGGGTGTCTCTCTCCTCTCCACTTAATGGTATCTTAGCTGTTTTGTTCAACTCGCTGCCTTCTGGTCTGCCAGGAAGCTGCTCTGTTCCTTTCCTGTGTTTTTGTTGTTGTTGTTGTTGCTGCTGTTGTTGTGGGGGTGTAGTAGACTTAAGGTCATAAGATTTAGCAAAAGAAAAAAAAAAAAAAGCCCATGCAGCCATCAAAAGAAATGAAATCTTGTCATTTACGAGGACATGGATGGAACTAGAGGGTATTATGCTGAGTGAAATAAGTCAATCAGAGAAAGACAACTGTCATATGATCTCCCTGATATGAGGAAGTAGAAATGCAGCATGGGGGGTTGGGGGGGGTAGGAAAAGAATAAATGAAACAAGAGGAGATTGGGAGGGAGACTAACCATAAGAGACTCTTAATGTCACAAAACAAACTGAGGGTTGCAGGGGGCAGGGGGGTAGGGAGAGGGCGGTGGGGTTATGGACATTGGGGAGGGTATGTGCTATAGTGAGTGCTATGAAGTGTGTAAACCTGGTGATTCACAGACTTGTACCCCTGGGGATAATAACACATTATATGTTAATAAAAAAAAATAAATTAAATTTTTAAAAAATACCTAAATCTATATAGGAGTACTATTCACAATAAACCCAAAGTGGAAATAATTCATATCCATTAACAGATGAATAGACAAACAGAATTTGGCACATATCTACAATGGAATATTATTCAATCATAAAAACAAATGAATGAAATACAGACACCTACTACAATATAGATGAGCCCTGAAACATTTTGTTAAGTAAAAGAAATCAGACAGAAAAGTCACATATTATATAACTTCATTGATATGATATATCCCTGAAGAGGTAAATCCATAGGGACAAAAAGCATCTGCTTTTCAGTGACTGTGAGGGCCTGGGGAAAGAAGAAATGACGAAGGACTGCTTCGTGGGGCAGGGTTCCCTTTTGAGGTGTTGAAAATATTTTGGAATCAGAGAGAGAGATGACGATTGTATGGCCTTATGAATATACACTTTAAAATAGTTAACAAATGTTTTTGCTCTTTTACATTATGGGAGTTATACCTCAATAAACGTCTTTAAAAAAAAAAGACAAGGGAAAATGGCATACTTATACTAAAACATTTATAACACTTATTTGTTATTTACCTGATATATAAATTTAATGGGGCACTGATATTTTATCTGATGACCTTAGGAGTGATATAATCATTTTCTTCCTCCCTTATGTGGTTTATCTTTATGCTTTTCCCCCCAGGCCCCCACATATAATAAGTGGTCCTTTGTTGATAAACCCTTTGCAGATTTTTATTTGATTATGCTATTGGATTCCTATTGAGACCCTCACAGACATACTGCCTCATCAAGCTAAGTTTAAGGTAAATCAGTATTAAGTGTTTTTTCTCGATACATCTTGATTTGTGCCTGTGTTACAAGGAAAGAATGTTTGTACCATCTCAGTGTAAAAGCAAACAGTAATGAGCTTTTTTAGAGTCTAGAATGCAACATACTATACAAAAATGACAGGGAAAATAGCATTTATAGTGACCATACATCAGACACCCCAAACATGCCAGCTTCGTTCTGGAGTATAGAGGAGCCTACGTAATTATTCATAGCATTCTCTTTCCATACAGGTTAGATATAATGTATTATGGGATCAACCTGAGCATCCATGGTGAAAAGCCAAGGAAGGTATACATTGTGTTCTTAGCATATTCATTATATAGCTGCGCATCCTTTAGAAAGGTAGCTAGTTTCCAGGGGTACCGGGTGGCTCCATCAGTTGAGCCATGAGATTGAGACCTGCATCAGGTTCACTCAGGGGGGGGGTCTTCTTGATAGTCAATCAGTTCTTCTCCCTCTGCCCCTCCCCCCCAAAATAAATAAGTAAATCTTTAAAAAAAAAAAGTAGCTAGTTTCCAACATCTGTAATTTACTTATGAATAATATAATTATAATAAAGTGAATTCCTTAGATTTTTATACATTTACTCTCAGAGTCTTTGGGTTCTGTTTCTTCATCTTTAACCTAAACTTAATACCAGTATCTGTGAGAATGAAATTACATGGTATGGATAGAACACACAGAAGAAATACTAGTTGTTAGTAGCCATCGCTCACATAAAATAATGTGTTACTTTGTTGCCAAATCTGAGTGTGAGTTGCTATTTTTACTAGATTTGGGAGTAAAACGGCTATACGATTTATTATCCAAAGCAGGCAATTAAAAAAAAAAAAAACACATTGCTTTATTATCATACAGTTTACTTACACCCAAGTGCACCCATTTTAAGTATAAGTCCAATGAGTTTTGACAAATATGTACACTTATGCAATCACTACCCCCTATCAAGATATAGAATATCTCCATCATTCCAAATGGTTCCCTTATGTCTCTTTGCACTCAGTTTCTACCCACAATTAGCCCAAGGCAATTCTAGGCTGCTTTCTGTCATTATAGATTAGCTTTGCAAAGGACTTGTGAAATAGGTTTATTTTATAAATAGTCCCAGATGGACCCCTAGTCAAGAATTTCAGTTACAATAAGAAGTCTCTCTGGAAATTAAGTCATAAATGTAAAGAGGACCATCAAATTCCTTATTGTTTGTCCCAACATCAGATATTAGCCATGACAGAACAATGCCATTTTATGAATAAAAGGCAAAAATGTAAGGATGCTTTGTCTTAATTTGTAATCTCGTTTAGTACTTAATGGTGACCCCATGCATTATTTTAATACTCTGCAGTAACTATACGACCCTTATTTCTTCTCAGTAAGTTGGATTTTGAAATCTGCTGTAGTAATTTGAATTTTACATTAGGCAATGGTAGGAAGACATGTTTTGCCTCTGGTTTGCCTCCGTAGAAAGAATAGATTTTATCTCCAGCCTATACATTTCTCAGCCTTGGAACACACACACACACACACACACACACACACACACACACACCCCTAAAATAGGAAGCAAACCCTTTATTACATGGGGAGGAGGACATTTGCTTGTTTGCAGTGCAGGATTCCTATTTACATTTTGACTAGATAATTGTTTGTTGGGGGCAGGGGTGGCCTGTCCTTTGTCATTCTGTATGTTTACCAGCATGCCTGACCTCTTCCCACTAGATGTCAGTAGTCAATCCCCTGGGGGGGGGGAGGGCATGCTAATCAAAAAACTCTCCAGACCTTGCCAAATGTCCCCTGAGGGGCAAAATCACCCTTTGGAGAATCACTTTTGTAGAGGGTATTGAGATGTGTAGTATTTTTCATTCTCCTATTAAGATAGCAATCAACTAGAACTTGACCATTAGGATTTTCCTGCAGCTTAAATCAGTTTGGCATTAATACGGTTACATATTCATGTTATGCATCGACATTTTTCCGTACTAATATCACGTTCATAAATACGATGTCAATATGTACCGTGGGATGATAAGTAAAGCAGGAAAATGAGATTTATTATTTTTTAAATCAATGTTTTGAAATTAGGGCAGGAGGCTGTGGACAGATTTACTACCTTACTATAAATTAATTTGGAAAAACATATAAGGGGTGGAAGATTTTTTTTTTTTAAGCAATAACATGCAATAAAACCATCATAGGTTACATTAAATTTTGATTTGTATGTGAACCAGCTAGTTCATCTGAAACATCCAGATCATTGAACCACTGTGGTTCTGCTTCCTCGACAGAGAAGCAGTCAGAGCAGATTTCCCTGAATTGACTCATTATGTACAAAGGTAACTGATCCAAGATTGCGAGTGCAGAGAATTTGTAGAAACAAACCAACAAGCAAGCCGTCTAGACTTCAGGAGCAGGAAAAGCCCTCATTTAGATCCTAAAAGCATGCATCAGAAGTTTATATTTAGTAAATTGTTCAGAACACAGCTTGTGGCTTCCTATCAGTATAAATGAGAGATAACCTTGCAGTATGATAAAGAAACAATTAGATTGTCACGTCTGCTGAAATGCACCCATGTGACCAAGATAAGTTCCCTGTTTAAATTCCTTGAATTCATCTCCCTTTCTCCACGGACCCTCAGAATCCAGGTTACTTTACCTGAGAGGAAAGGTGGCAGGACGATTCTCATCCTAGTGCTTGAAAACTAGGGTATCTGAGATCCCGCAGTGGACAGCGTCTTTGTGGTTTACCAGCGGAAGTAGCAGAGTGGCTGAGAAAAGTACTTTACCCTTCTACTCAGATGGCCCTCAGCTCTTTGCAATTCAGAATTGACTGATTTTATAAAAACCGTGTTCTTGTAATAGTTGCTACCTTGACGTACCTGGAGAGGGGAGGTATCATGGGCTTATTAGAGGACATTTACATTTCTTCTCAATTTAAGTCTGCCATCTTCTTA
The DNA here is from genome assembly GCF_009829155.1 of Mustela erminea. Lineage (NCBI taxonomy): Eukaryota > Metazoa > Chordata > Mammalia > Carnivora > Mustelidae > Mustela > Mustela erminea. The sequence goes on along the minus strand of NC_045631.1, from coordinate 52,145,040 downwards.
ATTTGCCGTTGGGAAAGAGTTCAATTTCCTAACTTTATTTTTCTTCAAATTCCTGATAATATTCTATTAATAAAAATAATTTTGGGGCACCTGGGTGGCTCAGTGGGTTAAAGCCTCTGCCTTCGGCTCAGGTCATGATCTCAGGGTCCTGGGATGAAGCCCTGCATCTGGGCTCTCTGCTCAGCAGGGAGCCTGCTTCCTCATCTCTCTCTGCCTGCCTCTCTGCCTACTTGTGATCTGTCTGTCAAATAAATAAATAAAATCTTTAAAAAAAATAATTTTAAGAGCATTTCAAACTTCCACCTCCAGACACACACACACACACACACACACACCCTTCAGAATTCAATTCAATAGCCTGTTTTCCTTGCTCACTGCTTTTTCTAATTTATACCACGTTTCAATATTGAATTCATAGATTAAAGGACAGAAGGTATGCCTTAATAGATCTATTAATTATTTGCTGTTTCATGAGTAATTAAGAGCATTGGTTTTGCTCTTAAAATCATGTGACCCTACATATAATGCAATTATATCAAAGTTCATGAGACAAATTTTCCAAAGACTACAAACTCATTTTACATATCTCAATTTATAAACTGTCATGGTTGAGAGATAAATTTCTCTTAAAATATGGAATTTTTATGGTCACTTTTATTTTTTGTCGTTACTGTTTCCATTTATAGATTGACATTAGGGATCCCCAGCTTACAGTGGGGTGCAGAATTTCCTAGATAAACATCTAGTTTTAACAAGTTCAGACGGAGGGAAAATGGTATTTCAAATTATCTTAATCACATCTTCCTCAGACAGACTTATAAAGTGAGTTCTGTTGCAACCTAAAAAGTCATTTAAGATTGTGTGCGTGCGTGTGTGTGTGTGTGTGTGTGTGTGTGTGTGTGTCTACGGAGAACTTTGAGAACTCTTTGGGACATTTCATGGAGCATGAGATTGGGGACTTAGGGGGAAATTGTGTCAGGTTTATGAGTATGTAAATTGGACACATTTTCAATATAATTAAAAAAAAAATTGTCCCCAGAAAGGATATTCTCTGGCATTTTGGTGTCCTATACTTTCAATACATTATAACGTCTTACTATCAGAAACTATGTTGATTCACAATAGCAAAAGAATACTTCGAACATCAAGGGTATTCAAGTAGCTGGAAATCCTAGTCATTGAATGGAGCATACCAATGGAACCTGTGAACTCCCCACTAGAGGGGAATAACTATTCATTACTAAGGAATTCCAAAGACGAAGATTCCTTCTTTTTGGCACGTTTTCTTCCTCCCTCCCCCCTTTCTTTCTTTCCTTCTCTGTCCTTCCCTTCCGTTCTTCCTTCCATCCTTCCTCTTGCTCTATTAGGTTTTTTTTGTTTGTTTTTTTGGTTTTTTTTTTTTTTGTATTGATTTGGGACTTTTGATGCCTTATCCTAACAAAAGCCCTTGAGTCTCCAAGTCCAGTGGGTTCCCTCTTCCGTGTCATGCAACAGTTTTATGTTTGTTTTTTTTTTTCCTTTTTTCTTTTGGTGTTTCCACAAATTCTCTTTAGAGTTTCATCATCAGGAACAACAGACCTCCATCTCCTTCAGTCTCTTTCTTATCAAATTAGCTAAATCTGCAGCAAGGTAAGTCTTTTGAAGGTAACACTTTAGTTCTGGTTGCAAAACTCTTCATTTCTTTCATTTCCTAGAGGGTAAACTCTTAAATTCTTAGCATGCTATTTGGACCTTCGACAGTCCAACCAATCCCTCTTCTTTTTTGCTCTTCTCTGACATTTATTGTTAGCTAGTCAATCTAGATTTGGGGCTCTGACAAGCCCTGCGTTATCTTATTTCCCTTCCTTTCTTCGTACTAACATCTCCTGCCTAAATGTATTTGCTCTCATTTCAAAAAGTCCTTCTAGGCGCAGATGAGGAGCTCCCTTTTCTATGCAGTTGCCTCAGTTCATTCATGATAAATGTAATCTCTCTCTCCTGTGAAAGTACATGAGCCACTGTGCTTACCAATGGAACATACCATGCCTTGTTGTACTGTATACAGACATCTTCAATTATTATTTAACTAGCTTATGTTTATAGCTTGTTTGCCCAATATGATGGCATCGTTTATTTTTTTAGCTTAATTATCCATTTATGTATGTATGTATTGATTTTTTTTTAAGGAATGATAATGGATTATGAGGAAAAGAAGAAAAGATGAAATTAAGGTAGAGAAAAAGAAAATTAATCATACAGATTTCATCTGTGTTCAGTAGAATTAGGAGATATTTAAGAGCCAATCAAAAGTAGACCTAAATGCTTTTCAAAGCTTACTTGGGTGATGGCAAGGGACAGAAGATGTAGGTATTGCAATATCAGTACTCTGAGGAATTATTCTATTATTTAACCAAATTAGATAAAGAGAGATGAATTAGAAATTATAATAGGCTAAAAATATCTACCAAATAGGAACTGTTCATTAATAAGTGTTTATCTTTCCTAGTACCACTAAATTCCAAGCACAAATGCTATTATGGTAAATTAGGTATAGGAAGAAGTAGCTGTTGGCTTGAATTTTTTTTTTAAAGATTTTATTTATTTATTTGACAGAGAGAGATCACATGTAGGCAGAGAGGCAGGCAGAGAGAGAGGGAAGTAGGCTCCCTGCTAAGCAGATAGCCCGATGTAGGACTTGATCCCAGGACCCTGAGATCATGACCTGAGCTGAAGGCAGTGGCTTAACCCACTGAGCCACCCAGGTGCCCTGGCTTGAATTTTTGAGAAGTTTTGTTGAGGTCTTATATGGGCCTTGAAGGATCACAGAGATTACGAATCATGGAGAGATGGTGTCAAGAAAGTCTTGGAGAGTGGCAGGCAAAAAGTGGAGAATAAAACAGCACATAACTTCATAGAAATTCTAAGAAATCTCTGTTCTCTTTAAGAAGATATTAAACTAGAATTTGGTACTTGGCTTATGTCATAACCTGCTCACGATAAGAGGAAATCTTTTAAAATTAAATCTTCTAAGGCTAGCTCTTACAGATGTGGAAAAAATGTTAACAGAATGATATTTTAAACTTCTTCTTGGTTAAATTTGCCTATTTGTAGCCAATATTGAAAGGAAGAAGGAAAGAAAGACAGTCAGACCTTGAAGAAAGAGAGAGAAATAAATAGAAAGAGATCTTTTCTCATTATGACTTAGGGTAAATGATCTATCTCATTGTTCTCTTTTCCAAAAAGTGGTGACCCAGAAGTATAAAAAGGTACCTCTTAGTGTAACATGTTTTGCAGGATTTTGGCACATGCATGAAATGAAAAAGGAAGTCTGTGGCTTCGTGACTCATGTTTATACCAATCTGGATTTTAATGATACCACATGAATTAATGTAAAAGTGACAAGAGAACTCTACCCATATAAAGATTTCTATCCCAGTCCTCTGGACAGAACTTTCTCCCATTAAATGGACTTACTTTGTTATTAAAACCTTGCATTTTTGAATTAGTTGTTATTATCGACAACCAGGAAATTGAATTCAAAATAACATCACTTTTGAAATAGAAAAACATTTTAACAAGGATCTATACTAGTTTCCACTACGTAATGTCATCTACAAACAGTGGAAAATAGGTTGGGGACTTGAATTTAAATTAACTCTTTTTATATGCAAGTAACTAGTCAAGAGAGACCAATGCCATACAGGCCAGGAGTTATAGCAAGGGAAATTATTCTTCTGGAAAATTTAACACCTGGAAAATAGATTCTACTAAATAAAAAATATTTTATAGGAGAAATAAAAGCTTAACCAACATTGTGATGATTCCAATTGGAGAAAGGATAGTATGTTGTCTTTCTACACCTTCTGAGAGCAGGAAATTTCAGAGAATATTTATTGAGAGGGAAAGGACTCAGAACTTTTCACATTAATTAGACACAAACCCAGATTAATATTAAAATATTTCCCCAAAGCAGTCTGTGGTTTGACATGCCAATTAAGCTGTAGCTTTTTCCAGATATCCTACCCACATACATTATTGAAAAATTAAACCTAAAACAGGTAAAAATGATTCAAGAATTATTCAATAACCACTATATGCAATGTTGATAAAAACTGTATATTTTCTAAGAATTTCTGTTTCTCAAAATTGTCATATTGTTACATTTCACTTTCATTTATAAAATCAGATTTAGTTAGGCAGGAATTTGAGGGTATAAGCATTCACATAAACTTTGTTCATTTAAGTATAAGACCAGGAGCTTATTAACAAGGAGCAGTGTCTTCACAAATCGGGGTTAGAAAGTAGGCAACAATGACACCAAGAAATGGAGACTTTAAGGAGCTCAGGTTGAGTTGTTTGTAATGTCTGTGGACAAAGCCTTCATTCTTACCTTTCCACAGATTGGCCTTCTTTACTTTGCTGATAGTGAATTCCAATGAAATAATTGTGTCAACCTTGGAAATTTTTCATCTCTCTTCCCAAGGACAGCTCAGGCTGGTGAAAACCATTTAACCACTATTTCAAGCTTTCCAGGGAGAAGATCTTACTGGCTGCTCTCCTTTCAAGGGTTTACCATCCTTCAATCAACTATGTTCAAATTTGGCTGCTGGAGACACTTCTACTGGATGTTGCAGGCAATAGCAAAAAGTCATTTTGAGCTAAGCCAACATCACCTGTGGTGTCTCTGGGCATTACAAACTGAAAAAAAAAAAAAAACAAAAACAAAAAAACAAGACTCAAGCATTTGCCTGACAAAGACCCCACAGTTGGTGGTAAGAGATTAATTTTCATCTAATGAATTAACATTTCTAGTATAAATTTAGCTGTAAGATTCCTCTTTCTCAATGAAAGAAATATTCAAAATTAGACCTGACCTGAGATCAATTCTTATTCCTATTTTCTTTTACCCAAAGGGTTGATATTTTGACTTATTATGTGAGATGTCTTAGGATTTTTTTTTCCCCTCTCTTGTCTTACTCCTTTGTGTATATGTGTATGTGCTGTGTGGTTGGGGAGGAGGGACACAGTAGTACCGGATGAAATTTATCACCGAAATAATCTTTACGTGGCATTATTAACATCTGACCTGGTAGGGGTGTTCTTATTACCACTATGTAATTCAATGTCTTTGGATTTTAGTATGAATCTGGACTTTGTATCCTCAAAATGGTATTTCAAAACATAAGTTTGAATAGTTCACTCTTTATTTAAGAGAGAGAGAGATGTTGGCAGCAGTTTAAACTTCCAAATCCTAAAGATGTGACCTTGAAGAAGGTCCCTACTGAAAAACACGATTTGCAGGATTTTAGAGTATCTAGTAAGTCCTCTCTGCTTTTTTTTTTTTTTCCCCTCTCTGCTTTCTAAAGGGAAGCATGAGTCCGTATTTCTTCAGCAGTTCTGCTTCTATGGGTATTGTAGTTTTCAGAATGGAAACATAAGAACGGAGATTAAATACAGTTTTTAGATCTCTGGATTGTGAAAGATTATTGCAAATGATTATTCTGTCAAGTAGCAAGTACTTCTGAAAGGACACAGCAGACAGGAGAAGATACATTTGGAAAGTCATTCATTCACCCTTTCCCCTTGGGTCACAAGGTGTTTAAATAATTTTGTAGAGGAAGTAGGAAACAGCTGTGGTAAAATTGTGGATTTTATGTCTTTCACTCTTGGCTGTGTCGCTGCCAAAATGAAACCATTAATAAGATTGAGACTAGGTGAGCTTAAAATGTGCAAACCTGAGCTCCTTCTTTGAGGGAGGCCTATAATGGGCTGCTTTTCTTTTCCATTGTTCCCACAGAATACTGAGGGTAAATGAGTTAAGCATTTTTTTTTTTTTAAAGCTTAATTCTTTGTTGGAGTCATAATTTAACGAAGCAAAGAGAAGAACCTAGTACAAGATCTGGCCAGCAGTTTATTTTCCCCATGCTTATTCTCTTCACTAGGTATAAATTGAAACCTTGTAAGATAATTTCAAAGCCCTTAGGCAGACAGGGTACAATAATTTTTTTACACCAAGAGGGGAGATTGTTCTGAATAGCGTAATACATCTTAAGGTAATCTAGGGTTTAAGAACAGGACCAAGAAAATCTTATTCTGAAATGCCCTCAAATTGTTCTCTTAAACATCCAGATCTAGAAACTGATATAAAATAGATACACACACAAATATATATATATATATATATATATATATATATATTTTCTGTATATCAGTGGAGAAGTTCACAGCATGATAAAATGATTATTAATGTGAGGTTATAAAGAAGTGAGGTTCCAACTTCAAAAGAGCTTAGTTTAGCTGCCTGGAATCTTAAATCTTACTTCTGAAAACAACATCTAACACCTAATGGAACAAATATACCAGACAAACTTAAGAACAATTAGGGAGACTGCAAATAACAGCATTTTTAAAATAAATTATTTAAAGACGCCATAGACAAAATTCAGACCAATGCAAAAGTTGCAGAGTCATAGCATTTTTGCAGCAATAAGAAATGTAGGGATTAAATCATCTCACTATTGAATATAAGGAAAGCAAAATTCAGAGAAGTTGATTTACTTAAGATCATACAGCTGGAACAGGACAGAGCAAAATTTGTATCCTGTTTCCACTTCAATTCCAGTGTTATTTCTACAAAGTCAGGTTAATCTTTGATGTCTGATACTCTCTCCTATGAGAGAGGTAATAATTCGAGGGGAAAATAAATCATGTCTGTTACTATTAAGATTTAATAGGCGTAGAGAAAGGCTGATTCATTTCTCAAAATTACCATGTAGCTTTGTCAAACTCACAATGTATTTGGGCTTACACACAAAACAAACTGTGTATTAGTACGATCCAGGAAAATGGATATATTCTCCGAACGAGATTGCAACCTTTGTAACAATTCTTTTTGCTTCACTTTCTAATCATGACCAGTACTTGGAATTGAAATACTAATCTAGTAACTAGTTGTGGCTCATTGAGTTTATTCAAAGAAGAAACACTGAGAGTGCGTAATATGTTGTATAGATATTAATGCTACATGTAATGATATTATAACTGACCAAAAGAAAGATGGAAAAAAAAAAAAAGAGAGAGAGAATTTCTACTAGAATCAGTTGGTTTGGAATTTATCCCACAAAAACTAACGTGCATTTTATCCCCTTCATTCCTTCTTCCTTGTAACACTTAGAAAATACAGCAAAAATATATATATACAATCGTTATCTAAAGAAAGACACTGGGAATACAGCCTAAGAAAACTACCAAAAGTACATTTGCAAACATAAATCAACATAAGGCTTGTAAAAACACAAGAATAGGGCTGCATTCTTGGGCATCAAACCAGAGGGGGTGTTGGTTGCTTTAGAAACCATTTCTCCATTGTGTCTCTTGACTTACTAGTAACCCCAGTTATGCACTTTTTAAACATCAATAACTAAATGCACATGCTAATGTAATTTTTAAACACTGAACATAAAGTCAGGTAGTTGTACATAGCCTACACTCATGGAAAGCAAAGAGAAGTGGTAGAGTATAGAAAACTAGCATCCATTAAGTACACATTAGAACCAAGGCATGTGGTCTTTACAAAACCCAGCTCAGACTTCTGTTTTACAGAGGAGTCTCAAAAAGTTTGAATGTTTTTTCCGGGGTACATATAGCAAGAAGTAGCACAATTCAAACCAAGGTTCATTCAAGTCCAAAGTACAAGGTCTTTTCACTACAGTGTTGTGAAGTGATACATTTTCTGGATCACTGATCTCTCTCTCTCTTTTATTCTGTGTGTGTGTCTTTTTGTGCAGGCTTGGAATAGTAAAGGGATATGTTGAAAAATAGTTATATACTCTAGATAAATTTATATTTAATAAGATTTCCTTCCCAGAATAATGGGATTAAGAAACCAACTATCCTCTATTTAACAAAAAGCAAGCATAAAACCGGGAAAAACTGTCAAAAACAATCATTTCAGTTGGCTAAAACTCTAGAAATCAACCAACATTGAACATCAATGTGAACTGTGTTTATTCACAAATGCTACTAAACTTGGGGTAAGAACAGCATGAGCCTGTGGTATTCTTGTCTAGGACGGATCCCATGACCCGACTCGCTCTGTCCATGATAATCTACCCAGGGAAAGTCAGGCTGTCACCATCACTGCTAGTGAGGACACACAGAATTTAGAACATTATTATCAAAGTGGTGTGATGATTAATTTCAGTGTCAACTTGACTGGGTCACAGGATGTCCAGATATTTGGTTAAATATTATTTCTGGGTGTGTCCATGAGAATGTTTTGGGACAAAATTAACATTTGAACCCGTAGACTAAGTAAAGCAGATTGTCCTCCCCAACGTGGGTAGGAAATCTCCCAACCTGTTGAAAGCCTAAATAAAATGGAGAAAGGCAGAAGAAGAGAGAATTCTTTCTCTGCCTTACTGCTTGAGCTGGATGTTGGTCGTCTTGGGCTCTCAGACTAGGACTTAACCATTGGCACGCCTGGTTCTCAAGCCTTTGGACCCTGACTGGAACTAACCACTGGCTTTCCTCAGTCTCAGATACTTGACTATGGGACTTCTCAATCTCCATAATCACATGCTCATATATAAAAATGCAAGTATACCCATGCATTTTCATTTATGTGTGTTTATAGGTGTCTTCTATTGGTTCTCTTTCTCTGAAGAACCCTGACTAACACAAGTGGCAATCCTGATAGGAGTAAAAAAAGAGGCCAGGAGCCTCTATTTGCTCAAATTTGCATAGCTAGGGATTAAACAAGAGTTCTAGTAGGTGAGGCACACATGGGGGTTTGATAAGCTTTCTACATGTCTGGGGTTGGCCAGAAAATATGTGTGTGTACAGCAAAGATCAAAACAGACCTAAGCCACCACTCACATATCTCTGGGCTATCATGCCAGGGGCATCTTCTCAAAGAAGACACAAGGAAGTTCCAAGGAAAGTTAAAAAAAAAAAAAAAAAAAAAGGTGACCTTAAAGCAGCCTAATTGAATATGCTTCCCAACTTACATATGGATCTGTCAACAGAGAGTAGAAGGACATTAAGCTTGATGTGTTTGAGAATAATTTCTAATCCTGGACTGAACAGTAAGTTATTCAATAGCTACACGTTTGGGGGGAGTCATAGGTCATAGATTTAATGAAAAACAAAAACAAAAACAAAAGCAAAAAACAAAACAAAGCAACAGCAACAACAACAATGAAACCAAAGCCAAAACAACTCTCAGGAGGGAAAAGTCAATATTGTCTGAACTATGCACTACTTCACACAAAAAAATATGTGAAGCAACAGGAAAATGTAACTCATACTCAGAGAAAAAGGGCAATCAACAGAAACTGTGTGTGAGTGTCCCCCAACCCCAATTTTGGATTTAGCAAGTAACTTCAAAAGAATCCAAATAGTTAAAGAATACCATATTGAAAGAATAAAAGAAAAGTATAATGATCAATGATGCAATGAACAGAAACTCATATTAAGGAGATGGCAATTGTAGAACAAAAACTAAGGGAGATTTTGGATTTAAAAAATAAAGTAATTAAAGTGAGAAGTTCACCTGACAGTTACAACAGAAGAGACATGTGGGCAGGGGGAAAAAAAAATCTATAAAGTTGAAAATAGATCAATGGGAAAATGAATAGAACTTCAGAGACCTACGAAGCACTATCAAGCATACATGTGTGTGTAATGAGTGTCCCACAAGGAGAGAAGAGAGCAAAAGGGAACAACTATTTGGAGAAATAATGGCCCCAAATTTCCCAAATTTAATGAAAGCCAGTAATCTATAGATCTAAGAAGCTCAATACAACCAAGCTTCTTTTTCTTTCTTTTTTTAAATTGAAATTCCAAATTCTTATAAGCAATAGTTAAATAAGTCATTCAGGCATATACACCAGGCTTGTAATTGCTTATAAAATATGTATGTGGATATGTTGAATTGGATACTTAAAGTAAAAGAAATAGCTATTGGAGAAGCGGGATCATGGTACACATATTTGACTGTCCGTCTTCACTGGGCATCACCAACAGCTCCTTCTAAGGTTTCCCTGTAAGTGCAGAGGAGGAACTGAGGGCTACATTTTTTAGAATGTGCTCATGTATCTGATTCAGGGTTAAAGTGTAAAAAGGCAGTCATTGGAGACCAACGGGGAAGTCTGGAGAGAAAGATGGAATGTTTCAAGCAGAATGTGTGTTCCCTGAACTTTTGATAATTACCCACATTGGAATTTCAGATTGATATAAATCATTAGGAGATTCCCAGGGGTTCTTTTTTTTTTTTTTCCTTTTTTTTTTTTTTTTTTAAATTCCCAAGGGCTTTTGAGACTTTCAGACACTCCAGGCAAGATCCTGAGAATCCTGTTCTGGGGCTGAATCGTCTCTTTGGGTACTGATTTCCCTGACATTAACTTCCTTACCCCTTCACTAGTGATATAAACTCCTAATCCCAAATACTTAAGCCATCCATAATTTGAGAAAAATATATCGGTGCTTCTATATTAACATGGTGTTGAGTTTTACATTCTATGTTCAAGTTGTTAGAATACCTTCATCACAATTTGGAGAATAACTTCTACCTGACCCTCCAAATGACTGCTGATTCCTCTCTCTAGCTCACTGTGCAAATTTTGCTCAGAGGAGTTTTTTAAATTATTTAAATTAAGTTAAGTTAACATATAGTGTATTATTAATTTCAGGGGTAGAATTTAGTGATTCATCAGTTGCATAGACCGCCCAGTGCTCATTCTATCATGTGCCCTCCTTAATGCCCATCCCCCATTCACCCCATCCCCTCACCCAGCTCCCCGCCAGCAACCCTTAGTTTATTTCCTAGAGTTCAGTCCCTCTCTGTTTTCATCTGAATCCTTCCTTCCCTTCCTCTATGTTGATCTGCTTTGTTTCTTAAATTCCACTTATGAGTGAAATCATATGGTATTCGTCTTTCTCTGACTTATTTGGCTTAGCGTAGTACCCTCTAGTTCCATCCACGTCATTGCAAGTAGCAAGATTTTGTTCCTTTTGATGGCTGAGTAATATTCCATTAGATGATAGATAGATAGATAGATAGATAGATAGATAGATAGATAGATAAATAGATATCATTTCTTTATCAATTCATCTGTCATTGGGTTCTGGACTCTTTCCATATTGCAGACATTGTAGACATTGCTGCTATGAACAATTGGGGCACATGTGCCCCTTTAAATCAGTACTTTTGTATCCTTTGGGTAAATACCTAGTAGTGCAATTGCTGGATTATAGGGTAGCTCTATTTGTAACTTTTTGAGGAACCTCCGTTCTGTTTTCCAGCGTAGCTGCACCAGTTTGCATTCTCACCGACAGTGTAAGAGGGTTCCCTTTTCTCTGCATCCTCACCAACATCTGTTGTTTCCTGAATTGTTAATTTGAGCCATTTGGTCAGAGGAGTTTTTTTGTTTGTTTGTTTTGTTTTGTTTTTAAAGCCGTGAATTGACCCAGAGTTGTTAATTTTGGAGATGGCTGGGCTTGAATTGACCCAGAGTTGTTAATTTTGGACATGGCTGAACTAGATAACAGCAGCAGAAAATGCAAACATCTGAGTTCCATAAATGGTCACAGATTTCACAGCAAAACCTATAGTGAGCATTAAAAGTTTGTTTCCTGGAGTATTTAAAAGTACTTTTGAATCTCTAACATCCTCAATCTACAATCTCTTTTTCCCTGCTAAATCTTTGTTAGAATGCAAATGAGGGAAAGGCAGAAAATAACCACATCTCCGACTGAATAGATAGATAGATAGATAGATAGATAGATAAACAACAGCCAGAATAAAGCCTCCAAAAGCATAACCAGCACATTGCCTGGTTACCTTAAGAGAAATGTCACTATTGCATTTTGCTGTTTAATGCTTTTGAATTATTAATGATTTCTAACAATTCCTTAACCGTAAAGACTAGTCCTTTATCTTTTCAACACAATATGGCACAGATTGAGGACATGAAAGGGATTTTTAATGGACTCCAGGACAATGAAGAAGGATAAATGTGTTTAAAGCACTTGGATTTAGAGAAACCGGTCATTTTCTCTTAAGAGCTTTATTGACAGGAAAGCCAACATTCTCTTGTAGTGCTACTTTGGATGAGCATATTTTGAAAGTGTTTTCTCCCTCCTTTTAAATAGAATTTATGTTCTGGAGCAGTTTTAGGTTCACAGCAAAATTGAATGAAAAGTGAATGTCCTACAACATCCTCCAATATCTATAACCCACCCCACCCCCAAAATGGACTCGACATTCCTGTATCTTTATCACTCCAATTCCATAGTTTATATTAAGGTTCAATCTTGGTGAACATCTGTTCACCCAAAACGGTACATTTTATGGGTTTTATTTTTTAGCAAATGTAAATGTCACATATCCACCATTATAGGATCATACAGAATAGTTTCACTGTCCTTAAAATCCTCTTTGGTTAGTGTTCACCCCTACCATCCTCATCCCTCCCCAGTAGCCCTGATCTTTTTACTGTCTCCATAATTTTGGATTCCACAGCTGGAATCACACAGTAATTAGTAATGTGCCCTTAAGATTCCTCCATGTCTTTTTAGGGTCCTAGAGCTCTTCTCTTTTGTTTTGCTGTTGTTTTTTAAGTGCTGAATAATATTCCATTGTTTGGATGGACCGAAATTTATTCATTCACGTCCTGCAGGACATCTTGGTTGTGTCCAAGCTTTGGCAATTAAGAATAAATCTGCTTATAAACCATCTGTGTGCAGGTTTTTGTGTTGATGTGTTTTCAACTCCTTTGCATAAATACCAAGCAATGTGATTGCTGGATTGTTTGCTATGAGTATGTTTAGTTTTGTGAGACTGTCTGTCTTCCAAAGTGGCTCTACCATTTCCCTTCTTACCAGCCATAAATGAGATGCTTGCTGCTGTATATCCTCACCAGTATTTGGTTTTGCTAGTGTTCTGGAACTTGGCTGTTCTAAGAGGTGTGTGTAGTGGTATCTCAGAGCTGTTTTAATTTGCATTTCCCTAGTGACATACGATGCAGAGGATATTTTTTGTATGCATATTTGCCAAGTGCGTATCTTCTTTAATGAGGTGGTTGTTCAGATCTTTTGCCCGTTCTTTAACTGAATTATTTTCTTTTTCAGAATTCCTTTTATATTTCGAAGCGAATGTTTTTGACATAATTCCCAAAGATGTGATCTATGGCATAAGGAAATGCAGAAGGGTCATTGATAATGATTTTGGTGTGGTTCCCCACAGATACAAATACATGAGGTATTAATTCCTTCCAGAGGGAGAAGTACCACTATGCTAATGACATTGGCTTTTCCAAATGAAATATTATTGGAATAGGAGAAGTTGGGAAATGATCATTATGTAGGTTTAAATACACACGAAGCATGAAAAACGAATCTTAAAAGCTGCCAAAGTCTGTCACTTTTCTAACAGAGAATATGTTCAATTATAGAATCACTCTGTTCTCAACCATAGTTATATAAAACCAATAGATGATTATAGATAAGTAGGTAGAGTACTATAGGAAAGACTTCCTTCCCCCAGGAATTCAGAAATCCCGGTTATGGTGGTTTTGTTCTGTGGAATTTGAAACCAGTTTGCTTTGTATCCTTGGTGATGGCTGACTGAAAGCCTTAAATTCTCAAATTCTTACATGAGGAACAGCAGCTTCAACCGAAAAGAAACTACTTCCACAAATGATTTAAGAAAAAAAAAATAATGATAAGCGGAACAATGGCTGTTCTGACTTGGTCCACAGTTCACTTCAGGTCTCTGGGTCTTATCTTCTGGATCATAAATAACTCATGCTTCAAACTGTAGGAAAGTCGTATTAACTCAATACCAGTTAAAAACAAGAAAGGGGACTATAAGAAAATCTATTTAAGTTCTTTCCTTAAAAAAAAAGAAAAATGCTTAAAAAATATACTACCGTGTATATACCAGAAAATAAACTAAAATATATTAAAGATATACTAAAATATACTAAAGATACTAGAAACTAGCATTAGGAACATTTAAAACCAGGCATTTTGACCACTTCCTCCAGAAATAGCAAGGCCACGCATTTTGGAGGTCCTTTAATAAGTATTAAAGGGCTTTGCAAGAATTGCAAGAATAAGAATTACTTCTGTTAGGAGAATTATATCAGGTATGAAGAGATAGAATGTTACCTCCCAAGCTCTAAATGATGTCAGTCATCCCCAGGCTGGTGCAAATTAACAAAATTAGTGTATATATATTTCTGGCACAGGGAAAATTAGTAAAGCCTTTTTTTTTTTTTTTCCCTGTAGGCCCCATTTCCTAAGGCAGGGTTTGAACTCATCATGATCCTGTGACCACCTACTGAGTCAGCTAGGCTTACTGGTTTGGCCCAGTAAGAGAGCTACTAATTGCAGAGAAGTGAGATGGGGGAAATCAGAGGGGGAGTCGAACCATGAGAGACTGTGGACTCTGAGGAACTAACTGAGGGTTTTGGAGGGAAGGGGGGTGGGAGGTTGGGTGAGCCTGCTGGTGGGTATTGTGGAAGGCATGTATTGTCTGGAGCACTGGGTGTGGTGCATAAACACTGAATTCTGGAACACTGAAAAGAAATTTAAAAAAATAAAAATTTAAAAACAAACAAACAAACAAACAGGGTTATGGTAATTCAAAATTAGCTTGGTATTGTCACTTTAGATTTGGCCATAAAGACTGGGGTTTTCTCACTGGCACCAGAGTGACTCAGTCAGTTAAGCTTCTGACTTTGCTTCAGGTCATGTTCTCAGGGTACCGGGATCAGGCCCGCATTGAGCCCCGCACAGGGCTCCATGCTCAGTGGGAGTCTGCTTGTTCCTTTCTCTCAGCCTCTCCTTCTGCTCACACTCTCAAATAAATAAATAAATAAAATCTTAAAAAGAAATAACCCTGAGGTTTTCTGTGGCAAAGCTGAGATCTACAAAGAAGCACATGGCTACTCAAGACACAGAAATCTTCATTTATTAAGCTCGAAAAGGAAAAGAAAATTTCTCACCATTGGATTTTGACAAGGATAGAATACGTCCTAGAATTTTCAAGGTGGAGCCGAAAATCTTGTTTCCTCAATATTTTCTCTTCTTTCTTTCCTTTTTTTTGGGGGGGGGGGGTGTGGAGAGGGTGGGTGGCAGTGGTGAGCTAGGGGAGGTGGAGAGAGCACAAGGCAAGTTATTTCGCCTAACCTTCAGTTTCTGCTGCTGTAAAACAGAGGTAATAAAACTCCCTCCGCACGAACTTGTCATGACAGCCAATTAACTAATAACTGTGAACTCATGCATGCAACGTCTAATCCAAGATAAAATGCCATTTGTGTTACTCATCAGGACATGCAAGTGATAGACACAGAGAGAGAGAGAGCCAATACTTTGTACCTCTCTGACCATGCTCTTTCTGGACAACTGCCAAGACTATAAGCAAGTTTGTAGCCAAAGCGTCCATCATGATGCTTTAAGGCATAGTAGGTTCCCTACCTGGTATGCAGCAGCTGCTTTTCGGGTGTTTGGCACACACAGGGGTGCTATGCCATTTTTTGCATTTCTGCAGGTCTCTTTCTACTCGCTGACAGTGACGTGCACACGTCTGGTTGCTTTCAGCCCATTTCATGGATTCATTTGTATCTGTGCCCTTAGAATATGCCTTCAAACCTCAAACCTCAAACGTGAGGTCTGTCTTCCGTCTTTCACAAGGTTCATGAGATGGTGTTTGCCAATGTGTAACCTCCCTCATCGTGCTGTTTCCTCAATCAGGAGACGATGGTTTGACTTTCCTTCCAAATTCATCCCTAATTTGCTTTGAATGTCAATTATAAGAACCTCTGCAAAATGTTTTATTTTTTACAGTTCTTTTATTTTTTTAACTGTTTCTGGGTATCCATTAAAGATAATCAGAAGACTTTGAAAACATTTAAGTTGATTACATCTTTTACTAAGTATATAAAATTGTTTAAGTGTCATGGATAATATGTATGAAACAATTGATCATCCTGCCTCCACCCCAATCTAGGTAGCTGATTTTCTTGGTCAACTACCAGCAGATTTCATTTTGGGAGCAGTAGAAAGGAAAACATAGTTCCAATTATTTAACAAGTACTTGGGTGAAGAGTTTACTACCTGAGGCCAAGGATACCTATGAATACTGAGCACTGATATTCTTAAAATATTTTTCAAATATGAAGACTGTTTCCATTTTATGGATCTTTGGCTGATTTTTTATTTAAGACACAAGTCCTCCTACTCAAGGGAAATGCTGGAGACACTGGCTGTGACGGGAGATCGTTACAGGATTTGTGTCCCCTTTGTGCCCATGGTTCTTGCCCATGTCACTTCAAAGAATAAAGAGGTACACCAGACAGAGAGTGGCGGGCGGCAAGGCAGAGTTCATTGAGCAAGAGTACAAAGCTCTCTGAGTGGGTTGCCCCAGGAGTTTCTAGGTTTAGGGGTTTCTATGAGCACTTTTGTGAGCTTTCTTAAGCAATCATGGTCATGTATCAGTCTGACTATTAGGTTAATGTCTACATGCTGATGGTCTTTTTTTGCTGACATCTGGGGGTTTCAGTCTTAACTGCCCCTTGCCCATGATATTGACAAACACTTTCATGGTTAATTGTCTTATTTTAGGACATTTTTGCAGAAGTCATTTTCGTAAAGACTGCAAAGTAGAATGTCCCTCTCTAAGCTACAAAGCAGGATGTCAGTGCTGTTTGATCTTAGTGATCCTGAATCTGTATTATCTTTTGGGAGCACTGATCCTGACTCCCTCACTGTACAATTAGCTGCATTTGCACTGATGACTAGAGAATCTTCTTTAAGGTACAATGGCTGTCTTTATTAAAAGCACTTATGTAAAAAAAAAACAAAAAACAAAAAACACAAAATACCCCACTTGTATGTTTGAGTTGAGATCTCAGTTAGTCTTCCCCTTTTTAAATTTTATTTTGTTTTCAAATGTTCCAAGATTCATTATTTATGCACCACACCCGGTGCTTCTTGTAATATGTGCCCTCATTACCCACCACCAGGCTCACCCATCCTTCCACCCCTCTCCCCTCCAAATCCCTCAGCTGGTTTCTCAGAGTCCATAGTCTCTCATGCTTCATCTCCCCCTCCAATTTCCCCCCAATTCAATTTTCCTTTCCTTCTCCAAATGTCCTCCATGCTATTCCTTATGCTCCACAAGGAACTGGGACCATATGATAATTGAGTTTCTCTGCTTGACTTATTTCACTCAGCATAATCTCCTCTAGTCCCATCCATGATGATTCAAAAGTTGGGTATTCATCCTTTCTGATGGAGGCGTTATATTCCACTGTATATATGGATCATATCTTCTTTATCCATTCGTTTGTTGAAGGGCATCTTGGCTCTTTCCACAGTTTGGTGATGGTGGCCGTTGCTGCTGTGAACATTGGGGTACAGATGGCCCTTCTTTTCACTACATCTGTATCTTTGCGGTGAATATGCAGTATTGCAATTGCAGGGTCATAGGGTAGCTCTATTTTTAATTTCTTAAGGAATCTCGACATAGTTTTCCAACGTGGCTGTACCAATTTGCATTCCCACCAACAGTGTAAGAGGGTTTCCTTTTCTCCACATCCTCTCCAACACATGTTGTTTACTGTCTTGATAATTTTGGCCATTTTAACTAGTGTAAGGTGGTATCTCAATGTGGTTTTGATTTGAATCCCCCTGATGGCTAATGATGAGGAACACTTTTTCATGTGTCTGTGGGCCAGAATAAACATTGTTGTAAGGTCTATACAGCCCAGAGCAATTTATACTTTCAATGCCATCCTAATCAAAATTCCACCAGCATTTTTCAAAGTGCTGGAACAAACCATCCTAAAATTTGTATGGAACCAGAAAAGACCCCGAATTGCTAAGGAAATGTTGAAAAAGAAAAACAAAACTGGGGGTATCATTTTGCTGGATTTCAAGCTTTACTACAAAGCTGTGATCACCAAGACAGCATGGTACTGGCACAAAAACAGACACATAGACCAGTGAAACAGAGCAGAGAGCCCAGATATGGACCTTCAACTCTATGCTCAAATAATCTTCAACAAAGCAGGAAAAAATATCCAGTGGAATAAATGTTGCTGGGAAAATTGGGCAGCTATGTATAGAAGAATGAAACTCGACCATTCTCTTACATTATACACAAAGATAAACCCAAGAAGAGAACCTTCTTTAGCATAACACAGTATTTCCATAGTTTTCTTTGGTGAAGGGAGATAGACCTGTAACAATTGAGATTGAGTCTCATATCACTCACTCAAGGTGAAATTTAACTTATTTAGATCCTTTAAAAAAAAAAAGATTTTATTTAAAAAGGAGAAGGGGGTTGAGGGAAATTGGAAGGGGAGGTGAACCATGAGAGACTATGGACTCTGAAAAACAATCTGAGGGGCTTGAAGGGGTGGGGGGTGGGAGGTTGGAGGAACTAGGTTGTGGTGTTGGAGAGGGCACAGATTGCATGGAGCACTGGGTGTGGTGCAAAAACAATGAATACTGTTATGCTGAAAATAAATTAAAAAAATAAAAAAAGACTTTATTTATTTTGAGAGAGAGAGAGAGAGCACACAGGGGGAGGGGCACAGTGAGGGAGAGAGAGAATCTCAAGCAGACCCCATGCTGAGCATGAAGCCCAACTTGGGGCTCAGTCTCACAACTGTAGATCAAGACCTGAGCCAAAATCAAGAGTCAGATGCTTAACCCACTGATCCACCCAGGTACCCTTAGATCCTTTTTCTTTATTAAGTGTGGCAGTGGTGAATTCAGCTTGACATATGCAGGAACTTAGGAATTGCAAAGCATCCTTATGTACCAGGCTCTAAGTCCAACCCACATGCTACAGTCCATCCCACTGTGTGGAAATAACAATTGTCTCTTGGAAGTCACTCCTGACTGGAGGGATACCAGTAGATACTGATCAGATTAAGATGGAAAGAATGGTGGTTAATGCTTTGAAATCTCCAGACAGATTCAGAGTGGTCTGCATACAAATCAGGAAAGAGCTGAAGTAGACTTGTAGAGCTTGCTGAAGAGATGAATTTCTCTGCTAATCCCAACAATTGTCATTTTACCTGTAGACTACACATTCAAAATATTTCAGTATAAACAGCGATACGTGTATGTATACAAATTAACTGCAGTGTATTCTTTAGGGGCCTTCATTAGCATTTGAAGAACACTAATCATAATATATCCTGGGCAATTTAAATGATCTTCAAGGGAACTACTTATATAATATTTGATCTCATTTTACATGATAATTTTAGAGCAAATGCACTGCATTTTCATGGGCCATAGCTACATAGTACCTTTTAATACATTGCTATTACAAATAACATATATTGCATATAATCCATTTCATGTAATAAATACACACATGACTTTGGTGCCTCGAACTTTTGAATATTTACTTACGTATTTATTTAACTATAGATTATGCTCTTTTTGTGCTTTATTTATTTATATTTGTTTTAACGTCAGGTAGCTGTTTTGGTTTATTCTGTATCACCCATAATCCTTGCTTGGGTTTCCATATCTGATCTTCCTTTAGAATTTGAAACAATTTCTTGAGTATGACCTTGAAGTCTTCCCACCAAGTTGCCTTGTTTTTTCCTGTTAAAATGCTCAGTTAGGGACCCTGATATCACTCTTTTACTCTGATATAAGAAGCATAGCCTAATGGATGCAAGTGTAGACTCCAGAATTAGCCCAACACAGCTTGAATCATGATGCCATATTCATGGCTATGCAACCTTGAGGATATTATCTAACTTCCTTGTTTAGCACTATTCTTCACCTGTAAAACTGAATACTAATAGTATCTAGTTGTTGGGGATTATATGATATACTAAACACCTGAAACATAAGTATAAATGCAGAGTAAGTGCTTAAAACTTACCATCAATGGCAATAGTCGTTTTAAAAGGAGGGCCTTAGTTTTTTTCTCTTGACAATTGGTAGTAATATTGTTTTTCTTGCTAGGTGATATGTTAAGAATTTTACTTAAATTCTCTGACCCACTCTTCTCCGAAATACTGAAGAATGTACTAACACTGTCAACATTTTACAGATGAGAAAAACAGGTTTTGAGAGTTTGATACAGGATGTGTCCAAGGTCGTATGAAGAGTAAGTGGTTGGAGGGAAATGGGCTAGAAAAAAATCAAACAACATGTTGATATTGAAGGGCAAAGGTTCTTGAATAACTCTGAAATACAAATAAAACTAGAATGAAAACATGTGAGAAAAAAAAATGGAATAATGATTAAGTTAGCTAACACTCTGGGAAGATAATAATCAATTTTGTTCGTTATTACTTCTTCGTAGTTTACATTAGTGTAACTTAAGAAATAGTTTAGTGTCACCATGGGGAAAATTTCTGATTTGTGGTTATATAGGTTATATTCTTGAATAGCTCCTATCATACAGTTTTCTCAGAAATAACCAAAGAACTGTTTATGTATTTCTTTATCTCTTGGCCAGTCCAGAACCAAGATTCCCAAGCAAATCAAGTCTTACAAAGTGCTGGAACCACACAGTAAGGGTTCAACAAGGATGGGTTGAATGATTGGTAATTGTATAGCCACTTCAAATATCTTTAGTAAGAATCTAAGCAACTTTTGAATCTTGAAATTCCAAACTCTCCAGTAGATCTAAAAAATGAGAGTTCTGTTATCTGCATGAGAAAGCCCAGGGACATAAAGGTTAGTAGGTCATGAAGGAGAATGATGGAGAAATGTGTGACACAAAGTTCTGCATGTTAGAGATAATTCACAGAGCTCCCAGATAAGCTCCCCAAACCAGATTGCTTATTCTTTAGCAAGTGAACACTTTGACAGTTTCCAAGTAGGAAAATCAGAGGTTTTTGCCGTTATCCTGTGCTTATAAACTGAGGAAAATTGATTTGGACCTACAATGCCCTTAGAATACATTTTTTATCATTCAAAGTTAAGATGTGATGCAGAATTACAAATACAGTGATTTCAATTCCTCAATTTATTCTGCCAGGATACAAAAAACAAACAAACAAACAAAACCCCAAAACAACCCCAAACCCAAAACAAACAAAAAGTGCCTTAAGTGGCATGAAGAACTTCTCTCCATCCAGGCACAACTTGTTTTAAAGCATTCCCTGCTGTTCTTCAATCTGCTCTTCAATCTTTTGGAAAAGCAGTAAAAGAACTCAGTCCTTTGCTCCTGAAAACCTTCCCCGTCCCTGATGTCCCCTCGACCTTGATAATGAGATTCAGCTATGAGGGAGCATTCTTAGGCAGTCTTTAATCATCTAGACTGACCATGCTCATTTATGGGAGGTCCTGGAATAGGCTTCAGTAGAGCACACAGGACATCGTGTTCTGTCTAAAAGGCTTCAGTTAAATGCTGGAGACATCAGAACAATCACCTGGTTTCCTTTGAAAGAGAAGTTCTCATGGTTAGACGGCTGGGTCCACTGCTTGCTGGCACTCAATGCTGCACTTGCAATATTACAACTTTCAGGGTTCTAAGGATGAATTTAATACAAGACGGCATCCGTGAATCTGTCTTAAAACGAACATCTCCAATTTTCTGAGATTTCTGAAATACCAGAAACCTACCACACATCGTCTCCATGGGGGAAG
This sequence comes from Mustela erminea, assembly GCF_009829155.1. Lineage (NCBI taxonomy): Eukaryota > Metazoa > Chordata > Mammalia > Carnivora > Mustelidae > Mustela > Mustela erminea. Next base: position 52,123,422 of record NC_045631.1, on the reverse strand, counting down.
AAAATTAAGTTCAATAAGTTCAATTAAATTCAGTATAGGTCTTGAGGCACAAGTCTATCCAACATAATATTGGGAGGAAGAGAGGAGGAATGTGGGAGTCCAATAGAGCCGATTACAATACGGACCCCACGAGGCTGACCAACTGTCCTTGTTTACCAGGGATTGAATGTCCTGGCAAAGACCTAAGCAAACCAGGCAGAGTTTGGAGAGTCTCTCTGCACCACTTCCTTGGGCAAACCATTTCATCCTTCAAGTAGAAACTATGACCTCATTTATTACATACATTATACGCAGATAGGGTATTTTCTTTGCTAGGGTGATTTTGAAGATTTTATGGGATCACACAGCTATTTATTAAGTGCTATGTGCCCGATCTTGTGGCAAGTATTTTATGTACTTGATTTTATTGAATCCTTGAAGTTCAACAAAGTGCAGCTCGGAGCAGCTTGATTCTCTCTGCCTGAGTTTGAACTGTGGTTCCTCTGCTCACTAGCTATTTGAACTTTAATCTCTGAAACATGTTTCTCAGCTGTAAAATGGTAATAGTTTCAACTTCACAGAGCTACCGTTAGGACAATGTCTAGAACAGAGTAAACAGGCATGGCCTCTACTTTTATGGCCCTTCCTTTCTCATGGTGGTAGACGGGGGTTGGGGGGAGGAATAACCCATAATAATAATAATAATAATATTAAATGATTTTGGAATTCACAAGCATCTTGACAATAGAGTGTTTTGTAATAGAAAACTCCTCCTGAAGATGGGGCAGGGTCTACTTTATAAGGAGTTATACAGACAGAGTCTGTCTGGAGAAATAACATTTGGGCTGAATTTGAAAATGAGAAAGGAACCAGCCATGGGAAGAGGTACCAGCTCATGCCTGATGGAAGAAATGGCAAGTGCAAAAGGCCTGAGGCAAGAATAATTTTGCAGGTGCCGAGGAACGGAAGGGAGACCAGTAAGGCAAGCACTGACGTTCTTGGAGAGTCCCAGAGATGGGAATGCCATGGCACCTGGGGGTAAATGGTTTGGTCACCAGCAGAAACACCAGTATTTAATGATACAAACCAAAAGCAATCAAAGTTCTCTTCTGATCTCTCCCAGGCAATGAAGCAACTTTCACAAAGGATGTGTAGCCAAGTGTCAGCAAAATCTGCTAGAAAATGATCCAGAATGTGTCTTCAGAAATAGCCGTAAGCTAGAAACACACATAGAGCATCACCGGAACATTTGGGGAGGAGCATGGATGGTGTGAGTCATGAGGGTGCAGGAGCTCTGGGAACCCTCTCTTCTCCCTCATTTAATATACCTCTCCCTTATTCAACCAGGCAAAGTAAGCACTGATGACTTTTGAGGGAATACAAATAAAATTGCATTTTTTTTTTTTTGGTTTTACTTTCTGAGAAATGTCTCTGATCTTATAAACTGTAGAGTTTAATGTTCCAACATGCATTTTCCCAAAAGAAAATGCCATCCTATTGCTGTTCTAGCTTGCTGGGGGAAAAAAGAAATCCATTTTCAACGAAAAGAAAGCAGTGTGCGCTCTTTTATCATGCATATGTGTGTTCTTGGGGCTAATCTGAAATAATTATCTCTCTCTTCAAAAATCCACATCAACCAAATATTTTGACAGCCTGATGTTCTACTCTTAGCAACTGCCTTAGGCTCACACCAGATTCTCCATGGAAATGTACTACTAGGAAGTTAATACCTAAATTCCATTTTCAGTTTTTATTTTAGTGAGCTCGTTCCTGGTGACAATGTAACAATGGATAAGTTTCAAAGAAGTTGAAAGAATAAGAAGCACCTTAGAAAGATGGTTTAGAAGAAAAGTTGCATGAGACACACTTTACAGGAAGTAAAGGTAGAGAGTGGAGTCAGATGTTGCTGAAAACAAGGACAATGTATAGGAGATTAGAGGAATAGAGAGATAGTTATTATTTAATTATTCTTGTGAAATGTTATCCTGGCCAAAGCTTTTCTGAGGTCCCTGCCAAATGTGAAGTCTCTGATACTGTGATTATGTGAATTACACATCTGTATTCCCCACATCTTCACTAGATTTTACCAGTGATGTTCCTGTCCATCATCAAAGAAGTACCATTAGCAATAGTCTAAGATGATCCAGCCATGTGCAAACCATATCCAAAATTACAAACAATATTTATAATTGTAATTGAATATCCATCATTCTAACACCTGTCTTGACTCTTCCATGTTCTTTTAAAACTTTTATCCAAGTTTTCAATACTAATTTTTTAGTTAGCCATCAATCTGAGAACTTATAGTATATAGATTCATTTTCTTAGCTTTTGATTTTGGTCTAATATTAGAGTTATAGAAGAGTTGCAAAAGTAACACGGATAATTATTTAACAGTTCACTCGGTATCCCCTAATGTTAGCATCTTATAAAACACATTAAAATGATCAAACCAGGAATTAACCTTAGCACAATACTGTTAACTCTAGACCTTATTTGAATTTTGCCAGTTCCTCTACATATATCCTGTCTGTGCTGTAGAATCCAACTGAGGATTTCACATCAAACTTAGTTTCTATGTCTGTTGAGTTGTCTCCAGTAACAATGCCTCGATCTTTCCTTGTCTTCCAGATTTTGACACTTTTGATGACTACTGTTTGGCTCTTTTGTAGAAAGTCCATTTAGGGTTGTCCAAACTTTTGTTTCCTCCTTAGAATGATGCTCTGTTTTTTTTGTTTGTTTTTGTTTTTGTTTTTTCAAAAAATCATAGAATCGAGGTTGTGTTCTCCTCAACTGATCCTATCATGGCATTCATAACATTGTGTGTTACTACGGTTCATGTTCTTGATGCCCTTGGTTAAAGTGTTATCTGCTGCATTTATACACTGCAAAATTAGCATTTTTCCTTCTGTATCTGGGAGAAGATAATAAATATTCTTTTTTTTTTTTTTAATTTGACAGACAGCTATCACAAGTAGGGAGAGAGGCGGGCAAAGAGAGAGAGAGAGAGAGAAAGAGGGGGAAGCAGGCTCCCTGCTGAGCAGAGGGCCTGATGCAGGGCTTGATGCCAGGACCCTGAGACCATGACATAAGCGGAAGGCAGAGGCTTTAACCCACTGAACCACCCAGTTGCCCCGAAGATAATAAATATTCTGAGAAAGATACTTTGGGGGGCACCTGGGTGGCTCAGTGGGTTAAAGCCTCTGGCTTCTGCTCAGGTCATGATCTCAGGGTCCTGGGATCAAGCCCCGCATAGAGCTCTCTGCTCAGTGGGGAGCCTGCTTCCTCCTCTCTCTCTGCCTGCCTCTCTGCCTACTTGTGATCTCTGTCTGTCAAATAAATAAATAAAATCTTTAAAAACAAAAAAAGTTACATTGGGACCATGTGATTATCCTGATCTCCTCAAAAATGTATAATTTTAATACCTTTAGTGTTCATTGGTAGATCCTGCCTGCCACAGTGGTGTTTGCACACCAGTGATACTTCATTCCCTTCTTTCTTTCTAAATGTAGTAATAGAAATCTTATGGGGGCACCTGGGTGGCTCATTGGCTAAGCCTCCAACTCTTGATTTCAGTTCAAGTCACAATCTCAGGGTCATGAGATGGAACCCTGCATGGGGCTCCGCGCTCAGCATGGGGTCTGCCTGAGATTCTCTCTCCCACTGCCCCTCCTCCTACTTGCGCTAAATACATGACAAACATACATACATATCTTTAAAAAATAGAAATCTTATGCAAGAAAGAGCTGTCTCTTCTGAGACATTTATTTTTTTCATTCAATTATTCAGTTTTGTATGGGCTCATGGATGATTATTTTGTTCAAGAACTGATAGTCCAATATAATTATTATTACTATTTTGCTCAGATTATCCTACACTTGGCCATTAGGACACTCTTCTACTTGGATTCTGTGTTCCTTCTGCTATGCCCCATCCTCTTCTGAACACACTCTTATTTTTGGTGCTACAAATGCTCCAGGCTCATGGTGCATTTCTTCTGCCCTAACCCTGCCATCGATCACCTCTTCAGGGACCCCCTGGTTCCTCTGATTGGAGAGCAGTGTTTAGGAACCAACGTCTGGGTGCTACTGTGGCTCATTGTTACCAGAGTTTCATTACTCCCAGGCCCTCCCAGCAGACAGAGGTATTAAATGTATGTTTGGACATATAATAACCCCTACACACACACATATACACACACATACCTGTCTGTCTGTGTGTGTACGTGTGTGTGATTTCATAGAGATGACTCTGGTTCCAGTCTAAAGCCACAGGGTTTATTTTAGCCTTCCTCTTTTATTATTTGTAACTTCTTCCTCCAACAGTGACACAGAAGGCTTTTCTTATATTTAAAAAGGCTTTTTTTCCTCCAATGAGATACCTACGTGAAGTTGTAATGTAGAGCGCCTGGGTGGCTCAGTGGGTTAAGCCTCTGCCTTCAGCTCAGGTCATGATCCCAGGGTCCTGGCATCGAGCCCCGCATCGGGCTCTCTGCTCGGCAGGGAGCCTGCTGCCTCCCTTCTCTCTCTGCCTGCCTCTCTGCCTGCTTGTGATCTCTCTCTCTCAAATAAATAAATAAAATCTTAAAAAAAAAAGTTGTGATGCTGTAACTAACCAATACCTTTGTGAGAGATAGATTTACTAACTGGAATTAAGACTTGCGTATAGTTCTTTTGATAGGTTTATTTATTTATTTATTTATTTATTTATTTGGGAGAGTGAGTGAGGGTTGGGGGAGGAACAGAAGGAGAGGGAGAGAGAGAGAATCTCAAGGAGACTCCATGTTCAGGGCCAAGCCTGACACAGGACAGGATCCCACGATCTTGAGACCATGAACTGAGCCAAAACCAAGAGTCAGACACTCAACCAAACCAGCCACCCAGGTGCCTAGTTCTTTTGATCTTTAGAGTACAGAATCTGGTCAAGAAGTTGTCTCCCAAAGTTACTTACCTTACTTATTTCCTTCCCCACCCCTCCAGTATGGTTTTATATTTTGTAATTCAGTTGCGTTCATTTGATATAATTTTATTACATTTTGGGGTTCTTCTAGTACATTGTGATGGATTTTAATATTTCATTAATTTGGGAAGGTGGTTAATTATAATGGCTTTAAAGGTCAGAGCTATGTCAGAAGAAACACAATGTCATACCATTTCTCCTCATTTTACAACCCCATTCCTGCTTATCCCTTCTTTCTACTCTTTTCCACCATCCTCCTGTAAGTGACCAATCTTTTTCTGTCCCTGATTATCTTTTTTCTGTTGTGCAACTAAGAATATACGTGTATAGTTTCTTACATTCCCTTCTTTGTTGCTTAAAGACTAGCCTATTCTAGGTTATCTTTTGTTAATTTTTTTTTTTTCTTAACATTATATCCTGGATATCGTTCTATCATTCCACAGAGATCTTACCTATTTTTAACAGCTGTATAGAAATTCATCAGGTGGGCATACCATAATTCATTTAACCACTTTGTTATGTATGGGGATTTAGGTTTATGCATTATTTCTAATTGCAAACAGTGTTGGAAGGAATAACCCTGGACATATATACTTTCTTATTATTGTATGTGTATCTTCAGGGTAGGTCCCTAGAAGTGTGATTATTGTGTCAAAGGGCAAGTGCAAATATAGTTTTGTTGGGTGATGCTAAATTTTCTTTCAGAATGTGCAAAATTGCATTCTTGCCAGCAATGCATGGCAATGTCAATTTCCCCAGTCTTCTCCAATAGACTGCATTGTGATTTTTTTTTAAGGTTAGTCTATTGGTTAAAAAAGAAATACTTTTGGGGCGCCTGGGTGGCTCAGTGGGTTAAAGCCTCTGCCTTCAGCTCAAGTCATGATCTCAGGGTCCTGGGATCGAGCCCCACGTTGGGCTCTCTGCTCAGCAGGGAGCCTGCTTCCCTTCCTCTCTCTCTCTGCCTGCCTCTCTGCCTACTTGTGATCTCTTTCTGTCAAATAAATAAATAAAATCTTAAAAAAAATACTTTTTTTAATCAGGGTTTTAATTTTTATTTAATTATAAGTGTATATTTTTCAAATATTAGATGCCCACTTTTACCTTATATTATGAATTGCCTGTTAATAATTTTTCCTATTTCTATCAAGTCATTTTTACATATGTAGTTTTCAATATTTTAAAAATTTTCAAATGTAAAGATAATAGCCACTTATCTTTGATACATGCTGTAAATATTTTCTCCTTGTTGTCAATTGTTTTTTGACTTAATGGTGGTTTCACCATGCAAATTTATAATTTTTTTTGTTTTATCGTCAATGGATTGTGAATTATAAAAACCTTCTTCTTGGGGTTCCTGGGTGACTCAGTCATTAAACGTCTGCCTTCAGCTCAGGTCATGATCCCAGGGTTTTTGGATTGAGCCCTGCATTGGGCTCTCTGCTTGGCGGGAAGTCTGCTTCTCCTTCTCCCACTCCCTCTACTTTGTTCCCTCTCTTGCTGTGTCTCTCTTTGTCAAACAAATAAAATCTTAAAAAAAAAAAAAACAAGAAAACCTTCTTCTGTTATCAAGGTTAAAAAGGAATCCATCCATGTTTTCTTCTATTATTTGCATAGATTTTTTAAACCCCCACATTTAATTTTTTATTTTTATTAGTATTTTTATTATTTATTATTTTTTTATTTAACCCCCCATTTATTTATATTTTTTTAAGATTTTATTTATTTATCAGAGAGAGAGAGAGCGGGAGAGAGAGCGAGCACAGGCAGACAGAATGGCAGGCAGAGGCAGAGGGAGAAGCAGGCTCCCTGTCGAGCAAGTAGCCCGATGCGGGACTCGAGCCCAGGACGCTGGGATCATGACCTGAGCCGAAGGCAGCTGCTTAACCAACTGAGCCACCCAGGCATCCCAACCCCCACATTTGTATCCCTGATCCAGTTTGGGCTTTATTCTCATGTATAGTGTGAGGTGTGAATATAATTATATTGATTTTATTCAAATGGTTACTTCATTGTTTCAGCACCATTTGTTAAAAAGACCGTCTTTTCCAGATAGATTTGAGATGCTACACTTATGCACTTAGCTTCCATATGTTTTTGAGCCCATTTCTCAACTTTCTATTCCATTCCATGAGTGTACTTCTTTGATGATACATCAACACCACAACTTTTAGTTTTGGAAACTTTGCTGTCTATATCTCATTACAGCTAATTCCCTTGGTCTTTTTTTCCCCCTCTTCTGTGTGCATTTTGCTGGAGAGTTTTTCCTATTTGTTTATCTAAATAGATTTTATTATCAGGTTGCCTAATTCTCTACATGGCTCACTTAATATTTTCATCTGAGATTGCCTATAGACTTTACAAGGATGTCAGAAAGCTCTGACATCCTTGTAAAGTCTAATCTGCCTATCTAAGAACAGATAATTAGTACTTTCCTATTTGTTTAAGTCTACTTTTATGTCTCTCAGTAGTGTTTAAAAGTTTTCTTCATATAGAGGTACCTGGGTGGCTCAGTCAGTTAAGCATCTGCCTTTGGCTCAGGTCATGATCCCAGGATCCCAAGTCCTACATCAGGCTTTCTGCTCAGTGGGGAGTCCGCTTCTCCCTCTGCCTCTGTCCCTCTCCCCTGCTTGTGCACTCTTTCTCTCTCTCTCAAATAAATAAAATCTTTAAAAATAAATAAATAAAACTTTTCCTCATATAGTCTTGCATATTTTCTACACTTATTCTAAGTATTTAATCTTCATGGATTCAGTTTTATTTTCTGATCTTTAAAATATGTAAGCATTTGCCATACCTCTGCAAGTGTACATAATAAACAGTTATGCAACATTTCACTGGAATTACTGTGGTTTTGCTGTGAGAAATTTCACTTCCTCTGACTATTCCTACTGCATATCATGCTACATTAAGTAATTTCATTTCTTTCTTACTTTGGGATGATTTCCTATAAGTGGGTTATTATGTCTTTAAATGCAGTTCAAAATGTATTCCTTAAATGGCTTAATCAATTTATAGTGTCAACAGCATTAAATAACTTTGCCTGCTTTATTGCATCCTCTTTTTTACAGTGATCAAAGATGAATTTTAAATGTGGTTATTTGAGAGGGACAAAATGTCATTTCCCTTTAATTTTTAATGGTTTTGATATCTCTCTGTTTATCCTATTTATGAGTTTTACTTGTTCTAGTTTGAATTGTTTATTAGCTGTCTGGTTTTCATAAATGTTTTATTGTACTCAGTATAATTCTGAAGATCTGGCAAATCTGTTCATTTTAACCAATATCTTTGTGCTAAAACTTCCTATTCTCCTGGAGATATCCAAGCACCTTCACTTAAGATGTGTGTTCTTAGAGACATAATTTATATTTATATTTTAAATATGTGGTTCTATGTCAAATGAAAATATAGACTCCATTCTTAACCCTTACTGACTACACAAGTCCTGTCTTGTCTTTGGGTTACCCCTTGTCAACTACTACTGGATTCTCTGTGCATATAAATAACCTGGGGAGCTTGTTAACATGAACTTTTCAGTTTATTCTGAATTTAGGTTCCTTCTTCAGCTGTCAGTGGACTGGAGATAAACAGGTTTCAATAATTTATCATCCTGTATGAAACATAAGCCATAACTAAAGTGTAAACACCTTGAATACACATACTCACCATTACATGCCTTACCCTTCAACGTCATCAAGGTTAAGTTTTGAAATGCCCTACTTCTTCTTGACTCCTGGGCATCCCAAGTCAGCTGTTTGCCATTCTCTCTGATCCTTGGCTTGGTGGCCCTCCAACCTATCAAAATAAACTGCGTATCTTTAAAATAGAGTTAACGCAGTTTTTACCTATATCTCTGAACTACACTTTGCCTAAAACCTCACACTCTCATCAGGAGGAATGATCTGTTCTTGAAGTTGATGGTATTTCTGAACTGAGCAATATGTACTTTACATCCCAAAGGACTAAAAATGTCATGTCTTCAAACTGACATTTTTCAGTCAACCACACTGTTAAGCCCAGATTTTTCTGGTGTACACAAAGATGGAGACACTGTGTTCTACACTGCAGGATGGAGGAGAGATGGACAGTTGTGCGTATTTGTTAGAGTGTGTGTGTATGTGCGTGCGTGTGTGTGTGTGTGTGTGTGTGTGTGTGAGAGAGAGAGAGAGAGAGAGAAGGGGGAGGGGAAGAGCAAGTGCTCACAGGAAAATTCAATTCACACAGAAGGAACAATACTTGGAAATGGTCACATACACAATAACATGCTGTCATCCACCGATGTCCTTAATGAACACTTTCCCATGCATTTTACCAGCGAAGGTTAAGAATTGTAAACTAGGGACTGAATAAATGAACATAATTCTCTAAGCCTCTCTCTGAGACTTTGTTGCGGGATTCTATGCAACGAAGTGTCGCCACATGGCCTGGACTACCAAGGCTGGACTGTCTTTTGTGTAAGGTTTTGACTGCTTGGTGATGGGTTTCACATAATTGACTTCACTTCTTCTTAATAAAACTACTTAGTCACTCTATACACTTCATTACATTTTCCAGGGAAAATTATTTATTCATTCACTCATTCATGTATCTACAGAAGACACCTGTTCATGTAATCATGATGTTCATTCATTCATTCTTCTGTGAATTCATTTATTTATATATCAGTCTTGTCCATAACTAATTAAGATGGCTGGACATACGGATTGAATAGACTGTTACCTCTTAAATTTTAATATGCAGGGGCGCCTGGGTGGCTCAGTGGGTTAAAGCCTCTGCTTTTGGCTCAGGTCATGATCCCAGGGTCCTGGGTTTGAGCTCTCTTCTCAGCAGGGAGCCTGCTTCCCCCTCTCTCTCTGCCTGCCACTCGGCCTGCTTATGATCTCTGTCTGTCAAATAAATAAATAAAATCTTAAAAAAAATAAAAATAAATTAATGTGCATATGAGGAACCTGAGGAAACTTTCTAAATACACATTATGTTTAAGTAGTTCTGAGTGGGGCCAGAGATTTGGCATTTCTAACAAGCTTCCAGATGTTGCCAATGTTACTGGCCCACCAAACCTGTTTTGAGTAACAAGGCCTCGATGGCCTTCTCTGTTCTTGAGGAGACATCAGTAAAGGAATAATATAACACATACTGGACATTAAACCATTGAGAATAGCTTTCCAAGCTCTCATTTGTGTCTGAGGAAGTGTGTCTTTTTTATTTTTTTTTAAGATTTTATTTATTTATATGACAGAGAGAAAGATTACAAGCAGGCAGAGAAGCAGGAGGAGAGAGAGAGAGGGAAGCAGGATCCCCGCTGAGCAGAGAGCCTGATGCGGGGCTTGATCCTAGGACCCTGGGATCATGACCGGAGCCAAAAGCAGAGGCTTTAACCCACTGAGCCACCCAGATGCCCCTTGGAAAGTGTTTAATGCTCTTACACAGGATATGCAATGTTCCTGTATAATAAGGATTTGATATTTAATTTTACTTTCAAGAGGATAGTATCATTTCCCAACTAAATATGTTACACCCATCCAACTCAGCTTCAGAAGAGAGATGAGCCATGATCCATCAGAAAGACACACTCCTGCAGTGCTCACCGCTGAACTGAGCTCAGAGATAATTAGGGATAGATTAAGAATTATTCGTGATCACTGAGAATGCTTCTTAGACCAGAAACAGTATTTCCCAAAGCACAATGGGCACACAATTTGAATGCCCCCGATCCACTCCATTTCTCACCAGCTTAAGGATTGGCTCCAGCTGCTTAAAGAAGGAAATTAATTTTGATGTCAGGTCAATGTACCTATCATTTATTTTCAACAAATGTGAGCGATTTCATCATAGTAGATGGTTCAGTGAACTTCAGTGAGTTTCAAGCAATCTATTATTTAACCTTTCTTGAATTTAATTTTTGTTTTTTCATAAAACTCTAGTTTAAGGGAAACCTCCAGACTGCAACACACACACACACACACACACACACACACACACACACACACATTTGGGGAGTCATACCCTACCTGAGTATAAGAGTCAAACTCAAGATCAGTAGTTGAGAAATTATAAACTGTAGTCCAGATATAACAGGCCACCTCTTTTTGTAAAAAAAAGTGTTACTGTAACACAGATACATCCACTCATTTATATATTGTCTATTATTGCTTTCACACTACAATGGCAGAACTGAGTAATTGCAACTGAGACCATCTGGTCTTCAAAGCTGAAAACATTTCTATCTCTAGACTTTATAAGAAAAAATTGCTGCCTCTGGTTAAGGCGATGGTAAAAATATAGATTAAACACCTCCTTTATACAATTCCATGTGATAAGGGCAATTATTATATGGTTTTGTGATACATTATTAACAATATCTGTGCACACACACACACACACACACACACACCCCAGGAGGACAAAGAAAAAGATAGATATGCATTCTTAATAAATAAGAATCTTATGGCTCTTTCCTTCACTGGTGTAAATAATTACTCTCTCAAACTCATTTAAAGCATAAAAGATGGGAAACAGAGGCATGTAAAAAATGTCCCCTGATACTGAAAAAAATATATGAGTTATCACAGTACAAATAGTGTTCCTGAATATGGAGAGACTACTATGTAGGTTCAGTAATTAAACAGAAGAATTAAGGTAGTGATGCAACAGATGTAAAGCAGGAATGCTGGGGTAAAATTGAAGTTGAATAAATTTAATACAAGAAATAAGGCAAGTTCTCTGTGCCTTCTTACTGACTCCCCTTCCCCTTTCCCACCTTCCCATCACCTAAAAAGTGATCTTGACTCATGTTTTTAAGGTGTCTGGAAACAAATACAGGAAGGGTAATAACGGCAAACAACAGGAGAACAAGAAACATAATTGAGGTTCACTAACCTAATTGGAACCTGAATGAGGATTGTGTCCTTTGTATTATGTGATTGTTTGTGTCCTTCAGAGTATCCTGAAAACACAACTGGGGAAAATCCATGCCAAAGAAGCAAAAGAGTCCCATGGGGTCACAAAGAAATAACAGTGCTTTGCGGAGGTTGAGGAGTAAAAAATGAGCAAGAAATGAGGAATACAGTATGATCAAGAAGTAAGAATTTCATAGGCATCTGGTCATTGTCAAGATCTTGTTTTTATAGGTCTCTGGTCATTATCGAGTTCTGGCCGGTGATGTACACAGTACCACATCAGTCTTCTGCTTATCCATGTAGTTGTGTCATGGCTCCGACCGAAGCTAATTTATCATGTTAAAAATCACTGAAAATACATCAGTTGACCACAGTGATAGTTTCTCAGCTCTGGAGTTCTCTGAGCTTTCTTTTTCTCTTCCCTTCCTAATATCAATAGGTTTCAGGTTGTCATCATTGAATCTGATAACAGCTCTGTGTGTGAGTTTTAAAACACCTTTCAGGACACCTTGGGACCTGCTTGAATCCAAAAGTATTCAGGTAGAAAGACCAGTGTTGCCCTGTGTTCTGAAAAGGTGAAGCAGAGGTTTGAATGCTATAGAAATCTGCTTTCTGGGTCTGCTGAGAACATTTTGCCCAGAGTCTGGTGTCTTCAGATTTGAAGGAGCCACAGTATGGATGAATCAAAACCCACATCAAGCACATTCTTCCCAGAACTTGGCCAAATGAAAGAGCAAACTTTTTCAGCCTGGGGTTCAACTTTGCCTAATTTCAAAAATCATAGTAAAAAAATACATCTAAATCCTCAGAGCAACCACTGAGTGGAATCAGTAATTCCACTCACTCTAGTCCATCTACCTGGCACCTACCCACTGAGCATTTGACTGTGAGTGATCCCTGTCAGCCCACGGACTTCCTCATTCCCAACTTGCTGGCTCAGACTAAGAGGCAAATATTCTTGCCTGATTTTCTTGAAACTGTCTGGATCTCTATTGGCGTTAACAGCAATGTTGTGATCTCTTGCTTGCCTGCCAACTCTCCTGAGGAGTTGGATTCTGCTCCTTGTGCTTCCAAAGTTAGCTTTTCTTCTGTGAATTACTCAATTATTGAAAAGGAGGAACCTAAAGAAACCCCTTTTCCTGCTTTTTCTCACATCCTGGATTTACATCTTTAGTTATGAAGATGGACCCAATTCAATCCCAGTTCTACCGTTTTCTCAAGATCTGTGTCTTGGGCTCTCCTCTCATTCCTATAAAGGACAGTCCTACTGGATTATCAGTTCTCTTAGCTCCAACCTGACCAAGGAAGCTATCTTACCCTTCTGACAATTTGTTCTGTGTCCCCAGAGTCTCTGAACTTATAAATCAGGCTGTGTTATGGACAGCAAGACATGAAACATAAGTGAAGAATCGTACCCCAGAGAATCCTTATCAGTGAAAATTCTTAGTTACAAGCCACAGAATCTGACTATTGTTAACTCATGAAAAAATTAATGGATTATAAGAGTATAGGGTAGTTTGTGACCTGGAGAACCTGGGGCAGAAATGGTTAATAACCACTGAGGGAAAGAAAAATTGATATCATGCAAGGTAGGAAGAAGAGTAGGCATGGTCATGTCACAAAAGCCTTCTCCTTAGATGACCCCTACTAGTATTATACCTCTGGCTCTGCTACCATCAAACGCTCAATCCCAGCATATCTGGATTCCCGTGGCTGCCACCTTCACCAAACGCCCAATAATTCTCACTTCCATGATTGCCATGGTCACCATGAATCATGTTTAACTATCCATGTATAACTGTAGTGGTTTACCAAGATTCAAAGTTCAGGGTGGGAGCCTCTAGTTGGTCTTGTGCACTAGCTGCCAAGAATGAGAGAAGGTGTTTCCATGGTGTTAATAAGGGCTCTCTCTTTTACCCAGATTCAGAATGGGAGATTTCTTTAAAAAACAAAATGTTCTTCATTAGTTCTCCAAAACACGTATTGAGTGGTGGTAGACAGAATGCGACCCACCAAGATGTCCACATTCTAATCCCTGGCACCAGTGAATATTTTGAATATGTAACATTGTGTGGCAAAAGGAAATCAAAGTTGCAAATGGAATAAAAGTCGTTAATCAGCTGATCTTAGTAGATTCTATCCTGGATGCTCTGGGCTGGGGAAATGTAATCACGAGGGTAGAAGGGGGAGGGAGAAGGGAAGGTCAGAGTGAGAAGGGCTTGACCAGTTGATTTCAAAGATGGAGAGAGGGCCCTGTGACCCAAGGAATGCCGCCAAGTTCTAAAAGCTGGAAAGGTGAGAAAGCATTCTTCCTAAAGCCTCCAGGTGGAGGTGTGGCCCAGCTGACTCCATGATTTTAGCTCAAAGACCTGTGTTGGACTGCTGATCTATGTCACTTTAAGGTAATCAATTTTGCATTGTTTCAAACCACTAGGTTTATTATAGCAACACTAGGAAACAAATGTAGGAGTCTTTGACTTTATGTTCTTTTGGAGCTAATTAAAATTTCTACCCCAGGTGACAAATTAAAAAAAAAATCATTAACTTACATTTAATTAATAGGCAGAACTTTGTTATTTTGCTGTTGAGAATGTTTACTTTATCATAATTATGGGAAGAATTTTGAGTGTTAATAACTGCTTGAAAATACATTTCTTAAACTAATATTTAATTTATGGAAAGAATCTTGCATATTCCAAAAGCAAAGAGAAGCTTCAGATAACAGTATTACTGATAAGCATCTGAAAGTTTTTCCTCCATATTCAGTATTAATAGGTCTATCTAGTTCCCATTTTATATGCTTTCCAAAAAAAAAGCTGTGTTTGACCTCATTAAACCTCACAATTTTTCAATTCCCTTGCAAGTTATTGATTTTTGGATAGTAATGGTTTCCCCCCAAACCAGTCATGTTAGTACCTTTCTATCCCCAGTAGCCCACCACAAGTTATGAATTGTAGAATGTGCAATCTGGTGAATTTGAGGCAGGTTTGTAGCCTTAGGAAGTTATTCACATTAGGCTTAGAAACAGAAATAGAAATTTCTTTTTTTTTTCTTTTCCTTTTTAATTTTTTAAAAAAAATTTTTATTAACATATAATGTATTATTAGCCTCAGGGGTACAGGTCTGTGAATCTCCAGGTTTACACACTTCATAGCACATACCTTCCCCAATGTCCATAACCCCACAACCCTCTCCCTATCCCCGCCCCCTGCCGGCAACCCTCAGTTTGTTTTGTGAGATTAAGAGTCTCCCTCCCGATCCCCTCTTGTTTCATTTTTTTCTTTTCCTACCCTCAAAACCCCCCTTGTTGCCTCTCAACTTCCTCATATCAGGGAGATCATATAATTGTCTTTCTCTGATTGACTTATTTTGCTAAACATAACACCCTCTAGTTCCATCCGCATCATTGCTAATGGCAAGATTTCATTTCTTTTGATGGCTGCTTAGTATTCCATTGTATATATATATACCACATCTTCTTTATCCATTCATCTGTTGATGGACATTTAGGTTCTCTCCATAGTTTGGTTATTGTGGACGTTGCTGCTACAAACATTTGGGGGCACGTGCCCCTTCGGATCACTACATTTGTATCTTTATGGTAAATACCCAGTAGTGCAATTGCTGGGCCATAGGGTAGCTCTAGAAATAGAAATTTCTAGTTCACTGCAGTAGTTTCTGGATCAAGCACTTGGCTAATTTGTTCTCTGAAGGCCATATAACATCTCCAGGTCTATGGACCAGAAGGTTTGTCACAACTACTCAATTCTACCCATTATAGCATGAAGACAGCTATGTGTGTCCTGATAAAGACAGCTGTGTGTTCTGATAAAATTAGGTTTGATCCACAGGTGAGTTTGCCAATCCTTGGTCTAGGTTAAAATGGCTTTTTGAGAGGGAGTTTGGGAAAAGAGTCAGCTAGAAAATTCAGTGTTGTTTACTAGTGAGATGAACTAGTAGAACCAGGCAAAGTCTGAAATATGAGAAGCACCCCTGGCTAAATCAGGTAGGTTTCAGAACAAAGAGCGACCATGTAGGACATCAGCTCAGCAGAAAGTGAAAAATGTGATAACTGAAAAGTCAATCACTTTGACTTGTTCTATACAGAGATCCATATTCCTGTATGAAGCACACAACTTAAAAAAAAAAAAGTCATTTGGTCCATTTTGATTGTTGATTTTTTTTTACTATTATTAATCATCCCAAAACTTTTTTACTATTACCAATATTTCTAAAACTCTCACAAAGCACACCCTTCTACTTAGAAATATAATCAGTAATAGGTGGAGAATATGTTTTACAGGGGGGGAAAAAGTGACGCAGAGAAGCATTTCTTTCAGGGGTACCTATGAATGAACTAAGAAAATACAAAATATGAGCAGGAAGGACAGGGAGAGAATGAGAAAGACTGATTTACCATTGACTCAAGATTGCTGCTAAATTATGTACCTTAAATTCTATAATCACTTATGTCCCTTCAATTGTGTATCTTGGAATATTACCTTTAAAAATAAAGGGATAGAGTGTCTTGGTGGCTCAGTTGGTTAAGCTTTTGTGTTGGCTCAGGTCATGATCTCAGGATCCTGGGATCGAGTCCCAAGTTGGGCTCCTGCCCATCAGGAAGCCGGCTCCCCCTTCTCTTCCCTGCTTGTGCTCTCTCTCACTGTCTCTGTCTGTCTGTCTCTCAAATAAATAAAATATATATATTTTTAAAAAGGGATAATGTGCTGTAGTGGAATGATTATATAGAATGTACAATGGGAAAAAGAGGGTCTCTTCAATAAGTAGTTCTGGGAAAACTAGTTATCCACAGGCAGAAGAATAAAGCTGGATCCCTCTCTTACATTATACACAGAAATCAACTCAAAATGCATGAAAGGCTTGAACATAAGACCTGAAACAATTAAAGTCCTTGGAGAAAACAGAAGGGGTAAGCTACTTTACATTGGTCTTGGCAATACATTATTTTTTAATTTGACACTGAAAGCAAAGGCAACAAAAGCAAATACTACACATATGGGACTACATTTTGCCAAAAAGCTTTTGCAAAGGAAACCATCCGCAAAATGAAAAGGGAACCTATGGGATATGAGAAAATATGTGGAAACCCTGTATCTAATAAGGGGTTAATATAAAAACACACAAGAAAGTTAAACTCAATAACCCTCAACTAAAATCTAACCAATTAAAAGTACGCAGAGGACTTTGATAGACATTTTCCCAAAGAAGATATACAAATGGCCAACAGGTAATGTGAAAAGGTGTTCAACATCATTAATCGTCAGAGCAATGCAAATCAAAACCATAATGATGTATCACTGCATACCTGTTAGCAAAAAGACAAGAGATAAGTGGTATGGCTGTGGAAAAAAGGGAATGCTTAGATACTGTTTGTTGTAAAATGGTAGAGTCACTATGGAAAAACATATGGAGGTTCCCTAAGAAATGTAAAGTGGAACTAATGTGGGACCCAGCAATCCCACTTCTGGGGTCCCAAAGGGAACAATGTCATTATCTCAAAGAGATCCATACTCTTAAGTCATAGCAATAATCACAGTAGCCAAGGTATGAGAACAACCTAAATTTCCATTGGCAGATGAAGAGATAAAGAAAATGTGGTAGGTTATGCACAATGGAATATTCTTCAGCCTTAAAATAGAAAGACATCCTATCATTTACAACAACATGAACGAACCTCACGGCTATTGTGCTAAGTTAAATAAGACAGAGAAAGACAAATATCACATAGTATCACTTATGCATAGTATCTTAAAAAAAAGCAAAAGTCAAATTCATAAAAATGGAGCAAAAAAGTGGTTGGCAGGGGCTGGGGTACAGTGGGAATGGCTAGAGGTTGGTAAAAGGGTATGGACTTTCAGTTATAAGATGCATAGGACTGGAGGATCTGATGTAGAACACAGTGATTTTAATTGATAACACTCTATTGTATAATTGAAATTTGCTAAGAGCATGGAACTTAAGTATTTTCACAAAAAAAAAAGGTAAATATGTGAGGCAAGAAATGACAAAATAAAGAAGGAACGTGCTGTAGTGGAATGATCTGAGATCAAGAAGGCGGGTTTTTCTACCAGTTTTTCATCACCAGTCCTTTGAGGAAAGTGATCCTCAGATTTGATGTGTGGGGACCTGAATTCAAGTCCAATTCTATATGATTACATGTTTTATCCCTGGTGGTTGGATTTATCTGTGAAAATGTGATCAGATCTGGCCCTCGCTGAGCTCTTTCTGACTTCATTTTATATGATTATATCCATATCATTTCTGAAGGAGGGAGAAAACAGAGGTTTTTATTGAAGACCTTCCTTGCTTTATCTTCCCCATGCCAAAGAAGACAAGTTTAAAAAGTAGACTGTACTTGCCCTTCAGTTAAGAAACACACAGTGGGGAAACACACAGAGGGAGGAGTTGATACATGTTCATTCTTCTCTTCCCTCTCAACTTCTGCCTCTGGTCCTTCTCGTTCCGTTAACAGAAAAGTCGCAACAATCAAGACCCATTGCCTCCCTCTCCATAGTACTGATGCTAGGTTCCGTCTCTGGAAATTGAGTTAATTGGTGGAGCATGCAACCTAGAAAGCACAATTTTTAAGCCTCTCTGTGTGACTCTAATCAACATCCAGGGTTGAAAATCCCTGCTTGAGAAATGGTCCCTAGGTCTGGACAGACAATCAGCAACATTATCTGGAAAGATTGAGTTACTGAAAGAAAAGTACAGATTCTTTTTTTTTTTTTTTAAGTAGAAATATATAATTGTACCTCTCCGCCATCTTGACTGGATGGAACTAGAGCGTATCATGCTTAGCGAAATAAGTCAAGCAGAGAAAGACAACTATCATATGATCTCCTTGATATGAGGAAGTGGTGATGCAACATGGGGGCTTAAGTGGGTAGGAGAAGAATAAAGGAAACAAGATGGGATTGGGAGGGAGACAAACCATAAGTGACTTTTAATCTCACAAAACAAACTGAGGGTTGCTGGGGGGAGGGGGTTTGGGAGAAGGGGGTGGGATTATGGACACTGGGGAGGGTATGTGCTTTGGTGAGTGCTATGAAGTGTGTAAACCTGGTGATTCACAGACCTGTACCCCTGGGGATAGAGTATTATGCCTCCATCAGAAAGGATGAATACCCAACTTTTGTAGCAACATGGACGGGACTGGAAGAGATTATGCTGAGTGAAATAAGTCAAGCAGAGAGAGTCAATTATCATATGGTTTCACTTATTTGTGGAGCATAACAAATAGCATGGAGGACATGGGGACTTAGAGTGGAGAAGGGAGTTGGGGGAAATTGGAAGGGGAGGTGAACCATGAGAGACTATGGACTCTGAAAAACAATCTGAGGGTTTTGAAGGGACGGGGGGTGGGAGGTTGGGGTACCAGGTGGTGGGTATTATAGAGGGCACAGATTGCATGGAGCACGGGGTGTGGTGCAAAAATAATGAATACTGTTATGCTGGAAATTAAAAAAAAAAAAAATGAAACTATGGAAAAAAAAAAAAAAGAAGAAATATATAATTGTAGATGTGCCTGGGTGGCTCAGTGGGTTAAAGCCTCTGCCTTCGGCTCGGGTCATGATCCTGGGGTCCTGGGATCAAGCCCCACATCGGGCTCTCTACTCAGCAGGGAGCCTGCTTCCTTCTCTCTCTCTTTCTCTCTGCCTGCCTCTGCTTGTGATTTCTGTCAAATAAATAAAATCTTTTAAAAATATATATAATTGCATGCCTTGCCATTTTTCTCTCAGATTATGACAAAAATTTTTAAATAAAGAAACAAAAATTGTAGAATAAAGCAAAGTGATGTAATATCGTTGCTTGGCATTTAGAACTTTCTAAAAGAATGTATTTTTATTTTAGTTTTTAAAAGATTTTATTTATTTATTTGACAAATTACAGTAGGCAGAGGGGCAGGAGGGGGAGGCAGAGGCTTAACCCACTGAGCCACCCAGGTGCCCAAAGAATGTATTTTTTTTAATAATTTTTTATTTTTTATAAACATATATTTTTATCCCCAGGGGTACAAGTCTGTGAATCGCCAGGTTTACACACTTCACAGCACTCACTAAAGCACATACCCTCCCCAATGTCCATAATAAACCCACCCCCCTTATCCCAACCCCCCTCCCCCCCAGCAACCCTCAGTTTGTTTTCTGAGATTAAGAGTCACTTATGGTTTGTCTTCCTCCCAATCCCACCTTGTTTCATTGATTCTTCTCCTACCCACTTAAGCCCCCATGTTGCATCACCACTTCCTCATATCAGGGAGATCATATGATAGTTGTCTTTCTCTGCTTGACTTATTTCGCTAAGCATGATACGCTCTAGTTCCATCCACCTCGTCACAAATGGCAAGATTTCATTTCTTTTGATGGCCGCATAGTATTCCATTGTGTATATATACCACATCTTCTTGATCCATTCATCTGTTGATGGACATCTAGGTTCTTTCCATAGTTTGGCTATTGTGGACATTGCTGCTATAAACATTCGGGTGCACGTGCCCCTTCTGATCACTGCGTTTGTATCTTTAGGGTAAATACCCAGTAGTGCAATTGCTGGGTCATAGGGCATTTCTATTTTCAACATTTTGAGGAACCTCCATGCTGTTTTCCAGAGTGGTTGCACCAGCTTGCATTCCCACCAACAGTGTAGGAGGGTTCCCCTTTCTCCGCATCCTCACCAGCATCTGTCATTTCCTGACTTGTTGATTTTAGCCATTCTGACTGGTGTGAGGTGATATCTCATTGTGGTTTTGATTTGTATTTCCCTGATGCCGAGTGATATGGAGCACTTTTTCATGTGTCTGTTGGCCATCTGGTTGTCTTCTTTGCAGAAATATCTGTCCTAGGTACATCGCCAAAGGCAAGGGAAGCAAGGGAAAAAATGAACTATTGGGATTTTATCAAGATCAAAAGCTTTTGTACAGCAAAGGAAACAGTTAACAAAACCAAAAGACAACTGACAGAATGGGAGAAGATATTTGCAAACAACATATCAGATAAAGGACTAGTGTCCAAAATCTATAAAGAACTCAGCAAACTCAACACCCAAAGAACAAATAATCCAATCAAGAAATGGGCAGAGGACATGAACAGACATTTCTGCAAAAAAGTACAGATTCTTAAAGGCTTTCATGATACCTACTTGTTCAGAATTTCTCAAGGTGATGTCTGGTATTTTTAAGTGTGCTGTAGAAAAATTTGATGTGATCCCATGTTTAAAAAAACATTAAAAACCTTTAAAAATGGAATGGAATTGGAATATGTACCAATAACCGTCCCTCCTTGCTCTTTCCATGTACCTTCTATAATAATTTGGCTCATGCACTGATAGATAAAACAACTTGGAGAAGTTGGCGTAAGGCTTTAAATAAATTCTCTTATCTGGGTTATGAAGAAATATCAGCTCCTACCAAAAGAACTACCAGTCAGCCTGGGCAGACTGTTATTTCTATGAAGCAAAGGAGAAGGGTAAGCCCATTTTATTTGAATGCAGCCTTCAGGAGGGGTGCAAGACAGTATCCAGGGACTGAAATTGGGGAGAGAAGAGGAAGTAGAAGGACTTACTGGAATATATAGGTTGATCTCCCGGGAAGAGGCAAAATTTATCCTCCTGTGTCAGTTATCTTAAAACCTATTGGTCTTCCACTGTGTCAGTAAAAAACAAACATCATACTGTGGGTACCTCTCACATATTTGAAATTTATTTGTAGGGTCTTACTCCATTTGCAAAAGGATCCTTGTCACACAAGGCCAAGGCCAATGGTTCTCCATTCCCATCTCTTCTCTCATTACCAAACTCCCTTCAACTCACACCATGTATCTAACTACCAAGCAGAGAGAAGCAACTTGAGATAAACACTGCTCTTTTGCCTTTGGAAAGACCCAGCTCCAGGTCTTACTTCTGAATATTAAGCACCTAGAAAAATACTGGAACACAGTAGGTATAACAACAAGTCATATCTATTTCTTCCTCCCTGCATCTCCACGCATAAAAATATCAACTCAAGATTCAGTGTGAAGAATTCCACAGAGCACTTATTTGATTGAATACAGAGTTTCTAATTCTCATTAGGTTTTCCTAATTGGGTAGTTACTGCTCTCTTACCTTCAAACTGGAACCGTAGCTCATTTCTATCTGGGTCTTGAATCATAATGAAGAAACTGGCCCATTTTCAGAATTTCAGTGCCTTGGTTATTTATGGCTGCCCATAAACCCATTCTTCTTCCTCCTCCTTGGACAGCAATCCCCAGGCTCAGATGCCAAGCTGGGAAATGTATTTTTCCAGGAGCAGCTGGCTTCTTGGCCAGCACTTCTGGCAATGGTGCGATTGGTCTCCTTTGAAGTTGTCTACTGCTCTGACTTGTGTTTTTAAGATGCGTGATGAACTGTTTGGGCTGCTCTACCATCCTACATGCTATTTTCCTCTTGACTCACCTTTTAAATAATGAGGAATTTAGATCCATTCAATCCCCACATGGAAAAAAAAGCTACTGAAGCAGAGTATCACTTAAAAAAAAAAAAAAAAAAGGCCATATATGGAATTTCCACAAAGCTAAATCTTAATGCTGAGAGGCCATCTAGTCCAATTTCCTACAAAATGTAGGAATTTCCTCTGGAAGGATACTAAGCAGAAGTTAACATCTGCTGAAAAGCTTTTGGTGACGGGGCGATGACTACTCCTTCAATCGGGCATACTCACTGGGCAATCACTGAGTTGCTCTAATTGTTTAAAAGTGCTTCCTAAGACTGAGATGAAGTCTGCCTTCCCACGGGTTTTAATAGCAGCATAGTCCCACCTATGGAACAGCACAGAATAAACCTGATCCCTCATCAACACAGCAGCCCATCTAAAGACTCACATTTTAGTCTTCCCCGTCTTGTCTTCTCCAGCCGGGTCAAGCATTGCTGCCTTCTAGTCAGAAAAGACTGTCTGTGTACATCTTACAAGATGTCTTCCTCTCTTGGATGACTCGCTGGGACTTACAGCCGCTCATTACCGGTTCATCATTCTATCAACGCCGGCTCTCCTTGCTTTAACTTTTTTTAATGGCTTCATCACATTGTTGGCTCAGAGCTGATCAGAAACTACAGTCATCTCTGCATATACTTGAGGCTCTAATAGCTTTTCGTGCCCTCAAGACAGGTAACTCTAATACTTCCCAATGGTGTTGGAGAAAACTGAAGGTGAGAGAGACGAAGTCGGCTGGGTGCCACACAGCTTGCTCCTTCTGATTGCAGAGCCCCTAATAAACTACCTTGTCTCCCTTGAAATAAATGCCAAGCAAGTCGGAGTCATGTGTGAGCTAAGTTGCTATCAAATGAGGATTTCTTTTGTTTTTTGCAATATGGTATTAACTGTTGTCACCGTGTTGTATGTTATACCCTCGTGACTTACTTAAATTGGAGGTTTGTACCTTTCGGCTCCCTTAACCCATCTCACCCACTGCCCACCCCTCCACCACTGGCAACTACCAATCTATAAGCTTGGTTTTCTTTGTTTGTTGATTCCACATGTGAGATCCTACAGTCTTTGTATTGTTCTCTGACTTATTTCACTGAGCATCATGCCCTCAAGGTCCATTCATGTCACAAACGGTAGAATTTTTTTCTTTTTAATGGATGAATAGTATTCCATTGTGTGTCTCTATGTGTGTGTGTACCACTTTTTTTTTTTTTTAAATCCCCTCATCCATCAGTGGACACTTATTTCCATATCTTGGCCATTGCCAGTAAGCTTCAACAAACACGAAAGTGCGTATAGCTTTTCCAATTTGTGTTTTCGTTTTCTTCAAATACCCAGAAGTGGAATGTTCTATTTTTATTTTTTTGAGGCATCTCCTTACTGCTTTCTATAATGGCTGTACCAATTTATATTCCTATCAACACAAGTGTTCTCCTTTCTCCATATCCTTGCCGACACTTGTTATCTCTTGTCTTTTTCTAATATCCATTCTAACAGGTGTGAAGTGATACCTCATTTTCATTTACATGTCCTAGAGGATTAGTGATGTTGGCCGTTGGTAAGTCTTCTTTGGAAAAAATGTCTATTTAAATCTTCTGCTCAGTTTTTAATCAGATTTTTTTTTCTATTAGGTTGGAAGTTCTTTTTGCATTTTGGATATTAATCAAATGTTTATCAGACCTATGATTTGCAAATAATTTCTCCCATTCAGTAGGCTGCTTTTCCATTTCATTGATGATTTCCTTTGCTGTGCAGAAGCTTTTTTAGTTTGGTGTGTTTTTTATTGTTTGTTTTCATTTTTGGTAGGACAATCATATGTAGTTTTACCCTGATAAGCTACTTTCAAATACAATTAGCACATTTAGTTATTACAGCAATTCTATAGGGGTTAGTTTTTGTTTAACCATATTTTATGGGTAGAAACCTGAAGCTCAGAGTTGCCCAGTCTCTTTTCTAGCAACTGGGTCACCTCTGAGTCTGTTTCTACTGATCATTGTATTTTTTTTTTTTTAAGAATTTATTTATTTGACAGACAGAGAGTGAGAGAAAGAGAAAGAGCACAAGCAGGGAGAGCAGCAGAGGGAAAGAGGGAAGCAGGCTCCTTGCTCAGCAGAGAGCCGGATTTGGGACTTGATCCCAGGCCCTGAGACCATGACCTGAACCAAAGGCAGAGGTTTAACCCACTGAGCCACCCAGGTGCCCCGATCAGTTTACTTTTTAATTACCAATCACTGCAGCTGCTTTGAATATAGGCACTAGTATTTAGTGCTTGCTGGGTATCGTAGGTGATACAGTATCGATAGTCTGTATTGTATCATCTTTCTATGAATACTGAGTTCTGACCTGTGATGTCTTGGTTTTAGCCTTTAATAAGGATGCCACATTTTGGTTTTAAATTTTTCTCTAGAAAATTGTCCGTTCTCCTAAGCATGTGGCTTTTCTGGGTCCTCAACTAAATTCCCAGGGGTCGGGGGTGACGAGGGGCTCTACCAATGTGTCTCTGCAGTGGCTATGACCAAACTCCATTTCTCACAGACTATGCATCTGTAAAGTTTCTGCCCCATTCTCTATCTTCCCTCACATATCTTCTGGGGGCCTTGCTGATTGTTACTCTGAGCAGGCTCATATTTGTAGCTGATTAAGTATGTAAAGTGAATTTTTGCTGCACTTTGAGGTCTCTTCTCTGCCACTCCCTCCTGTTCAGTAGTCTGCTACCCCCCAAGCCCTAACCAATACCTACTTCCTTTGCTTAGAAATAATACTGGCTTCTTCTTCTGAATTAGAAAGTTTTTTCAAAGAGAAAGCAAGCATGAATACGGGAATCACTTGATTTCTGCCTTCTTTCAAGAATCGAGCCTCATTTCTCATTGGCAAGGGCCAACAACACCTCTTGTGTTAGTTTCCCTCCTTCCTGGCTTCCCTTCTCCTGTCCTTCACTCCTAGGTCAGGATACATTCCAGATGAGCTGTCTATGTGTAAGCCTTTGTCATAGGTTCTGCTGTCGAGGGACCTCAGGATATTACCTGGTACTATCTTCAGTCTTCATTCTCCCTTTATCAAAACTGTCTGCATATAAGATTTGCAAAATGCTCTTCTAAAAGCAAGACATCTTACCTGTGGGATTTCTCTGCTGTAGCGACCTAAAAAGAATAACTGGGGGGAAAAATGAATCAATTATAAAGTTATAATTTATGCATTATTTCACCTAGCATCTATTTATTGAGTTGATTACAGTGTTACGTATTAAAGAAATGAACACAATGTAATGTCTACACTCCAAAATGTTACTATGTGTCATGAAGAAACATACTTTGTACAAAGAGGTATGGTAGAATGTTATAGGCATCACAATTGAATTTTGTGAAGGTGTTGTGGATACACATTGAGAAGATAACGGATGCTGATGTAAAATTTTGGAAGACGAGTAGGCAGGTGCCATGCAGTCAGTAAGTGAAGAGTATCCCAAACAGAAGAAGTGGTTTGATCAAAGGCACTGAGGCATCTACCATGCATTTAATCAAACTCTTTAGAATAGTGAATTGGAAAACTTTTTATCACTATTGCAGTTCTCCATAAGGAAAATGTTTCATATTCAACACACACATACAAACACACGCGCACGTACACACACACACACACACACACACACACAGGTCTACTCATGAAACAAGCTTTACCAAATAATACTTTTACATAATGCATTCTTAAAATTTAATTTCAATTCTAATTGACTCTAATCCACATCAAAAATAAATTCTGTTTGAGATCTGCCAAAATAACTTCATAACCAGCTCTTGTAAAAGTGTTTCTGTAGACAATTACAACTATCCTGAGGTACTATTTGTCACTTATCCAATTGGCAGATATCAAAAAGTTTGGTAACATTTTGTCAGTAAGGGTGGAAAAAGAGGCTTTTGCAAACAAAAGTGTTGAGGATGCAAAATGTACTACTGTTACAAAGCAGACTTTGAGAAAGCGTAATAAAATGCATTTATCATTTGACACAGAAATCCTAATTCTAGACATTTATTCCCACATACATGCTGACAGAAATACAAATATATATATATATATATATATATTTGTTGTTGTTATGACAAATCTTTGTGATATGGGACAAGTTAAATGTATTATGGTTGTCCATATCATGGGATACTAAATACTGTTTATTTGTAACAAGAAATAGATACTGTTCTGGTATCATCTCCAAGCTTAAAGTTAAAAGAAAACAAGGTAGAACTGAATGTGTACTGTGTGATACTATTTACCTAAGAAGGGGAGGATAGGAGTATGTCTGTCTATGTTTTATTAAAAAATTCTGGTAAGGAGATCAATTAACATCTTTAAATAGTTACCTAAAGGGGAAGGGAGTCAACGTGGAGGAAACAAGGATAGAAGTTAGATTTCTCTAAATTATTTTCTCTTATTTTTTTTGTCTTGATTTTGTAAATCATAGAAATATTTGATATAACTGTAAAACTTAGAGCAAAAATCAATTTATAAAAATGAAAAGGAAAATGAAACTAGAATTTTCTTTGTTTTGAGTTGGATATGGAAATACTTGGTAAAGAATTATTTAAAATGACTTAAAACAATACTCTGGACATTCTTAGTGGATTGAAAAAAATCTGAAAACAAGTATTTTTAATAATCTCATTTATAAATGTAGAATTTACATTTCAAAACATATGGTTAGATATTATGAGTGTTACAGTGATTATGCTACCATACATTAACAGGTAATTATATTAGTTTCATCAAGAAGCAAAATTTTAGTATATGATAAAAAATATAAAAATCCCAAATCATAGGATATAAGTAACAAGTCTGTGTCTTGATATTTGCAGTTTAAATCTTGTTAGGAAATTGTTCATCTTCTTTAAGTTTCCCATGTGTTATCATAAGGTAGCAGATGATATTCTTTAATCTCCTTCATTTCTGTGGTGTATATCATGGAAATATACACCATCCCTGCCACTCTTAGCTGCCCCATGATTGTATTAAACACATGTCTATCCGAGGAATGGGAAGTTTATATAATAGTAAGAAAATCTTCTTTAAAGCTCAACAACACAAAGTTGTTTGTTTTTTTTTTTTAAGATTTTTACTTATTTGACAGACAGAGATCACAAGTAGGCAGAGAGTCAGGCTGAGAGAGAAGGGGAAGCAGACCCCTGCTGAGCAGCGAGCCCGATGCGAGGCTTGATCCCAGGACCCTGGGATCATGACCTGAGCCGAAGGCAGAGGCTTTAACCCACTGAGCCACCCAGGCGCCCTGTTTTGTTTGTTTGTTTGTTTGTATTATGTGAGAGGAAAAATTCAATGCATAGAAATGAATTCCAGGTGGTCCAACCTATACATAAAAGGAGATCTGGAAAGAAAGGATAATGAAAATACAGGACAGAACATTATCAAAGCAACAATATATAGAAACTAACAGAAGTTAGTTAAAGATAGGAGTTTTCAAGCAGAAAGTTCTCTTTGTCTACTCCATTGTTCTTTCAGAACTCAAAACAAAAAGAGAAGGGCCTCCACCTTCCACAGAGAGTAAAGAGGAAAAAGTCACCCAAAAAGAAATTGAAATCAGATTTCTTGCTAGAAGATAAGACTGTTGCCTAAACATTACTATGATACCCAGTCCCTTACTATAAATTTTAATAGCCAGCTAAATAATCAAACAATCATAAGGTCCGAATAAAATCACTTTTAAATCTCCAAGAACTCAGAAAACACACTTTTTATACTCATCCAAGAAGCAATAAATCCAACCCCACAGAGTAATTATAGAAGGCTCCAGAAATTAAATGAAAATATGCCATCTATGAATATGAAAACTGATCAGCTATTATAGTACGATGCCCTACCTTCAGATGTGTCAAATCCCTCTCTGCACCTCCCATTTTCATTTTCATTTTATTTGAACAGGATTATCGAGGGCTCTTGGATGAAGGAGGGAAGAAATCAAGGAGAGGTAAGATACAGCACATGCCACCAGAAAAACTTAAAAAGGTAAACTCAGTGCCAGAGGAAGTCAGACACTCAAAACAGAATATTGAAAATAAAATACATAAGAGAATTCAATCGAAGTTACAGGATAATATATTGATGATGAAATCCAACCAATCAAGTGATCATTGCTATAAAGAACTCAAGAATAATAAAGGAGCTGTTCATTAGTATTATCATCATTTAAGCACAAAATTAAAAAAAAATGGGAGATTACAGGAACATATAAAACTTGAATATTTAAAAGACCAAATCTCAGAGTTTTATACACACACACACACACACACACACACACACACACACACAAACACTTATTTTTAACATTTGGGGACATCTTAGAAAAACTAGCAACTTCTGAAGAAATATTTATTTGAAATTACCAAATCTTCCAGCTTTACTTCCATTTTCTTTCCTTCTATAAAATTCCAGAAAACTAAACTTAAAGTTTATTGTTAAAAATAGCAAGTACAGGGGCGCCTGGGTGGCTCAGTGGGTTAAGCCGCTGCCTTCGGCTCAGGTCATGATCTCAGGGTCCCGAGATCGAGTCCCGCATCGGGCTCTCTGCTCGGTGGGGAGCCTGCTTCCTCCTCTCTCTCTGCCTGCCTCTCTGCCTACTTGTGATCTCTCGCTGTCAAATAAATAAAATCTTTTTAAAAAAATACATTAAAAAAAAAAATAGCAAGTACAAGGATACCTGGGTGGCTCAGTCGACAACTGATGGACTCTTGGTTTCGGCTCAGGTTGGGATCTTAGGGTCATGAGATCAAGCTTTGCATCCAGCTCTGTGAATGATATGGAGCCTGCTTAGGATTTTTTCTCCCTCTCCCTCTGCTCCTCTTCCCCAACTCACACAAGCATGTTTGCTCTCTTCGGAA
This sequence comes from Mustela erminea, assembly GCF_009829155.1. Taxonomy (NCBI): domain Eukaryota; kingdom Metazoa; phylum Chordata; class Mammalia; order Carnivora; family Mustelidae; genus Mustela; species Mustela erminea. The sequence goes on along the minus strand of NC_045631.1, from coordinate 52,094,224 downwards.
GGGCACATCCTTCCTGGGCTACTGGGCTTTTTCCTTGCGCCGCAGTAAATCCTCTTTGATATAAGCCCATGATGGTGGTCTCATCGTCCTTGCCAACTGCCAAGACAGACCCAGTTCTGGAAAAATTCTGCCAGGAACCTCCAAGAAAGTTTCCTTCACGTTTAAAAATGAATAAAAGGAGGAAAATTCTATTTTTTTGTATCTAGAATTTGCAACTCATTCCTAACTCAGCTCTGACACATTCTAACTCTTGTCATCTTGGGTAAGTGGGGATTGTTTAACTTCCTTGTACTTTAGTTTCCTTATGTCTAAGCTGGGGATAACAGTAATTAAAACTACCTCATGGGGTTTCAATGAGGATTAAAAATTAGAACACTTAGAACAATGCCTGGCAGATACCAAGCCCACTGTGTTTGCTATTATTACTACTAGCATTATTATTATTATTATTATTATTATTATTATTATTACTGCTAGCATTATTATTTGAGATATGGGAAATTACTTGAATTAAACCTGATAAGCTATGATTATTATGTCCTCATCTCAGGTGTTGCAAATTCCTCTCTGCACCTTCCATTTTCTTTATTTTTTTTTCCTTTGCTGAAAGTGCCAAAAATAAAATCCAGGTTTAGCTGCTCTGCCTTCCATCTGTCACCTGTGAGGCAGACACCAGCTTTTTCAAACCGTGGGCCTCTTCCTACCTTGTTCTTATTTTCTACTCAATGTTTTTAAAGTGCTATCACTCTCTTAAAGAACTTTTTGGACCTTTTTGGACTTTTCTTTAACTGGATGCCATGGCCACCCTTTCAAATTTGTCCTCCCCCCAACCCCCCACCATGTATGGGATCAGCCTGTGCTTGGCATGTCTTCTGAAAAGTTTTTCAGAATTTATCTAGCAGCTATGATGACTAATCCTTCTGTCCCTAATTTTTTCTCATTGGAATTGTGATTTCAAAATCAGATTTTTTTTAAGAATCTCTCTGACATGGGATCATACTTATTTTTTCTCTATGAATATTTTGAAATCTGCTTTCCCAAAGCCAAGGTCACATCAAATCTGCCCAGAAAATATAATTATAATGATTATAGAAAAAGCAGATGTCTGAGAAAATAGAAACAGTTTCAGGCAAACTATCATTTTGCTTACCGAGAGGGCTAGAGAGGAATATTATGCCTGCCAGTTTAATCCTGTTGGCAGGTAGAAGTTAAAAGATAAATGAGTATTAATCTATTGACTTGTTTGACTTTAAAAAGAAATCTTGAGTGGGTGAGACACTCTAGTCATTCTTTACTTCACCAACTCCTTTAGCAACCAAAGTTAGGACGTCTCTTGCAATAAGAACAGAAGGGTTCTCTCTGTCCACTTTTGAATACTCACCTGATTTACAGAGTCCTAGCTATAGGCCAGGCACTGTACTAAATGCTTTCGATCATGAGCTCCTTTCAATCGTTTTATAGGGGACACTGTCAGAATCCACAATCCAGTCTTGAATCCAGAAAAGTGGATTCAAGGACACAAGGTTTGTTAAGTTTGGATCTGTGGGATCTGAACTCATGAACTGTTTAATCCAACACCTGTGTTCTTTGCATCCTATGTCTCATAAAATACTCAGCTTAGGTACACTCTCAAAATCTTTTCTGATGGAAGGGCCAAAGATTTTCCACATCTTATGTTGTCCATGTTTTCTTTTTAGTTTTCTGACACCAACTTTGAATTGTTCAGCATTGCTTGGTCTGGTTGTTTACACCTCGTGTGCAATGTTTTCCTGCTCATTAAATTCAGACACGCAGATTGGGATGTCTCCTGTTCACCCCCAGCAGTTACGAAGGAAAATGTGTAATATTTCCACTCATGTAACTTGACTTCCTGACTTGGGAATCATGGTTTTTCCTGATTATTTTAAGAGTAAGTGGATTTTATCTGGACACATCATTCACAAGGGTGACTACCACACTGTCACAAAGCTGTTATCTGCTTGATTTCATTTCCTAAGGGTTCTACAGAAAGTGCAAAGACTAAGGTAAAACATCAAGCTAGTGAATACTGTATAAGTAAGTCACGTGCCTTTGAAAAATTACAATTGTTAAAATGATATGAACTACCTATGCATTTTGATTGTGGTGTATATGCAGCATATCCTTGTGTACACGTATGTAGAATCATTTTCGATGAATGCAAGGAGAAAAAGACTAGCATTAATAAGCTTTTTAAAACCACCAACACTTCTGTTCATTCTCTGCCTTGGACATCCATGACCAGAAAAGGAAATCACTAGAACTGCTGTTACTTACTCAGAATCTCGATGCCAGTTGTCAAGTGGAAAGAAGAAAGGTGCTCGTATCTGGATCGTGGGAAGACATTTGACATTCCTATATTAAGAAAGCAGCTTTCTTTTCCTTATATCTAGGCTTCTTACATTTAACAGAGTATAATTATATAAGCCAAATCATTGTTGTGTAGCACAGTATATTCTAGTGGGATCGTGTATGTATTTGTGTGTCAAAAAGAGAAAGACACAGGGCAGAGAAAGAAGAAAATAGCATAGCTAATTTTGAAATAATGATATGGCCCTTTGGGCAAAGAAAAACAATCTTTATAATTCCATTTGTCCTGAAATCTGGTTTTAACTGGTTGCTATCTGTCTCTGCCAGACGTTTGTTCATTTCTATGCTAGCTTCCCCTGAGTCCTAGAGTAATCACAAATAACAAATAACTTGTCTCACACGTGGGATGATCACAGCATTTATCATCTGATGGAGACACTTTTGAGTGCAAACAGGGGGGGCACCATTGTCAACCAGATCAGGATAACAACAGGCTTCAGGGGAGAAAACCGAGCGCACTTGCTCACCCTAGTCAAATGAGAGCTTGGTTTGGGTACGGTTGTTTTGGCAACATAAACTTGCAAGAGTTCATATTCTCCCTCATGTCTACAAATGTACATGTGTTGTGGTGTGTGTGGGGGCGTCTTGATATGTATATAATGAGCTGATGTCATATATCTACAAGCATATAAAAATAGATGAACAGCCACATAAAGATACAATGCATAGGTAATTTTTTCCTAAGCCTTAATTTAGCTAGTGGGCTGGAAAATGTCAGCAAGCAGAGGGTTAAAGGACAGCTGATGCCTCATGGAAACTTTGTAAAACATTCTATTTATAAACAATTCTATTTGGATATCACATTTTCTATAATGCTATTGGCTTGTTTTATTTTTATACCTTAGAAAGTTTCCATGAAAGGGGATGAGCCCAGGGATCATTTTCTTTTAAAGTTTGTACCTATTTCTGCTGGAGTCTGGACTCAGGTTTAAGGGGTACAAAGACTTAATGTAAATTCTACGAGCGACAAACAAATTCACAAAGAGGAAGACCTAGGATAGTGTCAAAATCATGAACCTGTGTTATTGTGTCAACTATAAGGTGTTTCACATTGGGGACATTAGAAATCTTTGAAATGTGGTATCTGATATACATAATTATGGCTTCCAATGAAGCTTCAGATAAAAAGTATACTTCTTAGTCTTTTTGAAGAAGTCAGTACGGAAAGAGCAGAGCAAATGAAATATAGCCTACTCGCTGGAGAAAGAATGTTGGGGGTCTCAGGAAAGTGCTAGAACTGTTTTTGTTTGTTTGTTTAGACCAGACAACTACTGTGATCCCTTAGAAATGCAGGTTATCAGCATTCCTTAAAAGGTCCTCTGGAAATTTGGCAACTTATAGCTTGAAGGTCACCCCTGTGTGATTATAACAATCCAATTCTTGAACAGATCCTGGTGGGCTGGAACCTTATATGAGGAAGTGACGACCCTTGCTGATTGGCTTTGACTCACGTCTCTGGTGGTCTTTTAAGGTGGGGGTAATATTCAATTGGCATTACAGAAGCCTGTATTTTGTTGTGCTGAGGACCTGGGCAGGGAGGGGCAAGGGGAATAGGGTAGAATCACCTAGCTTCTGGAGCCCATCTTTAGCTCTTTCCTCCATACAGACTATCCACAGTCTACCTTACCTTTGGATCTGTGCCCTCCTTTTCCACCACACTTGGTATTCAAGTTGTGTTCCATTATGTCCACAACCTGGTCCCAGATCTTTCTCATCTTATTTCTATTACTTCTCTTCATACAGTGAACATTATAGGTACAATTAGCTTTACCTTAATTCACAGATGCTACTTGTATCTCTAGGTTTTGTTCAACCATTCTTTCCATTTCAAAAATGTTTATCTCCTCAGGTCCTGCTTTTATCTCCATGTCAAGACACCTGGAATTTGTTACATGTCTCCCTACTGCCCCACAATCTCAGCAGTTGTGCTACCTCTAGGCCCATCGTCATAAGAGATGGGTTAAGGAACCCCAGGGACATTAAAGGGATTGAGAGAATTATGACAACGAAACAGACAGCAACACCGGAATCAATAAAGATTGGGCTCCATTTCCTAGAAGTGTGAATAAATCACGTGGAAATAGGTTTCAACAGATTCCAGTCGAAATGGAAGAAAATGATTATTAAGAACCATGGTAAGCATGAGACCTGACAAGATAGATCCAGCGTACAGTAAACCATCCTTCTTACATGAAAGGGTGAAGGGGGTGGAACAGAGCCAAACTCAAGATAAAAAAGAAATATTTGCAAAGCTTAAAAGCCAGGAAATATAGAGGACTTTTCGTGTTGAAAGTGAACGATACTCTCTCTGAATCTCTCTCTCTCTTTCTCTCTCTCTCTCTCTGCACACACACTGCTTGGTCATTTTTTTCTCTTTCCATACCTATATTTGGTGATTTTTTACCTGTACTAACTTCATTACTAGATAAGATTCAAAGGCTGCTTTGGGTTTTCCAGGCGATGCATCTGTCAGTATTTACTGTGAAGATACTTCATCCAAAGTCTGATTTTCCCTTCAGTGCTGCTCTTTGTCAAAACCTCTACAATCTAAATAAATATCAATCACATGCCTTTGCTTTTTGTTCCTGTGTGGTCACATTTTTGGAAGGAAGTTCTCTGCTCCAAACTCCGACCCCTTTCTCGGGGGAAGTTTTAGATGTGAACACTTTTCATATAGTTTTTTGACATCAGCTAATTTTTATTCTCTGACAACAGTCATCCTTTGGATACAGATTCTGTACACGATGAATTATCTTGCTGCCAGTGTTGTTATTTTGTAGGACTACAGTTTTCTCCCTTGAGAAAGCCTTATTGTTTGACACATTGTTCTTTTTGTTTTAGGTAGATTTCCCTTTGCTGGGTTCCCAAGGGGTCCATTTAGAGTTTGTAGGAATTGAATGAAAATTATTTGCCAAACGTTTAAAAGAAAATACATGGAAAATAAATGTGCTACTTCCTGTCATAAGAAGTGTTGGTGCCTTCATACACCTTCAGCATTTACCCTTATTAACCAAAGGCCATTTACTGTAATTCCCTGTGAATTGTTGCCTGAGGTTTTATTTCTGGAACAGGAAACATGGTTGGCCTAAACTAAGTTGACATGATATATCATCAGGGATTGGGGACATTGGGAAAGAAGGAAAGTCCGGAGGAAGCTGATAAAATAACTTTTTTTTTTTTTTTGGATCCAGTTGACATACAATGTTATATTAGTTTCAGGTGTACAACTTAGTGATTTGATGAGCTTGTAGATTATGCTATGTTCATCACAAGCGTGGCCACCATCTGTCCCTTTATATCACCAGTACAAGAATTTAACGGGAGAAGAGATCATGGTGAAGCAGGAGGGATAAGAAAGTGGGAGATGTGGATAGCTAGAAGGAGTAAAGTGTGGGATGAGATGCTGGAGATTAACAATCTATAGGTAGAGTAGTCTTATAACACATAACTAAGGTCAGCCATGAGAGAGAGTGGGTGATTGCTTTTATAACACTTTATTTAGTTTAATTCCCTATCTAGAATAACCTAAACATGGAATTAAAGGAAGTATGTGGTTAAGGAGATATTGGAAGGTCAGTTACATGAAGTGTCCCAGGATGTTAAAATTGGTTTGGCAAAGTGATAAAATTATCACAAAGCCCATCAACAGCACAGTGGCATAATTCATTGTTTAAGAAATTATACATTGGTCAAGAAACAATCATTGATCATTCTTAGGAAAATCATCACTAAACCAAGTTCAATGGATAAAACATTGTATTTGGAACTGGGAAATCTATATCCTATACCTCATTGCTCCAACTCCATTGCAGATATCAGAGAATCAAGCCGACTTGGTATTCGGATAAAATATTATGACTTGAGTGGGACCCAGAACTCTGCAAAAATGCCTTTACTTCCTATATCAAACTCAAATACTCATTCAATTGGAAATCCTTTGAACATAGGGATCATGTTCTATGCATCTTGATGATGCAGTGTCCGTCCTGAGTGCACCTGACCCATGGTGGGTGCTTGCATAAGTCTGTTAACTCAAATAGTTGAAGATCATCAGATCAAGCTGCACACAAGGTCATGGGCTTGGATCCAGATATAGACAGCACAATGTTAACCTCATGGGATACTGTCAAAACATAGCTCTCATGCTTTGGCATAAGGATTCTTTGGCAAAATGACTTTCTCCATGATCTCATGCCTTGTTTGTAGAAAGGGGAAAACCAGGTGTCCTGACTTCTGTTCCATTGTCTCCAAGAGAAGTACATCACATACATTTCTCAGACAATGACTTGGACAGTGGCTGCCAAAATTCAGTTCTGGGATAGCGACTTGGTTCTCAGATATAAGCATTGGAGGGAGATGCACAGATAAGCCAAAATGACAAATTTTTATCCTCTCTTTTGAATCCTTCATTAGAATGGTTAACAAGCAGAAAAACGATCACGAGTCAGTGATTTTTATGGCACGTGTGTCAAAAAACCAAGAATCATACAACCTTCTCTACCTAAAAGAATAGCCGTGGTAAATTGGGTGGCCATAGCTTTAATACTTGCCCTGTGTATAGGTAGTATAAGTCAATAAACGAGTTCTCTCTACTGATGAACATGTAGGTTTTCCATCTTTTAATATGAACACCATTAAGGTACAAATAGCTTTAAAAAGGAAAAGGAAACACATTAATGCTAGAGAAACATTGCCATAGAACTGTGTGCATCAATGTGAATGTTTGTTTGGTCGTATCTTTAAACAATACTCTAAGTATGGTTGTAGGTCAAGGAATATCCACATTTTAGCTGCTCTCTTGAAAAATTCAGTGAGAAGAGTCTGTATTCTTCCCTCACCAAGTCTTTTTTTTTTTTTTTAAGATTATTCCTTTATTTGAACAGACAAAGATCACAAGTGGGCAGAGAGGCAGGGAGAGAGAGGAGGAGGAAGCAGGCTCCCCGCTGAGCAGAGAGCCCGATGAGGGGCTCGATCCCAGGACCCTGGGATCATGACCTGGGCCAAAGGCAGAGGCTTTAACCCACTGAGCCACCCGGGCGCCTACCACATCTTTTTATTTTTGCCAATTTAATAGACTAATTATACTCTTTCTTTGGTTGGTTTCACTTGCTTCTTATTAGTTACCACCTAGGATGATCATCTTTCCCTCTTGTTCAGGTCTCAGCTCAAATATCACCTCCCTAGAGATGCCTTCCTGGGATTTTAAATCCAGAGCAGGCTCTTTGGTGTCATTTTCCTCATTTGTTAAATTGCATGTTCATGTTTAGTTCTTGCAAGCATTTATCATGATTCCTATTTGAAGAGGATTTGATCACTAGGCCAAGTACCTTCAGTAATGATGGTTTCACATACTTGAGGACTTACTATCCTATATGTGCTTTTCAACTTATTATATTTCATCCATATAATGGATCTGTAGGATGAGTACTATTATGTCCATTTCACAGGTGGAGAAACTGAGGCTCCAAGATATTAATTAGGTGACTTGCCCCAAGATCACAGGGCTATAATACAGGGCACGTGTCATTTTAACCTGCAGCTTACTGAATTTGCCCAAAGGGACACATGACCACTAATGGAAAAACTGCAGTTCAAACTCCAATAAGGGTTCTTTTTTTTTTTTTTTTTCAAAATACTTTATTTATTTGTTTGACAGCTAGAGATCACAAGTAGGCAGAGAGGCAGGCAGAGAGAGAGGAGGAAGCAGGCTCCCCGCTGAGCAGAGAGCCCAACGTAGGGCTCTATCCCAGGACCCTGGGATCATGACCTGAGCTGAAGGCAGAGGCTTAACCCACTGAACCACCCAGGTACCCCATACAGTAAGGGTTCTTAAGTTTCCATTTAACCCACTCACTGACTAATCACTATATATGCCTACAGATCTCTCTTTTCTAGAATACCACAACTAGGTTTCAGAATTGGGTTCTAATGTCCACGTCCAGGTTTTTTTCTTCTTACTTTAAACCACAAGACTCTCCTCAATTAAAACCCAATAACAGACTAGTAAAAGGAGTCAATTAGAATGTTTAACTTAGCTCAGTATTTTCACCGGTGAAGAATGGAAATGAGGCATACCCTATTGTAAAGCATCAATGTGATACTCTTAAAGTTATACAGGAATGTTCCAATGGCAATTCACAACAGGTCTTACATATGGCTTTCTCTTTATTTTTCTGCTTTCTCTCACCAACTGCTTCACTTCATTCAAAATAAGCCTGGGAAAAGTTAGGTTTATTTTTTTTTATTATTATCATTAAAAACTCCTATTAATCACAGAGTTAACCTTAGGGGCTAAAATAGAGTATTTTGAAATGATTTTTTTTTTTTCCTAATCACTGGGAAGGCCACAGGAGCAGTAAGGCTCAAGTTCCAAACACAAAGAGTATAAATAAAATCAAACATTATCTTCAACATCAAGTAACCATAAATCTTTCCTCAAATCATGCTACTACATTTCTGCTACTTTTCACATTTTTCCCTATTTCCTCTTAAAACAGTGCCTATAATTTGCCTCAGTTACTGACCCTGACCTTTGCTTCATACAAAGAAAATTCTATGTGTATGGTCTCTCCAATTTTATGAGCTATTTCCTAGTCACGTTTCTTCTTCTCTGATGTCTATAAGAACTCTTTGTATTTAAATCTCACCACCATTCTGTTGTGGCCTCCTGTACTGCCTCGGGCTCACATGGAAAATCAGCTGGAAAAAGAAATTTCTTTCTAATTTAATTGGTCATGTCATTTTTCAAAGCTCAATTTGGACACTACCTTGAAAGACCAAATTAATGTGACACTCTGGAAGTCTGGAAACCTTACTTAGGACATTCAATACTTACAGTGTTAAAAATCTTTATCTTGGGGGAGCTCAGAGACCCATGACCTAGGGATGAAGGGTTCTGCTATCTCTTATGCTCCTTTAGACGCCTTTTTAACCCACCAGGGCCACAAAGAAAGAACAGTATCCCCTAAAAAAACCCCTTCTTTATTCTAGAGTTTTATTGTGTATTGAATTCTTTATGACTATTGGGAAATAGTTAATTCTTCACTCAAAATATTATGTAATTATATAATTTATAACAGGGACTTCCCAGGTGAATGGATGAAGGGGATTTGCATAGTCAATCCGAGAAACTGAGTGGAACAGATCAGTAAAATCACCCAGAACAAAAACATCAACATGTCTCTAGCTCTTTCAGTGGGATTGTTCTAGTCTTAATAAAGCAGAGTGCTCTGGATCCCAAAAGGTAATCTAAAATAAACATTAAATATTATCCATGAGTAATTTCCATGGGTCAGTTCTCCAGATCATATGCTTTCCAGAAATGTCACTTGATCTAGCTTATAGTTTAACTTATCCATTACAGGATGAACGGGGTTTCAACCAAGTCTTCAAAACAGCGCTTTTTTGCTCCGTAGATTCTAAATTCAAAACCATGCAGCCATCTGGGAGCTTAAGTAAATCAATGCCCTACAATGGACAGTGTCCAAACTGTGATGATTATAGAAGTGTACTGTAAATAAATGTCTTAAAACCTTTATATCCAGTAGGGCTCAGTTCTAGTGGGAGTTGAGAAGTGGAATCATGATGGATACTAAATGGATCAGATGGTGTCTATTTGTTCATCTTTCTACAATTTAGGAAAACACAGTGAAAAACTCATTTCTGAGAATGAGATTGAGTCACTTTCCTCACCCTTCCTCTGCCTGTAACTCCAGGGAGCAGCATCACGTTCCTAAACCTTCACTCCCTCGCACTGGATCTGACACCAACACGAGATCCTCTTTAAGTCTCCTTTCTGGGAATCCAGAGTATTAAGGATTTGTTTCATCTGTATATGAATGTCTAGTTATCTATAACACTGTTTGCCTCCCAAAGCACCTGGCTTTCTTTCTATCCTTCCTTCCTTCCTTCCTTCTCTCTGTCTCTCTCTCTCTCTCTCTCTCTTTCTTTCTTTCCTCCTTTCTTTTTAAGATTTTATTTATTTGACAGAGAAAGAGAGAGAGAGAGCGCGCACACACCCAAGTAGGGGGAATGGCAGGCTAAGGCAGAGGAAGAAAGCAGGCTCCTCACTGAACAAGGAGCTCGATGTGGGGCTCCGTCCCAGAGTCCTGGGATCATGACCTGAGCCACAGCAGATAATTAACTGACTGAACCACCCAGGTGCCCCAGCATCTACCTTTGTTCCTCTGATTTTAGTGTTCTATGCTGCCCTTTCAATCCCACATCAGATGTCCCTAAGTCCTCTTAAAGTATATCAGCAGTTGGAACTCTTGTTTCTTCCTTCTCTGGTTCAGCCTTTTGGAAAAACAATTCTGTAAACCTCACAGCATGTTAAGTAATAGTCAAGCACGCAGAGAATCAAGAGAATTTGAGAAAAATTCAACAAAAATAGTAGGCAATACAGCTTAGGATCAAGAAAAGGAGATTGTATCGTGTGTGTGTGTGTGTGTGTGTGTGTGTTTTAAGATTTTATTTATTTATTAGACAGAGATCACAAGTAGGCACAGAGGCAGGCAGAAAGAGAGGAGGAAGCAGGCTCCCCGCCAAGCAGAGGGTCCGATGCAGGGCTCGATCCCAGGACCCTGAGATCATGACCTGAGCCGAAGGCAGAGGCTTTAACCCACTGAGCCACCCAGGTGCCCTAGGAGATTGTTGTCTTTATTGCCTTAGTTCAATGTGTGGCTTCGCATCTTCCCAGCTATGTGATCTTGAGCATATAATTCATTCTTTCTAGAATTCAGCTTCCTTATGCCTAAAATGAGGGTAGTTATAGTAACTATGTTATAGATTAATGAAAATAGAGGAAATCCCCGTGAAGAATTTAACAGCTTCTGGCACATAATCCATCCTTATTGTTTTTATTAATAGTGGTAGTATTTTCAATTCATGGAAATTTGGGGAAATGGTAAATTTATCTTCCTTAACATCTTCAATTTAAAATCTGTTAAGTATTTCTCTGTACCAGTTACTTGTGAGATAAATAAAAAAGAGAAAATAGATCTGGCTCCTGTTTTTGCCATAGAAGTTTTCTCATGAGGGCAGAAGTGAAATTGAACTTAATTCAAGATTTCTGTGTGTGTGTGTGTGTGTGTGTGTGTGTGTGTGTGTGTATGATGTATCTTAAGCTGCCAGAGTCAGAGCAGGGAAGATGTAGAATATGTTTGAATATTAAATTGATTCACTAATAAATTCATGCTCTGACCTCCTCAGGGATCTTGGAATTTCAACAAATGCAACTGAGAAAAAGAACAAGTTGACATTTCAAAAGTGTTTATGCTTGCTAGTTTTCAGCAATATTTTGAACCACATTGTATCTCCAGCATGGCCTGCAGTAACCAAATGCAAAATAGATAGGTGTTTAGGTTATTTATTTGGTAACCAAACTAACCCCTCCCAAGTTAATGCTTAAGAGTTAGAAACTGTACCAGGATTTGCTCTACTTGGTGTGGAACAGAAGGGAGAATAAGCTAGTAAGAGGCTGTGGTACCTTATTAGGGACACAATCATTAAGATGGAATTACTACTACTACTCTCATTTGGATGGCTGTTTTTTTTTTTTTTTTTTTTTAATAGATATATATTTATTTTATTTTTTTTTTATAAAAGAACTCTCATATTTATTAGCACAATTATGATTTCAATTTTTTGCATTTGAATCTTTTTTTTTTTTTCCCAGCATAACAGTATTCATTATTTTTGCACCACACCCCGTGCTCCATGCAATCCGTGCCCTCTATAATACCCACCACCTGGTACCCCAACCTCCCACCCCCCGTCCCTTCAAAACCCTCAGATTGTTTTTCAGAGTCCATAGTCTCTCATGGTTCACCTCCCCTTCCAATTTCCCCCAACTCCCTTCTCCACTCTAAGTCCCCATGTCCTCCATGCTATTTGTTATGCTCCACAAATAAGTGAAACCATATGATAATTGACTCTCTCTGCTTGACTTATTTCACTCAGCATAATCTCTTCCAGTCCCGTCCATGTTGCTACAAAAGTTGGGTATTCATCCTTTCTGATGGAGGCATAATACTCTATCCCCAGGGGTACAGGTCTGTGAATCACCAGGTTTACACACTTCACAGCACTCACCAAAGCACATACCCTCCCCAATGTCCATAATCCCACCCCCTTCTCCAAACCCCCTCCCCCCAGCAACCCTCAGTTTGTTTTGTGAGATTAAAAGTCACTTATGGTTTGTCTCCCTCCCAATCCCATCTTGTTTCCTTTATTCTTCTCCTACCCACTTAAGCCCCCATGTTGCATCACCACTTCCTCATATCAAGGAGATCATATGATAGTTGTCTTTCTCTGCTTGACTTATTTCGCTAAGCATGATACGCTCTAGTTCCATCCATGTTGTCGCAAATGGCAAGATTTCATTTCTTTTGATGGCTGCATAGTATTCCATTGTGTATATATACCACATCTTCTTGATCCATTCATCTGTTGATGGACATCTAGGTTCTTTCCATAGTTTGGCTATTGTGGACATTGCTGCTATAAACATTCGGGTGCACGTGCCCCTTTGGATCACTACGTTTGTATCCTTAGGGTAAATACCCAATAGTGCATGGATGGCTGTTTTAACTGATAATTATATAATCACTAAGAGTGTGGCGATTCAGACTTTCCTTTGTCTCGATAGTATATATTCTTGTTAATACTTCCTCCCCGCCCCTGCAAAACAAAACATATTCTCCAGAGCAATATCTATTACTGTTATCGCTTAAAAGAAAATGTAAAAGGAAGTGAAGATAAAATTTTGTTCAGTTAAAGCATGAGCTATCGTGATGATAATATTTTGGGTTGTAGAGAACCGAAATTGACGCTATTAAAATAGGGCTGGTCTGCACCAAACGAGAAGACAATCTTTTTGTTCTCTTGAATGATCTCAGAATCCTTGTCTGTTTTTCATGGACGTAGTCACATACCTAAGCAAAAACAAAAACAAAATCAAACAAAAACAACAACAACAACAAAGATGTTATCAGTTTACAGCTGGACACTACTTTCTTTATCTTTCAAAGATGGGAATGCTTTTAGGTGCTATTTATTTATTTATCTTTTATTTTTTTTTTTTTTAAAGATTTTATTTATTTATTTGACAGAGAGAAATCACAAGTAGATGGGGAGGCAGGCAGAGAGAGAGAGAGGGAAGCAGGCTCTCCGCTGAGCAGAGAGCCCGATGCGGGACTCGATCCCAGGACTCTGAGATCATGACCTGAGCCGAAGGCAGCGGCTTAACCCACTGAGCCACCCAGGCGCCCTAGGTGCTATTTATGACTTTTGTCCACATTCATCTTGATGTAATGGACCTTTTCTATCCTGTTATTTCTCAGGGTTTTTTTCCTGCAAGTTTGATCCAGATATTTGATCTCTAAAGTAGGATTCCCAACTATTCACCACCCATTTTTCAAGACTATTAGAATTGAGTTGTTAAAATGTCTAGAAAATGCCTCTAATGGTCACGCTCATCATTGAAAGCAACATAATTGTCATGTGTAAGGAAGGAAAACAACAACAACAAAAAGAAGTCATTTGCCCTTGTCACAGAGAACTTACAATGACCCCAGGCGTCCATTCCCAAATAACACCAATACCTCAGGTTAATTGAGGAGGCCTCTGAGTGGAGATCATGAGGTCACAGCCTTTTGCTTCCTGTTTGTAAATACACAGACTAGACTCTAATTAGACTCAAGAGGAAACGTTGCCCTGGGAATGTATTTGGAAGGCATGGAGGTGCTTCAGCAATTCAAGTCTGTACAGAGAGGGGTTGGCATTGTTATGTGATAGGCCTATTTTTATTTCCTTCCAAAGCTTTACCGAATAAATGAAACTTTAATAAAGAAGAGAGACAGAAGGGTGATTTCAGCTTCACGTCTCAGGTATAAATGAGATGAATTGCTCTAGTGCTATGCACCTGTTTCCCTGTATGTGATAAACCAGTTGCTGAGTGTTATTAAAGTACATTCACTTTAACTGTAATTGAGTGAACATGATCGGGTGTGGTATTTGCTTTTGTATAAACTTTTCCCCTTGTAATGATACTCAATCATTTCGGCATATAACATTTCAGGGGACATTAAATGACCATGCTGGAAGGTTAACAATGATCCCTAAGCAAAAACCAGAAAATAGTCTTCAAGCTCCTGGTTTTTTTTTTCCTGCTAATTAAAGAAAATTATAATCATCTTCTGCTATACTGCACAAAACCCACTAAAATTGAGTGTGTTAAGCTTCTTCTGTAATTACATGTACTTCAAAGACCAATGCCTCCTTAGTAATAAGTGGTTTTGTGACTCTAGGGTACATGCTTCAAGGTATAGAAAAGGAATGAATACATTTTCATTCCATGTGACGTTATTAAGTATGGGATAAAAAAATAAAATGTTTCACGTGGCGGATCTCATTGCACAGATGCAATTGGAATTCCTCTGACAACTGTTGTATGCCCACCTCATATATAGCATACTGTTTTATTACATATATGCATGTGTTCTACAGCAGAAGAGAAAACCACATGTGCAAACACACACACACACACACACACACGTCTACTTAGAACTCATCATCGTGGAAGCTCAACATTTGTTTGCTTTTCCAGATCCTTGAAGAGTGTTGGCTTTTTAAAGTAATCTGATGTATTTTGATCGCTTCAAAGCATCAACAGCAAAAATTACAAGTTTAATCTCATTTACTTGGATCTTGCTAATTAAGAAATGTTAAAAATTCAGAAAGGCTAGGCTAAAATTTGCTTTTGTGCTCTATGTGGGGGGGGACAGTTTTCAGTGGCAGACAGATGTCTGATCTCCATCCCAAAGTCTTCTTAACTCTTTTTTTTTTTCTTAAAGATTTTATTCATTTATTTGACAGAGATCACAAGTAGGCAGAGAGGCAGGCAGAGAGAGGGAGGAAGCAGGCTCCCCATGGAACAGAGAGCCTGATGTGGGGCTCCATCCCAGGACATTGGAATCATGACCTGAGCTGAAGGCAGAGGCTTTAACCCACTGAGCCAGCCAGGCACCCATCCCCTTTTTTGAAAAGATTTTATTTATCTTTATTTGACAGACAAAGATCAAAACTAGGCAGAGAGGCAGGCAGAGAGGGAGAGGAGGACAAAGTCTTCTTACCTCTTAAAGTTTGAGTTGATAGCATGTATTGACATGCCAACAATGAATGTAGTCTTACAATTATCCTTATCTAAAGCAGGTTTAGCAGATAACCACTTTTGGCAGTTACTGTTTGCATTTGGTTTTGTAGGGTTAGAAATTACTGCATAGTTTGAAAATGATAGAATAAAAAAGCACACAGTATTTAAAACACGTAGGCATCGGTAATTCAAGCAGGATATTTATCTCAAATATTGAATTAATTAGATGCAAACTCTAATTTTTAGAGTTCAGTCTAATCTCTCTCTCTCTCCAAGAGATAGCAAGGACAAGGGGCACACTTACTGTCAGACAAAATCAGGTGGCCTGTATTCAAATTCTACCTTTGACACTAGTTAGCAATTTAACACTAAGAATGTTACTTTGTCTGTCTGGACCTTACTTTTCTAATTTATAAAGGTAATTATAATACCTAATCCATAACCTTATCAAGAAGATCTCTTGAATTAATATAGGGATAGCCTTACAACAATAACTGAAATATAAGAATATACTTGTTTGCTGTTGTCATTAACTATTAAGAGTAAGCATTGGGGGAAAGAACATGTGAGAAGGAAAGTGAGAAGGAAAGAACATGTGAGAACTAAGGGAGGGAGGGTGGGAAGGAAGAAGGAAAGAGAAAACAGTGTCACTTTGGGTCATATTAGTAAAAGTCTAGAGGAGCACTCATGCCAGGATCAATATACTTTGTTGGAATCAATCTCAATTTTCCATTTTATTTTGCTCTTAAAGACTATGTCCAGGTTTCCATCAGGTGTCTTAAATGTCCAAGGATAGCAAATTAAAAGGGTCTGCTGGATTCTGTTTTTTTTTTTTTTTAATGGAGTGTGTTTATTAAATCAGAGCAATGGTTCATGACATTAATCATGCTGTCCTATATAAATGGATTGTAACTCAGATCAACGAGCAGAGAATCTATCTAATTTAAGGGTAGTGTTTGTGTGCTTATGGGGGGGTCTGTGGGTATGTTTGTGTGCACATGGGGGGGGGTCTGTGGGTATGTTCCTCCATCTTCATGCTCTCCCTTGCATCTCTTTTAGGAGATCAGAGGTTGTACCTGAGAGACATCCAGTAGGGGAGAGGGGTACACCTGGATTGAACCTGCAAACTTATAGTCAGGGTATGTTCTTCTATTCAACTAAGCTGGATGTCCACAAGCAATAAAATAGTAATCTGACTTGCTATAATTTATTTTACATTTTCTGCCACTAAACCACATCCGTAAAAACTTGAAACAATCCATAGCTAGTTTCAAACTCTAAGAGCAAAGTCCATAATGATACACATATTACTCATCTCCCCATTAGAATGTAGATCACATGGCATACACGGGGTCAGGAAAACATTATTAAAAGAACATAAGTGATTGCATCATTTAGGACATTCTTGGTTCATAATCCTACTGCATGGCAATAGAGAGGCCAAAACCCAGAGAAATTAAATAGAAAACTCTGAATACAACCATGTCATTCTGCTTATTTTTGCACAGAAATTATGTCCAGTGCTAGAAGTTTAAAATGCTAAAGCCTCCAGATCAAAATGTGTGTAGGGGGTTCCTTTAGTCTTAATATGTTAAGACAAAAGCAAAACAAAACAAACTTCCATGGAAGTAGAACATTCTTCATGCTGCTCTCACAACAATTTGACTTATAAACAACAAAATGACTTATAAAGAAAAAAATACAAATGCATTTTTTAAAAATAAGGAACATAAAGATAAATTAGTCTATAGGAATAGTCCTCTTCTGATCTCTTTATTGGAATATTTCTTTTCCTTCTACTACCCCTATTATGTACATTTTTAAAAAATCTACCTCCTGTGTAGATAAACCTCATTAAATTTAATAGCTTAAAGCTCTATGTCATCTCTTCAATATTTAAAAGATAGGAGTATTACCCTCCTAACATTCATATTCTTTACCCAAGTATAGGAAACACACAGGCTATGATGCCGAATCTTTTTGAAAGTTCTGAGGCATTCAGGTGTGTAAAAAGAAAACATACTCACCTAGCAGTATAACTTGTAACTGTCAAAACACTTATAATCAACCTGATAGTTTCCATCACAGGAAAATAAATAGGCAAACCACTAACCAAAAACCCTTTACCTTACCACTTTTAAGTTCTTGTCCGCCCAGTTTTTATTCTTAGAAGAAGGGTGTTGAGGAGGGCACCTGTTGTGATGAGCTTTGGGTGTTATACGTAAGTGAGGAATCACTAAATTCTACTCTTGAAACCAATATTACACTCTATGTTAACTCAAATTTAAATAAAAATTTGAAATGAAAGGAAAAATAAGTGAATACAAAAATTGATGTTTTACAAAGTTGGCTTGGAATTAAAAAAAAAAGATTTGATATAGTTGAAAGGATGAGAGTGATTGTTAATATCAGTCATTTCTTGTACTAGAACTCTCCAGGGAAAATATATGACATGGTTGACAAAGAACATTAATGCCCCCCCACCACCACCACCACCAAAGGACAGCGGGTTTATTTCACTATGCTCTGCTGTTAAGAATATTTGTGGCTTACCGTTTCAAGTCACCTCTGTGTTGTTAATATCAAGCTCTCTAAAGAGTGAATAATAATAGTTCTTTATCTAATGCTTTCCTACTGGGGTAAGGAGGAGTTTCATCCCAGCCCATAGATCCTGCTGGATAATGGTTTTCTTGGATATCAGGTTACATTTTGCATAATTGGGTAACAAGCTACTTCTCAAGGCATTAAATCAATTCATTCTGTTTTACTTAGAGCTGAGTCACCACGCACCCTATTGACTCATCCTCTATCAAGGGTTCTGCTTGAAGAAATGGATAGTGGCCAAAAGAACATATTTCCCAGAAAAGGATGGTATCTTGTGGCTTGCCAAGGATCAGGGCTGATCATGTGACTCTATGTTTAATAATTACTGACTTCAGAACAAAAAGCTGTATTTTGTTTTACTTTTATGATGCAGTTTTTTTTAAAGAATGGGTCAGATTTGGGTCTTAACATTTGGGACCTGGATAAGCAAGGGCTCTTCCTTGCAAAGTTATCCAGAATGAACCATGAATAGATAATGCTTCTCCAAGAAGTCATTGTTTAGAGTCTATTAAGCAATGTCAAAATTGGACACATTTAACATGAGTAGATGGATGTGTAAACCATCGAGATTAAAAAAAAAAAAAAAGCTAATGAGGACAGATTTCTGGATTTGTGATGGACATTTAGTTTCTGATTTCTGAGAACAGCTTCCTCAGAAATGATATTAAATGCCGCTGGAACCAGTGAAAAATTTTTCCTTTCAAATGAGGCAGAATGAAAGCAATGTACACAAACTCGTCTGCATGCACTTGGATGTCGGGGACTGCCTCCGGCCAGGAAAGTCCCCGCCATTACAAGAAGGCGCTTGGCTCACTGCTAGCAAAATACGCAGCAAGTATACAATGAACTTTCCTGTGAAGCCCGCCTAAAGGAGGACATAGTTATTGGCTGTATCAAATTTAATCAGCATAGTAACAGGACTCTCATTGGCTCTCCCCATTGCTTGACCCCTTATTGGTCACCCTGCTGTATATAAGCTAAGGAAGTTGATTAAATAAACGGAAATGAAGCATTAACACCATACCAGGCTCATTGTCGTCCTTGCGGGCCATAGCACCTGAAGACGCTTGTGTAATGCCACTACCTGAGTCCCACTCCAGAGATTCTGGTGCAGTTAGGCCAGAGCACAATGCAGGCGTCAAGAGTTTTAACATCTTCCCCAGGGGGTTCTAACACGCAGCCATGGATAAGAACTTCTGACCCAGACACAGGTGGGGAGAGAGAGAATATGGTGAACAGAGAGAAAAGAGGTTGCAGAACGCAAGGATTTAAGAAAAACTTTTTTTTTTTTAGAGAAAAATATTTTTAATTAAAAAACAAAAACAAAACAACCTGGAAACCAGTCTCACATCCTCTGATAGTCAGTGGACTGATCAACCATTAGAGTCCCACCATCTCTCCTAGTTATTCAGTGTTAACAAAATGAACAGATTCCAACTCCCCACATCTGCCTCGTGAATTTTACAAACAGATCTAT
Source organism: Mustela erminea (assembly GCF_009829155.1). NCBI lineage: Eukaryota > Metazoa > Chordata > Mammalia > Carnivora > Mustelidae > Mustela > Mustela erminea. The sequence goes on along the minus strand of NC_045631.1, from coordinate 52,074,602 downwards.
TTATTTATTTATTTATTTATTCATTTATTTATTTATTTATTTTTACAGGCAGAATGTTGATCGGAACCAAACTGCAGGAGGAAACATTTAACATGATATATGCAAAACCAAACAAAAAAAATTGCAAAGCATCTATTTTAGGGATGCATACATTTATTTTCAGGCTGTAAGAAAGGCAAGGGACCAATGAATAGAAAATCCCAGGGTAGCTGTTACCTTTCCGAGGACACTCGAGAACTTCAAAGCTCTCAGTAATATTCTATTTTTTCTGCTGTGTGGTAGGCATAATTTTTTAAAAAGGAAATTCCTGAGAAAAGCTGCTTCAACTCCTTTTGTGATCACTTTTGTAGATTCCACGTTAAGAACCTGGTGACTCGCTCAAAGAAGGAGATAACAGAAGGGAGGTGTGACAGTAAATTTCAAGATGTTTTAAAAGGTGAGGGAATATAAGTTAAAAAGCAGCTCTCACGGATTCTTAGAGTACTCTCCTTTTAAATTATTCGGTGCGGGATGGAGATAGAAAAACAGAGACAGAGACAGAGAGAGGGATAGATGGAGAGATACGGGCTTTCCCTACTTCAGGTTGAAAATGAAAATACATGTTTCAGTTCTTAAATGGTTGAAGGTTGTCTTTGGTCATTGGAGGTGAGAGTTAGAAAATATGGGTATAGACTTCACCTCTTTATGCCTTAGGTTTTCTTGTGTCTAAAAAAGCAACAGTAATGGTGGAACACGCAAGACACTTAGGATGACGGACACAGATAAACGCTTATAAATATCAGCTATTCTTCTTGGTTTGGGCATTCAGATGTCACTGGGGTCCTTAGCTTCCTGCTCTTGTATCCTTGGTTTCTCCCAAGGCTACCTGGAGGCAAAATGGAGAACCTCTTGGCTTTGCTGTGAACCTTTCACTGATTGTATTTTATGAGCAATGAAAGAGGATTTTCCATTGTGTACCTCAGAGCAACAGCATCCACATTCTTAGTAATTTCATGCTGCCCCAAGGAGCCTCTTCATTGACTCTGCTTTGGTGGGCTTGCCAAGTCACACTGTCTTTTCTAGTACATGGAATAGGTCCTCTGTTACACAGGCTCATTCACTCTCCTCCAATGTGTACGCGAAAATGCACAGAGAAAATGAAATCAGTGCTTTCTACAAAGTGGCAATTCAGTGATGCCTTTGGGCTAGCAGCATAGACATCACTGGGGAGCTTTTTAGAAACGAGGACTCTGAGCTCTACCAGAGCCATAGTGAACCAAATGTATGTTTAACAACTCCTGGGTGTTGTCTGTGCAGGAAGCAACACTGTGCACCACAGAAAATGTCAACCATGCAGACAGAGGAGAGATCATCATTCTCTTTTGATGACTTCTCAGCTTTTTTTTTTTTTTTACTTTAATACACATTTGCAGTCTTAGTCATAGCTCTAGACAACTTATCAAAACACATTTTCTAAACAAACATAATATTCTTTCCAAGAGGAATTCTGAAAAACAGATTTCTATCTGACATTTGTTACCAACATTTGAAGCCTGTTTGTAAAACCTTAAGTACTGAATAAAATAATTACTGGCCATTAATTTTTCTTCTTCCTCCATCTTGCTCACTGACCCTATGCTATGACCCTAGCAAAGCTAGGAAGACAATCTTTACATTTAGATGCAGTTCAGAAGGGTAAACTCATCTTGGTTCCCTGGTCAAAGCTATGAAACAGCTTGGCTTGATAATCCAAATGGAAGACACTAAAGGTTGACCTGCTTACACTATAAAATTATTAATGGTAGACAAAAATTGTGAGAAATCCTGTCTGTAATACACTTTGTGAAGAGAATCCTGTTCGGAATAATTGTAAAACAGCTGTTATTTTTAAAGAAAACTGATTTAACTGATTTCGAAGATTCTAAGTCAATAAATATCACCATATTGCATCCAATGAAACCTTATCTCAGATAACCTTTACCCTTTCGCTGTTTGTCATCTTTTTTCACCTTCTCTCCTCCCATTTTTAGCAATAATAAAGATTATCTATGCTTAAGATAATAAAGATTATCAAGATCCAGTAAGGCATTTGTCATTGCGCTATCTCAGATATTAAACGAAAAATAAATTTCAGAGTTGAGGCACCTGGGTGGCTCAGTCAGTTAATCGTCTGCCTTTGGCTCAGGTCATGATCCCAGGGTCCTGGGATCGAGCCCTGCATCGCACTTCCTGCTCAGGGGGAGATTCTCTCTCTCCCTCTGCAGTTCCCCATACTTGTACACACACACACACACGCTCACTCACTCTCTCTCTCTCCAGCAAATAAATAAACAAATAAATAAATAAATAAATAAAATTCCAACATTGAATGAAGGAACATAAAAAGAGTTCACTTTTGTTAAAAAAAGAAAGAAAAGAAGAAGAAGAAGAAGAAGAAAGGTAACTCGTTTCCTTCTATTTAATCTAACTTCTTGAGACTTTTTTTTTTTTTTTTTTTTTTGCCTTCCATTGATTCTGAAAACTACGGGGTAGTACATGTTTCTAGATAGACCTAAATTCTTTAACAGCATCCTTGTTTTGGATTGCCTACTTCTGGGATGATTAATTAACCAACCCCTATTGCATCAAGATTGGATTTTGCGTCTCCATATTGAATTTTGAAACCAGGTTATTCTTATGTAATAGCCTTTCTTGAAGAGATCATCCAATATGCTGTTCCATCATTTTTCACATTAAGAACAACGTGACCCTGAGGTCCCAGAATGTTATTTTAAGTTTTGCAGAAGGACTTGTTTCTTTCCTCCTAGTCATATGAAACTAAGGAGCCTGTTAGTTTTTTTTTTCTCTTTTTACTTAATCCCAAACACAAAACCTTGTTGAATATCTACCATGTACCTGACCCTATAACGTTGACAACAAAAGTAAATTTTGCACCTTTCATATCCAGTCGGACTCACTGCTGAATGACACTTCTCATCAAGAAGGATAGAGGGCATGTGTGGCCTAAAGCTTTTTACCTTGCCATAGAGCTATTTTAATCTCTGGATGTTCTTTTTTTCCATTAAGCAAGACCATGACAGGCTAGTGGGAGGTGTGTAAGGAAGGGGATGAAGAGGTTATGTTGGAAGCCTGCAAAGCCCTTGGTATCCTGGGACTTAACATCTCCTAAATAAAGTGGGCTTTCAGCACAAGCCTTATTTAAAAAGGAAAAAAAAAAATCTTCTGCAGATGAAACAGATGCCAGATGGAAACTACTCTGCTGACTTGCTCTAAACAGGCTTGCAGCTGTTACTTCTTCCATAACTTTTTCCAGTGAAATTTTTAGGCTTCACCTGTTGATGGACCCAACAGGATTTTTTTCTTCCCTCCCCCACCCTAGCCTCATCCTCTCCCCAACATCCCCTTAAAAGGAGAGCAGCCTGAATACTTAGAAAGCACAGCTCAGGGTGAGAGCTCGTTATATCTGTTGCCGATAGAAAAGGGGGATAGTACCCGCAGGGCTGGAAGACTGTGGTTATTTCCAGTTCTTGGTCCATTAGACCTGCTCCTAGAGGGACAAGGCAAGATCTCTTGCCCCTGTTGGCTGTCTCTGTGTATTGCTCTTGAACAACTATTACTCAGAGCTAAGCTGAACTTTGCCCCGGGAGCTGGGTAATAACCATTTGGGTATAACAGATGTAAGGATCTTCGGGTTAAAACAAACCAGTGAAACATAAAGTTATGAACCATATTGCAGATAGAAAGGGCAGATTCTCATCAACTGAAATGGACTCTGAGAAAGAAGGCAAGGAGAATATTTTCAGCAAGAGGAAGGAATACTTTCTTGGCGGCTTATGCAGATGGTTCCAGCCACAGGCTTCTGCCATTTGGGTTGCTTGCTTTTCTGTAAGATAATCAGGTCCATTGACACACACAGCATTTGACATTCAAAAATGATCTCCTAATGGAGCTCCCAACATCTGCTATCAGAGAAGCATACGATGGCACTGAAAGATGGAGAACTGATAGAAAGAAAAAAAAAATTGAAAACTAGCAATATAATAAAATTAATTAAAACTCAAATACTGGGTACAAGTTACATAACATTCCACATGTTCCATGTGTTCTGCATGCAGCCCAAAATTCTCTAAAGGCTTTTTATTTTATTTTTTTTTAAATAATACATTCCATCTAGGTTTCTCTGATTAACTCACTTCGAGTTGAAATAGATTTTTTTTTTTTTAAACTGTGTGATGCTTCCCAAATCTGCAAACCCTGTCTCCTATTCTTCTCCCCTGGGTGGAGGATCTCATCTGCTACCTCCCAAAGTAGAAGTCATAAGCTGGAAACCTCTCATCTCTGCTCCATCTAGTATATAAACTCAAATACACTGGATCTGCCCTATACCATTTCCATCCCTTTCTTCCCCCTGGCAAAGGGAAGAGCTGAGTTCACTTATGGCTGGTATGCTGTTCACCTCTCACCTTCCAGGAACCTTACTTGACCAATTTTCCCTTCTCTCCGTTGTATGATTAATCCCTGTGTCAACAGATTCATTCCCATTTGGTTTTATGATTTCTCAGTTTTCTATTATTAAAACCCACATAAAAATGTTCAACACAGCACCATCTTCCAACTATCCACCTGGTTTCTCTCTGGCATTTGGGATTGGGTGTCCTAACCAATTTGTGTATTTTTATCTTTCTTGTGTGTGTGTGTGTGTGTGTGTGTGTGTGTGTTTAACAAGGGGCATTTAAATATCTGGTCACTCTCTGCTTTTTACTAGGAGCCCCCCATGGGAGAAAGGATGAGTTTAGAAGTAACCTATCATGCTAGAGCATTACTAAATAAAAGCCCATAAACTACCTCACAGAGAACACACATAGCAGGAAGAAATGCTTAGAGGGCCCAGAACATTCAAAAGGTGAGGACGGGCAATGCTTTCTAATGCTCATGCCAGGAATATTGGTCCTCAACAGGTTCTAGGGATGAAAGCTGCAGATACATCTCCAGCTGTTTGGCTTTGGGAATCCATGAGGGTAATCCTTCCCTAGCCAAATGAACTATACAGAGAGAGAAAGCTTTTCCACCAATTTGCTCTGCAGTATGTTTCTTGGGCTTGAGGACACATAGACAAATGTGGAGTACCAGATACTGTGGCACAGATCTAAAAATGTCTGCTCACGGGAGGAAACAAGGATTATGTCCCCAGAGAGACAGCACACAGTGCAACAGCAGGGCTCCAGAAAGACAGCTTAGAAGCCGAGTGGGAAAAGGTAACCTCAGGAAAAACCCGTTTCCTGCCAGCCAGCCTTGCAGACTTGGGTGAGTTTCTTAAACAGTCTGACCTTCAGTGTTCATATTCATAAAACAGGTTTGATAATAACAGTAGTACTGTGATGATTAATTTTATATGTTCAGCTGACTGGGCTGAGGGAAGCCCAGATAGCTGGAAAACATCTCTGGGTATGTCAGTAAGAGTATTTCCAGAAGAGATTAGCTTTGAATTAGTAAATTCAATAAAGCAGATGGCCCTTCCCAGTGGAGGTGGGCATCATGAATCCCTCAAGTGCCTGAGCAGAACAAAAAGACAGAGGAAAGGAGAATTCTGTATTTTCCTGAGCTGGAACACCCATCTCTTCCATCCTCAGACATAGGATCCCCTGATCTTGGGCTTTCATCCTTTGAGAAAAGGACTTATGCCAGCAAACCCCACCCCTGCCCCCCAGTTCTCAAGCCTTTAGACTGAATTGTACCACTGTTTTTCCTAGTTCTCTAGCTTGCCGACTGTCTGTCTTGAAATTATGAAGACTGAGAAGACTTCATAATTTCATAGGTCACCTGCCACAATGAATCTTCTTTTACATATATCTGCATATGCCATTGGTTCTGTGAGTCTTAGGAAAGCTCTAACTAACACATAAACCTTCTTTATAGGTTCATTAGTGAACACACACAATAAAAACACTTAGTGTCTGCCACCTGTTAAATCTGAGCCATATTATTTCATTGAACTGCTCCTCTAAACAATGAAATAGTATACATAGACTAATTTTTGTCACCCTTTCCCACTCATATTATATATAGTATCATAATTAACAGGAGAATGGGAGATTTCTCCCAGCAGAGTTTAATGCCAACTTATGAAAATGACACAGATGTTGCAATTGGGCTGCATCTTGGTGAATCCTGGACATCCTGAAACTAAGAATTATTTCCTATGTACCTCAAGCTCCAGAGTCTCTTCTTTGGCATTGGATGACAGGAGCCTGATGAAATAATACCATTTTGGTATATCATTGCACTGAGTGCTCTATAGCAGCAGGTTAGCTGGCTTTCCACACTTTATGAGGTTGCAGTTGGTGCCCTGAAACTCATCTGTGAACTTGGAGCATTATTAAAGTAATCCAGCATCTGAAGCACCTAAAGGAAAGAATGGCACCCACCTGAGATGAAGAGACCTGTACTTTATCCTCCTAACAACGTAAAACCTCTTGCTGATTGAGGATAAGATTATTATTCTTTTAATTAAATTAATTTATTTATTTTTGAAAAACAGTATTCATTGTTTTTGCACCACACCCAGTGCTCCATGCAATCCGTGCCCTCTCTAATACCCACCACCTGGTACCCCAACCTCCCACCCCCCCGCCACTTCAAACCCCTCAGATTGTTTTTCAGAGTCCATAGTTCATCTGCCCTTCCAATTTATCCCAACTCCCTTCTCCTCTCTAAGACCCCTTGTCCTCCATGATATTTGTTATGCTCCACAAATAAGTGAAACCATATGATAGTTGACTCTCTCTGCTTGACTTATTTCACTCAGCATCATCTCTTCCAGTCCCGTCCATGTTGCTACAAAAGTTGGGTATTCATCCTTTCTGATGGAGGCATAATACTCCATAGTGTATATGGACCACATCTTCCTTATCCATTCGTCCACTGAAGGGCATCTTGGTTCTTTCCACAGTTTGGCGACCGTGGCTATTGCTGCTATAAACATTGGGGTACAGATGGCCCTTCTTTTCACAACATCTGTATCTTTGGGGTAAATAACACAGGAGTGCAATTGCAGGGTCATAGGGAAGTTCTATTTTTAATTTCTTGAGGAATCTCCACACTGTTCTCCAAAGAGGCTGCACCAACTTGCATTCCCACCAACAGTGGAAGAGGGTTCCCCTTTCTTCACATCCTCTCCAACACATGTTGTTTCCTGTTTTGTTAATTTTGGACATTCTAACTGGTGTAAGGTGATATCTCAATGTGGTTTTAATTTGAGTCTCCCTGAGGGCTAGTGATGATGAACTTTTTTTCATGTGTCTGATAGCCATTTGTATGTCTTGATTTGAGAAGTGTCTGTTCATATCTTCTGCCCATTTTTTTTATATGTTTGCCTGTTTCGTGTGTGTTGAGTTTGAGGAGTTCATTATAGATCCTGGATATCAACCTTTTGTCTGTATTGTCATTTGCAAATATCTTCTCTCATTCTGTGGGTTGCCTCTTTGTTTTGTTGACTGTTTCCTTTGCTGTGCAGAAGCTTTTGATTTTTAGGATAAGATTATTTTTAACTTATTTTAATTTTTAAAATATTTTTTAAAAGATTTTATTTATTTATTCATGGGAGGTGGGGCAGAGGGAGAAGCAGCTTCCCAGTGGAACAGGGAGCCTGATGCAGGACTTGATCCCAGGGCCCTGGGACCATGACCTGAGCTGAAGGCAGATGCTTAACCAACTGAGCCACTGAGTTGTCCTTATATTTAATTTCAGATGAATTTATTTGTGCATCAACCTGTGAGTTACAGGCTTTATATATTATTTGAGTTCTTGCATCTCCTTATGAACTTTGATATTAGTGGGAGTTCATACTGAAATTTTGGAAATCTCTATGTGGATGCCTTATAGTGTGCATTCAATTCTGCCATTTAATTTTATTCCCTATAATGTCTCTTGACCTCCAGATAATATATCTGGGCATAATTTGGAATGGGATACAAATTATAAAATACTTCTAGAAATCAGTAAGGAAAAGACAGAGAATGCAGGAGCAAAATGGGTAAGAGCCTGGAACAGGCACTTTTCCAAAGAGGATGTTAAATGGTGATCACAAGAATTGAGGGTGTGTGTAACTTCATTAGTCATAAAGGCTATATAAATTAGCATCCCAAAGGAGCTACCACTGCATGCCCACTGGAATGTGTAAAATTAAAAAAAAAAAATCAATACCCATTGTTGGTTATGATGTAGAGCATTTGGCAGGAATCATATACTGCTTTGAGCATATGAATTGGTAAGAACACACTGAAAAATTCTTTGGTAGTAAGCATCCCGAGAACATCCCATATGGCCCAGCAATTTCACTCCAGACATATGAAACACAGATACAAACACATGTTCCCCAATCTATGAAAGCAGCTTTACAGATGCTTTACAGATACAATGGCACTAAATTCATATATTTCAATTACACTGAATGTACATGGACTAAATGCTCCAATCAAAAGAGATCAGATATCAGAATGGAAACAAACAAACAAACAAAAATAAGGTACTACCCAACTTGACCCAAGAGTACATTAAGAGGATTATTTACCACAATCTAATAGGATTTACTCCTGGCTTTCAGGGTGGCTCAACATCTGCAAATCAATCAATGTGATACACCACATTAATAAAAGAAAGGAAAGGGACCATATAATCCTCTCAACAGATGAAGAAAAAGCATTTGTCAAAATACAACATCTTTTCTTGATAAAAACTCTCAGCAGAGTAGGGATAGAGGGAACATACCTCAACATCATAAAGGCCATATACAAAAGACCCACAGATAATATCATCATCAGGAACACAACAGGGATGTCCATTCTCACCACTGTTGTACAACATGGTGCTGGAAGTCCCAGTCTCAGCAATCAGACAAAAAATAAAATAAAATGCATCAAAATCAGCAAAGAAGAAGTCAAACTTTCACTCTTTGCAAACAACATGATATCCAATGTAGAAAACCCAAAAGACTCCACCAAAAAATTGCTAGAACTGTTAAACAGGAATTCAAAAGAATCACAGGATGTGAAATCAGTGCATAGAAGTCTGTTGTATTTCTGTACACTAACAATGAAGCAGAAAAGAAATCAAAGAATCAATCCCATTTAAAATTGCAACAAAAAGCATAAAATACCTAGGAGTAAACCAAACCAAAGAGACAAAAGATCTTTACTCTGAAAACTATAGAACACATGAAAGAAATTGAGGAAGACACAAAGAAATGGTGAAACATTCCATGATCATGGATTGGAAGAACAAATATTGTTAAAATGTCTATACTACCCAAAACAATCCACAGATTCAATGCAATCCTTTTCCAAATAGCACCAGCATTTTTACAGAGCTGGAACAAACAATTATAAAATTTGTATGGAACAGAAAAGACCCTGAATAGCCAAAGTAACATTACAAAAGAAAAATAAGGCTGGAGGCTTCACAATTCTGGACTTCAAACTGTATTACAAAGCTATAATCATCAAGACCGTTTGGTACTGGCACAAAAAGCAGATAACTAGATGAATGGAACAGAATAGAGAACCCAGAAATGGATGTCAACTCTGTGGTCAACTAATCTTCAACAAAGTAGGAAAGAATATCCAAAAGAAATAAGATAATCTCTTCAAGAAATGGTGCTCGGGAAAATTGGACAGCCACATGCAAAAGAATGAAACTTGGCCAATTTCTTACACTAGACACAAAAAATAGATTCAAAATAGATGAAAGACCTAAATGTGAGATAGGAATCCATTAAAATCGTAGAGGCAAACATAGGCAACAATGTCTTTGACCTTGGCCACACTAGCGTCTTACTAGACATGTCTCCAGAAGCAAGGGAAACAAAAGCAAATATGAACTACTGGGACTTCATCAGGATAAAAAGCTTTGCACAGCAAAAGAAACAATCGACAAAACTAAAAAGTGACCTACAGATTGGGAGAAGACATTTGCAAATGACAGATAAAGGGCTAGTATCCAAAATCCTTATAGAACTTATCAAACTTAATACCCCCCAAAACTAAAAAATCCAGTCAATAAATGGGCAGAAGGCATGAAGAGACATTTCTCCCCAAAAGACAGAAATGGCTAACAACATATGATAAAATGCTCAACATCACTTATCATCAGGGAAATACAAATCAAAACCACAATGAGATGCCACCTCACACCTGTCTGAATGGCTCAAATTAACAACTCAGGAAGCAACAGATGCTGGTGAGGATGTAGAGAAAGAGGAGCCCTCTTAACGCTGTTGGTGGGAATGCAAACCAAAAATAGAAAATATTAAAAATGTTAAAAATTGAGCTACTCTATGACCCAGCAACTGCACTACTAGGTATCGATCCAGAGGAGATAATAGAAAGAGTGACGCAGCACATGAACCCCAATGTTTATAGCAGCAATGTCCACAATAGCCAACATAGGGAAAGAGCCCAGATGGCCATCAAGGGATGAATGGATAAAGAAGGTGTGGTACACACACACACACACACACACACAGACACACACAGAGGAATATTACTCAGCCATCAAAAAGAATGAAATCTTGCCATTTGCAACAATGTGGCTGGAACTAGAGAGTATTATGCTAAGTGAAATGAGTTAGCCAGAGAAAGACAAATACCATATGATTTCACTCATAAGTAGAATTTAATAAAAAAAAAAAAACAATGAACATAGGGGAAAGGAAGGAAAAAATTTAAAAAAAGAGAGAGAGAGGCAATCCATAAGAGACTCTTTACTATAGGAAGTAAACTACGGGGAGATGGGGGGGGGTATGATAATTGAGTGATGGGCACTAAGGAGGATACTTGATGTAACAAGTACTGATATGAGCTCATATGAGCTCATATAACACTGGGTGTTATATACAACTGACAAATCACTAAATCCTAACCTTGAAACTTTTAATGCACTGTATGTTAACTTGAATTTAAATAAAATTTAAAAAACAAACAAACAAAAAATGATGTTCCCCAAAAGACATGTATAAGAATTTTTCATAGCAGCACTATTTGCAATAGTTCCACGCTAGAAACAAATGACTTTTTTTTTTTTTAAGTTATGACCAAGATGGATCTTCAAAGGACCAATCAAAATGGATTTCACTTTAAAATTCTCAGAGCAACTCCTGTCTAAAAGCTCTTGTAAAAAGAGGACAACCCGGGGGCCTGGGGGAAAGACAAAGAGAAACGTGACCCTCTTGCCCTGATGGATAACTACATCGCCCATTAGTGTTGCCCAAATCATCACACCAGGATCTGATCAAGACTATAACCCCAGCCACCAATGCAAAGGAAATACAAAGGGAAATGCAAAATCAGGACTATGGAAAAATATAAGGGCCAAAGATTTGATCTTCAAAAATAAATTGTAAGGTAATAAGGGGTGGGGGAGAAGCTTGTCTTTTAACAATTCATTAAGATACATAGTTGTTCTGTGTGGTTTTCTGTGTTAGTGTTATGTTCCACAGTTAAAACTCTTATCAAGTTCTGTCACCATGCTTGCCGCTGGGAAACAAACATGAATATGCCAAGACCCTTTTGCTCAAAGGGAATGTGAAAATGTAGTTCCTGTGTGCAATGTAGTATTGTAGGCTCTGTAAGGCTCTGTAAAAGAAATAGTTCCAGAAGAGAAGAGAGAATCCCATTAATTAGGGCCACAGGTAACATAGATCATCATTTTCCATTGTCACCCATTGTCTTAGCTTGGACCACCATAATAAAATAGCATCAACTGAGTAGCTTATTAACAGAGATTTATTTTCTCATAGTTCTGGAGGCTAGAAGTCTGAGATTAGGGTGCCCGCATGGTTGGTTCTGATAATTCTCTTCTTGGCTTGCAGATAGCTGTCTTCTTTTTGTGTCCTCACAAGGCAGAGAGGGAGATTGAGGGAGAGAGGGAGAAAGAGAGAGATCTGGTATCTGCTCTTCTTGAAAGAGCACTAATCCCATCATGAGACCCCTACCCTCATGATTTCATCTTATTCTATTTATCTCCCAAAGGTCTCATTTCCACATAGCTTCACATTGTGGATATGAACTTGAATTTTCAGGCCATAGCACCTGGCTTTAGAGGTTAGGGGGAGATTGAAGGACACATATTAGCATACAGTCCCAGTTCCTTGGCATGTCAATGACATGTGCATCCCTTACCCATCTCCCAAGATCTTATAGGCAAAGACTAAACCCTGTGGGTAGAACTGATAGACTGGCCAAACTGTACCATGTACTCAGTAGAAATGAAAGTTGCCTATCTATCCAAGCCAGTTGTAGTTACTCATTTTTCTGACTTCTGTTGGTATTCTTGTGGCTGGCAATTCCCTTTATACAAACTCTCTTGTCCTTCTTAACTGCTTACTTTTAATTTTCTGTGGGTTTAGTGAAAGCACTTTGTTACCTCTATTTTTTTTCCTTCTCTTTCTCAACCAAATTTTGTTAAAGTGACCTGAAGGTCAGTAAGCTCTTTTATTACATTTTCAAATCCAGGGATCTTGTTATCCCATTCTTGTGTGTTGTTTAAGACTCTGAAGTTCCTCTAAGATGTATCTTCAATTAGAAATTAGAAATGAATGGAATGGGAATTTCAGAATTAGAAATGAATTAGAAATGAATGGAATTAGAAATGACTGGAGTGAGAATTTCAAAATTGAGTTCAAAAGAGATTATTCTCCTCTCTAAGGCTTGAGAAAGGCTTTACCTACTGACTAAACTCTCTGAATGGTCATAGGGATGATACATGCAGTGAGACCTATTCAAGGAGACTCAGTAATTTGTCTATAATGAGAAAAGGATATCTACCAAAATCCCATGGCTGCCTATGTTCCTTCACTTAGTAAATGCCTGACAAACAAGTGTGGTCCATATTTATATCTCTGGGGCTGTCTAAATCCAGATATAGTAATGGAAAACAAACTTGCAAACACACACATGGGCTCTCTTCTCAAAAAAAACATGTCATCATATGAGCTTGGCAGAGTCGTAAATGGACAATTACAAGACAGCATAAGATAGGCTATTATAGAAATAAATCCTGTGCTGTGGCAACAATGAATATAGTACGTTCATGAGTTTTGCAAGGCATAGAACACATGAGCACGGTGTGGACTACAGACCACCGGGACATGATTATTTCTCTCCATCAACTTATCAATATGGGAGAGGAGACAAAGTCAGAAGTGGTAAACAGCCATTCTGAACAATTCTAGATGAATTATGAAATGAGTGGTCAGACCCTTTAAATGTATTACGAATTAAGGGAAAAGAGAGCCCTGGACTATTGTAAAAATTTCAGAGAGGAAGTGGAACTTAAGCAATTTGGGATCGAGTCAGTGGGCAACAGATGAGGACAATAAAGCCAGTGGCTATGTATAGAATTATGAGGTCTCAGTTCCTGGCCGCTGAGACAAAGAGATTGCTTTTATTTATAATTATTTTGATTTCATGCTTTTAAAACCATAAATAGCACTATTAGTTTGACTAACTAAGAAGAGGTGTGTTCTAGGTGTCAGTTAATGGACACAACATTTCCAAGGACAGAATTCTCTTACAAATGATCCAGACTGCAGAGCTGGCATGCCGTGTGTGCATAATAGCCTTAATGTGTTTAGGAAAATATTATTGGATTAAAAACCAGACATTTTTAATTTAATAGAGCTACATAGAAAGAGTCATAAATGACTCACCCAATTGCCTCTTCATGGTTCGATGTTTATTCAACACCAATATAAAAATAGTAAAAAAAAAATATCATGCATAGAATTGAACCTAAGTGCTTTACAGATGGGCATTAGAACTAGTTTTAAAGATGACACGGGGAAACACCAGCTTCAAGATACTAAACACTTTGGAGAAAATCAAAGTAGGACAAGAGCAAGGAATTACGATAAGAATGCAGGCAATTAAATAGTGTAGTACCGAATTGGGCATATGGGCTTAAATATGCTACAGGTCCCTCTCCATCTGGACTTTAATAAGCTTTGAGTTATTGCCAATAAAATACCAAGGAGGCCTCTTCCGGCATTCGTGGGCATCTGTCCACATGATTCAAACAGGCAGCTGATGAGTTACAGTTGCCGTGGAGGACATGATCAAGGAGAAGGCCAGCATTTCAAAGTGGGCCATCGTTTCACAAGCTACCTCTAGCAGGAGTTTCTAGTGGGGTGCCAGCCTCTACAAAAATTACTTGCTTGAGTATCGCTTGAAATAATTTTAAAGAACTCTGAATTCTCTCTCCCGTTCTTAAGTAGACATGTTGACACATGTAGGTTTTCTTCTAAATCTTAAGGAGTGGGATGGAATATATTTTTAGTATATTGTAAATTTTAGTTTAACTAAGACCCTAACCCCATTCTTTTCATTTTATCTACAGAATCTAAATTCCAAGGTGCTTTGATAGGCATCATTATCTTTAAGAAATACACAAAGCAGCTTTCGATACCCAGAAATATGATAGGATTTCTCATACTAGTATCTCCATTCCACTCCTCTAATTTTATCTAAAGTGCAACGATTTTTTTCTTTTTTGAAACTTTAACCATTTTGGAAAGTATGTGTTATGAGTCACCTGTTGATTTAAATTTGATTTCCACAATGACTAGGCTTTATTATTTTTTTTAAACTTGTGAATTATCAATATTTTAATTATTAAAATTATTCTGATATACTTTATGAAAGTCACAGATGTGGCATTTTGATAGGACAGTTTTCATATTGACTTTATTTTTGACACTCTACTCCCATCAAGACATTTACCTTTTAAGCTTTTTTATGGACGTATGGTTAACATCAACAAAAACTTACAAATTAGACTCTCAGACCATCTCTCAACCATACTTCATCCCTCATTTCTGATCTTCAAGAATGACCAGAGGTAACTCTCCGAGATGGAATGAAGACAATGGTTTCAGGCATTATTTGTTAAAAAGAAGACTTAGGGTCCCTGGGTGGCTCAGTCCGTTAACCATCTGCCTTCGGCTCAGGTCATGATCTTAGGGTCCTGGGATCAAGCCCTGTTTTAGGCTCTCTGCCCAGTGGGGAGTCTGTTTCTTCCCTCTCCCTCTGCCCTTTCCTACCCACCCCCTGCTCATGCTCTCTCCACCTCTTTTCTCTCTCAAATAAATAAAATCTTAAGAAAAAAAGGGACTCAAATCCTACATTAGTGGTTTTAGAAAAAAAGATGAGGAAATGTAAAAGACCCAACCTCCAGTGGCACGTTTTATCATAATGTTCTTTGAAATCCATGCAAAGCGGATATTTTGTCTGAATATAGAACATTAAATCTCATTGAACCGATTCTTTGAATTAAACAATGATTCAGACCCAGTAGATTTTCATTTTGATTCTAGCTTCGTCACTAAATAACTTGTTTGGGCTTCAGGGTTATTCAACTGTAGAAGGAAGCCCCGAAAGTGCTGACGTTGCCGATACACAGATATCACCAGCTCTGGTTACAGATCCTAAGCCCAAGGTCCTACGTCCTAAGTTCAGCATGAACTGAAGCTCTCTCTCAGCCTCTCTTTCTAATCAACATCCAACACTTTTACACTTTAAGCCCCATCTGGAATATTTTATTTTATTAATACATTGCATGCTCTATCACATTTTATAAATGTAGTGTTTATAATAAACTCCATTTATTGGCCAACAGGATTTTTTTTCTGGATTAATGTATAATATTTTTGGAACCGACCATATATAAACATATTTCAATACTTCTTTTTAAAAAATATTTTATTTATATATTAGAGAGAAAGAGTACAATGGGGGGAGGGATGGAGGGAAAAGGAGAAACGACTCCCCGCTGAGCTGTGAGCCTGACATGGGGCTCTGTCCGAGGACACTGAGATCATGATCTGAGCCAAAGTCTGATGCCTAATAGACCAAACCACACAGGCACCCCCATACTGAACTATCTTTTTTTAATTTTTTAAAAGATTTTATTTATTTATTTTTTTATTTGAGAGAGATTGAGAGAATGAGTGGTAGAAGGGGCAGAGTAGAAACAGATTCCCTGCCCTGACATGGGGCTCGATTCCAGGACCCTGGGATCATGACCTGAGCTGAAGGCAGATGCTTAACCAACTGAGCCACCCAGGTGTCCTGAAGTATTTCTAAAGGAGATCAGTTGGACCAAAAATTACCATGTGGAAAATAATGGGGAAAACAACCAAAAAACCAAACTAGCAATGGCTTAAAGAAAAGATGAAATAGAAGAGACATAAAGGTAGCTTCAAATATTGGGTAGGTTAACAGGTATGAAAAGGAATGAAGTCAGCATCGAGGTAAAGGCAAATAGGAATTACAATTTCTGGAGGGTAAGCATGGCCTACAATTGTTCCGTGGAGGATGTATAACCTACACTGCTGTGCATTTAAGAGGAAAACTGGGATTGCCTCAGAATCAGTGCTTTGGGCTTGCTAACCTGTCTATCCACACAGCCTGCATTCCATCCATTAACACTCTAGTGAGGCGACTCAATTGCCTATATAAATCCAGGTTCTGGATTAGCACAACCCAAATAATTTAATAATTTTTTTAAAGATTTTATTTATTTTATTTGACAAACAGAGATCACAAGTAGGCAGAGAGGCAGGCAGAGAGAGAGAGAGGGAGGAGGAAGCAGGCTTTCTGCGGAGCAGACAGCCCGATGTGGGGCTCGATCCCAGGACCCCAGGATCATGACCTGAGCCGAAGGCAGAGGCTTTAACTCACTGAGCCACCCGAGCACCCCAAGAATTTAAGAATTTTTAAAGATGGTATAAAATACATTTGTAAGTGAAATAAGAAGTATCTAGAAAAATAAGGAACTAAAAAATCATGGAGACATGAAAACTGTGGTCATTAAACAAAAGGCACAGTAGAATGTTGTACCCTGAAATAGACATTTTCAGAGAGAACCTGAGAATTAAAGAATGGTACGGATAAATTCACCCACAAATGAGTATATAAAGAAATTTTATTTCGATATAAATTTTTTTCAACTAACCAATCAAGAAACGAAGACAGGATCATAAATAAGTAGATACATACATACCTACATACACAGGCTTTCTTAAAAAGAGAATGGAGAACATGGTAGAAAAATAAAACTCACAAAATTCACAGATAATGGCTAGAAATTTCCAATGAGATTGGGATTATAAAAGAAGAGATTGTGGGGACTGCAGTACTAGCTAAAGGTATTTAAATTCATTCTTTTTTTTTTTTTTGAAGTTGAGTAAAACCAAACAAACTAGGAATACTGGAAAAATCTAGGCAATAGATGACCACTTTTTAAGACTTGCAACAAATACTCTTTTCAAGAATTAAAAGGGAAAAGAACCCATACAAGCCCTACAAAAACTCACCAGGATTCGTATAGTTTATAGTTCAAGTAATTTGAACTTGATTTACTCTACAGGTTAATGTCTTGCTGGAATTGTAGGTACACCCAGCGACTGATAGACAGTCTTGTCATTTATTGTAAAGTATCACCTGGCTCATTCCGAAACATGGAATTTGTTCCAACGATCATGGAGTTTGGAGTTTGTGTTTTCAGCAGCAATGACCCATATGTATAAAAAATGTCCAGGAGTCTAGGACAGTGGATTTGTCAGCAAGGAAGCCCACACTAAATAAGACCTATTTTCTCTACTCTTTCTCTACCTCACCTCCATTACATAACAGAGAACTTTAAAGAGCTACTGGTCATGAACTCTGGGTAGTAAAATAATGCTGAACTTTTGTTCCAACTCTCTTCATTCATGAATGTAATTTATGGTTTGTGACACCATCACCAAGAAGATTGAGATTTATAGATTACAATTTCCGTCATATTAGTTGTATTTTCCTTTCGTTTAATTTTTCTCATAAAAAGGAGTAAAGCCAGAGAAAGGGTTGAGTTTTAATAGGAAATTTGGGTCAATCTCAAATCCCTAAATGACCTTCTCAACCAGAAGTACATTTTTTGAACTACTTATATATGAGATTCTGGATGAAGTAAATTCCATGCCATAGCTAAAGAACTGATTATTTTAAATATACACGAAATTGTTGATTAGTGACATATTTTGTAACTTGTAATTAGCTCATGTTTCCATAGTTCTAGAAAAAAGATGTGGGGCTATAGTTATAGTTCAAGTTCAGCAAATTACCAAATTTTTTAAAGAGTAGGAGACTTCTACTAAAATCAAAATGTCTGCAATGATTGCCTACAGTTTTTTTGTTTGGTTGGTTTTTTTAAAGATTTATTTATCTATTTTAGGGAGGGAGAATGAACACAATAGGAAAGGGCAGAGGGGGAGAGAGAAAAAGAGAGAGAGAAACTTTAGCAGACTCCTAACTGAGCAAGGAGCCTGAAACGGGGCTTGATCCCAGGACTGCTAGATCACGACCAGAACCAAAACCAAGAGTCAGACACTTAGCCAACTGTACCCCAGTAACCTATAGTCTGAAAGAGTGAAATATAAATGCCAAAGCTCATTTATTTTCAAGTGATTTAGAAGATCTTTCAGAGGACTAGAGAAACATGGAATGCACATGCCAAATTTTGTGGTTTTTTCCTAAAAAACAAAAACACTGAACACTGCAAGACACAGATTTTTAGTTGTAACTCTAAATGTGTAAATTCTGAGTAAGTTCTATAATTGGAGAATGCAATTCTACTTACAAAAACCAAACCAAACCAAACCAAACAAACAACAACAGTAAACAACTCAGCCGTGGCGAAATCCTCCCGTCTGTGCCGAGTGAATCCATTTTCCTTCTCCAGTAGGCTCACTCCTAACTTCATAACCAGGAGAAGAATCAAAGTTCTGAGCAATTACCACTAGATTACTGTTTATACTCACTACCACGACTTATACCTCTTTAAGAGCGTTACTAATTGAACTGAATTAGGACCATGATTGAGATGGAAACTGATTTCATAACTGCCCTATTTCTCGTATTGCAAGAATTACCTAGTAGGATTTATAGCTGACGATAAAGCATATTTGTCAGATAAATCTGCATTTACATGCCAATGTAAAGGGCATCCACACCACACAGAAGGCCTCATAGGTGTACGAGAAAGCACAAAGGAATACAGGCATGTGTATTGGTATGAACATCTTTTTGTCTTTTTTTAAAGGTTTTATTTATTTGACAGACTGAGAGAGAAAGAGAGAGAGCACAAGCAGGATGAGCAGGAGGCAGAGGGAGAGGGAGAAGCAGGCTCCCCACTGAGCAGGGAGCCTGATGCAGGACTGGATCCCAGGACCCCGGGATCATGACCTGAGCCAAAGGCAGACGCTTAACCAACTGAGCCACCCAGGCGCCCCCTTTTTGTGTTTTTTTAAAAAAATTTTCTTCCTAAGGGTCACACTAAGAACCACCATCAGATCGGGACTAGCGTGGCCCTTGCTGGCCCCATGCTTCACATAGCTCCACACAGCATAAGAACAAGGAATGAGGCTCTAGAGCACAGACATGCTTCGCTCAGAAGCAAGCACTTGCAGGCACATTCTCCAAACACCTTGAGCTCATGACTAACCTCTATCAGCCTCAGGGAAACACATCTTCACATCTCTTGCACTCTGTTCTTGCATCGAAAGTCCACAGAGACCCAATGTATTGATCTTTTGGTTTGGGCCCCAGCCAGGGTAGCAGAGAGAAGCTGTTTCTGAGTAGAGGGAGGGCCTGAATGGTGGAAATGCTTCACACCACAAGAGACAAATTAATTACCTCATCAAATTTCCCTTTTGAGATAGCATGAGAGCAATAAATTATTGGTTAAAGTATATATATATATTTTTTTCTCAGTAATGCTGAGATACTATTTTCTGGCTTCTCATGTTTTAATTCATACCAGGGAGATATTCATCACAGTTGCATAAATCTTAAAGTTATTACTTTTAAACTTCCAAATATCTACATCCTAGACATACTTGTGAAACTTGAAAACTCTATTAGTAAACAGACATTGAATGATAAATCTCTAGTTTTATTTTATTTTTAAAAAGATTTTATTTATTTGAGAAAGAGAGAGAGGATGAGCAGAAGGAGGGGAGGAGAGGGTTAAGCAGACTCCCTACTGAGCAGAGAGCCCAATATGGGGCTCAATCCCAGAACCCTGAGATCATGACCTGAGCCAAAGGCAGATGCTTAATCAACTGAGCCACCCAGGTTCCCCTAAATCTCGCATTTTATTTTATAAATTTAACATAATTTAAATTTTCAAAATACAAGTTTCAATTTCATCTCTGTCTAAGAAATTCTGATTGAAGTTGTGATATTTACTACTTATAAATTATCTCTTTACTATCTAAGAAAATTAACTTATGAAATTTATTAGAAATTAATTTTATTTAAAATATTTTTGGATTTCATTAATATAGGGTCGTTAACTAAAACAGCCAAATAATTAAGAGTAGAGTAAAACATAATTTAAAGTATTTTCACTACTTTTCTATTTAAGACTTCAAATCCTATCTATCAATAGTATACCAATTAGGTAAAAATATTGATTACATAAACATAACTGATTCTACTAGAATGAAGGCAATACAAATAAATGCTATTAAAATATATAATCATTTATGAATCATGTATTACTTGATTTCATTACTCATCCAAAGATTGCTGGCTTATGAACAGAACACCAGGCATACGGAGTAATAAGTAAATTCACTCATCTTTGGTATTTTGCCATCTTCGGTCCCATAAAAGCTAAACCTTTGAACACATCTTTCAATTTTATAATTATGAAGATATATTTGCCAAGAATAGAGAATAGAACAGATTTTATTTAACAGTCTGTTAGTTTGATATGCAACTTTTAAATATTTGACATATGGTATGTGGGTCTCTTTTTACTCTTGCTTCAGGCCCTGCAAATGTTAGAAATGAGCTTGGTATCGAAGACATACTCTAGAGAGTAGGTCTGAGGATGCATGCCTAAAAATGTATAAGCCAGTTCTATAACTAGGTCATGTGGCCAGGCAACGGGAGGACAGGATCGTCTTTTCACAAAATCATTACATACTAATATGTTACTATTTTAGTTTAGGCTAATTTAGTTTTTTATAAATCAGACCAATTCTTACAGTACATTCTAGAATACACAAGCAGTAGCTGGTTCTCTATTTTAGGAAAAACAATATCCCACTATTCTGTTTTGGATATGCTGTTTGCTCCTCCAGACTTATTGTTTACCCTTTGTCCTGCTTGCTGTATGCACAAGGGGGCCATCCCATGTTCATGGATTATGTTGATGTCTGGCATCTGGTTGGGTTTGACGATATGGGGAGTAACAGTGAAGTGAGGGCCATCTCTTTATTCCGCATGTTCCTACAGGTTGGTAGCATCTCTCTACCGAAGCCCACAGCTTCTTTAGGGAGCTCCACATTATTCTTCTTGGCTTAGAATCTGGTTATGGCTCTGTCCCTTTGCCCTTTCATGATCAGGTAGCATTTTTATGGATTCCTAGCAGCCTCAGTGTATGGCAGTATCCCTTGTTACTTTTTTCTAAACCTGCCACCTTTGCAAATAGCTCCCCTTCTCCATTTTTAAACTCTTGTATGTCTCCAGTCTGCATCCGCCAACTCTCATTAGTACTATTCAGTTGACCCTTGATCAACTTGGGTTGAGCTGTTGTAGGTCTACTTACATGTGTTTTTTTTTTTTTTTTTTGATAAACAGCACTGTAATGTATGTTCTCTTCCTTATGATTTCTTTTAATATTTTCTTTTTTCTAGCTTACTTCAAGAAGACAGTCTATAATGCATATACAAAATATGTCTTGATTGTTTACATTATTGGTAAGACTTCTGGTCAACAGTAGGCTATTACTACTTAAGTTTGGGGGAGAGGAGCAAAAGGTACAGTTGGATTTTTCACTGTGCCACCGTGTGGTGCCCCCAGGCCTCAGGTTGTTCAGAAGTCAATTATACGTTCTACTAGCACATGTGTGACTTTGATCATTATCCTTCAGTTTTTGAGCCACGGACTCCCTGTTTCAAGTCATAGATCATAAATATTCTACAGAAATTTAAGAACAAGAGAACAAATTCTCTCTTGATCCTATCTGCAACTTAAACACTGGTCGAGTTATTTCCCTTTGGGGAGTACCTCTAGCCCTGAAAACAGTTCATTACAGACACTCCGATAATTATTGAATGTCTAATCAATAGTAAAGGACAAGAGATGACCTCTTAGAGCCAACGGTGAAAGTTGCTTCCCTTCTTGAGCTCATTTCCTTCATTTATCTGAGTGTCTCTGGCACCTTTTGCACTTACACAAATGTGGCTGGTTACAGTTATTGGGTCTGGAACGGAAAATTCGTGGAAGGGAGATAAAATTAGAAGGGGATTTTAAGAAATCTTTCAAATAATGTAACATGAAAATATTTGGGAAGTCCTCAGTCTTTGAGATGCTAGGACTTGAATATTGCCTGATTTCCATACCGTGAGGGTTTTTAAATGGTCTGCAGGTCTATATCCCCTGGTCTTAAAATCACTTCATTATTAATTAAGATGAGGCTAGCTCCTTTAGAAGAAAATGGATCTGGTATCTGTTGATCTTTCTTCTATTAATATTTTTCCCATTGCCTTTTCATTTTTCTTGCTTCATAGCATTTCATATGTTAATGAGACAATTATGTAATTCATATTACATAATTTATATTTCCTGGGTGATAATCCAGTGCAACCACATTTTCCAATGAAATTATACCTTGTCCTTTATACTTCTTAAAAATATTTTACCAGTAGTTTTTTCACCACTTCTGTTTCCAAAATTCGCTTTTTTTGTATACCTAAAAGTGAAAAAAAAAAAGATATCCTTAGCAAGTCTACTTTTTGTATTACCTAAAAAACTTCTCATTTTATAAGCTTCTTCATATTATATCCCTTACCCTAAAAAAAAATAATAAATAAAAAATTTATTTATTTGACAGAGCAAGAGAGCACATGCAAGGGAGTGGCAGAAGGAGAGGGAGAAGCAGGCTCTTTGCTAAGCAGGGAGCCCAACAGGCTCTTTGCTAAGCAGGGAGCCCAACATGCAGCTTGATCCTATTTTGATCATATTTTGACCTATCAGGGTCATGACCCTGGGATCATGACCTGAGCCAAAGACACACACTTAACCGACTGAGCCACCCAGGCACACATATCCTTTCCCCTTTTATTCATATTTTCTTTCCAGTGTCCTCAGATAAATCTTAACTTTTACTTTGTAATTAATAGTGGAGATGACTTAATGCTATGAATTTTAACCCTGACTGTAGTCCACACTGCTCTAAGTGTTCTAACCACTGCTAATCACTAGATAGACAGCAACTGCAGCTTTAACTTTCTCAGTGATCTGAGTTATTCACAAGTATTTTCTAATTTCTAAAAGTTTGGAGAGAAGTTGTAACCTACTTATTATTAATGTCCAGGTGTA
Source organism: Mustela erminea (assembly GCF_009829155.1). Taxonomy (NCBI): domain Eukaryota; kingdom Metazoa; phylum Chordata; class Mammalia; order Carnivora; family Mustelidae; genus Mustela; species Mustela erminea. The sequence goes on along the minus strand of NC_045631.1, from coordinate 52,051,203 downwards.
TTACATTTAGTTAGAGAACACCTATTACATGCTTGCTTTATAGAATGGATTGACATTTCTTTGGACCTTTAATGTGCTCACTTGATAAAATCCTATGGATGTGATAAAACTGATGTATGTGTAATTGAAGTTTTAAGATTATTTGGATATATATGCACACATACTCATACATGTGTCTGCATATGTGGACATCATCCATTTATTTATTTTATATACTTCATCTGTTCCTTGTGGTTATGGGACCAAGGGCCCATTTTCTCGATGGCTGTAAACTGAGGACCATTCCCAGCTTTGAGAAATGATATATTCTTATGGCTCCCTTCCTCCATTGTCAAAGCCATCAACATGGTTGGATGGGTCAAGTCAAACCAGGTCAAGTCCTTCCCATACCACTTTGTTCTCTGACCATGAACAGGAAGGTTTTCCACCTTTAAGGACACTTGAAACAAAATTGGACCCACTTGGATAATCCAGGAAAATCTCTTCATCTAAATGTTCATGACTTTATCACATCTACAGAATCTTCTTAAGGTGCGAACATCTTTGGGGAGTCATTACTCTGTCTACCACAAGTGGATGGGTGTGAAGTACACTTGAACAGTAAAGTGTTGGGTCATGCAGTAACTAATGGGCTTAAATATTATGAAAAAAAAATTTTTTAGGACTAAGACTTTTTTAAATCTAGGACTTGATTGTGAGAGTAACAGAACTGCGGGGAGACTAAAATCACAAACTCGGCAAGACCCCTATGCCCAGATCATATCCCTGCAAGGAAAAGAGTGGGACTCTGAAACCTAAGATGATGAGTATAAGAATTGGGGAATCGTGAACCCTCTGATTTCCATGACCTCCCCTAAACAGAGAAAGCAGCACCTCTCCCTTTAGAGAAGAAAGAAATTTCCCTTTGCCAAAGCCAATACAAAGATCTTACCTACAGTAGGTACTGGGTTAGATTATGCTTGCCTTCCCTGAAGTCTTTTGCCACCTTCATTCGTTGCCTCCATTAACTAGAGTTTGGTCTGAGCCTAGTCCAAGGAGGGAAATACAACCCCTGCTCTGAGGGGAAAGGCACCATATGACAGAAGCATCATGGGACTGGCAAGCATGCTCATGTAATTCAGGACTAATTAAGTGGGAGTATATATTGAGGATGTTGGATTGAGGCTGAATACAATGTCAGTTAAGAGATAGCTTATTAAAATAGAAGGACTCTCTGGAGACTTCCAGTTCAGTATGGCAAATACATCTGGACATAGTTCATGTTACCTTCTAGAGTATCTCCTTGAATCTGGACACCATAAGGGGCAAAGATAAATAAGACAGAGGTACCAGTATGGCTGTGACCACAGAAGGATTCAGAAAGCTCAGGGAGGTAGGTGTGTTAAAATTCACGTGCTAGATGAAGTGAGAGGACCACTATGCAGGTAGGCTCTCTGGGAGAGCAAAGGACAAGCCCTTTCTTGAGGCACTGGAGAATGCACTTGTGAGTGGTCCTCAGTATCTTCCAGCAGCCTGAGGAGATGACTTCTTTCCAGAGCTGGAAGTAAGAGATGCTATGGATCTGGTCTTTTCACTATTGAAGGGGAGACACTCCCGAGACAAGGCAGATCAATACATACAATGGACACTAAGGGCAGAGAGGCCATCACGTCACTGGACTCACAGGCATCTATGATGAAGATGAATAAATAATAAAGTGTTCCAGAGTAAGATAGATGGGTATACAACTATATTACTTACCTTATATAATCAGAACAAAATCAAGAACTGCTAAAGATCACAATAACATTTCTAGATTCAAGTCAGTTCACAGGCATTGAATTCACTAATTAAAATTTTCCTTCAAGGAGATCAGATTTCTTAAAGCATGTTATGTTAGATGCAAGATTTGAACTGGCCTTGGTAGAAGACTCAAAACCCCATCATAGCCTTTTCTCAGAGTGAAGGTTTACAGATGCCATGAAAACAAAAAAACCTGTCTTTGGTCCATCTAACAATGATTTAAATGGGTCAGAAGATTCATCCCATGATTACTTCCCTTGTCCTCAAGTGCATATCTAGGATGAATCTACTTAGGTGCTGTAGACCCCTCATCTTGTAGAATAAGAGCCCTCAAATGAAGCCCCTGAAACTTCTTTTTTTTAAGCCATGATGTTAAGTTGGATGCAGTATTAGCAATGCCCCCGCCCAGGACTTCAGTGACATTGGTGAGGGCTATTAGGTTCCAGTTCAATTCAGTGGTATAACACTTACGGAAATCAAATAGATAGGATTATAATGGACCAATGCAAATTTAACCAAATGAAAGACTCAGTTATAGCTATGGAGTAGGATGAGTTCTCTTCACTGGAACAGATGAGCACTTAGCATCCATCTACTAGTATAGTCAATGTGAATTTTTTAAAATACGCTTATTGATTCTGTTCTGTGATTAGTGACCTTGGTCATCTGGACATTCTGCAGAACATCACAGTAGCCAATTGTATCGATAAAGGCTTCCAGATGATGGTGGCTAACAGGAAGTGGGTAAATGTCCTTGGTAAAACACATGCCCCACAAGACAGTAACTAATGAGCTTAAATATTATGAAAGGTAGATGCACAAGGTAGATGCACAAATATCTAGGGGACTGCCTCACCAGGCCAATTGTCTGAATCAAGCCAGAATATTCTCTTTCCCCTTTCATGTAAATAACAAGTTGTTGTACCCCTGCCATTAAAACAAGGTACATATGTAACTAAACGTGCAATATATCACAAATACATACTTACATATACCTGCACATATATACATATAGCATAAGCATTATTGGACTGATATTAAACTTGTTGGTCCCATGGGATATTACCTTTATTTGGCAAATACATTGAACATTCTGTTTCAGATGTGGACACGGGTTTTGGGAGGAGATTTAAGGATAAAGAAATTAACATATAAGTTACTCTGTTTCCTTGAATATGTCATTGATTTAATATAAAATCACTTAGGTTTTCTTTTATTAAAACGTATTTTAGAATTTGAATGTTCAACATTCATCAACTCCTTCAACTTTTCCCACCCATACTCCTGCCTTTAAACACACAAATGGCTCCTTATCTGTAATTTGCATTGTTCTTTTGATGAAGTTCTTTGGAAAACAGATCATCTTATTTATGGAACTATTGCCCTTGCAAATCCCCATTCAGTTAGCCTTTCCGGTGAAACATTGTATTCTGTCCTATTTTTTTTTTTTTATTTTTACATTCTATTAAAAACCATTCAGTTAAAGTTTTGGCTAATTGAAATTAAATTAAAAAAATAAATAAACAAGTAAGAACAAAACAACAAAATAAATCTTGACTTGTTTTTAAGAGTTACCTAATTTATCTAAATGACCAAAATTGTCCTTAAGAACCCTGATGATTTTTATTTGCTCAAACTACATCTAAACCTGTGAGAATTTTGTCAGAGGTTTTCCCGTACAGAGAAATTGGTTCCAGAGCTCCTGTTAATGAGGTGCAAACGTTTTATGTACGTAGAGCATTGTTGTTCCGATCTTTATCCTGTTTAAGTCACACATAGAAAACTCAGCCCCTAATTTCCTCCCTTCAAAAGGGATTGTTGTTGTTGTTTCAATTTTTAGCTAATTTCCTTTATTTATACTGCTTTTGTCATGCGTCGATAGTGTTGACCAACTTCAGATATTTACAGATTCGAAACAGCTGCAAACATATAATTAGATCTTATCAACTTTGGCCATATGTTTGCGAACAAAACTCTCTTCCCCTCTGTCACCGAAGAGCTAAAAACACTTAGGAATTTGGCAAGTTTACACACTTCCGTATTCTTACTCTTTCTACTAGGATCCTAGACCTTAATGAGCTTCCTAAACCTCATCTATGTGAAATATAAGTCTAGGAACTCTCTTTCCAGAACTAGTTACCCAACAAGGTAAACGCTACATGTCTGGTGGTTTCCTCATGAAGCACCCTACCTGATACCAGTGTCCCCCACAGACATCCATGACCCATTTCACAGGAAGGGGGTCTCCTTTCTGAAAATGAAATGAATATACCGGAGATTCCTCCTTTCCATTCTTGTCCATCTTATTAGGCTTTTAAAATTAAGCTTTGATGCTCTTCAATTAGAATATCATAGGTTGGGCTTCCTGGGTGGCTCAGTGGGTTGAACCCCTGCCTTTGGCTCAGGTCATGATCTCGGGGTCCTGGGATAGAGCCCTGCATCAGACTCTCTGCTCAGTGGGGAGCTTGCCCCCTCCCCCTGCTTGTGATCTGTCAAATAAATAAATAAAGTCTTAAAAAAAAAAAAAGAATATCATAGGTCACTTTCCCCTTAAATGTTGTGAATGCATAGAGCATATTTCAGAACAGCTTTTAATAAGACTTAGCTACTTAATAAATTCCATTTTATTAGGGAAACTGCCATTTTTCTACCTACACCTCCTACTAGCAGATAGCAACTCCGATTTTAATCAGGTCGTTTCTGCTGGGTAAGTTTGTACTAACTGGTGTGAATCATTACTTTGTTGAGATTTTATCCCTTTTTTCCTGCTTAACAATCATCCCTTCAGCAAAATTGAGTCAGTTATGAGCTACATTTGGAAGCAGGGTAGGGATGCCCGATCCTTGATTTCTCTAACTCTATAAAATCTGTAGCAAATGAAACCACAGAAGTAAGAGAAATCAAGGGAAAGATTACATAAAGAAGTACGGGGAAGCAATTTCAGAAACAAAGAGTTCAATCTAAATTCAAATTAAAAACTTTTCAGGTCAGAATTCTGCAATAAAACAACCCAGAATCAATGCCTTGCATTGTGTCAGCTGAAATTGCTCTTTTCAATAAGAGAAGAAGACGAAAAAAAAAAAAAAAGAAAAAAAGAAAAAGAATGGCATATGATTTTGACCTGCATAATAAATCTTGCATGAAGATGACAGATGTTAGAGTTAATGAAATGTGTGTTGCGAGAAACTAAAAAAGAAATAGAAGAAAGCACAGAGAAGTACTTTAGGAAAGCTTATCTATAGAATTCAGAAATACTGTTTCTATCCAACTTCCTGCCTGGTTCCAGACAGATCACAGAGCTGTGGCTACCGAAGAGTGTTCATAAGTGTTTGCGGTTAAACGCAACCCTCGTGCTAGGAGTCGGGAGAGACATTAAAGAAGCAAACAAGCATCTTCTAGCTCATTTTACCTTTAAGAATGAATAAATTCATATTGTCTTTCTTCCTGGGGGTGTGGGTGGGGCGGAGGATGAGGAGCAGAGCAGAGACACTAGGTGGAGGCATACTTGAACAAAGCTGAATTTAGCTTATATTTTAATTCACTTGTGTGGGTGCCCTTCTTCCAAGAAGACAGAATCCAAACGTCTCCCGGGGAAATTTTAACCATACTGAAAGCAAAGCAAGTTCTAGAATCACCAGAACGAGTACCTCCGCTGCTCATTTTCAGATAGAATGCCCTAACGCAAAATGGTTGATCTGATAGCTTTCTTTCCAGGCATTTTTCTCTTTTCCATCAGGATCTCTAAGTCAACTGTTTTTGATTCCATCCTTCACTCCCATCAGGACTTAACTGATAAAGAGTTCTTTAGAGAAATGCTTCGAAGTCTGACACGCGTTTCTTTGACATTTTCTTTATAAATGATATAATGACATTTCTTGATTCTTCCTAAGTCGTTTCAGCATTCGTGACAGAAAACTCTTGGCAAATTCATAATAGACCACAATTTAAAGGCAAATAACAAACTTACAAAAAAAAAAAAGTCTGCAGCAAAGGAGAGAGTCTGATGCTGATGTTTTTATACAAAGAGGCTGTGTGCCTTAAGTCGCTTATGATGAGGGATAGACTATGCATGTGCTGGAGATGGCTGGTTCTCAGAAATATCTGGTTCTCCTCTCTCTATGTTCTTGCATCTGGGGGGAGCCATTCAGCAGGCTCTGACTAGGATTTTTTTTTTTTAAGATTTTATTTATTTGACAGAGAGAGAGAGAAATCACAAGTAGGCAGAGAGGCAGGCAGAGAGAGAGAGAGAGAGAGAGGGGAGGAAGCATGCTCCCCGCAGAGCAGAAAGCCCGATGCAGGGCTCGATCCCAGGACCCTGGGATCATGACCTGAGCCGAAGGCAGAGGCTTTAACCCATTGAGCCACCCAGGTGCCCCTCTGACTAGGAATTTGAAGAAGAGGAGAAGCATGTTCCTTGCAGGCTGAGGCAGTGAAAATCTGTATGGGACCTATTCTGCTGACATACCAGACTAGAAAGTCGGGGTTCCAATTATTATATAAAAGCAAGCTAGGTTCTTTTCCTACCCACTTTATAAAAAATAAAAGATTTAAAAAAAAAAAAAAGCAAGCTAGGTAGACTTGCAAACTGGGAACAGCATGTCCTGTGCCCCTCTTAGAAAGAAGTGCCCAAGAGAGCTGTTGGATCCAAAATGGCTTTACACTGATATTTTGGGTTTAGTACATTATCACAGCGTGACCCAATCCCTCATGACTTATTCAAAACACAAATATAAAATTATAATTAAACTCAGAAATATAATTAGTAAACAGTTATTCAAGATGACCCGTTAAAAATAAATGTGCAAATGAAATAAGCCATTTTAATTATTTAACACCTTTTTGAAAAAAACTATGATACCCATATCTAACTAGGTAGACGAGAACACTCACTCATGTATTGATGCCAAAAATATACAGAAAATATTTTTGGAATTCTTTATTAAAAGCATTCCTAGTCTTGATCTAGTATGTAAATGCTTGGTAATTAAGACCAGAACAATCAACAACTAGAGCTAAAACTTTGTACAAACTATATTTCATGTTGTAGTTTGAAAAGGAAACCATTTTGAATGTGAGGTAATGAAGGGTTTAAATAAACAATAAGTCAGTTGTGATTAATATTATTCAGCCATTTAAAGGGTGTTTCTTAAAGTCCTAGAATGTAAGAAAAAAATTTTTTAATCTTATACTTCCTCCTTTCTTTCTAAGTCACAGTGAGTGAAGGGTTGTATCCTGGAAAAGTGTATTTACAGTAAAATTAATCAAATTCCTCTGAACAGGAAAGAAGAGACAGGAATAGGGACAGGCACTAGGAAGGGAGTGGAGGGTAATGTTAGGTATTGCCTTGTTGGGGAGTGGTGAAGGGAGAGAAGAAATTCTGAATGGCAAAGAAGATTGTGGAGACTAATGTGGGGGAAGATTGGAAACATTTCGGATGGGCAATACAGTGAAAGTCCTTGCCTCCACCTGTCAAGTAAAATGTTAAATTCTACTTTGATGTAATTGGATTCTCTGAGGCAAGGGGTAGAGAGAGAGAGATGCTGAAGCTTATGTCAGGTGCTACACATGTGAAGAGAGACAACATGCCTAGAATCAATCTGGTCAGTGCGATAGAATATAAAATTGAAAAAGGTTGGCACAAACTACGTAAAATCAAGAAACACCCTAAAGAGAAAGAGTCACTGTTTTTGGATACAAAAACTGGAATGAAATATACCATCCAAAACATAGGTATCTCCCGATCTCCTCTTGGAGAACTAAATTGTTTCAGTGGGGATGCCATACGTTGAGCTGGAATCCAGCTACGGTATGTGATCCTAGCAAAAGAAATACAAACCCAGATGATCTGGGTAAGAAGACAAACAAAAATCAGCAAAGGAAGCTAAGAATTGAGAATCCAAGAGTCCGGTTCTCTAGCCAAAGCCAAAGACCAACCGGAATCACTCAAAGCAGGTTAGAAACTGGCCTGGGAACCAGACCTGCTCAGCGAGGGTAGCTTACAGTCAAGCAAGGACCTTCTGGAGTGAAGGTTTCGAATGCCAGCATGTGCCCCACTGGATGAAAGACGCAAGAGATGTATACGTCACTTGTTTTGGTGGTGGTGGGGCTATGGTTTTGTTTTCCTTGGTCTCTACTTTTTGCTATTTTTGGAATATTCTCTAATATAAAATACAGCATGTTATAATGGGCTGTAATCCCAATATTCAGGACTGGGGAAGCAGGGATAAGGAGAATAAAGAAAAGAATGAATTTCGGGAGAGAACACTGAATCGATAACAATCAAAATATGTTCACCTTCCCCACTCTCTTCCCCACGTAAGAACTTGTTCCTCAAATATTCCGGCTTGAACTCCAAGATGATCCTCTTTAACCTTTGCCTTGAAAAGGTTTATAGCCCTCTTCTTTTCAAAAGCAATCAAAAGCGATTTTAAATGACAGGCAATAAAACATATTTAAAGCAGGGCACTTAAAATAAACAGTCTTTGGTTGAGCTCAGAAACCATTAACAAATGGACAAGTGTAAAGATTTGTGAATCTTCCCAGGTCACCCCAAATCTCTTTTCTCTCTATTTATTTCCCTTTTTCATGAGAGGTGACCCCTTATAGATGGTGCTTTGTTTCATGACCTGGCCATAACTGAATGGACCACAGGCGACTTCTTGATCCAAACTGAGTCAGTCCCTTTCTCTCTGCATAGAATTTGGAGTTGGGACTGAGAGGGTGTCCACTAGCTACAATTATCTCAAGTAGAGAAAGCAAGAGGGAAAGAAAAGCCAACAGGGGTGGTCAGGGTAGGGGGTGGAGAAAGAGAAAGAAGGAGGCTCAGGAGAAGCAGCCCTGGAGACATTCCTAGTGTATGTCCTTTGCTGATACCCAGCACTGTCCCTAATTCTGAGTTATTTGATTTTATCAATTTTATCTATTTATCTTTTATCTATTCTTGCTTAAGATGACTCAAGTTATTTTATGTTAATTGCTGCCACAGATTCCTAAATCATGCATAGAGAGAATTATATAAGAAACTAACATTGATCCTTGAGCACACAGCTTTCGACTGAATGGGTCCACTTATATGTGGACATGTATATACACACACACACACACACGTATATGTGTGTGTATATATGTGTGTATATATATGTGTGTGTATATGTGTGTATATGTATATGTATGTATATACACATATATGTGTATAGGTGTATATATGTATATGTATATATATTGTATAAATGAATATATGTGCATATATATGTGTATATGTGTATATACATACGTATGTGCGTGTGTGTGTGTGTGTGTGTGTGTGTGTCCACATATAAGTGGACCCATTCAGTCGAAAGCTGCAAGGGTCAATCAATGGTAGTTCTAAACATACACACACACACACACACACACACACACAGGGAGCACAGTGCTGTAGATATATTTTCTCTTCCCAAACATTTTCTTAGTAACATTTGCTTTTCTCTAGCTTCCTTTATTGTAAGAATTCAGTATATAATATATAGAACACACAAAATATGTGTTATTTCATTGTTCATGCTATCAGTAAGCCATCCAGTCAATAGTAGGCTGCAAGGACTTAAATTTGGGGGGAGTCAAGTCATACACAGATTTCTGATGGTCAGCACTCCTAATCCCTATGTTGTTTAATGGTCAACTGTAGACAGTAATTCTAATTTGATATCGACTTAACAGGCAGCCTTTACATGCCATAGAAAAATAGGCCCAACAGTACTTCTTACCACAAACAAGGTAATGTCCAAATTAAACTTAATAAATATCAGAACAAACCAAAATTAAATAAATATGAAATCATAGAATTCATGGTTTGTGATCCCTGCATTTATTAGTTAATACAAGAAATTTGCAACGTCAGTTTTCCTTAATGAAATACTGGGTTTAAAACATCATTTCAATATGTGCACAACAAATAAAAAAACCTTCAGTGGTACTCAGTGGCTATTTTTAGAGCTTGTTTCTGTCTCTTACGGAATTTCTACCTATTGCTTTGCCTACGGCAGTGAGCATCCAAACTGTAATTTTCCTAAAGCACTACACATTTTCAAAAACCAAAACTAGATTTAATTATGTTTATTACACTGGAATTATAGAGGTAAGATCATTTGTAAATTATTTAAAATATCTAACAGGAAGGAAGCAGAATTATTTCTCCTTAATTCTTGTTAAGCAGAAAGTTCCATTTCCTTCCGGTTATTCCACAACTGGACGTCTATAACTCTTACTCTCCTTATCTGTTTTCCCCTTCTCCACTCCCACCACCCCTCTGGCCATCACCAGTCTGTTCTGTTCAGTCTGGGTTTTTGTTGTTGTTGTTGAATTCCCACATATTGTGCTGTATTTATTATATACTATATTCTTACAATAAAGCGAGCTAGCGGAGAGAAAATGGTAGGAAAATCACAAGAAAATACATTCACAGTATTGTCTGTATGGGGCAAAAAGTGGACTGCACTGTTCAAATCCATGTTGTTAAAGGGTCCCCCATCCTTAAATTTGAATTAAACCTTGTACCATTCCTATTTCCTTTTCAATTTTCCTTTGGTTCTGTTCTGCAGAAGAAAGAAGATATTTCAGGAGAAGTAGAAAATTTAAGAGGATGTTTTTAGAGAACAAAAATGTGATAATGGCACTCAAGCAAGATTTTAATTCTGTGATAATTCAAATATTTCTTTTTGAAATTGCATACTTTGCAACAAATAATGTCTCAACTCAGAGAGGACCTTGCTTCAAGAAGTACTTGGCACTTGAACACATTTTAGCTTATGCGTTCTAATGCATTAATACATTTTTAGATTTACATGGGTGTTGGAAACTTTTTATTCATCTTATAAACTTAACCTCTTGTTCTTTTATAGTTCTTTCAGGTCACCATTGGCTGGCCCTGGTTCTTTAATTTTCTGTTTAGTTTTTAGAGTTGTTCCCTCCCTCAGTATAAAGTTCTCTACCAATCAGTGTACTGGGTACTCAACTTCCTGGATTCAACACTTTGCTCCTAACAATGTGGTTAATTTTGGATGGACTATTGAACTTGCCTCTGTTTGTTCAAGTGGAAAATGGGGGAGACTCATCAAACTTCTTCATGAACTGTTAAGAGAATAAAAAGAGACACTACAATATTTACCAATGTCCAGGGAAAGAGAATACCTAAATATCAAACTGCATTGGCTCAAGGAATTTAGCTATGATCAGGAATATGTTATTATCAGGAATAGCTAATATTATCTATTATTAACATGGTATGAATCAATCTGGGATAAGGCTGAAAATATGGGGAATTTGAGGAAAGTTTAAAGGGGGGTATTCATAGAGATATAGGAAGTTAAGGGAAACTCAGGGGGATAGTGAAACACCATAGGGCTAACTACAGCATACATTTGTTATAAAAGTAGGATTAAACAAGCAAGGTAAGGGTGTAGTAGCAGAAAATCAGACAGGTGCACAGTGCTGTAGATATATTTTCTCTTCCCAAGAGACTGGACAGTAGGGTGGCTCTAAAAATAGTTATGGCCTTGGAAGAGGAAATCAACAAGGACCTCACCACAGCTTGGAGGAGAAATGATCAAGGGAAGTAGTAGCAGACCTCTGTGGGCACAGGTTGATGCTCTCATGGGCTGAACCCAAATGGACATCAGACTCTTAAGGACACAAGTTGATAAGGGCTACAAAAATCATCATCTCAAGGCACCAAGAAGGTGTACAGTGGGGAGGCCTGGATTTTGAGATGCCAGAGGAGGCCATCTGCCCTCTACTTCATTTGCCCTTCAATATCCGCCCCTCATCATCTTCCCAAAGAAACCATGTGGACCCAACAAAGGGAACCCATAAGACCCCTTCAGTGTCATCATGAGCAATGGTTGTTTGGGCATAATCCCACTGAAAACCTCAAACTGCCAGTTTTGTTCACCTGAAGTACCAGAGACAAAAGGGAAAAACAACGAATATAAAACTTGGTCAAAGTTCTCACTTCCACAGCTGGTTGTGGGGTTACGTGGACAACTCCATCAAGTGTTCCCAGCAATTCAATTTCCCCAGAGTCAGCCTGGGATTTTCCCATTTCATTCTGCCATCAAAAGTGTTAGTCTGAGTACTTGATGGGCTTGGTAGGTAGAATGTTCAACACTTGGTCTCAGAGTTGTGAGTTCAAGCCCTAGGTTGGGTAGAGAGTTTGAAGAAAAAAATAAAACCAGGAAAGTGAATCTTTTTTACAGAAAGTATTTGTCATGTAATATGATCAATTTATAATAATGGGGTTTTATAATTATTGCACAAAGGTCAAATCATTAAACTCACTAGATCTATTCATGTATATATTAACTATGCATATATAAGATGACAGCTACATCAAGAGACATTGCATTAGCCTGAAGAAATGAGTTTTTGAGGTGGTGATTTTTAGTGTTATACAAGTCCAAAAGTTATTTAAGGACAAAAATTGTTTCTGATGCTTCCCAGATTAAACCTTAGGCAGCCAATTGTGCTTTCTGCTTAAGAGGAGCTGTTGAGAAACTCTCAAAGATATACCAGGTTCTAATTTTATACTGGAAAGGTAATATATTTGGTGTTGTCTTTGTAAATAATTCACCATCATCTATCTCCACCATCAAATCATGAATGCTCTGTAACAGACATTGCAACTTAAAGGTATGTTTTTCTATTGTAGTCAGAGGTATAACTCCCATCTTTTACAGTGCCCAGCATATAAGAGGCCCTCAGTAAACATTTGTTGAAAATAGAGGAAGGGGCGCCTGGGTGGCTCAGTGGGTTAAAGCCTCTGCCTTAGGCTCAGGTCATGATCTCAGGGTCCTGGGATCAAGCCCCACATCGGGCTCTCTGCCAGCTTCCCCCCGCCCCCAGTCTCTCTGCCTGCCTCTCTGCCTACTTGTGATGTGATGTCTCTCTGTCAAATAAATAAAATCTTAAAAAAAAGAAAAGAAAATAGAGGCAAGATGGCAAACAAAAATGACAAAACAAAGCAAGATTACATAAAGGGAAGTGACCACAATGGCATCCAAATTTCTTACTGACTCCAAGTATGGAAACACAAATATTTTAATTCCTGAACCAAACAAAATGAATCCATGCATCAGATCTGCTGTTCATGGAGATGTGACTACAGCAGTGTGACTGGTACCCTCTTGTGGAATGACCATTGGGCAAGCTACATGACAATTAAAGCCCCAATTCCCTCACCTGTAAGTTGAGAGGATAAAGTGCCTACATTACAGGGTTGTTGATGAGGTTAAATAAGATCAAACTCCTAGCAATTCGTGTTCAATGGTAAGAACACTAAAGCTACTACTACTGCTAATAGCTAATCTATGTTCTAGTCACTGCTCTGTCATAATACATGCATCAGTCTGAACTGAACAAACAGTATGTGGTCCCAGGTTAAGAACTTGGGCTCTTTCCTACTGTGCTCAATAAATAAAAATAGTCTTCTGGACTATACCTTCTTCCTCCACACACTTCTTGGTGACATTCACATCTTCTAATGGCCTGTCTAGCTGGGGGATGGGGAAGCTGCTCCTGGATTTTTTTTTTTTTTCCTGAAAATGTCCTTGATTGGGAAAATACACAATACATTTGTGACAACAACTTCAAAAAATTCCTTGACCTCTTCTGACCTTCTCACCAACCACAAAGTTTTCAAGCACCACAGAAAGGAAGAGAAAGGGAAAGAAGCTGGGCTGGGGTGGGGGAAACAAGAGGGTTAGACTCAGGTTTCCTGCTTAAGTAGTATCTCCCCAGGGTCTTGCAAGCTGGTCGGATGCTTCCTCTTCATCTCTCTGGGGCTGACTGCTGAGCCAGCTGGGTTCTCTCATTCTAGACAATGTCATGGAGCTTTAGGTCTGATATCATGGTTGCTTTTTGTTTTTCTGATGAGGACACTTAAATATTGGGGGATTTTTTTTTTTTTTTTTTTTTTTTTTTTTTTTTAACGTGAGACAATTAGGAGCCTAGAGCACCATTAGCTGGACAGAGGAGCAAAGCCCTTTCCTGGCAGAAATGTAGGCTGCCGAAGATGTTTATTGCCAGCCTCTGACTAATGAGATGCTTCAGGCAGCTTTCTCCAGCAATTGAGATGGAAGTGCACACGCAGCCCAATTAGAAGCAAATGGGGGCAGTCTTTAGTGGAAGCGAGGAACTGGAATCCCAAGATGTAAACAAAAATGGAAGATGGATTCTAATGTTTTGAAAGGAGTTTTCATCATGGTATTACAGTTTTCAAAGCAAAAATGTCAATAAAAGTGCTGTCTGTTGGCTGCAGGAATTTTAAATCTATTTATGGGAAAAATAATTTGTTAAGATACCAAGTTATCTCGAGTTTCAGAAGTTTCCTTTAACTCTACTCCAGTTCTGCTCCTAAAACTGCATCATAGAAAGAATTCGTAATGTGTGTGAATTTCATACGTTTATTTTAAAATCAGTGAGAAATCAAGAAACCCAGTCACAGACTCTGAGCCATAGGTGATAAGACTGAAATCTCAGATAAAACTATTGTGAGGATTCGGTGAGACAATGCAAACATTGACCAAATGATTGTTGAGCACACTCTGTGTTGGACACTGTTTTAAGCACTTGGGCTAGATCTGTGAACAAACGTGGTCCCTGTTCTTGAGCGACTTACAGTTCTGGCAAGGGCTGGAAGGTAGTTACAAAACAAATAGATAGGTAAATGATGTCGCATGGTAGAGGGTGATAAGTAAAGATTGAGCAGGATAAGAGGTAATGGGGAATGTCCGAGATAGGTTGAAGAGGGGACTGGGGTTTTAATAGCCACAGAACTTTTTGAAAAGGTAGCCGTTGACCCAAACAGAGTTAGTAAGGTCAGGAGAGTTAGCAATGAAGATATCTGGAGGAAGAGCATTCCGGGTGAAGAAAACAATCAGTACTTAGGATCTACATTCCAAACAAGCTCTGGTTGTTTCCAGAACAGCATGGAGGCCAAAGTATTTGGAACCAAGGGAGAAAGAAGCAGGAGGAGACACCGTCAAAGAATGAACAGAGTCAGATCCTGCCAACTTCAAAGACCATAGAAAGGACTTTGCTTTTACTCTGAGTGAAAGAGGAAACAATCACAAGGTTTCAGCAGAGCAAAGGCACCATCGGAGTTAGGATTTCGAGATGATCCATTGGTTATTATGTTGGGAAGAGACAGGGCAGGTTGGGCAGAAGCAGGGGACATGATGAAACCCAGCGTAGTAACTCAAGTAAGAGATGATGGAGTCCAGTCCAAGGTGGTGATATACAGACAGAACTGAAACTAAAGAGCCTGGCCTGAAATTCACCCTCCATAAGTATCAGCTCTTACTGTCATTTTAAGGAAGTGGGTGATAAGATGACATCTCCCACTACTTGTCTTTCCCAGAAAGGCCGGTACAGTTTGTGAATAATACGGAGACATTTATTTACTGGACCGCCAAATTCCTCTTCCCCTCTGAGATTTACTTCAGTTCAATCCTGACTCTAATCAAAGTAAATGGTGTTTAGATTTTTTACCCCCTCTAACAACTTTATGATCACTAGTTTTTATGACTCCCTCATAAATCTGCCAATCTAGGAGTCTGCTTTATATGGTATTTTGGCTTTAGACCATTGAAAATAATGGTTTAACTCCCATCCATATTTTTGGCATCCGCTACATTTTTCTGTATCTGTTTCCATCCCTTCCTATACACAATTTGCTTTTTTCATCATTCTTTTCTCAACTATGGGTTTCAGCTATTTTAATTCATTCATCACTCAAGTATCTTTAAAGTGGTAAAAATATATGGGGGCAGATGTGGTCTCTAAACTCATTTTAGCCCTAACTTTGGGCACAGATAAGGTGAAACTAATAAATAGTTAATGCCAGCTAACACATGTTAAAATGTGACTTTAAGGAAGATTTTCAAAAAATTGAAATGCATGCACCATTTTATACAAATATGTTTAACAGATGTATGAAACAAAACTAATTATTAAAATTTCCTTTCTGGGAAAAGTTACTGGCGGCCAACTTTAAAAGGCAAGGATTTTGTCCTGGGCAGGTATTAGCAGCTTAATAAATCGAAATAAATTATATACAACATCTCTGAATTTAATGCATTTTCCAGAGGACCCAAAAGATGTAATTCTACCTCCTAAATTCAAACTCATTCATTCATTCACTCACTCCTTCATTCAACAACTAGTGTTTGTTGAATGCTGATGCGTCAGTACTCTAGCAGCACTGACAATAAAATGTTAAAGAGGCATGGAAATAATTCTTGCTTTCACGGAGCCTCTAGTCTAACGGAGGTGTCTGGGTGGACATGAACAAAATCACAGTCATGAACAGGTCATGACAAGTGGAGGAAATGCGTTCAGATGAAGAAAAAGTAAATCACTACTCTAGGAGAATGAGCTTCATAGACAAAGCAAATCTTTTGTTTATTCTTATCAAATTGGACTGGTTCATTAAGGTTAATGGACAAATATTTAAGAAGCTAAAAATGGGGCATCCATTAAAAACCTTCTTGGACGTCTCCCCATTACTCAGGATATCAATAATTTCCCAAGTAGGAGACAACCACTTCCATGTATTGGCAGTTTCTCCCAATACCCTGAGAAGAGCTAACTCTACCTTAACAGCTATTCTATATGTGGGTTCCCATTCCACTGTGTGCATTTTCTTCACCATTTGCTAAGCTTTCTCTGGCAAAATCCTGTGAGAATCCCTCCTATGGCTGTTTTTTTTTTCCCCCCAAATAGACAAAATATACAAGGAAGTTAAAATGTGCTTACCTCTGCCTAAAATAGACTTGGCAAGTCAAAAGTCTTGTGTTTGAGGGCCCACTATGCTAGTTATATGATGGGCGATATGTTAAAGGAAAAAGGAGGAAGAGGATCCCTGGCTCAAATAGTCACTTGCCTAGTAACTCCCAGTGAGGAAGGAACAGATCAGAAGTTCAAATCCAAGCCTTTGACTCCAAAGTTCATGGATGTTCCATATTTAGCCTGAGGTCTTTGTAACAGAAAGTACCATATTTTTCTCTCCAGATGTTAAATATCTGTGAGGAACCTCTACTCAGATTTAAAAAACCAAACAAATAAGAAACAACCTGATAGAACACATAGGACATACACCCTAAAGAACATAATTTCTTTTATCCTCAAAAAGGATATGTAAACAAGTGACAGAAACTTGTTTCAAAAATCCTCTGTTCCCATGGTGGTTCAAGGAACACAAAAGAAGGAAGAGCAGTTTGACCCAGGAAGATCTTTAAACAAAAATTAGAAAACTACCCAGCATCTTGGCAATGTTGTCCATTTCTCATTTCTGTTCATCTATGCATTATTTTCTTTTCTTTGGAAAGTAGGATTTTTCTTTAGTACTCACACAGTGAAATATGGCCACCCTACCCCTTCTGAGTTGGCAAATTCTGTTTTCTAGTAACCATCACAGTCCAACTAGTGTAGCTCATCAAAATGTCAAAATTGCATGGGAGATAATCTGATTAGCCTGGTCTTGGCCAAGGATCAAATACAATCCAGGCAGTGGGGGCTGGGGAGGGGAAAACATAGTATGCCATGACTGATAGAACCCAACTCCTACAGGGGCAAAAATCAGAGAAGGGGGAAAAAAAAAGAAGATAAGAAGCAGACAGAGACTCCAGTAAGTGGCTACATGCAGCATAGTCTAAAAGTTTTAAAATGTATGAAACAAAATGAAAATGAGAGAATAGCAGGTAATTAAACCGAGTTCTCAATTAAATCTGAGATGGGCATTCCTGGGAGAAATAGGTCAAAGAGAATGAAAATGTAAATTTGACTCAAGAGAGAAGTTAAGTCGAGATCTTGTCATCAAGGTTTCTGATCGAAGAACATGCGTAACAATATGCAGGGAACGTTCATGGCACAGGGAGGAAACAGAAGTCAGGACATTAGGAAGGATTAGAAAAAAGTTCATTATAGAAATAATGTCAGATGTATTTTCAAGGCAAAATGAAGGCCAATATTAAAAGCCCAAGGGAAAACTTAAAGTCTAAAAGTTAAGAAGTAGACATTGTCGTTAAGTTTTCAACTGGAATTATACAATGCAAATGGAATTTTTTTTAAAAAAGATAAATCTGGGAAAAGTGTCCCAATAGTGTAGGTAATCTCGTAACACGGGAGTCTAACAGGGTGCAAAATTTCAATGTTGGAAACATCAGGGCAAGAAAAAAATGTCACCGGAAACTATGTGTAACACAAGCTTGAAATGAAGGTCTGTTTGTTAGGGTCAGGCTACATTTAAGTGACCATATCATTAAATGGTACATTGATAACTGAATTTAGACATAGATGGTTGAAAAATAAATGAAGGAACAAGGAGATCATTGGAATTTTCCAACTTTTTTTTTTAAAGTAATGGTTTGTAGTGTGTGTGTGTGTGTGTGTGTGAGTTTAAAGGCAGAGCCTCTGTGTAATATACATTCCATAAGCCAAAATGTCTACCAAGTTTACCTGGGATTAGGTTGGTGTAATTATGAGTTACTTTGTATATTATGAGTTACTTTGTATATAATTAAGAGAATTGGTTTATCAGCTGTTTAGTCTCAGAAACACACATCTTAAGATACTGAAATTCTTAGGTTCTCTTCCTTGAAGTTAAATATTTTCTGCTTATTTGCTCTTAACCCAAAACCTTTCAGCAACAATTGGAAGGTAGAGAAGGTGAGACACTAGTCTACTCTCCAAGAAGAAACACATCTGGAGGTTAACTCCAAACACTCTTGGATGGGAATATACACTTCTTTTATTCAGTCTACTGTGTTACTGTAGTTTATATCCTGTTCTAGTTTGTGCAAATCCTTTGTTCATGACCTTTTTCACAGAAGCAACTCTTTCCACTTTAAATGATACCTGACAGGTCCCTCTCCAAAGAAAATCTGTACTACCCTCTCCAGTGAAGTCATTATTTCCTCCCACCATCTCCTGGGGAGAGAAAAATTCTGCCTAGGTCTTATTCCTACTTATAAATAATTGTTCCACTGCTCCAACTCACCATTTTTCCTCTTGTGAAGTCTACAGCATCTGTTAAAATATTCCTTAACCATTTGATTATTATGAAGCACCGGTCTCCAAGACACATTTTCACCTTCATTGTTTTAGCAATTAGCTCACGTTTTTCTTCTATCCCAATTCCCTTAATATTATCTAAGTCCCTTAATATTATCTTCAGTAACTTTGAAGGTCAGGGCCATGAGCTGTAACTGAAATGCATAGTTTCTCAACTCAGGTTTGAAACCTTTAGTTCTACTCTAAGTGGTAATATAGTATAGTAGTTAATAGTTTAGACAGTAAGACCAGACTTCCTGGTTTAAAAGTTTATTTGTTTTTTCTAAATCACTTAAGATATTGGTATAAAATGAACCATACTTTTTAATGTGTATACTTTAATGAATTTGGATGTTTGCAAAGACCTGTGATACCATCACTAAAATCAAGATCATGGACATATATCCACACCTCCCTGAGTTTCCTGGTACTGTGTGTTTGTGTGTGTGTGTGTGTGTATGTTTGTGTGTGAGATACAGAAAGAAGAAGAGAGAGAAAGAAAGGAACACTAAATAGATCTACATTTGTTAAATAGGAATGTTATTGTGAACTGAGTAAGTTATTACAGCAGTTTTCAAAGTTATATTTATAGACTCCTGGACATTCCCAAAACTCCTTCTTGAGGTCCAAGAGACCCAAATATTTTCTTGATACCGTTAAGATGTTAATTGTTTTTCACCAATGATGGAAAAGTCATGGTGGGTAAAGCTGTTATTACCTCAGTACAAATTAGGCAGAGGCACTAAAATGTACGTGGGGCCATTGTTATTTTCACGAATGTACATGAACATGCATTAAAAAAAAGTGATAGTTTATGACAGTTCCACTGAGGAACATGCTGGAGGAAGCAGTAAAATTTGTTAATTTTATTCAACTCTCAGCAGTCAGTATATATATTTTTAATTATTTTGTGTACTGGAACAGGAAACCATCCTAAAACACTTCAGCTGCCTACCAAAGTTTAGAGGTTGTCTTATACTTATGCAATTATTTGAGTGATGAGCTGAACTTACTTCTTTGCTCAGGGAACACTATTTTTACTGAAAGAACAATTGAAAGACAACTATGGTTTTTCAGACTTTGGTATTTGGAATTAATTCATTCTTTCTTTCATTCATTCTTTTTCTTTCTTTATTTTTGGTTAATGAACAAAGTAAGTCCATGAGCTTAAGAAATTAAATTGGCAGTATTTCTGTCAGTAATAACATTTGAGCTTTCATGAGAAAACTGGAATTCTGGAAACCTTATATTGGCCACTGTGAGTTTGCAACTTAAGGATAGTTGAGACACTTATTGATTTTTCATGGCAACATTAACAACGTTTTTATATTATGGAATAAAATGTGTCAATATTTAGAAGGCTTGTGAAACTCTGTGAACCCATATTTTTCAAATGATCAATGCAAGATGCTACAAAACTCTGAAAAAGTAAAAGATACAGGAGAACCTGGGTGGCTCATCTAGGTAAGCATCTGCCTTCAGCTCAAGTCATGATCTCAGGGTCCTGGGATCGAGTTCTGCATGGGGATCCATGCTCATTAGAGAGCCTGCTTCTCCCTCTACTTGCTACTACCCCTGCTTGTGTACTTTCTCTCTCGTGCTCTTTCTCTCCCCCAGCGAAAGAGGGAACACAAGCAGGGGTAGTAGGAGAAGAAGAACCAGGCTTCCTGCTGAGCCTGGGACAGATGTGGGTCTCCATCCTAGGACCCTAGGATCATGACCTGAGCTGAAGGCAGATGCTTAACAACTAAACTACCCAGGCACCCTTCAAATAAATAAAATATTAAAAAAAAAAAGAAAGAAAGAAAGTAAAAGATACATTCCAAGGGCAAGGATAGACAATGGATTTTAACATTACAGAACACAGAATGTTCATTGATGCATTTCAGATTTTTTGTTTTAAATAACTTTTGAAAAATCACCACTTACTGAATACTGGTATGGTAGCAAAGCATATTCCTGAATCACAGTGTGTGATTTTCTTCATATACTTCTACTAAAACATATCAAAGCAGATTGACCACTGAAATAGACATAAGAATATAGATGTTTTCAATTAAGTCCAACATTACAGAGAGTCAAAGAAAAAAAATGCTTCTCACTGTTTGGAAAATATACGTTTTCATAAAAATATTATATTCACATAAAATGATTTTCATTGCGCTGGTTTTTACAATAGTTTGATCATTTAGGAGGTATGGGGAAAGGGTCGATAATGATAAGGACAGTGAAATTGTTGCATATTGTTAAATCCTATTAATGCACTGAGGAGAAAAAAAAAAATGTCAAGCTCAGGTTAGCGAATTACCCATTTACAGTATGAAAGTCAAAATACCTCTATGTCAATGTTGGAGAAACCTTCATTTTTGCAGCTGAGGAGCAGAAGAAGCTGAAGACCAGGTCAAGGACTTTATTTAAGAGAAAGAAAACTTGAGACTCTAGCCAGTCTAACCAAGCCTCCTGGAGCAAAGCCAGGGTCCCAAAGGGAAGAACCGGGACCTTATTTGGAATAAGCTATCCAGGTAGATGCCTTCAATTACCTGGGCATTGCTCACCTCACGGTTTATTCATCCTCCCTCTCCCCTGGCAAAGTGGCCTACAGAGTCAGGGCCAAACACGGTAAGTGTGGGACCCGCTAAGCAAGGAGGGGATTACACAGACTAAGCTGCTAGATCTATTATTGCAGGCTGCTAAAAACCGGAAAAGAGTTCTGGATGCTAACTTGAGTGTGCTCTATGGGAGAAGAAAGGTAGGATATAAAACTGATTAAGGGAGAGATTGTGGATAGGATTTATTCCCATGATTTGGGATCTAATACCTTGGCAAGGGCTTTGGAAGCCAGTGTTTCTAGTTTTAATATATAGCTGAGAAAGCCCCTGGAAGTTTAGCAATGTGTTGGAGGGAATAAAGGACTCAGAAAAATGGCCATACTAAATCTGATCTACTGTATGAGACAGGAGATCCTAACCACATTCCTCAGGAGAACTCAGAGCAGTCTTTATATATGTCTGGGTATGAGCATTAAGATGTAGGATTATTCTGGGGTGCCTGGGTGGCTCAGTTGGTTAAGCCAATGCCTTCAGCTCAGGTCATGATCCTGAGGTCCTGGGATGGAGCCGTATATCAAGCTACCTGCTCAGCGGAGAGCCTGCTTCTCCCTCTGTCTCTGCCTGCCACTCCCCCTGCTTGTGCTCTCTCTCTCTTTCTTTCCCTCTGTCGAATAAACAAATAAAATCTAAAAAAAAAAAAAAAAAAATGATGTAGTATTATTCTGGATAATGGACACGCTGATGTTGGGGAGAAAAAAATGCTTCCAAAACATTGCTTATTTTGTAAAATGATTAATATAGAAAATGTGGAAGAAACAAAAAATCTAAGAGGTTTAAAATAATATTTATGATACAAGGAAAACAACTGTATTATTTCAGTTTGTCTCAGTTAATTTTTGCTCCCGCAAATTTTATAGAGTTGGATACTGAAATTAGAGATTTAGACTCCGCTTTTACTATAATGAATGGCATGTTGGCTAATTGAACTTAAATAAAAAAAAAAATTAACAATGAAATTACTAGAATAGCATAGATGTTATTGTATAAAATAATATTAATAATCACCATTATAATAACAATGTTGCATTATCTAGGCTATGTGGTTTATCTAATCATTTTAGTTTGTTCTTGTTTACCTACATTGAATATTTTTTATTATGCCATTGTATAGATTTATTCCCTGTTTGTTGTAAGAGTGCCTATTTTGTATCTCCTCAGACCCTCGGCAGTAATTGCTCCTTGTTCTGTCTCTCTTCTTATGTGTTCACTAATTTCAAAGTAGAGTTGTGACATTTTGTTAAATACCATTTATTTGAGCAGTTAGCCTTTCAAAAACTCATTTTTATAGTGACTGGATTGCTCTATGGGGAATGAATCTCTCCCATCCTTCCTCTTATTAACCACGGAATGTTTCTATTATTAAGTTGTATGGGTTTTATATTTATCGTGAATATTTCTCATTGCCCTACATATAACAAATTAAAAAAATCCCAATTCCCAATTATTTGCCATTTCAGGTGACCTATCCTTTTTGTGTAGAAAGTCATCCCTGTGGAACTACTATGATAGACATTTATTTAGAGTTTAAGAAATATTTAATTGTTTATATTTAGAATTCTTATTCATCAGTTTAACTCTATCTTGGTAACAGTATATATATTTCCACTTATTTTTGCCCCACCCCCCACCAGTTTTTCTAGAATGCTATGTAAAATCTGGTCTTTTTAGACACTTGATGTTTCCTTTCTCATATTCTCCATAACATACACTCTTCTACATCAGGACACTGACTTAAAAGAGATACTCATTCATGCATAGTAATTTTTTCATGGTGCTATTTTGAACAGCTGGATTTTTGTTGGCACAATTTAAGGCATTGAAGACGGAGACAACTACTTAGCCATATTTATAGCACTTGCTGTTACAACACTAGCATTTCTCGACGTCTTTAAGACTTCACATATTTAACTTGTTTTACACATTTTTTCTTGGGCACCATGCCTTCTTTGAGGAAAACTATTATTCACTAATACCACTCTTTTAAATACTTAGGATTCACAACTCTTATATGTTTCAGTACTATTGTTTTTCCTTTGGCCTGACTCAGTGTTATACTTCTCAAGATCATAGACACTGCCCTTTATGCCCAAGTATTCAGACAGCAAAATTATTCTTTTTAAAAAATTTTTTTAGAAGATTTTATTTATTTGACAGACAGAGATCACAAGTAGGCAGAGAGGCAGGCAGAGAGAGGGGGAAGCAGGTTCCCTGCTGAGCAGAGAGCCCAATGCGGGGCTCGATCCCAGGACCCTGGGATCATGACCTGAGCCGAAGCCAGAGGCTTTATTTAACCCACTGAACCACCCAGGCACCCCAGCAAAATTATTATTATTCACACATCAAAATCAGGTAGCATGGGATGATTGGCATCAATCAAATCCTCCCACTGATGACCACAGCAAAACTATGCAACATCTCACAACAGAAAATCTCTTTAAGGTTTCAGGAAGGAAAAAAAAAAATGCAGAAAGAACCTAAGAACCTGAAGATTCTAGATGCTGAGGGAGAGTGTGCACTGAAGTGAGTCAGACATTCTTGGCCACTTTTCTATCTGAGGCTTCTCCATAAACATCTGCGGAGTGAAGAAGAAAAACGGGAGTGGCTTAGAATTTTCAGCAGTATTACAGAAAGAGACAGAGATGGGGGCTTAGGATGACCAAGGCAGCAAGGACTGTGGGACCAGAGAGAGAACACATAGAGATTGGAGTCCAACACAATCTACCGATATTCCCTGTAGACATTTGCTAATACTAAAGGTGTGCAGGGAGAGAGCCTGAGAAATCAAGCCTAAAATGGCAGCAACAGCTAACTAGCAGCAAACTATTGGCAGTCGCATAGCATATAGAGATAGTAATCTGGGTCTAAGCCAGGCTTTTAGTAGACAGCTTGAGAGGTCTGTAGATCAGGAGAATGAGCACTCTGGAAATAGACCAACTTAGCTCTCATCAATGCTACACCCTAGGCTGCCATGAGAAAATGAAATATTTTCTATAGAAAGATAATATCTGGGGTGCCTGGGTGGCTCAGTTGGTGAAGTGCCTGACTCTTGATTTCAGCTCAGGTCATGATCTTGGGGAGGCGGGATTGAGCCTCGTGTCGGGCTCTGTGCTCAGCCTGGCATCTGCTTGAGATTCTCCCTCTGCCTCGGTCCCTCCTCTTGCTTATGTTCTCTATCTCAATAAATAAATAAAATCTTTAAAGGTAATATCCTCTAAATCCTCAATAATTGTTCATACACAATAGCCAATAGCCAATTAAAAAAAAATCAAGAGGCATGTCATAAAACAGGACCATAAAAACAAACAAACAAACAAACAAACAACAAAAAAACAACCCAACTTGGAAAATAGGAACAGATTTGGAGGGGATCCAAGTATTAGGGTTTTCAGATAGAAAGTTAAAGATAATATATTCAGAAAGCTAGACAATTTCGAAAAGGAGATGGAACTTATTTGAAAAATCAAATGGAAGGCCTGACCTGAAGAAGAAAAAAGTGAAAATGAAGTTAAAAACTCAACAGATTGTAGAAGAGAGAATGATTCAGCTATCAGGTGGGTAAAATATCAGACTAAAATCCAGAAAGAAAAACAGAAAAGGACATAGGAGATATGTGGATCATGGTAGAAAGTAAAAAAATATATGAAATTTGATTCCTAGGTGAAATTTGATTCAATCGGTGAAAGAGAATATGTCAGAAGCAGGATTTGAAGGAATATTGACCAATGATTTTCCAAAGATGGTTAATACACATAGATTCAAACATTTAACAAATCCCAAACAAAAAGAAAAAAAAAATTACACACAGGCATATCAAATGAAAATTGTTTGGGGGGAAAAAAAACCCACAAAGACAAAAGTTTAAAATCACCTAGAGAAATGGACAAATGCCCTTCAATGGGAATACAATAAGTTTGATATTTCGCTTTTCAGCGGAAAAGATAACATCCAGAGAACCCTTCCCAAAAAATGTTAATCTATAATTCTGTATGGAGCAAACTTGTTAAAAAATGAAAGTGAAATAAAGATATTTCCAGGAAAAAGGAAGATCATTTATCATCAACATTAAAGTAAATATTAGGTACATTCTTTGAACAGGAGTTCTTTGTAAGAACACAACATAGCTGGAAGCACTAAACAAAGAGAAAATATAGTAAATATATAGATTAACAATAATATAATAAATATGTAAAATACTCCAACTAGAAATGTATTGAAAACAATATCCTATAACAATGAAAATGAGAAATCTATGATAAGCTAAAATGATACAAACATAGTGTTGGGGTGACTTAGTCGCTAAGCGTCTGCCTTAGGCTCAGATCATGATCTCAGGGTCCTGAAATCAAGCTCTGCATCGGGCTCCCTGCTCTACAGGAAGCCTGCTTCTCCCTCTCCCACTCTCCCTGCTTGTGTTCCCTCTCTCCCTGTCTCTCTCTCTGTCAAATAAATAAAATCTTTTAACAAATGATATAAACATAATGTTGAAAAAAGATGCCAGACCCAAAAGATTTCATCTGAAGATTCTTTAAAAAAAAAAAAAAAAGACAAATTAATCTATGAGCTACAAATTAAAGTAGTGGCTCTCTTTGTCTTGAAGAGATTATAGAAAGGCAATTAGAGAGAATTTCCAGGCTCAACATTTGGATCTGGGTCATGGTTTCATAGCTTCGTCTTGTAAAATTTCATTAAACTGCATACTTGTGATTTGTAAAATTTTCTAAAATTATGCAATACTGCAATTAGAAAGTTAAGACCTTTACTTAAAAAAAAAAAAAAAAGCACTTGGTGGTGAATCTCAAAATATTTCAGATCCTGTCAAATATTGCTCAAAATACTGAGAATCAGTGTTGTAAACAGTATCTGTTGGCAATATAATCTGTTGTGATTTTCCTGCTTATTTATCTTTCCACATGTAACAAGTCTATGAAATAGTTTATGATCTATTGGATCAGTCCTTCCTCAAATCTCTTAAATTCTTAAAAGTATCATAGCTAAGGGAAAACACACTTCCATGATCTTAAGAGCTGGTAATCATTTGGTTTATTTGATAAGCCAGGATATACATACTTTTCATAGTATATCACGAAGATGGTGATGTTATTAATAACATTTATTGAGCATTTTATTTATACTAAGCATTGTTGTTGTCACATATATCATCTCAGCCTTGCAACAATCCTAGAATATTAATAGGTTTCAAAGGTACCAGTGGGCCTCCTTTGGCTAGTTTTATATTGATTCAATGTACTTAGGACACTTAAATTTTAAGCATTTATGACAAAATAAGAAATGTGTTTATATGTACAGCAGTGATTTTACAATTTTGAAAGGTACTTTTGCAAATTCCTTATTATTTCTTGGTGACCACTGGTCTTATTCTATAGTAGCTTTGAAAGTGGTTTGTTCTGGGGCACCTGGGTGGCTCAGTGGGTTAAAGCCTCTGCCTTTGGCTCAGGTCATGATCTCAGGGTCCTGAGATTGAGCCCTGCATTGGGCTCTCTGCTCAGCTGGGAGCCTGCTTCCCCCTCTCTCTCTCTCTGCCTGCCTCTCTGCCTACTTGTGATCTCTGTCTGTCAAATAAATAAATAAAATCTTTTT
This sequence comes from Mustela erminea, assembly GCF_009829155.1. Taxonomy (NCBI): domain Eukaryota; kingdom Metazoa; phylum Chordata; class Mammalia; order Carnivora; family Mustelidae; genus Mustela; species Mustela erminea. Next base: position 52,024,129 of record NC_045631.1, on the reverse strand, counting down.
TAAAAATGTGGTTTGTTCTGAATACAAGAGTTTCTTCACTGGCTTCCCTCTTATTAACCCACCTATTTCTTCTTGGGTGTGTTATTTTCCTTTTTGTTTTGAAACCTGAAGAGGCAATTGTACATTGTAGGAATTTCACATTATAGCCATAAATTATAATATGGTGATGTTCTAAATCACATTAAAGCTGTAAGCTGGTATTTTCTTTTAAAGCACCTGATGCTGAGGAGAAAATCTGTTGTCTAACCACACTGTCCGCAGTGATCTCAATTTCGTAATAACCTTTGCTCAAATAAAATATTTGCTCTCTGAAAGTACTAAGGAATAAACAAGGGCTTTTTATCGAGACATTAAACTGAGTATAATTAGATATTTATGGTTTCGTGGCATTTGGGACAGATGGGAAGACAGCCGTTAGTGATAATGGCTATGGACTTGCTAATCATTACCTTCTTCATCTTTCTCTTGCCATCGCGAATGGGAATTTCCCAATGGTGACCCTTTGTAGTTTTGCCTTTAGTGCCTTCTTGATTTGCTTCCACCTCCCCCGATAAATTTTTAAATTTATTTTCTTACCAGAAAATAAATATTAAATTTAATTTTAATTTAATAAATTTAATAAATTTATTTATTAAATTTAATTTAATTAATTTAATAAATATTAAATTTAATTTTCTTACCAGACCTCTGTTGTCCACTCTAAGCTGCCTCTAAATCCCCCTTTCTCCCATTTTCTATGTCAGTTATTAATTGACTTAAAAAATAATCTGATTTTGGCATATGAACTGAATTCTGGAAACAAAGCCTTGCACCTGTTGTCAGCTCTCTCCATAATGACTGACCACATCTCATGAATGGCTCCACTTAATGGTTGTTAAGGAAACCAACATTACTGTCTCATAACGAAAGATTTACTAACTAGTACATTACAGCTTCCTCTAAACGGTTTTCACTTCACTCTGCTTGTTAGAAGGTACAAGACAAGGCCATGGCTGAACTTGGAAAACATTTAATTATTCCAGGAAAAAACATGCGTATATGTGCCGATAGACTACAACTCGATTTTGCTGGAGAGTCACAGTTTACTTCGGATCGGCAGAACAACTAAGTCATTAGATCCTTCTGATTAGCCGGTTAGATCCGTGCTGTGACAACACACACATTAATTCACTCAGATGCCACTTAGAGAATCAGTACTGGAAAAAGTAGAAACAGAAGGGTCTTAATTTGTGGACGCTTTAACCCTAGGTTCCAAAGATATATCTGCCTTTGTCAAAATTAAGTGATGGGGTATAAATTCAATAACATTCTTGACAATAGCTCATATTTATCAAGTGCTTCCTGGTCACTAGGAACTAAATATTTGATAGACTTTCTATCATTGAATCTTCATTTAAAAAAAAAACTTAAGTTTATAGTTTACATTATCATTTTTCCCATTTTCTAGATGAGGCAACAAAGCTGTAACAAGACAGTGTTTCAGGAACTCAACTGACAAAAATCAGAGACAAGTACAGACTCAGATATGTTTGACTCTAAAATCCAAACTCGCGCCCAGTACTTTGTTCTTGCTCTTGTCAGAGACTCCGGACAGGCTTCTCAACTTCTAACCAGTTACTGATTGCCAAAATAGAGAACTGTGCTATCATCAGGTGGAAAGTCCTTTTTTTTTTTTTTTTAACCATCTATTTAAAGTAGAACCTGGCAGCTTCATTCTCTGTTGTTTGTTTTGTTTTTCCAGCTGTTTAAGGCTTTTTGGGTCCAGGCCCAGAATAGTCAAAGTTGGGTTTAAATTTTCAGGGTTTGGGTTTACAGGGAAAATATAGGAAGGGTTTGCTTGAAGAGCAAGTTGGAGTTTTGGGGTCTGGAATCTAAGCTAAATGAGGAAAATAAGGTGGAGGGAGTAAAAGAGGAATGGTGATAGGGTCACGGATCATGTATGTAGATAGTGAAGACACCAAGAGTGTTAGCAGACATCATAAAAGAGGGAAGAGTGGCTGGCCAGATGCTGACATTTTTTAGTGAGGAAGAGGGAGTGACTGGAGGGTCTGGAGGAACAGCCACAAGAAGTGTTGCAGGTGTTATCCTCTCATGGCTTTGTGGAGTATTTCAGGAAGGAGTGGAGAGGAATAGTAAGGAAACAGCTGTCAGCAGCAAAGCAAACAGCAAAACCATCTCAAGTTATAATTGTATGTGAAGAGTGAAAGGAACGACAGTTGCCACTTGAAAGGAAGGTAGGGGAAACTGTGTCCTCAGGGGGGTCATCAAGATTTTGTTTGAGGACTGGTCCTCAAATTATGGTCCCCAATCCAGCAGCATCAGCATTACCTGGGAACGTGAGGGAAATGCAAATTCTGGGTCCCTACCATGGACTAATGGATCAGAGATGGGAGGGTAGGGCCCCCTTGACCTGTGCTCTAACAAATATCCTAGGTGATTCTGAGAAAACTTAGGTTAAAGCTCATGTGAAAACAGAAACAGAAGAGAAATTTCCAGTGAAAAGCCTAACATATGGGAGTTTTACCGAAGGCAACAGAAGTTTCTGGAGGTCAGAGGGAAAGGTAATGGAACCAAGGAAGATTGAAGCATGGACATATCCAGTTCGTGACAGATATCTGAAGGACCCAGATACCTGCAAGCGATTGGGGTGGATGCCATTTATCCTGAGGGACTCTTGGAGGAAGACAGAAAATCAATCATTATTAGACTTTTAGGGGAAACAAGAATGCATCTCAAAGGATAATGTGACACAAGGAGCCATCTGATAAAAGATGGTCATGCCTCTCTTAAATCTGGTGTCCTTTTGGACTTTTGACTAGGTTCAGAAGTAGAAGTAGAGGACTATGCAGCGAAACAAAGAAAACACTAACAAGAAAACCAGGACTTCCTTGTTCTATAACCTCTTTGGCATTATACCAATCCATTCATTTACATAACCCCTTAGATCCTGCAGAATAATATGGCTCCACAACAGCAGAGGTTGCTTCAGATTCTCTCCTTCTGTTCCACCCCCTGCTCGTGCACTCTTTCTCAATAGACAAACAAAATCTTAAAAGAAATATGACACACAATTGATCCTGTGATCCAACTTTCTTAGTAGCTGATCTGTATCTGAGTAAAATTGTCATTTCTTTGGAAACAGTCGATATATCAAAAGAGTACTTAATGACCCAAGAGGGCCATGATCCTGTATCATATCCTTCATGCCTCACTGCCAGATTACCGATTCATGAAAGAGCTGAAGTTGTTAGTCACTGACCTCCCAGGTATCTTGCCTTTGTGTACCATGTGGTCTCCCAAGCCGTACATTTCCATCTTGGCTAATGATTGTTTGTACTCCTAAAAAGGACCTTGCTTCAAGACATATATTCAGAAAAAGACAATTTTATTTAAATATCTTTAGAGAGCAAAACACATGTAGTATATAAGAGAAACTATGAAAAATATCAATTATCTAAGACAGAACAAAAGCCAGGTAATGGACATTTTCATTGATAAAAGCTGTGGATAATGTTTATATACTTCTGGTTTCCAACCATACTACCTGTATCCCCTGTTAGCTCATGTGCTGTCAAACCATTCTTCAGAATCAGCTTTTCATGGCCCCCAGCTCTTTCTATCATGCCCTCTCCTAGACCACCTGTTAAGAGGACAAGGTAGACAAGTAGGCAAGGTAGGCCATGTCTTTGTCCTCTTTGGTTTTCTATGGGCACATGTCTGTTCATATGTATGTCTGTGTGTGCTCGGATGCACACACACACACACACATGCACACACTGGATTTACCATAAGCATGCAAAACTTCTTAGTGACCTATGCTGGCTACCTAAGCATAGAAGACAATCTTCTCATACCAGAGATGATTTTACAAAAGGATGAAATACACTTGAATGGCATGATCAGATGATAGTAGAGAAGCTAACATGAAATTAGGATTCCCCTGAAGGCTCCCAGTGTTTAAGATTTTATTTCTGTTGATTTATTTTTCTTTTAGATACTGAACTATGCATTTCTACAAAATATTTTACATTTATTTTTTTCTGAAGGATTATTTCCATTTAGTAACATTATTTTTAAAAGAAAAACAAGGACCAAAGAGTTTCTTAACTTAATCAAAGTTGAGTAGCTAACTACAAGTAGTGAAAGGATGCAGACCAGCGCTGCTGGACTCCAAAAGTTGTGCATGCTCTCCACACAATGCCCCCTCCATCCTAAAACACAAATGCCCCAGAGAAGAATCATTGTCATTGTTATGGGTAAAATGGATTGAGAACTTTTTTGTTGTTGTTGTTCTAAATGTCTTCCATTCATTAACTCAGTTAAACCCTCCCACAACCAAAATCAAATAGGAGAGCCACCTTACAGAAGACAAAGGTAAAGCACGGAGAAAATAACTTGCCCAAGCCCACCTACCTAGAATGTAGCTGAGATGGAGTAAAATGTAGACGGTGCATACAGGAAGAGGCAGTTTATTCGTTTGTAGTTAAGAAAAAGACCCCAAATCCACACCACTGATTTTATTCTGTTTGTTTTGTTTCATTTTGTTTTGTTTTTAAAGATTTTATTTATTTATTTGACAGAGAGAAACACAGTGAGAGAGGGAACACAAGTAGGGGGAGTGGGAGAGGGAAAAGCAGGCTTCCTGCTGAGTAGAGAGCCAGATGTGGTGCTCTATCCCAGGACCCTGGAATTATGACCTGAACCAAAGGCAGATGCTTAACCAACTGAGCTACCCAGGTGCTTCTACCACTTGGATTTTAATCAAGGCTCTACCACATACACCCTGAGTGACCATGAGACCATTGATTAACTACTCTCCTGAGCTTTCTCATCTCTAAAACATGCAGAATAACGGTATCCACTTCGATAATGTAGTTGCAAATTTAATATGAGAAGTCTTTAGAACAGTGCTTAGCTCCTAAGTACACAAAGATTTGTTGTTGGGGTTGGTGCCATTACTATTGTTATCTTAAAGACCAGTATGGCAGTATCTTTCATCTGCAACCACTGCCATCTCTAAAAGAGGGTAAGACCCTTTAGCATTGTTCTACACACAAAGACTTCTCAATTTTACTCAGAGCTACCCTGACCAACTTGTCCTCTCTCCTGTCTACTAAAATAAATACAAGTTTTTATTCTTTTAAAAGAACAACCTTATTTGGAGAAATGCCAGATAGTCTTTTCTAATCTCCACTCCTAGTTTATGGAGTTCTTCTATGCCGGATTTTCTCAGCCTCACCACTACTGACCTGTTGGGCCAGATCATTCTTTGTTATGGGGAGCTGTCCTGTGATTATACGATGCTTAGCAGTATCTCTGATCTCTACCATCTAGATAACAGTAGTACTAGTACCCTCCCTAGTCGTGACAACCAAAAGGGCCTTTAGACATGATAAATGCCTCCCTCTACACCAAAGACTAAGTCCTGTCCTTGCATAGAACCTTTTAGATGGGTCCAGGTAATTTAGAAGGGTCATCCATGGAGACTCAAGTTGGGAACATGCCTTACTTACCTCTGTATTTATCAACAGAACCTAGCCTAGTATCTGGCATACAGTAAAAACTCAGTAAGAACTGGTTGAATTTTCAATATTGGAATTGTGTTAATTCCACATCAAAATAAAAGGGAGGCTGATCTGTTGTTAAAATGGAAAGAGCATATTCATGTGCTATACCCAGCTTTCTGATCAAAGGTCAGATACAACAACAATTCCTGTTTGCAATAGAAGACAGACCTTTGAAATAGGTTTGGTTACCTATCGGGATTACCATCCACCCATCCCAGAACTGTGGGAGGCATACCCATAATTTTATTCTGAAACCATCATACCATTTCCATGATTGGGAGTAGAAAAGCAGCTGTTCATGGGAACAGCTGTCAGGACTTCTGGATAGAAGAGCTGAAGAAGGGGAGGGAGGGAAGGTTGTTTGACTCTTTGCCACAGAAATTTGCATTTCTAGAGACCTGGAGCTTAGAACAGTAACTGGTTGTCTAAACCTAATGAGGGGCTTTGTTTGTTTGTTTGTTTCTTAACAGTTGCTAATTTTAGAGCTAACTGGTGATATAGAAATAAATGGTGGGAGATGACCAGTATATACACGGCAATACCATTGTACTTTCCAGTGCTGGCCAGTCTTCCCCCATTCTTAGAGTGGTTGACTGAATCATCCTCAAGAACTGAGCCAAACACTCCTTCCTCTCTTGCTTAAGAATTTTAGGATACTTCGAACGAGTCAGAAGGCAACTGAGTACATGATCAATTTTTAAAGGGACAAGGGGAGGAGACAGAAAAGTGTTGGATTTGTTATCATGAGTCACGCTTGATGTGAGCTTTGCTCTTTTTCAGTGGTTAAGAAATTAGAACAGGGTTTTTATTTATTTATTTATTTTTTTTTTTTTTCTGAAGAAGAAGGCAGGCTGGAACATTTGCTGCTTTTGAGAAGCAATTTAGCACTGTCAAATTCATGACATGTCAGGATTCAGTAAAGGCATTTTGTTTTTATAATACAAAGATCAGAGAGTCGAGCCGATTTGCGCAGAATAATAACAGGAAGAGTCCCTGTCTCTAGAAAGGGATTTGCCAAATTTTGAAGTAATTTACATAAACATTGTAATCGGCCCATGCAAAAAGTTCCACCCTTCACAAAGCTAGTTATTACAAGACTTGCCCAATCACAATGTTTTGAGGAAAACAGAACTGGAACTGAGTAGGATAGATAAGTGATGATCTGAGATATGAAAGCCCATTCTAGAAGAGCCTTTGAATTCGGTTTTATTTGATTACAGAAGGGGAAAAAAAAATCATACTTTCGATTTTTATCAAGGATACAGTGTGTTGAAAAATTAAAACTCTTAGTAAAATGTGTGACTCATCTAGTGCTGGGACTCAAAAAGAATTACAGAAATGGCTCATAAAAGAATATATATTGAATAAGAGAACACACACAAAAATCCATAGAGCTTGCATTTTGAATTTTGATTAGAAACTAAATCCCTTGAGATCACCTCTAGTTACCTAAGTATTAACCATGGCATGCCCAAGTTTCTATCATCTTGTAAGCAAATCAAATTTTTTTTGCATTAATTTTGTAGATAAACATTTTTTCTATGGCTTTAGATTTTCAAACATATTTGAATCCATTTGAAAATTCAGAGTAGATTAGCACACTGTCACTGTGTTATGGAGAGAAATTAAAACAGTGTTGGAAAAGACTGGCCAAAGGGAAGATCATTCCTTGGCAACTTATTACTTTCTCTTTCTATGCACCAGATGCCAGCCCCAAGTCACAAGATGCCTGCTGTCTTTATGCTTCTGTCCCCTGGTCCCAAGGAACTCACTAGTGTGACTCCCCATCCAAACTGCCCTTTCAAAACAGCAATTCCTGTTCAAGATCCATCCCTCTCCACTCTTCACTCCCCCTAATTATAGACTATTTTACTAGGACCCTATCTCCCAAGACAATGCTAAGAGAAATTGACAGGATTAATTCTAACAGGTGTATCAATTTCTTAGTAAATAAACGACAAGCATTTAACACAACTGATAATTGAGAGAGTTGTCTTTTTGTCTGGTATTTACTCTTTACTGGAGGTCTCCTGGAATCCAGTATCTTAAATATTAACTGTAAAACCCAGTGAATAAGAGACCACTTGTGTATAAATCCCTGTTGTATCTGTACTAACACTGACTTTGGACACATTATTGGGGATATCTCTGGGCCTCAGTTTCCTCCTCAGTGAAAGGGGATGACCATGAAAAAAAAAGTTCTCTTTATAAGTTTGTTTTGGGGCCATATTGAGATAATTCATGTAGGATACTTATAATAACAAGTGACCATAATATACACTAAACAATATATATAATATCTAAACGTAACATACACAAAACACTATTTATAATCTGAAGAACTAGACCATTAGGGATAAGTGCCAGCCCTTAGGGCAGACAAAACCAGAGATATCTTCACAAAGGAGAGGTTTCGTAGTGTCTGCTATCTAATAACATAGCTATAATTCTCAGCTCTATATTAAAATGGCCCAGCTATAGTCTTCAGAAATATAGGATGTAAACTGGATTTGTTATTTTACTAAACAATCACACTAGGCTTCAGTGGTTATAATTCCAAGAGGAACCATCATATAAGATTATGTGGATGGGGGAAGGGGACACACAGGTGGTTCAGTCGGTTAAGTGTATGTCCTTGGCTCAGGTCATGATCTCAGGGTCTGGGGATCGAGTCCCACAACAGGCTCCCTCCTCAGCGGGGAGTTTGCTTCTCCCTCTGCACCTCCTCCATGCACAAAAGCATGTGCACACGCTCTCTAATTAAAAAAAATATATATATATATATATATTTAAAAAGATTATTTGGATGGATGTTTACAGTCATGGTAAAGAGATACTGAAAGACATTTCTTTTGTCTTGTATTTTCATAGACAGTCATTATATGGTATGAAACTAAAGGACAGATCTAAGTAAAAATGATTCTCATCAACATCTATGGGCCCAAGAAGGTTTGTTTTTTTTTTTTTCTTTCTGTATAAAGAAAATGAGGAGATACAGCAATAAATGGTATATCTGTATTTGACAGCCATGGGCTATATGAAATTAATCAACTAATTAATTTCCTTTCCTCCCTTGGAATATAGGAAGGAAAAAGTTTCCTTTGCTAGACTTGTTTTTTAAAAAATATATTCCAGTACCTTGGTTTGTGAAGTGCAAATGTAGAAGAAAAAGCAGTCAAAAATTTTGAAGTAACATTAAGAATCTCTAGTCTGCATTCCAGAACAAACTTTAGCAGAGGACTCTTCTGTGTGTCCTCTCATATAGAGCAAGTTCTATTTAAATTTGCACTTTAACCATGTGTATTCTGATCAGCTGGTAGCCCTTCAGCAGTCTGTGTCACAAGTTGGGTTCTCCAGAAGAAGATGCTGAGATAGTTTAGGGTGAACGATGTTTATTTGGGATCAACCCCTCCAAAATGGGCAGAGGGAGAAATCAGCTAGGGTATTAACAAGACAAAGCCTCACTGGGAGGACAGGAATGAGGATCACTGGTCACCCCAGCAGTGACAGTCATTGGGTGAGCAGCGACATTCAGGCTTTGCCTGACCATGGGCGGGACAGCTCTCCATCACTAAAGGAGCGAATGGGCCTTTGCTGATCATGTTATTTTCAGCAGGTCCTTCCTTCAGGAACCATCTGGGTGGTACAATGCAGCCTTCCCCAGATTGTTAATTACTTATTTGATTCAAGAAGTCCTTTTCATCACAGAATTTCAGCAAACATTTGCTAAAACATTTTTCACATAAGCAGGCAAAGAATGAAACAGGAGGAGGCTGTGAGGAGTTAATATATCCAGAATTGGAGCATTTGGATCTAAACAAAATTTGCTAGTTTCAACAATAAGCCATAATGTTCGCTTCATCATTGTTCAAAGAAATATTTCCTAAAAATAGCTTCCTGTTATGAAGCTCCACAGCTATCTTTTAAAAGTTAAGAATGGAGAGGGAGGAAATACCTCAACTCCTCTACTTGGAAGATGCATGAAACGATTTATTCATTTCTATCTTCGGTAATCGTAATTCTCGGGAAAAAGCCAGGTCATATTTTTCCTGGGTTCCCTCTGTTTCTGCTTAGATAATCTAAATTGTGTTTTGGCTTATCTGATTGTTTCACTGAAATAGTCTGTGCTCCAATTTCTTCATGCATATAAAAATCCAAAATAATATGCTTTTAGTGCCACATAAATATAATAAGATACCTGGATAAGAAGAGATATCAATCAGAGTAATTAACACTAGCTGCTACAACACAGAATAACTCAATGGAAAGTCCAGTCAGCATTTAGCAGCTGGGCTTACACCAGTGACCTAAGAATTCTGGCTTTTCTCCTCTGGTGGTACCACTACCTTCTAGGGTCTATTTGGAGTCCTTCGTTGGTCCCTTGTCATTAGCCAATGAAAGAAGGAAGGAAATAAACAGCAAGGAAAATCATGCATGACCAAATCTGGATGTGGTATACATCACCTCTTCTTTAGTTTCAAAGCTGCCACAAGAGAGGCTGGAAAATGTAGTCTTCTAGTGTCCAGAAAAATAGAATAGGCTTGATAAACACCTACTCGTTTTGGCCACAAAGGACTATATATAGTCATCATGTATCTTTGAGTGTTTCCTTGTAATATCCCCACCAACGCTAAAATTATTTCAGAATCTTATTGTTTGGAAGAGACTGTCAGAAGGATGTTGGATGGATCCAAAGGAGGATTTGGTGAAATGAAAACACATATAAGTGTTCCAGTATACATCATTGTACTGTATGTTTCTGATGGACCCATCTAAATTTAGGATTGATGCCTCTTTCAAAAAGTGAATCTTATGGCTTAGAATTGACATTGACTCCAACAGTCATGTAGCTGTTGGTAGCCCTGTGGCAAGGATTTCAGATGAAGAAAGATTTGTACTTAGGAAAAGATATTTACTTTGGCCATTACATTCTTGATAAAATAGAACACATATGCATCTCTCCTCAATATCCCATTCAATGTTGCTTCTCTGGGCTGCGAACTCAAAGAAGTATGGAGTCATCTACAACCAAATACCCTGAGAAGTGGTATATGAGAGCTAGCCTCCTACTGGCTTGCCAGAGCTAATTTTGTCCATTTGGTTTCTTTCTTTCTTTCCCCTTTCCTTCCTTCCTTTCTTCCTTCCTTCCTTCTTTCTCTTTCTTTCTTTCTTTCTTTCTTTTTTTTTTTCAAGATCTTATTTAAATTCTGGTTAGTTAACATATAGTGTAGTATTAGTTCCAGGGTAGAATTTATTGATTCATCACTTGCATATTAATAAACAGGGCTCATTACAACAAGTGCCCTCCTTAATGCCCATCACCATTTACCCCATCTTCCCCTACCCACTTCCCTTCTGGCAACCCTCAATTTGTTTCCTACTTTTTTGTTTATTTGTTTGTTTTTAAGATTTTGTTTATTTATTTGAAAGATAGAAAAATCACAAGTAGGCAGAGAGGCAGGCAAGAGAGAGAAGGGAAAGCAGGTTCCCTGCTGAGCAGAGAGCCAGATTCAGGGCTTGATCCCAGGACTCTGAGATCATGATCTGAGCCAAAGGCAGAGGCTTACCTCACTGAGCCACCCAGGCGCCCCACTGTTACCTATTGTTAAGAGTCCTTATGGTTTGCCCCCATCTCTGTTTTTATCTTATTTTTCCTTCCCATCCCCTCTGTTCATCTTTCTTTGTCCATTAGACTTCAAGTCTACATTCAGTGCTCTCATGTAAATAGCTTAAAATCAGCCATAGTGGGAGTATCTAAAACTACAAAATTCACCCAGCATAACAGATGAGGGTCTCTTCCAGCCTCCAACAGGCAATTTCACAGCACATCGCAAACAGTTTACTAGCTATTTAGCAGCAGCCTCATTGTGTCAAGAGAGACTGGGTTATGCTGTGGCTATAAACCTCCAAACCTTCATGTATTAACAAAACCAAAGTGTATTTGTAGCTCCCATGACATGTACTGCATAAGATGGCTTTCCTCACTATGGTCTGTTCTACTGACACTTGGATTGGCAGAGTCATCATCTTGACGGGGCTTCATTAGTCACTGCCACAGTGAGAAAGGAGGCTCTTGAAACCTCTACCAAGAACTGAATCATGTCACTTATCTTTAATTGGTCAAAGCACATCACAGGCCACCCCTAACCTCAAGAGTGCAAGAAGGTGAAATCCTATCATGTTCCTTAAAATGGGGTGAATGTCGGAGGAGGTCACTGGGAGGACGTGACTGTTGGTTGACTCAGGAGCTAGACCTGGTTAATCGGCTGCCCATCATCCCCTCCCCTATCCTTAGGATTTATGCTCCACCTACCATTTCTGCAGTGGGAGCTGTTCCAAGAACAGTACTGAGAGTAAGGTGTTGAATCCTGTCCAGATGGTCTCAACATGACTGAACCCAGTTAAGCCTTCTACGGAAGCTTTTGTGACTTGGTGGGTGGGTGCAGAGGTCTGCTTGTCTTGCGGCCACCCCCGACAAGACCCTTACATAAGTGCACTTGCTTCTTAAATCTGCTACCTGCCCTTGTGGAGTGGTGGTCTCTTTCTTCAGTCTCTCCTTGCCCTCTGTGTACCCGGTCAATTTGTGAATCAACAGGGAACTGCAGTTATTACTAATTAGGACTAAATATTACTAATGACAATCACGATTGAATTCAGTGAATAAGAGTGTAGGCTTCAGTGTGTGAAGGTTCTTCAGAGAAACAGACCCAATAAGATATACACAGATTTTTTTTTTTTTTTAATAGGAAGTGACTCACATGGTTATGAGACCAAGAAGTCTCACCAGCTGCTGGAAAGCCAGGAAAGCCAGTGGTATCTTTCAGTCCTAGTACGAGGGCCTAAGAACTAAGGGAACCAGTGATACAACTCCTAGTCTGAGATCAGAAGGGCTACCGAAGTAAGCTCTGGAATTCAAAGACCCGAGAATCAGAAACTCGTGCAGGAGGCCAGGAGAAGAGGAACATCCCAGCTCAAGAAGAGAAAGTAAGCCTCTACCCTTCCTTTAACCTTTTTGTTCTTTTGGGCCTTCAGTGAGCTGATGAGGCCCACTGACTCTGGTGAGGACAGAACTTCACCCAGTGCACAGATTGAATTGCTGATCTCTTCTGAAAACCCTCTTCGACACCCAGAAATGATGTTCACCAGCTACCTGGACATCCCTTAGCTCAGTCAGGTGGACACTGAAAAAGTAACCATCACAGTCACATAAACCTAGAGTCAAATGGCAGTGATGCTTCTTATTTGCTTGTGTGACATTGGCCAATTTATTTAGGTTCCCTGTGATATTTACACCTCCTGAGCTCTAAAATGAATTGCAATAAATTAAACTCAATTGATTATGTATTAGTTACGCTTCTCAGTCCTTTCTGTGTCTTGGAACATGGAGGATGGGTTTGGGTATATAAATGATATTTGTGCATCAATGGTATATAAATAGGTATTTGTGCCAAACATGTGATTGAAAAGATGCTGCTGTGGTCATTACCAAGGCTTTGAGAATGGAGTTTCTCATTTGCTGTGGACATGACCATTAAAAAAAAAAATTTCCCACTAGGTTTTCTTTCTTTCGGCTACTTTGCTAGCATTCAGCCTATTGGGAACATTTTACCAACTCTGTTCTATTCCCATTGTCTAGATTAGCCTGTCCAGTATAAATTGTAACATAAGCCATATGTGATTTGGTAATGTCCATATTTCAGATTCTCATCTGAACATACATGGCTGGTATACTGAACAGTGCATGCCTAGATCTCTAAGAGATGTATTTTGCTAACTCCTCCCGTATTGTTAATAACCATGCAACTTGTAATATAATAGATTTGGTAGAGGGAGGTTGGCTTCAGTTTACATGATCATCTCTGGAAATGGAACCTTACTTTATGTTCCTGTTATACAGGAGTGACAGTGACAACTATGGATTGATCAAGTTCTTTTTAAAAGGGCTGTTTTGAAGATTATGATTCTAACTTTGGAGGAACTATGGTGATGAGCAGTGACTGGCAGTGGAAGGAATCACATGTAAAAACTTTAAATAAAAATGTATTGGCTTTAAATAAATAAAGAAAGAAAAGAAAAAGAAAGAAAAGATGCTGCTGCTTGAGGCCAAAGGCAAGTTGTCTGGCCATTCAGGCGTCCCTGGGGCCAGAGAAGATCGCTATCTAGGCACACTTCTAGTCATTCTAGGTCACAGATCTGCCCCATGCACTGAATGAACTCCAGGAAGCTTACTTTCTACTACTACTACTTTATTGCTTGTTCAATTCACATTAAATGAATGTATTAAGTCTCACAAAGACTGAGGTTGGTAATATTATTCACTTTTTTAAAAAAGATTTTATTTATTTGACAGAGAGAGATCACAAGTAGGCAGAGAGGGAGAGAGAGAGAGAGAGACGGAGGAGGAAGCAGGCTTCCTGCCTAGCAGAAAGCCTGATGCGGAACTTGATCCCAGGACCCTGAGATCATGACCTGAGCTGAAGGCAGAGGCTTAACCCACTGAGCCACCCAGGAAGCCCTATTATTCACTTTTTACTGATGAATAAACTGAAAGGTCAGGAGGGTTAACCATTATTCAAGTCCCTAATATGGGAGAGGCATTCCCAGGAGCTAGATCCAGGAACTATGACTTCCTGCCCAGTGCCTTATCGTAATGCTCTCACTGCAACATTTACCTAAAAAGAAGGACTCCAGTGATTTTGCCTTAGAAATCAACTTTCAATTTTACCACCTGTCTCTAAGAAAGTGCTGGCCCTGATGCTCTTATAGGATGCTTGAATTTACTTTTGTCTTAACAAAATTTTTAGAAGATCCCTACAGTGTAAAATGAGGGCAACCCTTACATTTGGCCTGAAAATATGTGGGAAGATGGCTTTTTTCCCTTTCAGATAGGTTTGTCATTGTTGTTGTTGCTATTGTTTTTTTAAAAATTATTTATTATACCATTTTCTGTGTTTTAAGCACAAACACAAATCTAGGTATGGAGTTACTGTGAATTAAATTTTTCTATTACTGTAAATCAAAGAAAATGTAATAGTTTTATACAGATAAGAATGGAAAAACAAATATTTAAATTATTAATATTAATTCAGTGGAATAAGTCTACTTCATTAACATTAAATTACTGAATGCAAAATAAATCTGATAAAATTAACAGTTGGACATAGCTTCTTTTGAGTTTATCATGATTAACACTGAGCCTTATGATGGTTCTTTTTCTTTTCTTTTTTTTTTTTGTTAATTACTTTAGCAGATTAAATTAGTTCAGGTTGGTAACATAAAATATTCATTTATAGTCATTTAAAAATATTTCAAACCCTTACATTGCATGGGTAGCACCTTGTCTTAACAATGAAACCAGGTTAAAAATACACTGTAGATTTTCTTTTTTTTTTTTAATCACACTTAAAGGTATATAATATATATATTTTAATTTATTTTCAGCGTAACAGTATTCATTGTTTATGCACCACAACCAGTGCTCCATGCAATCCATGTCCTCTCCAATACCCACCACCTGGTACCCCAAGCTCCCACCCCCCTGCCACTTCAAAACCCTCAGATTGTTTTTCAGAGTCCACAGTCTCTCATGGTTCACATCCCCTTCCAATTTCCCCCAACTCCCTTCTCCTCTCTAACTCCCCTTGTCCTCCATGCTATTTGTTATGCTCCACAAATAAATGAAACCATATGATAATTGACTCTCTCTGCTTGACTTATTTCACTCAGCATAATCTCCTCTAGTCCCGTCCATGTTGCTACAAAAGTTGGGTATTCGTCCTTTCTGATGGAGACATAATACTCCATAGTGTATATGGACCACATCTTCCTTATCCACTCATCCGTTGAAGGGGGATGTGGAGAAAGGGGAACCCTCTTACACTGTTGGTGGGAATGCAAGTTGGTGCAGCCACTTTGGAGAACAGTGTGGAGATTCCTCAAGAAATTAAAAATAGAGCTTCCCTATGACCCTGAAATTGCACTACTGGGGATTTACCCCAAAGATACAGATGTAGTGAAAAGAAGGGCCATCTGTACCCCAATGTTTATAGCAGCAATGGTCGCCAAGCTGTGGAAAGAACCAAGATGCCCTTCAACGGACGAATGGATAAGGAAGATGTGGTCTTTTTCTTTTTTTAATAAAGATTTTATTCATTCATTTGAGAGAGAGAGAAAGAGCACAGAAGGAGAGGGAGAGGGAGAAGCAGACTCCCTGCTGAGCACGGAGCCCCATGCAGGACAGGATCCCAGGACCACGGACAGGTTTTAAAGAGATTGGTTTAGCTCATGATGGTCCAGCATTTTAGAAAAGCTTAAACCTACTCAAAGGCGAGAAGGCACGGTCTTGACTTAGTCCCTGTCACTACACTTAAATTACTTAACACTTCTACTCATGAATGCTCAGAAATCGATACAGCAGGATATCTCAGGGTCCTTCAACTCTACATGGCATATGCATTATTGGGAATTTTTTTAAAAGTTGCCCTAAAAGGAAGGAAATAACCCATAAGAAAGTTATCACCATTATCCTAGTTAAAAGAAGGGGCAGATTTATTAGAAGGCTATTTTTAACAAAACCCCAGTGGTTTCAATAACCTATAAGCTCAGCAACCGGGAAGTGATCTCACCGGTTGCCTGAGTGAAAATGAATTATGTTTGTTATCCCAAGAGGACTTGTATATTTTCCAGTGCAAGGAGACATTCTTTCTTTCTTTTTTCCTATGAAAGAAATGGAAAAAAAAAGTATTTTAATATCATTCTACTGGGTTAACTTGATTGGAGCCAAGATTAAACCTGTCTTTAAGTCCTTTAGAATAATTGTGAGCTCACTCCCTTTCTTCTCTTTACCTTACTACAGCCCCTAAACCTCAAGGGTAACAGGAAATATGGACTAAAACAAAGTTTATCTTCAAAGCTTTTAGCATCATATCTGCACCATGGGAAAGGAAGTATTTGATAAAGGAATTAGAACAGAAATCTTAATGAATTGGGTGGGAGAGGGGAAGTTTTAATTCTGCCTGTTTACCTCTGAACTTTTCAAACTTGGTTTCATTTGTGGAATTACCTAGTAGGTGTGAGATTAGAACTTAGCATTACTTGACCCATAAAAACATACAGGGGTTTATTAAACAGAATTTGGATTGCTTATAAGATGTCACTCAGTAAAAACTGATTTAGATCTTGTTCCTGTGTTTTTAAATTTCCAGACCTAGAATTTTATTGCCATAGATATTAACACAGTAACATCTGATTCATGAAATGCAGGGTTTCAACACCTCCATAAATGAGTCAACCACATTGAAATACATACCAATGACATTTACTAAAGAATTCAGTATATAGGAGAGGAGTAATTTCATTCCTATAGAAGAAATCTTCCAATATCCTGCTGACATTAAGAAAGAAATGAAATAGGGGTCTTTTCAGGGTAGCAGTATATGTAACCAAAACAAGTCCATTTACAAGCTTTAAAACTACTTCCCTTTTCACAAGTTACAGATTTGATTTTTTGGATCTCTGTACAAGGGATGTTCCTATTTCTTCCTGAAAGCGGGAGCTGACTTGAATGTTTAGTTTCCCCAGTGTTGCTGCTGCAGAACCGAGTGAGTAAAATGTATCCCAGGTGACCTGCTGAGTGTCTACACAGATATATTCATTTCACAGTTTGAACCAGATAAACCTCTGAAACCAGAGCCTGTTAAGGAGACTAGAGAAACAGGGTCCTGCCCGAGAACTTTCAGGACCTCATTCAAAACTCAATGGCAGGTAGTAGAAAGAGGCTCAGAATCCTGTTCTGCCAGTGGCCAGATGTGACTGGTGAGAAAATAAGCCTTGCAAAGCTTCCATTTCCTTATTCATAAAATGGATTAATAATATCTCATAGTACATTTGGGAGCATTAACTGGACTTACAAAGCCCTTAGTATAGTGCCTGCCAGAGTGGCTGTGGTAGGCAGACCCACATCCTCCCAAAGATAGCCACACCCTGACCCCTGGAACCTGTTACTATGTTTCCATGTGTGGTCAAGGTGAATTTAAGTTGCCCAGGGAATTCAGGTTACTAATGAAATGAATATAAGAGAGGGTCATTATCATGGATCATTCACATGAGCCTAATGGAATCATAAGATCCTTAAATGTAGAAGGAAGAAAAGTCAATGTCAAAAGGATATAGTAGAAGAAAGCTTTGATTGGCCATTATGGATTTTGAAGTCTAAAGGGGAGACTATCTGAGGGCTTTGAAGGGGTGGGGGGTGAGAGGTTGGGGGAACCAGGTCATGGGTATTAGGGAGGGCACGGATTGCATGGAGCACTGGGTGTGGTGCAAAAACAATGAATACTGTTATGCTGAAAAGAAATAAAAAAATTAAAAAAAAAAAAAGGAGGGTGGGGGGAGACTATGAACCGAGGAATGTGGGCATCTTAGAAACCAGAAAAAGTGAAAAAATAGTTCTCCCCTAGGGCTTTCAGAAGGAACCCAAGTGTTGTTTGATGCAGTGGATTTGCCCAGTAAGCCATATTTCAAGACTTCTGATCTCCAAAACTATAAAATATTAAGTTTGATTTGCTTTCAAGTATCAAATGTATGGCCATCTGTTATAGCAGCAATCGAAAACTGTCATTATTTTCTAACTATTTTTAACTGTTGTGACTAATCAGGAAAAAGGATTCCCCTTTCCCCCACCCCAGGAAAAGGCACTTCTAACCGTGAAGTAAGTTCTATGTAAGAATCATCTGTAGGATCTACTATGACTCCCTATGGGTGGATTTGCCTTGGAAGGTTGGACAGGGTATTACAGAAAATCAAATTTAAAATTAAGAGGTCAAGAAATTAAGCAGCTAGGAAAGGAGTATGCCATGCCAGACCACACCAGTGCTCTCCAAACTCCTAGGCATTTGATGGACATTCCACTTCCTAAGAAACTAAATTAATCAGCTAAAAGCTCCCATTTGTTAGCCACGTATATATCCCCAGTCATTTTCAGACCTCTTTAATTTTTATAACAACCTTAGAAGTTGGACATTATAACTTATTAAACATATTAAGTTTGAGGTTCAGAGAAGTAACATGTCAAAACCAATACAGAAAGTAAGTGACGAACCCAAGGTTTAAGCTGGTCTTTCATCCAAAATCTCATGTTATTGTGACATTACAGTTATGGGACCCTCCAGGTGATGGCATTCATTTCTTGCAATGAACAAGTGTTGATAATGTGGTTACTATTTGCTAGGCACCATGCTAGATGACGTAGTTGTAATGATAAACTGTATTCACAGGTATCCTGTATTCACAAATAATTAAATAAACGGTTTTATAAAGTGTGAGGAATGCGGTGTTGGGGATGGAATTAACAAAGCTATGGAACCATAATTAGTACAGGGTAACAAGGTAGGGTACTAACCTATAACAGGGTACCAGAAGATGTTCTGAGGTCAAATCCAGAACATGGAAAATGGGTAGAAGACAGTCAAGGGCACAGTCTGATAAGTGGTTGAGAATCCGTGGGATGTAGGCAGGACAAGAAATGGGACTGAAGTCATGAAAGGTGGGAATCAGAATGGAGACCTGTGAGCCCCCATCTCATCCTAAGGGCCGTGGAAGTGTAAATATGGAATGACACCCAGACTTGCATTCTTGGTAGATTATTCTGACTTTTGTGGAGGATGACCAGCAAGGGGTGATGCAGTTGTCACGGGGGAAACACTACATGGGAATGACAATAGGAGTGGAAAGAAAGAAGCTTGAGAGAAGCTTGAAAAGCAAAATTAACAGAACTCCATTAATGGAGGAAAAGAAAAAAAAAAAAACCTGTTTACAGAAAAGAAGTTGCAAAAAATTTTACTTGAGTTTCTGGTGAAGTCAGTTTATACCGAACAGTGAACAAGAACAGTTTGGGGGGGATCATAAGGGTTTCCTTGGGACCAAAGGGTGGTTAATATACCTGTAACACTTGGAAGGAGAACCATTCACTTGTAGCCAGCCACACAGGACTGGCTCTCAGAAGAATAAGAGTTAGGTAGGAAGACTTGGTTCTTACTATATAGTTGGTCATTAAATCCATGGAGTGGATGATACAATCGAAGAATTCAAAGCCAGGGACAAATCAGTCCAAGGACAGAGCCTTGAGGATCAACCACATTAAGAAAGGAGCAGTGGAAAAGGAAACTATGGGGAGACGGACAAATGATTACAAGGAAGAGACAGAAGGAAATACAGAGGCCAGAGGAAGAATGTATGTCAAGAACTGGGGAACCAGGGTTGGGTAGAGCTTGAATTCAGGGAGAATGGTTGAGTGTTCGCCATGATTATTTATGTCCGTTGTGTTCATACTTCCTGCCCCCTCTGCCTGGAATGTTCTTTTGGTATCCACACATCTTCCTCCTCTCAACCTTCCTCAAAACTCCTAGTCATCCTTGCAGGCGTACCTGAAAATTTACTTCCTCTGACGTATATCAGGACTTCCTGCTACGTGTCTGGTAGCACCCAGTTCTTTTTTCTTCCAAGAACCATCAGAGTTGTGGTAGGGTAGAAGTAACTAAATAAGTAAATGTGTCATGGTTAATGCCTTGCTGAAGGTTCTGTCTTCAGTGCCCTGCCTGCCATGCCTGGAGAGAGCCAAAACTAATAAAGGGGGTTTGTATATGAATAACCAGTAGTAGTTCCACACAGATGTGTGCTATTTGGAGTCCATGTAGACATCAGCCTTGCACGTTCCTATGTCCTATTGCCTGGGTTCTAATCTCAGCTGAGCCAATTCCTTGCTATAGGAATTCGGGACATCATTTAACCATGTCATTCTGCAGACTGGACATAATCTCTTAGATTCTGAGCTGTGAATTTTCCCCCATATTAGTTGGATTCTTTTCAGTTTCACTCTGAATTGTTGGTGAGTTAAGTGAATCCCATGAACCGACAACAGTAATGCTGATCTTTGCCCACATCATCCCTCACAGAGTTAAGATAGAGTCTACATGAGATAATCACTTACAAACCTTTCATGCCCATTAAAAACAAAACAAAGCCCAACTATTCTTGAATGAACCATCATCACGGGCACCCAAAACCGCCTCTCCTCTCCCTCTGTGTTCACTGGGGATCTAACCTGAATGACAGCTTCACACTCTCACTTATCCACAGCCATTCTCAGGCTTGCCACAGAGCAGGTGGAATCGGTACTGTTTAATTACAGAATGTATAATAAGGCTCAACAGTTTCAGTAATACTCACGATGATAAAATCGTGGAGAGAGTGAAGTCCTCCCAATGTAGATGTCAAGGTTGTGAGTTCAAGGCCCACATTGGTCACAGAGCTTAAAGAAAAAATAATAAAAGAAATAAAAGAAAAAATACTAAAGGCAGAATCAACCATTACCTAATTTTGCTGGCCTTGAGTGACGTGCTGTGTCTGAAGAACAGTAGATGGCGGTCCCGACTTTGGGAATCTGGGACCTCTGTTTTGGACCACAATTCCTGATTCGCTATGATCTAAAGTCTCCTAGGACGCCCAGCTTGTTCACAACACACAAAAACATACTGTCTGCATAAACACACCATGTTCCTAGCTCAGGGTAAACATGCAAATCAAGTCACTCATCTAAACGAGGACCACTTATTCTATAGGCAATTTATTATACGAAGAACCTCCCTTTGTGGAACAGCATGAATAGGTGAATTAGGGACTGCAGGAAGAAAGGAAATCTGTGACAGTAAACCGATTTTATCTGTGACGCCAACGCGTGTCTAAGCGGAGGGACTAATCCACGCATCTGTCTGCGGCATGTATCCACACGCAGACATGAGGGTTTCTCTGCCGTCCTCCCTGCCCAGGGAGAAGACAAAGAGTAAATTGTGTGCTGCAACAGCCAGCACCCTACGGAAAGATGTGCCCACCCTGTGGAAAGGGCTCTCGATTGTGAATATTTTAGACCGTGCATATTCTCGGCACTAACCACTCACCTCTGGCATCGTAGTGCTAAAGCAGCTGCAGGGAACATCTCCACAAATGACTGGAGCTTTTTTCCAGCAAACTTTATTTGCAGAAACAGGTGGCAGCTCAGAATTGGCCCGTGCACTGTGGTTTGCCAAGGCCAGATCTGTAGCCTCGTGGTCTAGTCGTGAGGGTCCATATAATCCTGCGACTGTGGCATCCGCTGATGTAGATGTTTCAGGATAGAACATTTTCAAGTGGGGATGCCTGGGTGGCTCAGTGGGTTAAAGCCTCTGCCTTCGGCTCAGGTCATGATCTCAGGGTCCTGGGATCAAGCCCCGCATTGGGCTCTCTGCTCAGAGGGGAACCTGCTTCCCTCTCTCTCTCTCTCTGCCTTTCTGCCTACTTGTGATCTCTATCTGTCAAATAAATAAATAAAATCTTTACAAAAAAAGAAAAAAAAAGAATATTTTCAAGTGGACCTGAATGTTTTCAAATAAGCCAGGAGCACGCCCAAACTTCAGCAAAATTGTATTTCTTAGCCAACTTCTCTTACTCAGAAACGGCATTTCTTCATCTACACATGTGTCCTGATTTTAATTTTAAGATTTTCTGCAGGGTAGGATAATGAATTTCATTGACTTGTTTCAAAAGATAATATATTTTTTTTAAGTTCACTATTCAATTGAATAGGTAATTCACCATAGATGATTAACCAAATAAAAATCTCTATACCTATTTGCTTTCTCTTTTATAGTTTGCCTACTAAGTAATAAGCAGATTGTCCATAAGTTTTGAAGATTTAAACCCAAAGTGTATCTAACAAGGATGACAGTCTCTGCCTTCTCAGAGATGGGACAAACATTGTTGTCATGTTAGCCACCTGAGATGGACAAAAGATTCACCTCCTGCTGTCTTCTTCCATTAGAAAGCTCCCTCTTGTAAAGTTATTTAATTATCACCACTGAAAGGAAATCACTTTTTGATTTAGTGTTTCTAACCCAAAGCACTAGAAATTCCGTGGACACGAACTAGCTCGTTCAACTTGTTACAGGAAGTACTGTGGTATTTCAATAGGGACACAGATGAAAAATGGACTTGCTGTTCTGCTTTCTTGTTCTTTAATCTTGTCACTTTTGTGGTTGTATGCTTTGAGAGAACAACTGGAAACTTAAAAAGATAACCAATGAGGGGATAAGAAAAGTTAAACAGAAAAACAGACCAAAAAAAAAAAAAAAAAAACAACCACCAAACACTGAAAGAAGACGTGGTCTACCTTGTGCCCACAGTTCTCAGAACATATCAATAGGATCATTTTCACCATGATTCCTACCATGACTGAATCCTTAATGTGTCCATTGCAAGAGGTCTCCCTCTTTCCGGAAATTAGAGAAAGACTAATAGGGACGCTAATTCTTTTTTTTTACACAAGTCAGGCATGACTGGGCACAGAAGCAAGCTAGCTCTTTTTCATTATTAGTTCAGGGAATCTGGTTCATCATCTTATTCTACTTGAGCTATAACCTGATACAGGTGAGTGGCCATGCGGGTTCTCTGATGCTACCTTGTTTCAGAGCAGTGACAGCTTCTGACAATCTCTTCATGCTGATTAAGAACTCTGGTGCTCTTTAAACTCCAAGCAGTCAGAAGTACAAAATGTCCACACTGTGCTCTAAACTCCTAGGCATACGTAATAAAATATACCGGTAATTTCTTTACTTCCTTCTAGGAGAGCCACGGCTTTTTGACCTGTATCAGAAACCCAACTCAAGACTGATCCTGCTTACCTTTATGCTATCTATAGAGAAAGCCTCTTTGCAGAACTCAGAATCGCACAGAATGATCCCCATTTTTCAGGAAGACAAAAATCTGAAAGTAGTCAATTACTTGAAGTCTCCTTAGGGACTGGAAAAAAAGTGAAGTATCCTAAAGTAGACGCATTCCCCTCTTCCTTTTGGTTTTCTTTGTAAACTATTCCCCAGTTAATGGTGAGAACATGAACTTCTTTGCAGAAAGAGACCTTGGGGACCTCCTCTCCTCCTGGCATGTGCTCCTGGAAACACGGGCCACATTTCTCCACTACATATTTTTGCTACTGTTGCAACTGAACTCATGCCATCTTTGTGTTGTGGCTGATCAAGTATCTCTAAGAGATTGACATGTTTCTTTTTTGGTCTTTACATCAAACGGCGGCCATCAAAATTAATGGAATCGGTTAAAATTTTAAACTACTGTTGATTGCCATGTGATGCTGAAATAAAGACATTGGCAGTATAGACAGCCATACAAGCAGGAAATTATACATCAACAGGTGGAACTGCTGGGCAAGACTTGATCTTGGAATTCTTTTTTTTCTTTTTCTTTAATCAAAGCTTTCTGTTCATCTAATGCCCCATATGGTATTAAGCCATTTCAGCCAACACATAGATTTAATTTCATTAAATCCTGTTGTACCTTGATCATTTAACCCTCAAAAGCTCTACATGATTGTCCTGAGATTCTAATGGTCTTCCTCCAAGAGATCCAGTTTCATCCAGCTGGGGAAACCTACATCGACAAGAAGGTGTTTTTGCTCCCAACTGGGTAATTTGGGTAACAGTGAGAAAAGAGGAAATCTCAATGGCAAATCTTAAGTCAGAGAAGAAGGAAGATCATGCTCCAAATTTTCCAGCAGGCTGGATTGTGGTGCATTCTAATGTCAGTGATCGGGACTAGACGTGAATTGAAATATATAAAAATGCACAGATATATGTCCCATTCTCATCCGTTAGCTGAGTACAAGAATGACCATTATTAAAAACAGCTTGTTCTCGTATTTTCCTTTTTAGGCTAAAGCAATCCATGCACTAGTGGGCTTGCTCTCCTTTATTTTATTATTATTATTTTTAATAACACTCAACAACAATTTATTAAAGGAGACCTATGGAAAAATTTACACTAAACAACATATGAATTTCAAAAATTTGCAAGATTTGCCCTTGGACTAGGATGGCCACTGTCAACATTACTACATAGTTTTTTTTTTTTTTTTTTTTTTTAATAAACGTATAATGTATTGTTAGCCCCAGGGGTACAGGTCTGTGAATCACCAGGTTTGCACACTTCGCAGCACTCACCATAGCACATACCCTCCCCAAAGTCCATAATACCACGACCCTCTCCCTACCCCCCCTTTCCCCGGCCACCCTCAGTTTGTTTTGTGACATGAAGAGTCTCTTACGGTTTGTCTCCCTCCCGATCTCATCTTGTTTCATTTCTTCTTTTCCTAACCACCAAGCCCCCATGTTGCATCTCCACTTCCTCATATCAGGGAGATCACATGATAGTTGTCTTTCTCCGATTGACTTATTTTGCTAAACATAATACCCTCTAGTTCCATCCATGTCGTCGCAAATGGCAAAATTTCATTTCTTTTGATGGCTGCATAGCATTCCGTTGTATATATATACCACACCTTCTTTATCCCTTCATCTGTTGATGGACATCTAGGTTCTTTCTATAGTTTGGCTGTTGTGGACATTGCTGCTATAAACATTCGGGTGCACGTGCCCTTCAGATCACTACATTTGTATCTCTCTTTTTTTTTTTTAAGATTTTATTTATTTATTTGAAAGAGATCACAAGTAGGCAGAGAGGCAGGCAGAGAGAGAGAGGAGGAAGCAGGCTCTCTGCTGGGCAGAGAGACCGATAGGGGGCTCGATCCCAGGACCCTGGGATTATGACCTGAGCTGAAGGCAGAGGCTTTAACCCACTGAGCCACCCAGGTGCCCCCATTTGTATCTTTAGGGTAAATACCTGATAGTGTGATTGCTGGGTCATAGGGTAGCTTTGTTTTCAGGTTTTTGAGGAACCTTCATACTGATTTCCAGAGTGGTTGCACAAGCTTGCATTTCCACCAACATTGTAGGAGAGTTCCCCTTTCTCTGCATCCTCTCCAGCATCTGTCATTTCCTGACTTATTAATTTTACTGGCTCTCCTTTATAATAAGACACTTGGGCACTTCTTGTGCATGGTCTCTACCCTCCTCCAGTCTTGCTTCTGCTACAGACACACATCATCTCCCAGCAGAGGCAAGATTTGGGTTATGTCAGATTCTTCATTATTGCATCTCTGGCCTAGGCATGGATGGATATATATATATATATATATATTTATTAAAGATTTTATTTATTTACTTATTTGACAAACAGAGATCACAAGTAGCAAAGGCAGGGGTGGGGAGCAGGCTCCCCGCTGAGCAGAGAGCCCGATGGGGACTCGATCCCAGGACTCTGGGACCAAGACCTGAGATAAAGGCAGAGGCTTTAACCCACTGAGCCACCCAGGTGCCCTGGCATGGATCTATTTTTAAAAGCAAAATGATTGTTGATGATACAACAGGAGTCTGGCTGTTCTTTGGAATATTGAGATCTACGACTGAACCACCAGCAGTACATGAGCGAGAATAGAGGTCTGCATAGCTTCCTGATCAGACTTTGATGTCCTGAATCTACACATTTGAGAAGTAGCACTGTACTCTGACTAGGTGGGGGGGGGCAGGCTTAAATGAATTAATATTTTTCTTGTATCAGAACACCTCTATATGACCCCACCCTCCACCAGATAGTCAAAGACTTAAATGAAGTTCTTCTTTCTTTCCTGCAATTATTAATTATAATATTCAGATTTTTGTTGCCCATTCAATTCATTTTGGATGATGCCCAGGGCAAGGGCTCACCTTCTTTGCATTAATAGGGAAGAAATAGCATTTGTATGTAACAGGCCCTGCAGATTTTAATGTAAATAGAAGTTAATTTATTATCCATAGTGGATCAAACACTGACTTTGAAGAGTAAAATGTAATCGGATTTAAAGCTACTAGGGAAAAACTCGTCTGTAAAAATCAGTTAAAATTAGATTGTGTTTATACTATACTTATAATAGTTGTGTTAATAATCATCAGTCAACATGAAATAGGCATAAGAATTTAACATTAACCCTTAGTTCTATTTCCTCCTTCTGCCTCAGATAGATCTTTCTGAGCCAGAAATACACAAACATATACAGACACATTTTTTTCCTACTCTTTCTGCTTTTACATGGATTCAAACCTACTGATTATTCTCATTAACAAGGTTCAGTGCAGGGAGAGAGGTTATAGTGTAATTAGATAATGGGTTGATTAACCTGACACTCCTGTCCCCCAGCACCTAATGACTGATTTATTTCAGTGAAATGCAGTTAAGGACATAGTCTACAAAGAATATCAGTAATTCTTTGTTATGGCACATATTCTAAAAATCTGAATTTAGATATCATATGTTTGCAGTTTGGGGGGGGATTGGAATTGTCTGAAATGTGGGTTTATGGTCATTCTTCCCCCTACCCCCATCAAATTTATTAACTGCCTTTCTGTGGGATTCCTTGCTTACAAATCCCTTCTGGCTTTTAATTACTTTCAGTATAAAGCACCAAATCCTGAAAGATAGGATCTAGGGAATCTTAGAACTGAAATCTTCAGGCTCATGCCTTGCAGCAGAATGTACTCACCCTACTATCTAATGTATCATATGGCCCAGTAATGCCAAATAATTTGCAACAATGTAAGCATGATATATATGAACCCAAGTATATGTTGTATACTTCCTGTGTACCTTGCACTGTGGCAAATGGGGGCTATATAATGAAAATGAAAAGGGATACACGGTTCTTTCCAAGACTGGCATGCTGTCCCCATGTTGATATGGGGACATTTTGACACAGCCCAAACATAAGTTATTAGATTCTTAATTTTCCAAAATTTTACATAGAATTTGTGTAGGAGAGATTTTCTCACCATAGCTCTGAGCTACATTATTGATCTCACTGCCAGCCAAGGTTGAGGGGAAAAGTAATAGCAAGGGTAGGAGAGGCTCATAAATGGTACCCAAAGGGGGATAGGGTCGTAGACCTCATTTGGATTCATCAGATTCAGGTTTATCATCGCTCTTCAGAAAAGAACATCAGTGAAGTTGAAAGGCTGATTTTTCATCCTCCAAGCATTGCAAATATCTGGGATCATCCACAGCTCGAGTTCCTTAGGTTTTTCCTTAAAGTTACAGACTGTAGAGTGGATGATATTTGTTCTACAATAGGGTTTATTATTGTTGGGTCTACAAAGGGTAATATTACTAAGTCCTCTTAGGTTTCAGTATTACACATGCATTATATTTAACATCATTAAAGTCTTATGTGATACACTTTGGGAAAAGAATTGAAACATTAGATGCTAACTCAGTTGAATAAGACTCTTGAAAAATACATTTATAGCTTTTAATTTACAAAAGTAATATCATTTATTAAGACCCAGCACAGAACAAAAGAGAACTGAAGATCATCTGAAACTGGAATGAATAGTGAAAAAAAATAATTTTGTGTTGTTCACTTTATAATGAAAAGGAGTTTTGCACATTAAAGGGAGCATTACAGTGAATCCTGCCTGAATTGAGTAGTGAGAGTCATGTAGACCACCTATTGCTCTTATCACAAAATACCACACACAAAGTGGCTTACAATACAACAATACACTTATTGTTTTAAGCCATTTTGTGTGTGGTGTTTTGTGATAACAGCAATAGGAAACTAATACACTCATTTTCCTGGATCGATTTTTCCCTAAGGATCCCCCCCTGCATTTTTGTATTATTGTTTTTGCTAATGATGTTTTTCTTAGGATAATTAATTTAATAGGCTACGAAGTACATGAGTGTAATGCTTATTGATAGATTTTTTTCCCTTGGGTTTTCATTTTGGGGGTGTGAGATACATCTATTAGAAAAACACCCCAAGAGGTTATAGTGATCAATAATATATGATCTTTGCAAAGAGTAAAGGGCTTATTTGGGCTAGAAAGCCACTCGTCTTAACTAGTAAAATTAGGATGGGTCACACAGCCATGAAGAAAACTTGTTCCTGCAGGATAGGTAGACTCTGTCAACCAAAGAACAATTAAGCCATACACAGACTAATGTCTACCTAACTCTCAGGTTGAAGTCCCTTGAGGGAAGCATAAGGGGAAAGAGAGAAATGTATGCCTGGTCTCTCTTGAGATTAATGGCTCCTACATTTTAATTCTTTGCTGGTTGTTGATATATTTTTCAAGAGGACAGGAAGTCAATATGTTAGAGAAAATAATTTGTTCAGATGTGTTCAATGCATTCAACTCAAATGAGGAGAATAAAACTAGCTATAATGTTCACAAGAACGTTAAAAAATACTAGTATATCACTACCAAAGTACCAGAAAGTTACAAAGTTATAGCTTAACCAAATATTAAAGTTCTTTACTCAATCCAGAATACTCCATGAGTTCTTCAAGTACACCTAGCCAGGGGTAAATTTTGTTGAGCTGAAATAAGTCAGTTTGGGCAAGTAACCAAGAGCTCTAGAACAATTGGGTGTTTCTTTGACAGCAGAGCAATCCAACACTCTTCCAGCTGGTCTTCGTGCTTGAATTTTGCCTCCCATATCATAGGTGCAGCCTTGAGCTCTCTATAAAAGGCTGACACCTTCTGGGCTTTGCAGCTTCCTAGAACTTTCTGCTCTGCCTTTGAAATTCACTCTTCTAAACCCACCGTTTCACCCCCAGGTTGCAACTCAATTTGTTTTAGCCAAATGTGTGGTTCAGATGCCTTTCTGGCATTTCACTCGTTCCTCCTCACTAGAGGATTTAGACTTACCCTGCCTTTACAGTTCACCCACACACTTGGGCTATAAATTAACTTGCCCTTTGCTCTGTATTTCTTAACCATGATCAGCCAACCCAATGTACTGCCATCCTAGCTTTAGGAACATGAGGCTGGGCCAAACTCTCAGCCCACCATTTCTGCAGGGAAGAGATCAGACTTGAGTGACTTGCTGATCTTTAGTAAAAATTTGATGGTATCTACTATCTACTGATGATGTAGGAGAAAGATGATTTATCTCAAAATTCAGTATAATTAGAGGAGGATTCTTGGACTTTAGGTACTTGGAAAGAAGGGAAATCTGGTAAAGGTAGGACTCAAAGAGGCTAAATTGGGTCTAAAGCAGGATCCCATAAAAATTGCCAGAATCTCAGGGCACCTGGGTGGCTCAGTGGGTTAAGCCTCTGCCTTCAGCTCAGGTCATGATCTCAGGGTCCTGGGATTGAGCCACACATTGGGCTCTCTCTCAGCAAGGAACCTGCTTCCCTCTCTCTCTCTCTGCCTGCCTCTCTGCCTACTTGTGATCTCTGTCAAATAAATAAATAAAATCTTTTAAAAAATTGCCAGAATCTCTAATGTAAGGGGTATCTAAAGGAGGAAATTGATGATATTTGGCCTGCTACAGGTTGTTCTGTGAAGTCATATCTTCTTAGGGGGATATTGAAAACAGGATTGTAGTCTGTAGAGTAGAGCCAAAGTCAGAGAGGTAGAGCACCTCACAGCTCAATCATCAGATGTCATTAGTAAGGTCCCAAAGAGCCTCAGAGGGCAAAAATCTAGTGAGATCTCCAATTCACTATGTCAGACAAGGGCTGGGCTATGATGCAATGGGCATGAAGGTGCTCACAGCCCATGTTGGGATGTCCTAAGACCAGCAATATAGTAATAGGACTCTAAAACCCTCTAGTCAATAAAGTGGAGTTGTTACTTACGCCAACTGTGATGAACCACAGACCGACAATTATAAGAACCGTAACCTGCAGAAGGAGCATCAGTCCTTTCAGTCCATTAGATGCACATTCAA
Source organism: Mustela erminea (assembly GCF_009829155.1). Lineage (NCBI taxonomy): Eukaryota > Metazoa > Chordata > Mammalia > Carnivora > Mustelidae > Mustela > Mustela erminea. The sequence continues at coordinate 51,993,911 of NC_045631.1, read as the reverse complement.
CATTTTTTCATTACCGTCCGGCAGAACAGACAGATAAAGGAAGGACCTGTGATCTCAGCTGAATGACTAAAGGTTCAACATGGAAGGAAACTAGAAGGACATTCTGGCGCCTTTGAAAAAAATTAGTCTATACTTCTCATAGGTGGCAGGTCTCTAGTTTGGGATGCTTTGTACCAGGATTTGGGTGGTGCAAGGGTTAAGGTTGCATCTCTGAGTTGGGTGTAATGCCTAATAAAGGTTCCATATTCTACGGATCTTCCAACAGAACCTAGAAAGAAATCCTCGGATATCCTCCCCTTAAGGTGAAGCTGGTGAAAGCCCAGGGGAAGCGAGGATCCACTCCTAAGGGAAGGTGCTCTGAAGTCAATAATAAATGAACTATGATAGAGTGAATAAGCTATGACACTGACCAGAGAGTTTTGCTTGCAATAGGTGGAGACTGGATTTGTCTTTCTCAGGAGGTGTTTTCTGTTAGGATATTAGAATAGAGATGAAGGAGGAGGAGGAAGTCAGGTGGAAAGAAGTGAGAGGGGAGGATCCAGGTTTACAGGTTTGCATTTTTTTTTAAGATTATTTATTTATTTATTTGACAGACAGAGATCACAAGTAGGCAGAGAGGAAGGCAGAGAGAGAGGAAAGGAAGCAGGCTCCCTGCCAACCAGGGAGCCCGATATGAGGCTCAATCTCAGGACTCTGGGATCATGACCTGAGCCGAAAGCAGAGGCTTTGACCCACTGAGCCACCCAGGCACCCTGCAGGTTTGCCTTGTTGAAGGACAGGAGCATAGAGCGTTGAATGGTGGTCATGTTAAAAGGGCAAGTTTAGGTATCTACAAGGACGAGAAACCTAGGGTAGCTGCTGGGATCACAGTTGAGTTCCAGGTTGCTCAGGATACAGTATTGGACTGCCTGGATCACAGCCTCCTGGGCATGAAGTCCCAGACACCTGTAGTTTATTAAGCACTCCAAAGCTCTTTCCCATACAATGAAGTTTCAGGACCGTTAGAGCACTGAACAGTGTGGCCAAAAGAATGGAGTGTATGGGACTGGCAGGTAGAGAGCGAGGAACTGGGGAAGAGAGATATTTGAAACTGGCACATACTGTGTGCTGAAAAACACTTATTAGTAAACAAATGAAGATCCAATTATGTAGGATTCTTTAACTTATAATTCTGTGGGTGACATAACTTACAGCTTAGGTAAATATGGGGTATTATGAAGCACAGTGAATGTAGAAGTCAGGAGTCCTAGATCAAGACATGATTTACATTTATTGGCTGTGCGGTCTTGGCAAGTCAGCGGGCATACAATCCAAGATAAAGAATCAAGGAACTCCTATACGCAAGGGTTTTGTGGGCCACTGGACACTATACACATAACATGATGATTATTTTCCCTGTGCTACCCTATTTCTAATACATTATCTTTTTAGTACGGCAGCTAGTCCTACAGAAACACATTTTGCCAAAGTACACGTAACTTGGGGGAAATTTCATGACTTAGAAAGCACTGCAGATTCCACGTCTCCTTATATATGTGTTTCTACAGAATTCAGGCAACGGCTAGACCAGAGGATGATTGGAATAATTTCAGAGCATTACGTGTTACCCATTTTAAAGTCTGGACGTAGGACATTCACCCTTTGCAGCGCTCAGATAGGCAACCCTCGTGACTCCTGAAACACCATCCAAGAGTTGATGGGCTGGGAGCCCGAGAATCCCTCTAAGTAATTGAGTGCCTGCGGTATAGCTCCAGAAGGCATGATTATGTTCTCCAGAAGGGCACTGATTTGCCAAGTCTTATTATACCCCCAAGAGTTATCCAATTCACTTAACAAGATTCCCTTTATGGAAAGGCAAAGAACATTCTAGTCATTTCTCAGTAGATACTTGTTCAAATACCATCCCTGGCAGCTGTTGCAATTTGGTATCTGATGTGTAAACTCAGGTTTTTGGAAGTCACTTAGTGCCATAACTAATGTGGGTAGTCATGGACATTTTAAGGAAGACCTCCATCCCAAAGCTATACGTCCTTCCCACCACTGCCCTCTGATAGAGTGGGCTTTACCCACTTGGAACTTTGCCAAATTCTTGTCAGTTTACTTGAGGAAAAGACAAAAGGGGGATAGCCCATCAGTCTACAGCACAGAGAACAGAATTCAGAAGCTTCATATCAGAGACATCACATCTTTGGATAAATCATAATAAGAACACTAACATTAATAACATTAAGGTTTTATGGGCTAAGATGACAAATTGTGCTGAATGATTTGTAGGATTTCATTTGTGTATAACAGTAATCTTCCAAAAAAAAAAAAAATGAAGCAGAAGCCCATCCAGAAAGGTAAGAAACTGCTCAACACCCAACAGCACTTGAGATTGTTAAACTCCAGATGAAACACTTAGCTAGTGCATATACTGCTTACTGCTAGCTGCTTGGAATTACTTAGAATTTCTCCAAAAGCTGAATGTGCCTTCTCTCTGTTGGTACAATTTGGCAATGGGGCATCTGATTCTCAAGGAGATGATTAGTGTGGCTAATCCAAAAATTAAATTGTGGGCTTTCCAGGCAAAGTCGTGATCTATAGTATGAAAGAGTGTTTTCTGGAAGTGTGTGTGAGCTGAAAACTCTAATTTCCCTGGCTTGGTGAGAGACAAAAAAAAGAAAAAAAAAAAAAAAAAAGAAAAGAAAAGAATGAATTTCAGTGATAGGAGTTAAACACTGTTAACCACTAATAAAATGCTGGTGAAATTATGTTTGCCAGAGGAAAACACGTCAGGTGTAAGATGAGTTGATGGACTTGTGTCATCTTTTTTGATCGCAGCGGTGCAATTAAACCATCCTGTCTAGAACGGGAGGGGAGAGCATCTTGGGTGTTCGTTAATGCATAGATGTAATCAGAGCTATACATTTAGAAAGAACTCCACCTTTAGGCCACTGGTATTTGGGAAGATCTTTCTCCTAATCTTCGGCGAAGTCCATTTTATCTAGTCATGGATAGAGTAGAATAGCAGCTGCATTAATTAAGGCTTTCTTCACCGCAGGCATTGTGCCTAAGTACCTTACCTGCGTTACCTTGTTTTGGCTTCACACAAACCTGCTGGGCTCATTTCCAGGATTAGAAAATGGTAATGGATATGTAAGTGATTTGTCCGACTTCACATTCCTAAGGAATGGCAGAGCTAGGCTGGAATTCCCAGCTGCACGATAGCTATGTGCATCTACTTTATGAGTAAGCCACGATGCCTCCACTCACCACTGTGAGGTAGAGATGTTGATTGGGAGTCAAAAGATCTAGGCTTTGGTCTCAAAGCCTCCCACCACTGGTCATCTGTCACCCATCGCTCAGGAAATGCCATACCAGTTAATCACCTCCCACACTGAGATGCACACAACAACTGCCCTACTTCTCCCACAGTTTGCTTTTCTATGAAAAGGTTTCCTGCATGCAGGATTTGATTAATAACGACTTTAGAAAGTAGTTTCAACTTTAACTAAATGGGATTTTTTTTTTTGGTCTTCTTCAAACATGACCAGACTTGAATTGCATTTTACGGAAGAGGGCAGGACTCTGATAAAGACGCGTGAGGAAGAACATTTCAGGAACGATGAATTATGGGAGTCAAAACACAGAGTTTGGTGGCCCCTCCCCAAATACATTGAATAAAGGTGGAGTTCAAGGTATACATTTGATAGAGGACAGGCAAGGTTTGGGTCTATCCTGACAACAAAGTGAAAACACACGATGTTGTCACATGGGGGTTGTATCCTGAGCAATTGCCTATGTTTTGGTAGTAAAGCCTAGGATAAGTGGGTGGGGAAACAGGAAAGCCAAATGGACCAATCACCATACTGCCTCTGCTTTAGCTGAGTTCTGAAGTCCCAAGCAAGAGACATGGCAAGGAAAGACAGGAAGCAGACTGGAGAAAATACATGGGGTCCGTGCAGATTCCAGAGACTAGGACAGCTATCCTTAGTGAAAGAAAAGAAGGGATTTAAAAGTGAAGATTTTCTCTTAATCAGGGAGATCATATGATAGTTGTCTTTGTCCAGTTGACTTATTTCGATGTGGGGACGTGGAGATGCAACCCTGGGGGTTTGGGGGGTAGGAAAAGAATAAATGAAACAAGTTGGGATCAGGAGGGAGACAAACCATAAGAGACTCTTAATCTCACAAAACAAACTGAGGGTGGCCGGGAGGAGGGGGCGTCGGGAGAGGGTGGTGGGGTTATAGGCATTGGGGATTGCATGTGCTATGGGGAGAGCTGTGAAGTGTGTAAACCTGGCAATTCACAGACCTGTACCCCTGGGGCTAATAATATATTGTACGTTAATAAAAAAAAAAATTAATTAAAACAAAGTGAGGATTTTGAGCCTGGGTGCCCAGGAGTAAAGAGGCCAAATGGGGAAATTCGCAGCCCAGAAATCTCATCCCAGAAACAGGATGGGAATCTACGTGGGAATCTATTGCAAGAGACCGTAAATGGGGCAGTTGCATGCAGAAAACAAGAGCAGGGAGAGAGTTCAGGTCACAGAGAAAACAAATGTGAAGCCAATTTAGTATCAGTACGCTGGACAGGGGAGCCGGGTGAACTGCTGAGGCTCTGAGTCAGCCAAGGGACCAATGGCACAAGGTGTGCAGCTCAACGTAGCTCTGTATGTGGGGAATTGGAGAAGGAAGATAAAAATAAAAAAGATGGATCCTCATTAAAAAGATTCCTTAGACTGAAACTACATAATGGTATTCGTGTATGCAGGTGCATATATATTAATAGCTGTGTAACCTGTGTGTATATGTATCTAACCAACGTCCAAAGAGAAGGAGTCAAAGAAAAGCATGACCAAAAATCAACCAGATTCTTGTACTTCATGGCCTTTGTTAATACCCCTTTTGTTTTTCTTAAAATCTGAACAGGGGCTGCTTTCTGTAGGTGGAGAGATTGCTAAGAAATGTCTTCCATGCCCAAATGCACTTGTTTTTCCCCATGAATAATTTTCCTTTATACCTATCTTGGCATCATTCGTTACACAATTTCCCTCATCATCAACTCATTTTGCTTCCAGAAACATATTCTCAAGTGCTTGGCTACGTCATAAATACTCTCTATGGATGTTGTTCCACACTTAGTTCTGTGCAGAATTGCTGAGCTGTAATGCGCTACCCACTCTAATATTTCTAATGCCTCCTGGAATCGTCCCAGCATTAACCATTTATGAAATTCCAACTGCTACTCAATATGTAGAAATGCGATTGCATTTCACTGCTTGCCAAAACAACAGGCCTTTCTGAGATCATTTTTCTTTTTTCGGCTTCCGGGAGAATACAATATTGAAACCCATGATCCGTTGCCAAGTGCAGGCTACTGGTAGTTGGTTTTTTTGTTGTTTTGTTGTTTTTTTTTTTTCCTAAATGATTTTATTATATGGAGGATTTGCCTCAGGACGGAATGTTCTACAGAGACTAATAGGTGAATAAATGCATTCGTATATGGTGACCTCTTACCCCATCCCCCCTCCCAGTGTTTATGCAAGATTTACTAATACTTACCGGGGGAATTCTAAATTTCATTGTATAGGCACATAGGGAATCTAGTTTGCATTTGGAGGATGCAAAATGATACATTAGTAACAGGATAAAGCCACCTGTTAAAGATTTAAACTAGAATCAAAGGTAGATAATACCGTGATGTCTGCCAGTGCTCTTGGAGTGATAAATGCTATTTTACTGATGCGGACCCTTTGTACATGATGTAGTAGGTAGATACGGCCATCTGAACATCACGATTCCTTACCAGCTTTGAGCTGAATAATTTCACTTTTCCTTGGAAAGTGTTAACATTCATTTGTGCCTCAAGGAATGTTTTCATGAGCCTGCTGCAGAAGAAAAGTTTCTTTAAAATTAAAGTTGTCAGTCAGATCCCATAGAGTCATTACAAACATCGAGCAAAGAAGCAAAACCGAGTAATGTTGTATTGGGGCAGAGGGAAGCAGCAGTTAATTAGGATTATATTGCAAAGCTAAAGCCACTTAGAGATGTAATCTTGTCTTCATTTTTTTTTTCAATGATTGCTGTTATTAGTCAACCCATACACACATATTTTAGTTTTATGATGTCAAATATGGCACTAGCTACTGGGGATACAGAGACTCTGACATGTTCCATGTTTCATGTAGGTGAGAAAGGATAAAGGAAGACTTCCTTGTAGAAGAATTTGAGTGGGGTTTCAAGAATTAGAAGGTTTCCCAGTGAGAAATGAAAGAGAGAAAGTTCCAGGAAAAAACAAACAACAAACAAACAAACTTGCACAAAGGTTAGAAATTGCTTTTTTAAAGATTTGCTTTATATATTTAGAATCACAGAATAAATGTAGGAAGAATTATGAGGGAGTATCACAAGAAAAAGCTAAGAAGGGAAGTTCTAATGTTTTAATAGACTACACAGGATAAAAAAAAAAGTCATCACCCTACTCATAAAATTATGTAAACATGAAGGACATTTAAACACCATTTCCTGGAGAACAAATGCCTGTCGTGCAAAGGGCACTTTATCTCCTTTGCCTTTGCTGGAATGCATGATTTGAATAAATGCCACTAGGACAAACTTTTCTGTTAAGCCAATAAGCTTAACCTTGAAGTTCGGCTTCAAGATCAAGACACCTGTTACTTAAATCTTTCCAAGCCTGGTCAGTCAAGTTCATGACATTTGCTTAAGGAAAGAGTCCATATCGGAGGGACTCTCTTAGATCAGTCTACCAATTAAAAATAAATCCTTGATAAATTTGTCTATTTAAGATAGAGGATTAGGAACATGAAGACACGCTTGAACGAATGACTCAGCAATCCGCTGAGTATCTTCGCAATCAATTACCTCACTGGAGAACCCTGGGATGGTTCAGGTTAAGGCTACAGAAGAGCACTAAGACGCGCCCTATTCGTTCCTTCCGACCTTCCAGAATCTTGACAGGGAGACAAGACACAGACACAACTGAAAAAATGCGTATAGTTCAGACATGTATATGTATAATTACCATCTTAAACAGACTTCAGTAAATCACCTGGGTAAGCAATATAAGGCCTCCTCAATAGTGTCCACATTCTAATATGGTGAAAAGGGGCTTCTCAAATGGGATCTAGGTGACCAGTCTTGAGAAAGGGAGAGTATCCTGGATTTCCCCGGTAGGCCCAAACTAAATCACAAATTCTTAAGATTGGAAACAGCTGCCAAAAAGTTGAGTGCAGCAGGAGGAAAACTAGAAGACTGCTGGTGTTTAGACCTGGAGAGGCCATGTGTAAGGGCCAGAGAGGGCACTCTGGGAACTCTGGGCCACCTCCAGCCAATGTCAGGAAGGAAATGGACCTCAGTCCCACAACTGCATGGAAATGAATCCCGCCCACACCTTCACAAGCAAGAAAAGGGATTCCTACGTACAGAAATAAAAAGCCTCTTCCGACACCTGTGTCTGAGCCACAGGAGACCCGTATCAGACTCTTGGCTGACAAAGTCGGAAAATAATATTGTTATGTTGTTTGAAGCCACAAAGATCATGGCCATTTGTCACAGCAGGCTAGAGCACGGACGCACCCTTGAGACGTGTGGCACACATTATTTAATTCGTCTATTGGCATTTGGGAAAGGAGAGGGAAGGATAGAATTTTTTGGAAGAGCTTCAGGGACATGGAATTTGAGCTGGTTTTGTAGGCTGGCGGAATTTGACCAGGGTAGAAGAAGGCATTGTGTTCCCTTCCTGGGGAAGTTCAGGGAGCAGTTGGAATCAGGCCTCTGACTAAAGTCGAGGACTTCTGTTGGGAAGGAGGCACAAGTCTAGATTAGGAATGTATTCTTGAGGACTTTGCATGCAAGAGGAGAAATCTGAGCTTTCAGAGGAAATTCTTAAGTCCTCCCTCTTTTACCCCTGCTCTCCTGCACCTCTTCAGCAACACTGAGGGACTCAAGCACAAAAATAAAAATTCACACTTATGGGGCACCTGAGTGACTCAGCGGGTTAAGCTCCTGACTCTTGATTTCTGCTCAGGTCAGGACCTCGGGGTTTTGACACTGAGCTCCTAGTGGGTCTCTGTGGTGAGCGCAGACTCAGCTTGAAATTCTCTCCCTCTGCCCCCTCTCCCTACTGGTGCTTTCTCTCTAAAATAAATAAATCTTTAAAAAAAAAAAAATCACACTTAGTGATTACCAAACCCCACGCACTGTACTAAGAGCCTTATTCAGGTTATTTACTTTAATCCTTTCAACAAACCTTTTTGAAAAGACAGTCAGTGGAGGCTTAGAGAGATTTAATGAACCTGCACCAGAACCCAGTGCTAACTAGGGGCAAATCCAGCATTCAAATCCAGGCTGTAAAACACTAGAGCTCAGAGTCTTAGCCATTTTCTATTGTGCTGCTCCTGACCCTCAGAGACACCGTTTTAACTGCCTGCAGAATATTTTATTCATGTGCAATTTATTATGCATCTAGGGGCACAACAGATTCTGCATGCTAAGTGATGGTGTCATTGACCATTTAAAATGAAACTGAAAACAGATCTCGTTATTCAGTCAGGTGAGAGTCTACAATGACCGCAGCCTGATTCATCCAGAATTGTTTACATGTTATAGCCAAAACCTCAGCTGCCTACCAGGAAAGGATTCAATGATAAATAGTTGCATCTGAGTCTCAAAGAATTCCTGGCATTTATACAACTATGGAGAGTGGCCATGCCCACAATTCCTGTCTGGTAGTGATGAGCAGCTGAGGCCCTGGCAATTGAATGGGTTACCAGAATGGCTTTTGTGTGATTCTGTTGACATGCCTTCCTCTGCTCCTACAAGTCTCCAAATATTGTCAGGACCAGAGGGAAACTGGACATCTGAAAAGGACCTGGTCAACATGGTACACAATTCAAGGATAAATGGATGAATGAGTGAGTGTAGACTAAGGCCCGGATGCCCAGATTGGAAATATCGTATCTCGACGGTGGCGAATGCTCTCAAAGAAGCAATCATGGTTTTCTGTCCTACTGCTACACACGGCCTAGGGGTGGTGCTTTGTTGAAATCCAAAATATGAAGTTCACCTTTCGAACTTTTAACTTCTTTTGAGTAAGACTTCATCAAGCATGGATTCCTTGTAGAATGCATCAGTGCATCTAAATAAAGCCCATCTATTTTTATTTAAAGGCTGAAATTATGACACATGTGAGAAGAATTAAATGTAATTAACAGATCACTGGATTTGAAGTAGTTTTTAATGGTAATAATTTGCAGAAAATAGGATGCAGCTAATAATGTTATAGTGATGGTACATTAGAGTTATCAAAAGTAATTGCTTATCCACTTGAAAGCTAACATTCTTCCAGGCGAATAAGTTTGTTATTCTTGTTTATTTGGATTGCATTTAAAGATGGCTTTTGCTTAGGTAAGAAGTACGTATAAGAAATTTCAACAGAACAACTTTTTTTTTTTTTTTTTACCTTCGACCATGTTACTCGGTATTTGTCCCCCTTGGAGGCAATCACAGCTTCTTTTGTATCCTTTAATATAGTGATACATCTATAAATCTATCCATAGATATACCTAACCATACACAGAGTTTATTATTATTAAAAAAAAAAATCCCTGGAAGATGGCTAAAAATCTAGTGTTTCCCAGATAATTAGAAAGAAAACCTTTAAAAACAATTTCCTAAGTGGATTAAAAAATGTGGCTCTGGGGGCTCCTGGGTGGCTCAGTGGGTTGAAGCCTCTGCCTTCGGCTCAGGTCATGATCCTAGGGTCCTGGGATCGAGCCCTACATTGGGCTCTCTCCTCTGCAGGGAGCCTGCTTCCTCCCCTCTCTCTCTCTGCCTGCCTCTCTGCCTACTTGTGATCTCTGTCTGTCAAATAAATAAATAAATAAATAAATTCTTAAAAAAAGATGTGGCTATGAATGAAAACAAATGCAACTAATAGAATAGGTATTAATATTTAGTCCTATTAACCGGGAAGGGCAGCTGGATGAGACTTAGGGCAGGGGTTCAGGGAACAGATCTCAAGTTAGTTTGCCATGACTCTATGCCTTGGTTGCCTCACCTGTAAAATGGAGATACAGAGACTGTAAACTTAAGGATTCCTGAGACAATCCAGCTAACCTGTTTATCCCAATGCTTGGCACACATGAGGAACTAAAACTTTAGAAGTAGGAAAGGAAAAACTGACTGGGAAGAAGGAAGATAGCCTGTGTGTGTGTGTGTGTGTGTGTGTGTGTGTGTGTGTGTGTCTGTGTTTGAAGCCCAGAGTTCTTTGGGGGGAAAAAAAATTTGTCTTTATAATTATCTTGGGCATTGCTTTCAGAAAAGGGTATTTTTAAGCTTAAAAAATATAGCATTGGAAAGCTCATTTACAAATTTGGAACTTGAGATTGAACACTTGATTTAAATATGCTTCTCACTTTTTTTCCCCAGCAGTGTATTAAAATAATAGAGGAAACCATAACAGTTTTCAAACGACCGAAGGCTTAGACTCTAACTGATCGGTCACTATGTCATTGCTTTCCTATGGTTTCAGCTTTTGGCCTCCCAGATGACTCAAGCCATCAAGATGCTTTTTTTTGGGTGCCTGGGTGGCTCAGTGGGTTAAGCTGCTGCCTTCGGCTCAGGTCATGATCTCAGGGTCCTGGGATCGAGTCCCACATCGGGCTCTCTGCTCAGCAGGGAGCCTGCCTCCTCCTCTCTCTCTGCCTGCCTCTCTGCCTACTTGTGTTCTCTCTGTCAAATAAATAAATAAAATCTTAAAAAAAAAAAAAAAGATGCTTTTTTTCTTTGAGGTTTCCATCATTCTTTTGCTTCCATACCTCATTGACATTTGTTGTCTTTGTTCTCTCGCCCTTGACAATAAGGCATCTTCTTTTAAAAGACCCAGCTTAGGCGGACAACGTGGCCGAGTGGTTAAGGCGATGGACTGCAAAAAGATCCAGTTTTCTCCTTCTAAGCCACCACTCACCAACATAAAAAATTTGGAAAGGCCCGGAAAAAAAAACATGTATTTTTTTTTTCAGCTGGAACAAGTAGACATCCAAATACACATCTCCACCATGGTTGGGGTCTTCGCTACCATGGGCAAAGTCCTAGCTCCTTTAGTATGACCAAATGTGCCACGGGAAGAAAAAGGCTGGAAAGTGCTGACAGAGAGGTGGGAGAAACTTAACCTTCTGGCAAATAGCAGATAGATGTGAAAATAGAACCAAGCAGATATATCCAGTTCCCCATCACCTCTCCTCAAAGGACCTCACGGAAGTCAATATCACCTTGGCTCCCATGACAACCCCTTGACAAAGATAAATAGGTATCAAATATGCTTTTGCTCCTAAGACCTCTGGGCATTGGTACAAAATACAAATGCAAAACTCAGGCCGAATTAATCTCCTGATGTACCACTTAACAAAAAAGCCACAGAATGCAGATTTGCCAGGCCAACCTGCAGGCCTTGTCTCTCTGCAAGGCTGTCAGCACCCTCTAAAAAGGAGGGTTGATGAAATTAAGCAGGCCGTTTCCGTTGACATTGCCACACCGTATGAAACACCCGTTCTGTTTAGAATGCAAATGGGACAGCCAAGTTATAGGGTCTTTGGGGGATGGATGCCAATGAAGAGATTTCTAATCATAGGCTTAGGGTCTCCAAGTTTAAAACTTGGTTGAGCCCAGAGCCAGTAAACCAAGGCCATTCTTGAAAAGAAGATTAGACAAACAGCTAGCAACTTTGGGCCATGAAGTCAGGCCGTGTACAAAAATCAGTGTTGGTCCTTGCGACCTCTGACTCTGTAAGTTCCTGGGCCTTGGCTCAGCACAGAATGGGTTCCTTCTGTTTGACTGGGTGTTGTCCACTCTGGAAGGGGAAAAGAGACTGAAGCAGGTGTACTTTTGGGGGTCCCCTTTGCCTTTACTGAGTTTAATGGTACCAAAATGAAAAAGACTCAACTGAAGACAAAAATCTCAAATTAGTGGACGCCTGGGTGGCTCAGTGGGTTAAGCCTCTGCCTTCGGATCAGGTCATGGTCTCAGGGTCCGGGATCGAGCCCTGCAAAGGGCTCTCTGCTCAGCAGGGAGCCTGTTTCTCCCTTTCTCTTTGCCTGCCTCTCTGCCTCCTTGTGATCTCTATCAAATTAAAAAAAATCTCAAATTATACATGTATGTGAGTTACATGCAGCCTCTTGCCATAGTTAAAAGAGCTGAGCTCTAAAATCTGATGGTCTGTATTGGTTGGTCTCCTTTTCCTCTGCTTTAAAATAGGGAGTATAAGAATAAATGCTCCAGTGAGCACATTTAAGAGTGAAAGAAAGCCCTCACCCTAAAGGTCAAGCTCACCGCCTAAGACTGATTACCTACTCTGTACTCTGTATGTATTAGTGACTCCTTCCAACTGTTTTGATTTCATAGTGACTGATATATTCTACATTCCTCTAGAATGTTTACTGTATGGATTCTGTATTCTATGGGGGTAAGATTCCTCTTCTGGAAGGCAGAAAGTCCATGGAAGGAAAATAATTGATTACCTCTGCATAACAAGTAGGAAGGAAGCAGAGAGAGACCTTAAAGTACGGTGTTCTAGGTTTTCTCCAGGTCTCTGAATATCATCACTTTCCTTCCAGCAGGAAATAAGCCCAAGGGGAAAAGAACTGGGAATATGCTCATATTCGTGTTACACAGACCTAAGAGTAAAAAGGGCTTAAAAACCACTGGCAACTTAAAATTCTTGGAGAGGAGGTTCTTCTAGCCACTTGAGTTAAATCAAATATTTCCAGCTCCTCTTTTGCTGTTTTAGGTATGAACCCAAGTCTCAAAATAATATTCTGACTCTCTCCCAGGATGGTCCTCTGATAGCAAAGGTCACATAAAGGAAACAGATACGGAGCTGGAGTCCTTGGGGACGAGCCTAGCTGTGCAGTCCACTGACATGGGACACTAAGCCCTCCCACCTTGCCGCTGGCCACTGAGCTTGGGGCTTCAGCCCACGTGTAGCTGTCACATCCAGGTACTTGGCTGTGGAAGTGGAAAACATTTTTTTTTTTTTTTTTTTTTTGCTTTAGGTTGTTGTCCACACCCGCCCTCCCTGGAAACTATTTTGTATTCACAAATGTCATGTGAAGTAGTTGATAAAGGACTGAAAACCCCACCTAAAAATGTGTGAACTATAATCCCAGACCACCTGGGCGTTCATTTACTTAGAGAATTAGGAAGCCTCAGGCTATATCCCCTCACCACCACCCCCTTACCCACCTAATTTATTTGGAAAAGCACAATGTGATAGGTCTGGGTCTGACACAAAGCCCTTTCACATTTTGTATTAAAAAAAAAAAAAAAAAAAAAAAAGGAAGGTGCACAAATCGTGGTTGTCGGGAGAAGTTTACTCTGGGTGTGTTTTACCTGACCTTGCCTTTCAATGGCATGACTTTTCGAGTCTCTCTTCACAGGTGCGTGAGAAACCCCATCGAAGGGGATGACTTTCGGGGCAAGGGGGGTCGTTCCTCTCAAGTCAGTCATGCCTTCTCTGCTCACCTCGTCTGCTCCCCTCTCTCGCTTCCTCTTTAAACTTTACAAGAACGAAATTGAATGAATCAAGAAAGCCCATTTCCTAGTCCCCAGTGGGACTCTTTAGGTTTTATTACTTTTCAAGATTCACCCAGGCTTTCACTCACATGAAAAGTAGATCACCTCCGAGCAGCCACTTTCAGGTTTAAAAAGACTTAGACCCCAACGCAGAAGCTGGCTTCCGATGCGCCCCTTGAAAGGCTGCAAGGCCCCAGTGGATGTGTGTTTAACAGTTTTTATTCTCCTGTGAAAAATGAGGATGTTTATATCTTTGCTGTAATCATAAAAAGACCCAGGTAGAAAATTTTCCATTACAAGTCACTGTTCCCGTCCTGTCATTTTAGGGAGGATAAATGAATGGGATCAGATCACAGGCTTATAAATGTGAAATAACTCCTGAGTGATGTGAAACATCACAGCCATCCCACCTTCTGTGTGCAGAGCGCGTCTCTCCAGACCCTCCCTCCCCCGCCCCAAGAACACTTCCCCCATAGCATCCTTCTTCCCTTCATGTCTCTGGGGCTGCTTTGCAAAAAGACTGATCCATGCAGTACAGAGACATCTGTGATACTCGGCCTCAGAAAGTTCCGGGCCGGGCCGGGCTGGGGGTGGAGGAGGTGAATCAGTGCCAAAGCACAGCTCAGCTGCCAGATGTCCAATACTGACAGCTGCCGCCTGGGGTTTGCCTCGCAAGGGCTGCTGTCTAATTTCAACAGTAGACACAACAAGGAGAAAGAGAGGTTAATGTTCCTAAACCTGCCTTCCTCAACTCTGGTCTTTGCCTCTCCATCCCTCAACGATGCTGAGTCTCTAGCAGGGAGTCAGACAGTTTTAACTGACCTGACTGCCATCTTGCCTGATATTCTAAATCACACAGATAATTTGGTTTAAAAAAGGTCAGTTCGGGGGCGCCTGCATGTCTCAGTGGGTTAAAGCTTCTGCCTTGAGCTCAGGTCATGATCTCAGGGTCCTAGGATCAAGCCCCGCATAGGGCTCTCTGTGCATCGGGGAGCCTGCTTCTTCCTCTCTCTCTGTCTGCCTCTCTGCATACTTGTGATTTCTGACTGTCAAATTAAAAAAAAAAAAAAAATTAAAAATTAAAAAAAAAAAAAAAAAAAAAAGGTCATGTCGAATGCAGGGGAATGGACCAAACCCAATTATTGCAAGAACAAGGCTTGACATCCTTGGTCAGCGGGTAGGATCCCATCAGAAATAAAATGCCCACACTTGTAATCACTTGCCAAAGGAAAAAGCAGGGTATTATTCGGGATTTCAAATTGAAAGAGGACCTCTCTGACAACAGAGGACATAAAGACCAAGTATATATGCTTTTCGTTCTGAACAAATTCTAAAATTTGTTATTAGTGGTTATTTCAATATAACTGTACCCTAAAATTTACACCAATCAGTCTTCTGCAAATAAATATTGTCCATCTTCTATGACCTCTCATTAATGCTGAGTGCTGACTATCTCTGATTGAATTCCTCCAGCAAATTCCCCACCATTACTCGTAAGTGTGTACAATTTTATTTCTTAGAATTGATTCATCTTCTCTCACTTTCAACAAATCTTTGGTTTCTTAACTGACACAACTTGGATTATTTCTCAGTAATCTATTGTTACATAACAACCACCCCCCAAATTTAACATTTTAAAATGTCCACCATTTAATTGGTGCATGTTTCTATGCTTTAGTTCGCCATGGCTCAGCCAGGGAAAGCTTATTTCTTCTCCCTGATTTGAGAGCTAGGTTTGGTCAGGGAGACCCCAATCTGGGCTGGATGATCCAAAATGGCTTCCTTTGCATACCTGGTTCCTCAGCTAGGAAACCGAGGCCACTCTCTGAGTCACATAGTCCTTCATCTTCTAAGTGTTCCTTTCCTCCTGTGGACTTTCCCCCTTCCTAAGGTCATGCTCTCCATCTGGCCTCTCTAGCAGGATAGCCAAGCTTAGTGATGGTGGATTGAGACGCTAAGCAAGCAAAGGCAGTGTCCGCCAAGCCTCTTAACCCGAGGTCCAGAAGTGGTGTGTCTAACTCCTAACTTCTAACAACCAAAGCAATTCTCAGGCCAGAGAATGCTCAAGGGAAGATAAAATACTCTCCATTTCTTGGTAGAGGAGCAACATCCACATATTAGAATGAGCAGAATTACTGGCAGCCATCTTTGCCGACAATTAACCACACCTATCATACTATATATCTGTGTAAACACAGAAAGGGGAAGAAACATGTAGGAATTTAGTATATCTTAAGTTGTAGGAGCCAAATACTTGGGAAAAGCGATCTATTTAATAAATTGATTTGAAACATTTACTTAAGTGTTAAGAAAAAGAAATCCAGCTCCATTAAAGAACATAACGTGATGAATAAAAATTTGAAGACCTGAAATATTTATTTTCTCAGAGTGTAGAAGAGAGATTAAATATAAAATTTAGAAAACACACAACATAAAGGTAAACTAACTGGTTTGACAGATCTTACCAAATATGAACTTTAGACATGAAAACCTTGTGTTCTGCCTCTGTTTAACATGAAGGAATATACCAAAGGATATTGTTCCCATCCTCAAACTGAATGGGGAGGGGGAGCCAGATAACTTTTAAAATCATAAACTTTCTAGACCTTATCAGAGAACAGAGGTTACACAACAATCAAATGAACTGAATTGCAAAAAGATAACAGGTTCTCTAAGGAAAGAGGGCAGAACCATTTCACCTACGAGAGACAAGGGAAGGAAGGTCAGCCACCATAATAACAGGTAAGAAGAAAACAACCAAAATTTCAGCAAGTTCCTAAAAGCCAATTCAGGCTAAGATGACCCCATAAAATACATGGGACCCCTAGGCCTGAGGAGAATCCACTCTCATGGACAGCCTCTTTCTCATGGACCACTACTGGTGTTCATAGGAAACACAAGGGTCTCCCAAGGAACTCAGAGAGTCCTCTTGAGCATGAAGCCATACCCACTTTCTTGGAAACTTCCCTTCTCCAAAGCAAAGGTCCTAAGTCACTAGGGCAGGGGTAGAGGCAGGCAACGTTTCTGTCCCAAAGGTTCGAACAAAGAGGGACTACCTCTGTGAGAGAAACAAAAAAAAGGGCATCAGCTACTGAAGGGACAAAGCAAAGGTGAACCTCTGCTGAGTGAGGGGTAAAAGCTCCTGAAGTAGGGGCAACACAGTCCACAGCTGTAGGAGGGGGCTACCATGCCTGGCCCCTGTCTCTGGCAATGGCTGAGGAAGGGCTGCTGAGGAAGGAAGAGAAACAAAACCCCTCCTCCCCAAGGACCCACCCCTTCCACAGATATAAGGTTACGTTTGGAGGTCGTAGTGGAGGGGCAGGAATGCTCACAAAACCCCAACCCCAAATGGCAGGCATGCCCACTGAGGCTGGTACAGGGGAATGGGGAGCCCCTGCCCAACACGAGTCTTGCACCAAGTAACAAACAATAGCAGTTTATCATTGGGAGAGGGACAAGAGCGTAAAAGAGAACTCTTACCTGATGATGTCACCACGCAAGACCTACTGCAAGCTTGGTTTGGAGCAGGAGCACTGAGAAAAACCCTGAAGCACTGTGGGATCCACACAGGGCACTAGTTTAAATTCACTAGAGGAACTTAAAGTCGATGTGCCCTTAAGGCAGTCAACAACAGCAAAGCCCACCCGCTTGATTACCAACTGGATTGACTTGACTGTCCAAGCTAACCCTCTGAAAGAGAAACAGGTGTGCTTGGTTAAGGCTATGTAGACTAGTTACCCCAATCTTTACAGTTACATATAAACAATGACTAATATCCAAACAAGAATTGTAAGACAAGAGAGGAGGAGGGAGAGGGAGAAAGAAGAGAAAGAAGGAGGAAAGAATGAAGGAATGAAGGTAGAGATAAAGCAGTCAATAGAGCCAAATCCAGAGATTAGACTGATAGAAGAATTACCAGACAGGGAATTCTGAAAACTACGGTGAATATGTTAAAGTATGTAACGGGAGAGTCAACAACATAATATTGGAAAAGAAAAGTTCCATGAACTTAGCAGGTGTGATGCTGAAGATGAAAGATTCAGTAGGGACTTCTGGGTGGTCAGTTAAGTGTCTGATTCTTGATTTTGGCTCAGGTCATGGTATCAGGGTCATGAGAGTGAGCCCCACATCAGACTGCGCTCAGCACAGACCAGAGTCTGTTTAAGATTTTCTCTCCATCTCCTTCTGCCCCTCCCCCACCCCGCATGTTCTGTCTCTCTCTCTCTCTCCACGATAAATAAAATCTTAAAAAAAGTAAAGATAGAAAATATTTGAACCATGCTATCAACCATGCTAATCCACCTCAAGCAGAACCATGAGGGGACCTAACCACCGCTGTCCTCCTTTCCTGGGCCAGGACCTGGTCTGCCTACCCACCTCTGCTTCAGCCTGGCCCTGAGGCAGACAAGGCCCAGACACCCCGGACACAGCTGAGGACAGGGCAAGAGGGCACACTTGTCTCTCTGTGAGATAGTGGGGTTCTGCCTCCAAGCCTCTAACACTTGTGACCTCTCATATAGCCCTGTTCCAGGGACCCACCCACATCTGGTCAAGGGAAGGCACAACATACAGTACAAATCTCATGAGAAGGCAAACGCATAAAGGCTTGAAGTAGAGTGATTACAAAGACGAGAGCCCAACCCCAGGCCCTGTTCTTGAGCCCCAGCTCTCAATGTCTGGGGCCTTGGGCCCTCTCCCCCAAAACAGAAGATTCACCCTCAGGCCACCCAGCCCTTTTCCCAGGAGTACCCAAAGTAAGTGCTGGACTTTAAAAACCATTTAAAGAACACATCCAACAGTAACAGAATACACATTATAGTTTAAATATATTACACATTATAATTTAAATATATTATCCACAAAGGTAAAACTCATTTTGTGCCACAAAATAAACTTTAAAACCTTTAAAACAACTGAAATCATTGGGCACCTGGGTGGCTCAGATGGTTAAGCGTCTGCCTTCAGCTCAAGCCATGATCTCCAAGTCCTGGTATCGAGCCCCACATCAAACTCCCAGCTCCTTGGGGGGTCTAGTTCTCCCTCTCCTTCTGTCTCTTTCCCTGCTTGTGCTCTCTCTCTCTCTCTCTCTCTCTCACAAGTGAATAAATAAAATCTTAAAAAAAAAAAAACCTGAATACAAAATAGGTCCTCCAAACTACATTGGAATTAAACTAGAAATACATAACAGAAAGATAATCTATGAGTCAAAGAAGAAGTCACATGGAAAATTAGGGAACTGAATTGAATTGAATGAAAATCAAAATACAATTTATCAACATGTGTGGGATGCAAATAAAGCAGTTCTTTAGAAGGATATTTGTAGCGGTAAATGTTTATAGAAAGTTATAAAGATTCAAAACAATGGTCTAGGCCTCACTCTTAGAAACTTGAAAAAGAGAGCAAATTAAACCCAAAGTAAGCAGAAGAAAAGAATAATAAAAATAAGAGATTTTTTTTTTTTTAATAAAGGGGATTAAGAGTACACTTACATGATGGGGAGCCCCTGCATGGTGCAGTCAGTGAAGCTTCCAACTGTAGGATGAAGCTCAGGTCAAGATCTCAGGGGCTTGAGATCAAGCCCCACATTGGGGTTGAGCTCAGCAAGGAATCTACTAGAGTTTCTCTCTCCCTCTTCCTCCATCCCTCCCCATGCCCATTTGCTCTCTCTGTCTCTCTCTCAAAAATAAATAAATCTGTTTAAAAAAAAAAGAGTATACTTATCATGATGAACACTGAGTGATATATAGAATTGTTGAATTATTATATCATACACCTGAAACTAATATAACACTATATGTTAATTCTACTTCAATAAAAGAAATTTCTAGATAAAAGAAAAAAAGTTTAAAAAGCAAAAATCAAATTAAAGGAAAACAGATAAGCAATCAAAAACTCAGTGAAACCAAGAACTGTTTCAAGAGATCAAAGCAAGCAAATACTGATCAAGAAATGTAGAAAGAAGTGTTAATTTACCAATATTAGAACCAAAAAATTGCTTATCACTACATGATTATAGACTTCAAAAAGTTAAGGGAATAAAAAAAGTTTATGTTAAGGAATTTGATGACCTACATGAAATAGACACTTTTTTTTTTTTTTTTTTAAAGACACCACAATCAAAGCTCATTCAAGAAGAAATAGGTCAATATCCAGTAAGGGAATTCATTTCATAATTTGAAATATTCCCCCCCAGAAAACAGCAGGCCCAAATGACTGCCTCCACAAATTTTACCAAACAATCAAAATTAATAGTATTAATACCAATCAGTCCTGTGTCAACAGCTCTCAGAGCCCCACATGCAGGCGCAGCTTCCTTTGCACAATTCAGTCCTCATTTTCACTCCTTCAGTAAAATGTCTTCATATGGATACCCTGTCCTCCCTTTATGAGCTTCAGATAAGCCTATCATTTTTATCTGACAGATAATTACACTCTTGATTCATCTGCAACTTTCACTCTTACTTTCTTGTCTTGGCAAATGAGACCACAGTTCCCGCGGCTTCAAAAAACTGTCGGAACACCTCCATCCTTTCCTAATCAATCACCAATTCTATTGATCCTTCTTGAACATTCTTCACCTTTATTGGCTTCCCTTTCCAATCAAGCCTCCAACTCTGCCATCTCCCCGCTCAGAGAACTCCACCTGCAATAGATTCAAATTACATCCCTTTATTTTTGTGTCTCCAAGTATAACACGACTCAGAACACAAAATTTTTCTATTTTGTCTTCACAGTATATCCACATTTATTCCCTAACTATACCCTAGTAAAAATCTTTATTCCTATTTTTCTACCCATACTTAGTTTTGTTTTTTGTTTTTTGTTTTTTTTTTAAGATTTTATTTATTTATTGGAGAGACAGAGATCACAAGTAGGCAGAGAGGCAGGCAGAGAGAGAGGAGGAAGCCCCGATGCGGGGCTCAATCCCAGCACCCTGGGATCATGACCTGAGCCGAAGGCAGAGGCTTAACCCACTGAGCCACCCAGGTGCCCCTACCCATACTTAGTTTAACTCAAGAATATTTTCTCTGTGTAAGATACTGTTTTACAGGTTGACAACCAAAGAGAAACTTAGAGCACTTAACTCTAAAGAAAGAGACATATTTAAAACCAACTATAATGAAATCTAGGAGGTGATTAAAAAGAAAGTAATAGGAATAGATCCTTGAGCAACAAAAATGAGGGGTAATCATATCTGTGTTAAAGGTAGGAAAATATATAAATAGGAAATGACATCTAAGAGTAGATGATAAAGCAGTGGTATGACCAGAGAGAGTGACATGGGCAGAAGGGTGGGGGCATGACTTTCGGTGATATATCTGGACCAGAAAGACTCCAGTGTACATCCTCAAGTTCCTTCTTGTACCCCTCCTCAGCACATGTCACCTGTTCTCCCAGGTGCATCTACACAGCTCTTTTCATGCCCTAATTCTAATGCCTGTTCATTTCCACCTCCTTCTATAAACTCTTGTGGATGGCTTATTTCCCTTCTTATTTTTTTTAAGGATTTGGCTGTATACTACTGTGAACATAAACTGTGCTGCTGCAGGAATGGTGCCGTTGGCATTCCCTGTCAGATAATGAGGATCTGAAGGTCAAGAAGAATGATTGATGGTTCTCCTCCTCCTTCTCCGCTTCCTCTTTCTTGTCCCCCTCCCTTCTCTTCTTTTTTTTTTTTCTTCCTCATTACCATGTACATAAAAAATCCCCAAAAGTTATTTTATTTTTGTTTATTTTTTTCTAAGATTTTATTTATTTATTTGATAGAGAGAGAGAGATCACAAATAGGCAGAGGGGCAGGCAGAGAGAGAGAGAGAGGGAAGCAGGGTCCCTGCTGAGCAGATACCCCAATGCGGGGCTCCATCCCAGGACCCTGAGATCATGACCTGAGCCGAAGGCAGAGGCTTTAACCCACTGAGCTACCCAGGCACTCCACTCCTTTTTTTTTTTTTTTGATGAAGAACTTAAAGCCTGCAGAGGTAATGTCGTTGGTCCAGGTCACCCAATCTGACATGAAACTATGAGCAGAAGGCTGATCTTCTGATTCTTGGTCATAAATTTCATTGTATTCCCCACTGTCTCTGAGGAACCAACTCTGTCCTCTCTTTGAGGGTGGTGATCAAATTGTCCTCATTTCTGTGATCCTTAGACACACGACACCTACCCGTAGGAAGACAACATCACGTGACATTCTTTAGGCATCGGTCTCCTTCCTGACTTGCCAGTCTATCTTTACCAAAGCAAATTCTGGGTGTGGGGAAAAAAAACCCAGATCAGAAGAACTGCTCAAGTCACTCCCGCTTGAAAAGAAAAGAACAGAGGTCTAAATCCATGGGGAGAACTTGACAGAAGAAAGTCTATCTTCAGTGTTACGAGGGCAGCTCCGAAGTCACACAGGGAGGCTAAGAACAGGTTGAAACTTCTCCAACATGTCACATGGTTCTGCGCAGGCCAAGCCAAAGCAACAAGGGTGTCCTTCACAAGACACTGAAGTGACTTTGATTTGCTGGAGCAGGTGGGGGCAATATAAGCAGATGGAAATAAGGCCACGGGACTGAGGTGTTCTGTTTTGTTTTGTTTTTTACACGTTTCTGTGTGTCCTCATGAAGTACCTTGCAGGCAGAGCCCCGTGTTGCCTCCTTCTTTCTTAACCCTGAGAAGTGAGACATTCAGGACTTTATCTCCCTAGATCTTATTATAAACCACCTGACTTTCTTTTTCTTTTGCCCCCTTTGAGGCATTGTCTAATAGATCTCAATTCCCAAGGACTGTTCTCCTTGTGAAATTATTTATTTATTTTTCCAGACAACTCATTGCCTAATGCCTCAAAAGTCTATAGTTTCTCAACACGATTTCCTTTTTGGTCCACAGTGGTTGAGAATGTTTCTTTTAAGTTCTCCCTTTACAAGAAGAACTAGAAATAGTAAAATACCTAGGGTACTTTTTTTTTTTTTTTTTAAGCTAAAGTAAATACGTCCTGGGGGATGTAGGTATTGATCTGTTGTGTTCTTTAGGCGTGATGCAATTTCACAGACACTGATGGAACAGAAAGATCACCCATAAGACCAATAAGGTCTTGGCTGTTTGCTCTAAAGGAAAGACAAAAAGGAGTGAGATATGGGAAAGGTAGATGTGTAAGATTTCTACAAGTTTTGGCTTTGGACATTGCTTTTGCGCGGCAGTATGAATCTAATTATAGGCCTTGTGCTATAGGACACAGGTTTTCAAATAAGATACTGAAGATGATTTCTGAACACTTCTCCCATGAGTAGCCACAAAGCTCTTATACCAGCCTCACTAATCCCTTCTTGAGCAACAGGGAAAGGGTATAACCTTAGTAAAGCTCCACAGATCTCAGTCTGCAGGAATAAAGATCTACAATGTATTTAGGAGCAAGAGTGGTGATCAGTTAAGAATTATAGTTTTAAATCCCTGCTGAGATGGATATTGAACAGAATTTAGACCAAATAAAGAACAAGGTCTCAAAAGAGTGTCCAGTTTAGCTAACTACCTCTGATAGCATCAACGATTGGAAACACAATTGCCTACAGAAAATCCAATATCGTCTTCTCTCAGTTGGAAAATTTCTATGGCTGAACTTCAGTGTCTCTGTAATTTTCCCATTTTTGTCTTAGAATACACAGTAAAAGAATTAGCTTTATCTCACTCTCTGCTCATAAATGAGTTTATCTTGCGTTGGCCAGAATTTGGGCTTTGAGTTTTCAAGTTTCTAAAGTTCAGAAGCTCTGAAAAATAAATATTTGTTATTCCTAAGGATTATTAACAGAGGATATCATACAATTCAGTGAAGTGTTCAGGTTATGTAGATACACAGATCTGGTTCAAATATATATGGAGTTACCTGAAAATCTTGAGAAAGCGCCACGTCCTAAGTGCAAGTTTTTTCAACCATGTGATAGGATTACCTATAGTGCTAAAATCATGCCACCATTATGAGAATTACCCAAAATCACCAATTTAGATGATCAGTAACTAACATATAGTAAGCACTCAACTGATGACAGCTAATTTTAGTTAAACACAGCATAATTAGAGGATATTTCAATCAAGCTTCCAACGTGTCTCTTCTTTCTTAACCATTTTTAAAATAATACAATAAACCCAATGCCCTGATGTTAATATATCATACCAAGATAAATATTGAAAGCAGAAAAACCATCTTGAGATTTACAGAAGGACATTAAGCTATCATTAATCAATAGTATGTAAAGAGCATTTACAGCTACCAGCCCTGGATTTTTATAGATATAATGTGAAATTACAAGTTATTGATTTAAGCAAAACACACTTAATATAACCTCCCTTTTTAGCCTTGGTCTAAATTACACCACTTTACAGTAGATTTATGACCTCTGAATAACTCCCCTGGAAGGAGTGATTGGTTTCTTGGTGCCTCTGCAGATTGAAGTAATTAGTTTTGTTCAACAGCACATGTTCCTAGTGTCATTCAGCAAAAGCCGTGTCTGTGAATCCTATATGCACAAATATTGCCCGTCACCTTTCTGGGACATGAAGTTGGAAGATACAGCCAACACAAGGCACAAGAGGATCAAAATTCCAAATAATCTCATCAGACCGGAACAGTGACATTTAAGAAATCAAATGTAGAAGTCCAACATTTTGATTTTAAAATAATCACTAAAAAGATGTGGGATGGTAGGAATACCACAGTTATCCAAGAGGATAGTGCCCCCCATCTCCACCCAAAGTGTACATCATCATTTCCCCTCCTTCCTCCTGGTTTCCTGCTAGAACACCTCCATCCAAATAAATAAATGATGAATAATGGGAAAATAACTATATAGCTGAGGGAAGCCAGAACACAAAGCAAGTATCTGTTTTGACTTCTCTACTCTCTACCTTCTGTTAATGACATCAGCAATGACACATGTCCTCACCATCACTACTCTCAGTTCCATCTGTCCAAATGTCAATTTCAGGTCCAACCTTCATTCTTTGGGGGTTCCTACTGTCTACCATATTCTGCCCCCACTGCCTGCCCCTTTTACAAGCTCTTTGTTGTACCTCATTCTTCTAAAATGCACACAGGATGCTAGCATTTTTCTGCTTAAAATTCTTCCATAAATATCTACATTTAGCACAGGAGGTCTTTTTTTTTTTTAAGATTTTATTTATTTATTTATTTGACAGAAATCACAAGTAGGTAGAGAGATAGACAGAGGGAGAGAGGGAAGCAGGCCCCCTGTTGAGCAAAGAGTCCAATGCGGGGTTCAATCCCAGGACCCTGAGACCATGAGACCATGAGACCATGACCTGAGCCAAAGGCAGAGGCTTAACACACTGAGCCACCCAGGCACCCCAATGGGAGGCCATTTATCTTCCTTTATAGCAATTTGTCCCCACACTCAGTTATGTTGAGCCATTTACATATTTTCCACAACATCCCAAAATTTCGCAAGTCAGTGACTTTTGCATATTCCTAACTGTTTAGAATTACCCTCATTTCATATGTGTGTGTGTATATATATATATGTATACACAAATATATGTATATGTATATATGTATATATATATATACACACACATATATATACATATATTTTTTTACTTTTTCATGCTTCAAATCTAAAGACAGAGATCAAATCTGTATAGGAAAATTAGCTGATCAATTCTCCCTTTCCTTTGCAATTTTATATGTCTTGTTTTATAAGTATTAATTTGTATGCATCTTTCTCAGACAATGGGGAACATTTTCAAGTTCTATATCACAATGGGGTATCCCCAGCTTCTATGGAATGACTAACATATTAGAGATATCTAATAAAGAATTGAAAAATTAATACAATAACTGACAGGATGGACACGTCTGATAATTTGGATAAAGTGATTCTTCAAGCTGGATTGAAGATCGGATAATTTCGATCATCCATCAGATAATTTCCACATTATAATCCTATGGAGTAATTACATTCATTCTGAGTAAACAAAACAAGACTCATACACAATTTGCTTGAAAAATTGTTTACGACCAGGTGTTTAATATGCTTTTCTCTTGGCATCTGGTTTTTCCCCCTTAAATTCTACAATGAGAAGCATGCATTTAATTCCCATATTAGAAAGCCTTGACCTAGTTTTAAGGAAATCCTAGAAAAATCTACAGTCATTAATTCTAGAGCCGATGTTTCAGAGAGAAAAATTGATCAGTATGTGTATACACTGTCACAAAACTGAAGGCCTGCTTCCAAGATAGGAATGTAAACGGCCACAGTTTCACCCACAACTTATTCCCATTCTTGATCAAATAATTGCTAGGGAAATACTATTTTTAATTGAACAAGTGATTCATGCCTCTAGAGTACAGAACATGCATTCCAGGGAGTACAAATAACCAGCTGGTGATAGCTCTGAAAGTATGCCGGTTAGAACCTCTCTATCAGAGCTGGGTGTCCTAGTCCTGAAATGACATTACACTTATTCAACTGTTCTGAAACAGATTTCTAGAAAATTCTCTGAAAGGTACCTGAATTGATTTGCTGTTGGAAAAACTCTTTCTTTGGGGGCCTTATCATTTTAATCCTCTAAGTGGCAAGTTCCCAAGAAATAGGTTGTCTCACCAATGCAGCAAAGCCATTGGATTGGTTGGTTTCCAAGGATACTGAAGGGAAAGTTGACTCCTTCTAAAAATAACAGAAGATGATAGAGGTGAGGAAGTCCTCAATTAATTGCCTTCACCACAGCAGCCCATTTAGGAAGTGAGGCTGTCAGATTATAAATTGTCCAAGGTCCCTGATACTTCATAATTTTAAGTTTAAATATCAACTTACGCTCTAACTTGTTCTATGGTCCTCTGAGGAAGCTTCTTTTTGAAAAACACTAAGTAGGGTTAACCGACTGGGGAAGAAGGATTTTAAACAGGAGCAATAAAGGAGTGACACAAACTTACTTGCAAATTCTATTGCTACTCACCCTGAGGTGTGTTTTTGCCTACTTGAACCCTGTCCGACCGTGGATCCTAGAGCAGAACTGTCTGAACCACACTCTGAGGGAAGACTCACAAAATATAATTGAAGAATAAACTTCCTGCCCAGGCCAATTGGGTAAATTGCCTTTGTGCTTTTCCATGACTTGCTTTTGCCAGATGGAATACTTGGCACTTAAGACGGTGGCATTGGACCAGATTTGGGAGCAATGGGATTTTTGAAAATGATTTATTTTTTTCCCTCCACAGACAGTTACTTTGGCACAGATGGTTTCTCTGAATGATGAGGCCAGAGTCGTTTCCATCATATTTTGCCACTGTAAAAAAATCTATCTGCCGCAGTTTCTTTGACTTTTTTGCTCCGTGAGTTCAAGAGAATGTGTAAGAAGGTTCAGAATGAAGACCAAAGTTTGGCACCTAACATGTGGAAAGCCAAGACCTTCCAAGGTGGGTCTGGGACTGCCATGAGCTGAAATACTTCTTTTTGTTCCCCTCTGTTCCTACCATGAAATTCCATCTTCAATCAATAATGTTAATAAGGGGAAATCAACTAGAGAAGAATGGAAAATTATAGCGGCTTTTCTCTAGACTACGACACACACTCAGATTGTGCTATATGAATGCTTAGTACTTACTGTCACCTTTCCCAGAAGAGATGAAGACCTAATTAGGAATGCCATGTTAATATGGAAGGAGGAATTAGGGTAAAAGAAGTTCTTGTATGAAAGCTCAGATGTGATAAGGAAACAAGCAAGATTTCAAGGGCTGCCCGGTGTCGATGAAAAGAAACCTGCCTTTGGAAAAGAAACAATATTTCTTGAGAAACAATTACATGCATTTACAATTACAGGGGATTGTAATTATTACAATAATAATTGTAATTATTACATGTAATTGTAACAATTACATGGAAATCTGTATAAATCCCTAAGACTCTGCAGATCCCTACCCCCAGGTATGGACAGGTAAAATGAGAATTAGGAAGATTCAATAACTCGCCCAAAAGTGATCCACTAGTTTTCAGGAAAGACAAAAGATGAACCACAAGTTCTTTTTTATTCCAGATTCCCCCCATTCACTTAAATCATATGTGGGCTACAGCAATCCATGGCATTTTGGTGGCGAGCCAAGGTGGTAGCGATGCATTCCTTGACATCATTAACAGAGTAGAAAATACAGAATGATATGCCCGGCATAGGGAACTCCCTCAGGGAGCTAGGCTAATGGAGAAAATGTCAATGATAACTACAGAATGTGATGACACCACATGAAATCCAGCCAGAATTTGAGCCCATCACAGCAAAATGGAGCACAAGGAGCCATCCAATTACGTTGAGCAGATGCAGCAGGAAAACATGAGCATGGTGGCTAATTACAGTTACTAATTTACTTCTCTCTGTCATAACTGTGACAGTTCTAAATCACTTTATGATACGGGATCTTTAAAGGAGTATGAATGCATTAAAAATTTTCTGTATTTGTACCTCATGTATTTTGGATACTTAGAGTGAGACTGAGAAAGCTTCTATTAAGAAAAAAGGAATGACTTTATCAGAAAAATGTGGATGTGTGTGTGTGTGTGTGTGTGTGTGTGTGTACTGTCTTGCACCAGCCACATCAAATAAAAACTGCACCTGGAGGGCACCTGGGGGGCTCAGTTGGTTAAGCAACTGCCTTCAGCTCAGGTCATGATCTTAGAGTCCTGGCACTGAGCCCTGCATTGGGTTCCTTGCTCAGTGGGGAGACTCTTCTCCCTCTTCTGCTCCTCCTGCTTGTGCGCTCTCTCTCTCTCTCTGTGTGTCAAATAAATGAATAAAACTTTTTAAAAAATTGCACCAAGAATTGGCATATCTCAGGGCGTTTGATAGTCTTGATTCATCTGTCATTTTTGAAAAGCCACTTTTCTTCATTGGAAGTCAGTTTCCTTGGGATTGTGCTGAAATAATGGCATCAGACCTAAATGTCCTCATTTGTAAACTGGGAGTACACAGAGGACAATATTGACAAATAAATGAGATAATGCACTTAGTAAAGTCTCTGTGTTGTAATGTCAAATTAATATTCACTGCTATTATTTTTATTTCAAATCTGATGAGACAGTTGAACCACATGTCCCCTCAGGCTCCTTCTAGCCCCCATAATATTTTTTTTTTTATATCATGGTCCCTTGATCCATTTTTTAAAATCTGTATATTCCTTCTATACTATTTACATGAGCAGACCTTTACGTCTTGTCATTAATTACACCTCCACCCTCCCACCCCAGATGTGGAAAAACATATGCCTTTTAATCATTTGTATACTGATAAGTTTGCAAAATATATTAAAACTCACATCTCCTTTTAATCAGGGTGCCATAAAATCCAGTAATGACCAGGGGAAATGAGATAAACCAACCTAAAATCTCAAAATGATTATTTGCAAATCTTCATGTTTAGAACAGATATTATTTCTTTCCAAACTTTTGTTACGTATATAAGCTAAGTGTATACAAAAATATTCAAATAATATTTATAAAATTTATAAATATTCAAGTAATATTTATAAAATGGCTTGTTTTTATCAAAATAGCCATTGCTTTATTATTTTAGCTTAAAGTAGGTTCAACAGCGGTAAATAAGGTGTAAATGTGAATGTCACTTTGTTATTTTAAAATTTCATTGAGTTCACAGTGAAGTACATATTAAAGGGTAACAAATTGGAAAAGAAAAAAAAATAGTGTCTCAAATCTCTCCAAAGAGTAACTTAAATTCAGATACATATAAAAAACTAAATTATGTATTTTACAATGAAAACTAGATGGAAACAGAACTGAATATTTATTAAATGGAAGTAGATTACTAACTGGACAAGTAAGTGAAAAAAATCATAAAAAGAAAAAAATAGATTTTAATAGGGTACCATGTAAAAACGTAAACTTAATACAGGTGAAAAGGTATAACAAAATGCAAAGGTGAAGAGCTGAGTAGAAACTGCTTTTATAAAATAAGATGAGAAAAGAGCTGAAAGACCTTATTAAAAGTAGAAGAATACTTGTCAAGGAAAACAATTCACTGATCGATAAGTGGGCAAAAATATGAAAGGAAATTTACAAGAGAAGACATACAGGTAGTAAACAACATGATAAAAATCTTCAATATGAAACAAGCAAAATAAAATATCCCACTTTTTTGTTTTATTTTATCTTTAGATGTCATAACCTACTATTGGTGCTTGAAATTACTAACGGGCATTTGTAAGTAATTGGCAAAATAGATCAAAGACTTTAGGGTGCTCTTTCTTTGACCAAATAACTGCAACTCTGTAAATATGCTTTAAGAAAATAGTCTGAAATACAAATGTCTTATGCACAAAAATGTTGTTTCTTTTGATAAGAAATGAAAGTATCTCCATGGCACAATACTGATGGTGAACTGTTACGAACCGCAAGACGACCCCTCTCAATTACGTATTCTGTCCCTTCATCCTATATGAAATGAAATAATTGGAGTGAAGTTATGGACTTTCCAATATTTTCCTGATAAAACCGGACTATGTTTCATAAAGTTTACACCAATTTATGTCTCTGCAAAATGTATCTAATGTAGTCTCGCTCACTTTATCCTCTGGAATTGAAAATATTCCATTTTTTAAATAAATTTTTGAATGTGTTAGTCACTAGAGTAAAAAAATAACAATATTCTTTAAGATTTAGCATAAGAGATAGATCTAAAAATCTTTTCTGATTGCTTCCTACTCAGCTAAAATAATTTTTATAGTGTAATTCCCCAACTCACATATTCATTTTATCCCATATTATTTTGCAGTATTAATTCTGATGCTTTGCCATTCTCTTTATATTGCTTAATCTGCTTGTCTTTTTTCCCAATTAGACTAAAAGCCTCATAAGGCCAGGTCAGTACAATTCAATTCACCTAATAGTTATTGCATTCTTACTTTGTAAAAGGGGTGGTGAGAAGCACTGAGTAGGAGAAAAACCAAAATACACTATCAGAGGAAGGTAAAATTTGCACAATTAGCAATGACAGAAGGCAAATCTGTCTCTTATTCTCTTATACAATAAGTAATGGTAATTACTGATAAGTAACACATAAAAGAATGAAATTTCAAAATAATGTATAGCAATTCAGGAGAGGAAGAATTTAATCATGGCCAGGGAGACCAGAGAAATACTTATGAATCAGATGATTTGAGCTAAGGGTTGATGAATCAGTCAGTAAGGTAGACACAGGTGGGGAGAGAGTGCTGTTAACATAGGAACAGAGGTCACAGGCAAAAAGATGTAACATGCCCATTGTGGCTACAGTAGAAGGATTCTTGTGATTGTAGGCCAAGCAACTACAGAGAGTCCCAAACGGCATGCTGAGTTAGGACTTTACTTTATGATCCTTGATTGCTTCTTAAAAGTTTTGCAGGGTGCCTGGGTGGCTCAGTGGGTTAAAGCCTCTGCCTTGGGCTCAGGTCATGATCCCAGAGTCCTGGGATCAAGCTCCGTGTCGGGCTCTCTGCCCTGCAGGGAGCCTGCTTCCTCCTCTCTCTCTCTGCCTACTTGTGATCTCTGTCTGTCAAATAAATAAATAAAAAATCTTAAAAAAAAAAAAAAAAGTTTTGCAAAACAGGAGAGAGAGGATTCCCTGTTCCCAAAAGTTCATAGCAATCTTGTGGTTGCTACGGTATTCACTGATAAAAATATATCAAAGGCTGCAGTGAAATTTCCATTTCCACATGTCATTTCCAAACACAGGCTATCTTCGTAGCAAATAATGATAGGATAAACATGAAACTCCCTTACACCCTGCGCCAGGTCATCCTTATGTCACTTCTGATGAAATGGAGGTGTGTTATCTTTGCTAGGGATGATTTCCATTAAGGGAGAATCTCTCCCTGTCAGCAGGTGAGCAAACCAAGTGACAAGAAGGGTGATGATTCATCTAATTTTGAACTCACCCACTGTTGGATGGCAGCATTCACAAAAGAATGAGGCAATTGGATTGCTAACCCAGACATCTGCTACATTGACAGCTCTCTATTATTCCAAATATAGGACAGTGCGATCTGACAGCTACACAGGGCACTGGGAAGGGAACAAGTGGTAAAATGAATGTGATTACCTGAATGTATGTTTCCACAGAGTATCATGTTTCAGTCAATCATTCAGACATCTGCTCAACAAATATTTAAGAACCTCCTATACGATAAGTATTTTTGCGAGACACGGATGAACATAGGATGATCCTTCCGTAAATCTTACCCCCTGGAATTTTGTAGCCTAATAGAGAAGAAATGTCTTTGCAGAAAGCAACGGGCTTCCTTTGGGTTGATTCACATGACTTCAAAGTCTTCCTTTGTCTGCGAAATAGTCACATGCACGTACACACATACACCCTACCCTTTTTCTCTAGGCTAATTGTCCATGTGGCCCTAGAGAGTGGAAAAACGAATTGACTTTTCCTATGCCTCCCTGAACAGACAGGGTTGATCTGGGTTGCAGCTGTGGTTTAATTTGTGAATGTGCAATTGAAAATAAAGCACTTATTAGATTATAGCCCCTGCCCAACTCTTTGGCAAACTGACAGCATTGGCCCAAAATATGAGGGTCATATAGTAATGAGAGAAATGATTACAACTTCCAGCAGCATATCCTGGTCATAGCAATGGGGGGATTTGGTTGTGGTTAAGTTTTAACTACATCTCCAGCCTCTTTTCAGGATGAAGTCAGTCTCATAGTCTTCTGGATTCTGCTCTCTCTGACACGTTCATTTTCTCTACATCTGTATGAGAGGCTCTCACCAAGCCTTCGTTTATATAATGAGGGGGAGGGGAAGGTAAACTGTAAAGAATACTTCCTTGTGGGCGCCTGGATGGCTCAGATGGTGAAGCATCTGCCTCCGGCTTAGGTCATGAACCCGGCGTCCTGGGATCGAGTCGGGCTCCC
This sequence comes from Mustela erminea, assembly GCF_009829155.1. Taxonomy (NCBI): domain Eukaryota; kingdom Metazoa; phylum Chordata; class Mammalia; order Carnivora; family Mustelidae; genus Mustela; species Mustela erminea. The sequence continues at coordinate 51,961,440 of NC_045631.1, read as the reverse complement.
TGTGCGTTGGGAAGCCTTTGCCTCTGCCTCTGTCTGTCTGTCTGTCTCTCTCTCTCTCCATCTCTTATGAATAAATAAATACAATCTTTAAAAAAAAAAAAAGGATACTTCCTTTCCTTACCTATACTTGATAAATGCTAGTTTTTTGCCTTGTAATTAATCACATCAGGAGACATTCAACTACAAACCTCCACATACCCTGATTGTTAAATTTATCTCTCAGACGTTAGGCATAGGAATTTCCAAAGGGACCCACGGTTTATGGGGGAAAAGACACAAGCTGGTATGCGTTCCTAGGTGCTGACCTTTTTTTACACTAGGCTGGAGAGTCATTCTATTTCTTCCTCCCTGACCCCGCCCCCCTTCCTCTCTCCCTTCCTTCTATTTTTTTTTTTCCTTCCTTACTCATCGCAACCATTCCTACAGCATTATTACAACTGGGGTTAAATCTGCCCATTGAGAGTCATTAGACTCACAGGTGCCTCTTCTGCATTTGCATTTGCCCCTTTCATTGCATCCCTTGACATCAGTCACTCTAAGCTCAATCGGCCGCTCTCACCCCTAAACAGCAGAGCAGCAGCAGCAAAGCCTTCACTCAGACCGGTGTCCTCACTCCAAACTTCCATTTATCAAATTATGGTCACAGAAAGCCTAGAAAAGCAAAAAGGAAGCTCTTTCAAGGAGAGCTGCATAGACTCTGAAGCCAACTTTGACCTCCGTGGCATCTCTGTCCTTACACGTCATCACAAAAGAGGAATTCGAGTATTTTTGCACTGCCTGTTTCACAAAAGGATTTCAAATGACTTGCAGTAAAAAAAATGCAATGATCCCTCCAAACAGGTATCGCCTGCTTTGTCCAGTTTCAGCAGTTTCTAGAATTTAAACATGTCTGCATTTTAACTCATTACAAAGGGAATGAACAAAACGTACGCAGCTCTTCTCCAGTCCCCGTGTTAACTGAAATCAAAGCCCCATTCTGACAAGCACACTGACAGAGATGCCGCCTAAACTGAAGAGGGAAAAATACAAAGTGTGTTCATGTTGCAAAATTGTGTTTATGCTGTTGCAAAAATGAATACATTATCGTGCTTTTCACAAACGAGTGTTCCTAGAAATCAAAGAGGGATGGGTTTGTTAAGGACATTTTTGGTGATGCGTCTGTTTTGTATTTGTTTAGCAGAAGTCTCCTGAAAAGAGAGAGGCAGGGGTTGCAGGGAAAGTGAAATGAAATAGGGATGAGAGAAAATTAATTTGAAGGTCAAATGACACTTTCTAGTAGCTGTTTCATGTTCAATACAGCCGACTGCTCTCCCACACACCAGTGAGGGATTGGAATAGAATAACCCCACAAGTTGGAGGAGACAGACGAAGACGGTTAATAAGCAGAAAACGTCAGGGAATCTACATAGATCTATTGCTGGGCACTCGCTACATAGATCTATTGCATTTGTGGAATGAACAATTCCTTTAGCCCTTTTCTTTCCCTTCCTTTTTCTTTTTCGTAGCTCAGAGTATTGCTGGTGGAGATCTACAAAGAGACTCAGAATGTGAAAAACATACTCTTCTTTTACTTCTCGTATTTAAATTTCAATATTAGTAGAAAGTCTCCCTGCTGTTATACCTTGTTAAATGAGACAAAAAGGGAAGATACGTCATTCAGTGTCCTGCTGTAACCCGGAAAGATCTAACAACAAAAGAAGCAAATGCAATGATGTATTTTCCCATGTTGGGTCGAGCACTGGGGTGTTCAGGGTGGTGGGTAGAGGAGAGGGAAGGGGAAGGTTACTATCTGCTCTTATGGGTCTAAAAAACTAGCAATATAGCTATCTATCTATCTATCTATCTATCTATCTATATATCTATATATATGGTTACTATCTGCTCTTATGGGTCTAAAAAACTAGCAATATAGCTATATATAGAGAGAGAGATCTATATATATATAGAGGGAAGGGGAAGGTTACTATCTGCTCTTATGGGTCTAAAAAACTAGCAATCTATCTATCTATCTATCTATCTATCTATCTATATATCTATATATATGGTTACTATCTGCTCTTATGGGTCTAAAAAACTAGCAATCTATCTATCTATCTATCTATCTATCTATATATCTATATATATGGTTACTATCTGCTCTTATGGGTCTAAAAAACTAGCAATCTATCTATCTATCTATATATCTATATATATGGTTACTATCTGCTCTTATGGGTCTAAAAAACTAGCAATCTATCTATCTATCTATCTATCTATCTATCTATATATCTATATATATGGTTACTATCTGCTCTTATGGGTCTAAAAAACTAGCAATATAGCTATATATAGAGAGAGAGATCTATATATATATAGAGGGAAGGGGAAGGTTACTATCTGCTCTTATGGGTCTAAAAAACTAGCAATCTATCTATCTATCTATCTATCTATATATATATATCTATATATATGGTTACTATCTGCTCTTATGGGTCTAAAAAACTAGCAATCTATCTATCTATCTATCTATCTATCTATCTATCTATATATCTATATATATGGTTACTATCTGCTCTTATGGGTCTAAAAAACTAGCAATCTATCTATCTATCTATCTATCTATCTATCTATATATATGGTTACTATCTGCTCTTATGGGTCTAAAAAACTAGCAATCTATCTATCTATCTATCTATCTATCTATCTATATATCTATATATATGGTTACTATCTGCTCTTATGGGTCTAAAAAACTAGCAATCTATCTATCTATCTATCTATCTATCTATATATCTATATATATGGTTACTATCTGCTCTTATGGGTCTAAAAAACTAGCAATCTATCTATCTATCTATCTATCTATCTATATATCTATATATATGGTTACTATCTGCTCTTATGGGTCTAAAAAACTAGCAATCTATCTATCTATCTATCTATCTATCTATCTATCTATCTATATATCTATATATATGGTTACTATCTGCTCTTATGGGTCTAAAAAACTAGCAATCTATCTATCTATCTATCTATCTATCTATCTATCTATATATCTATATATATGGTTACTATCTGCTCTTATGGGTCTAAAAAACTAGCAATCTATCTATCTATCTATCTATCTATATATCTATATATATGGTTACTATCTGCTCTTATGGGTCTAAAAAACTAGCAATCTATCTATCTATCTATCTATCTATCTATATATCTATATATATGGTTACTATCTGCTCTTATGGGTCTAAAAAACTAGCAATCTATCTATCTATCTATCTATCTATCTATCTATATATCTATATATATGATTACTATCTGCTCTTATGGGTCTAAAAAACTAGCAATATAGCTATATATAGAGAGAGAGATCTATATATATATAGAGGGAAGGGGAAGGTTACTATCTGCTCTTATGGGTCTAAAAAACTAGCAATATAGCTATATATATAGAGAGAGATCTATATATATATAGAGGGAAGGGGAAGGTTACTATCTGCTCTTATGGGTCTAAAAAACTAGCAATATATCTATATATCTATAGATATCTAAGAGCTGATAGTAACCTTCCTCTTCTCTCTCTCTCTATATATATATATATATTTAGAATGAACTTCTTATAAAATTTCCAAATACTATAAAATGGAAATTATTAAATTAAAACAAACCAAAAAAAAAAAAAAGCCATAAAATATCTGGGGAACAATCAAACAACTAAACTAAGTCATTTTTGACCTAGATGCTGGTAGAAATCATGGAGATAGGATTTTGTTCTAGAAAGATAAATACATTTTGAATTGATGCAAGAATCAAGTCTATTTCATTTGATAATTTACCAGGATTGCTGCTATCATTACCATCCTTATGAAGACAGGTGTCTTTAAAAAATTTTTTTAAGGATTTTATTTATTTACGTGAGAGAGAGAGCATGGGGGGGGGAGAGGGTCAGGGGGAGAAGCAGACTCCCTGCTGAGCAGGGAGCCCAAGGCAGGACTCAATCCCAGGACTCCAGGATCATGATCTGAACCGAAGGCAGTCACTTAACCAACTGAGCCACCCAGGTGCCCCTAAAATCTCTTCCAAGACTGAAGGAGGAAGGTATGGATCTGCCAAAGGTGGAAAAGAAATGACAAACTAGCCAGAGTGAGAGGAGGAGTCAGGATTCCTGTATCTCTAGCCAAAGGTGTTTCTTCTAGATTGAAATCAAGTTGGATAACATAATCAAACGATAAATCTGTTTTTAATTGCCTTTTCCCAAAGCTCTTGTCACTTTGAACACTCGTTGTGTTATGTTTTGTTGGTTTTGTTGTTGTTGTTGCTGTTCCTCTATTCTCCACCACTACACTAGATTATGAACCAGTAGATGTTAAATAGCACATCTTATTTCTCCCTTACTCCCCAGATTCTAGCAACATGCCTGGCTTTCAGTAAGCACCTGATACCCGATTTAGGGAATGGTTTAAATAAAGGCTATAATGAGGTCAATCTACTTCTGAGATGGCTTTAGGTATATGAGTGGTAACATTTGAAAAAATGCAGAGATAAATCACAGTTACCAGCATATTCCAGTGAAAGCAACTTGCATTCATTTGAATGGGCTCTCAAATACTTAGTAAGGAGATCTGTGGGCTATTGAGGTATAATATCACAACTGCCCTTGTTAACTATGATCCCAGGATTCTTCATATACATGTTGGCCTTAATTTATTAAGACACTATCACACTGACCACACTTCATTAATTTAGTCACACTTCTATTGTCACTATTTTACAAATGAAAAATAAAAAGACCGTGTCTCTATAGATTCCAGGTCCTTCTTAGATGAACTATTTTTAAAATTTTGCAATGGCTTTGAGGAAGTTATTTGTAATTCTGTTTTATAGATGAAAACTAAAACTCAGATTAAAAACTATGTCTAAATCATACACATGGCAAATGGTAAAGCTGGGGTCTGAATCTAGGCATGTGAGGTTTTTTTGTTGTTGTTGTTTTTTGTTTTTTTGATTGCCATGGTGTTTGCTGTCTCTATTATTACATGTAGTTCTGTTCATTTATTATGCATAGGATTACATTGTAGAAACAAATGGATACATATTTTCTTATATACCTGTTTAATATTTTTCATGTATATGTAGGAAGGATGTTCACTTTTTCAACTTTATGATGAAATTAATTTCCAAGATGGCAACGCTAATTTTACCCTTTTCTTTAGCAAGGGTCATGAAAGTTTCCATCATTCTATATCTTCCCCCAATATGTGGAATTGGCAAATTTGTTAATCTGTCTCCAATCTGGTGGCTGGGTATTTTAATTTGAGCATCTCTTTGTGTTTTCCCGTGATGGCTGTATTCTTCTGCATCATCTCCCAGGAAGAAATGATGTGCCCCAAGTCCACTGGTGGCCAGGCCCTGTTCCCAGTGCCAAGCACCAGAATGTTCCATCCTGTGATTAACTCCATGAGCAGCTCTGCTTCCCAGTCCGAGACGGATGTGACCACTGTAGCAGTCCCAGGCTTGGAAGGGGAATGTGAGGTGTGATCAAGATTCTTTCTCTCTCCTGTCCCTGTGGGGCAATGCTTCCCTCGGACCTCAGCCAGATCCCAGGAAACCTGCTGTTTTCACTGGAGAAGGCTTGTATGTTGTGATTGCTCACACTTCCTGGTCTGAGTTTATGAGAATTTTCAACACAACAAAGGCCAGAGTTCCTGTCCACAAAATAGATTACAATCTATCAGTATGAGAAGGACAATGCAGCCAGCACGGCACAAACTCAGTCCTTGTTCATAAACACTTTCTGGCCTCTTTAGAGCACTTGTGACCGACAACAGGACGTGTTTAGACAGCGCCTTCCAAAAATAAAATCGACAAAAAAAATCAGTAAAGTCACAATGTCACAATTTCTCAAACTCAGAAACGTAGTGATATCTTTGTCCCCATTGAGAAATAAGGTCCAAAATGCTAAAGGAAGGAATGGATTCAAAATACGGTAAAACCTGTAATCCACAGAAAGGAATGAAGTCTGTTCCAGGGACAGAGAAGCTACAGAGATGGTTTCTCAGAAATGATTTATTTAACTCTGGATACTTTTATTCCATAAAGTCCAGGAGCTTGACTGTACAAGCACATGAAGAAACCCCAACATGAAATCTTAGTCCTCCTAATATTAATCTGCAAACACATAATTGACTTGTTGATATGCACTTGCTTAAGAAAGGATGCCCTTGATGGAAACTTCTTGAGATCATTAGCTCTGTTGACTCATCGGTCAATAAACTGGCTTTCTCTCATGAAGCTTCTTTCTATCCCAGGAAGAAACAAAAGTTCAGTGTTAAAAAAAAAAAAAAAAAGTCAATAGCTTCCAAGGACACTGAAACCAAACTATTCAATTTAGCTTTCTGTTTTGAACTTTGCTCATTTTTTTATGATTTTTCATGATGCAAGAAATACATTTGTATTATAATATTTAAAATACATAAATAAAAAACAAAATAAAACAAAAATACTTTATTATACCTAATTGCACTACCTTCCACAGAGGTTATCATGGCTTTTAGTTTCGTGTGAATCTTTTAGAACTGTTTTCTATATATTTGTTTAGAGGTACTGTACACAGTTTATAATTTTAATATCTTTACTTATATGATATAACATTATTAGATAACTTAATTTCATATTCTTGATGACATATCTTAGAAATGTTAAATTATTTTAAATGGTTGTAGGAAAATCTATAGTGTGGGTATACCCTGGTCCATTTTACTATTCTTTTAATAATCAACATTTAGATTGTGGCTAAGTTTTACAACTATGCTAATAAGGCTGCTTTCCTCATGCAGTAAATATCCTCCATGCTTCCTTCTGTCAGAAGTTTCCAGATAGTGGTGCCTGGGTGGCTCGGTGGGTTAAGCCTCTGCCTTTGGCTTAGGTCATGATCTCAGGGTCCTGGGATCGAGCCCCGCATCGGACTCTCGGCTCAGCCGAGAGCCTGCTTCTCACTTTCTCTCTGCCTGCCTTTCTAACTTGTGATCTCTCTCTCTGTTCAGTAAATAAATAAAATATTAAAAAAAAAGAAGTTCCCAGATAAAAATAAAAATACTCAAATGCAACTGTGTAACCTATGCATTATTAATTTAAATTGAAGGGCAGGGAAGAGTGATTATGTACAGTTTCTATTGGTAACTTTTGTTGAGTACTAATTGTTTACCAGCTACTACTTGTGCATTAACTAAATGATCTTTAAAATGGTCCTATAAGGGTGCCTGGATGGCTTAGTGGGTTAAAGCCTCTGCCTTTGGCCCAGGTCATGATCCCGGGGTCTTGGGATCGAGGCCCCCATCAGGCTCTCTGCTCAGCAGGGAGCCTGCTTCCCTCTCTCTCTCTGACTGCCTCTCTGCCTACTTGTGATCTTTGTCAAATAAATGAATAAAATCTTAAAAAAAAAAAAGGTCCTATAAGGTAGGTACTATAGTTAGCCTTAGGTTACATATGGGGGAACTGAGGCATAGAGGAAATAATTACCTAGCTAAAAGTCATAACTCTAGGAAATGGAAGAACAGATTGGAATCCATATATATTCCTGGAGCCTATATTTTTAACCATTATGCTGCACTCCCAACGTGATTATATAAGGAATTAATAAGGTAGTTTGTAAAAGTTCTTGGGTAATTTCAGTGTCTGGTTATTTTTGGATAGGGCGAGGGTGTGTGGGATTTATGTGGTGACATGTGAAGTGTATAAGAAGTGTAAATTAGAAAGGGACACGAAGGCTCTGTCATCCCAGATGAAGGAGATTTATAGAGAGTAGCTAAGGAAATAAAAATCTTAAAAATATTCACAAGGATTCCAATTGCACAGTTTTATTCTTTACACATGTGTCCCTGAAAGGTACGTTACCAATGCTACACTTAAAGGATGTTGAGAATCTGGAATGAATCCAAGAGAAAGGAAAAACAGCCTTAAATGACAGAAAGTAAGGCTAGGGGAAAAAAAAAAAAAAGAAGAAAGTAAAATAAAAAAAGCCAAAGAGAACTATTTTGTGGATATTGATTATTAGCTGGGTACATGGTCCTACCCTCTGTGCTCTGGCAAAAATGAAGACTAAATTCTTGAAACACAGTCCTTCTGTGATTCTGCTTGCTTTGTAATAATAGAGATGAGACCCAGGGAGAAATAATTGTTATACACAATATAGGGGTCATATAGACAAAAATAGGAATAAATGATATGAATCCTTTATGGGACACCCACTCTGTGCAAGAAAACTGTCCAAAGACTTATCTTACTTAATTCCCATGGTAGCCATCGTCATAGCTAAGGAAACAGTTGCTGTGTTTTATTCAATAATGTGCTAAGACATAGGGCTGATAACTGTGATTTAAACCCCAAATCTGTCTCATTCCAAAACTCAAATGTTTCTTAGCCAGCCCCCCCCCCCACTCTTTTGGAAAAGAGAGGAAAACTGGAAAATGGTTTTTCAAATAAATGGAGAGTTCTTGTAAGAGGTCCGTAGCACAGATAGTGAGACTAAGAAGATTTCAGATAACTATACTGAGGGACTCTGTGTTCGATGAAAAACACTCTGTAAAGAGAAGGCTCATTCTGAGAAAGTGTCAGTAGGGCTATCATGTGTATGTTTCTTCTGGGACACTCCTGCTTCTTGTTAAAATATTGGCATGCAGCCAAATTGTTTCATACATAGGTACCAACCCTAATTGCCTCCCAATACCACAGCTTGCCCCCTCCCACCATCTTCCTCCCCGTTATCCAGCCACAGATGGTAATAGGATGTGGAACACTGGCCCTCCAGATTCCTTCCTCAGAGCCGCTGCTATCCATTCTGATTGGTTGATGCCTATGCCATACTAGTTGTTCTCATTTGAATACAAGTCCTATATACAACCATTGAGCTTAGATGTTAGGGCAGACAGCTGTATCGTGTTCTCTCTCCAGGTCTCTTTCATCTCTACAGACATTATCGTGTATACTTGACAGGGGATTTATAGATTTGAATTTTCATCAGGTGCTGAATTAAAGCCAGAGAAGTTGTTTTTAAATAAAGCATCATCATTTGGTTCTCTTTTTCATTGTGATTATCAAACCTAAAGAATAGTCAGTGTATGGATCCTAATCTTAGGAATCCTAAGCTTCACCATAATAGTGTCCTATATCACAGAGGTCTAATTGGCCTAAAAGAACCCACTCTAGTTTAAATCTTGAACTGTTACAGTTGTAATTTCTGTTACAGTTGTAACTTCCGATGTATGATATATACTCAAACTGATACATATAGGCAATAAATAGAAACAAGGCCCACAAACACAGATGAGGACCTTAGCACACACAGTGAGTACTAAGTACCACATAATTAGGTTCCCCAATCTTTATTTCTTTTAATCTAGATATAAGGGGAAAAAGGGAGAGTAGTCCTGACCTCTGGGTTTCTCAATAAATATTCAACTAATGATGATTTTCCTCATTAAACCACACCCCATATATAGGGATAGGAAGAAGAAAAGATTAGTCTAAGTAGGTGGCATGAGCAGAAGCAGCCAGTATAATCCCACTGGGGTTAATTTGTTCATCTGTCTTTCCTCTAAGGCCAGGAATCTTTTTTGAAACTCATAAAAGATAAATATTCCCAAAGAGATTGTGGAGGAGTAAGGCAAGTTGACACAGCTCAGCAAACATTTTAACCATCTTGCGGCTAAAACTTCGGGAGACTCAAGGAAGTCTCTTGCTATGTGTTCACACGTTCATGCAAACACACAGCAGGGAGTTGGGATACATGTGTGTTCGTGGAGGTTTGGGAAAGCCAGAACAAATGAATGCATATGAATTGAGACTGTAGGGCAAGCTTGTCCTCTTTCTCATATGGAGAAAGACAACAGTTCCAAATTTCAAGGGCTTTCCTGTGCCCAGATTATTATTTACTTAACCATAATTCTCAGCTGTGAATTTTAACTTGTTCTTACAACACCATTTATAATGGACCCTTCCTATTATCTCTCACTCGGCTTCCATCTCTGCCCCACTTGGCTTTGCAAGAGTGAAATAAAGAACTACATTACTTTATCAAAGGGAAGGCAGAAGTCCGTAAAACAGAACTTTGAGTGCCTGCTCTGATCTCCAGCACAGGACAAACTTTTCCATCTCTTACGCAGCATAGAACTTCAGCACTTCCAACTTTGGATTTTCTGTATCTCTGCCTAGTGCGATACAAATGATCATCTGTGTGTGATTCATGTCTTGCTTTCTTTAGCTGTTTAGTGGTCCTTTCTATGACATCAGAGCTAATCCATATTCCTCTGACAACCTCACAGTCACATGCACACAGAAATGTCTTTGTCATGGTCCTTCCTTCGGCTGATGGTATGTGGTCAAGAATGGTTTCGAAGGAATATGGGATTAAAGGCTCCCAGTTCTTACAGTTCTTGATTTTAACCTTGAATTCAGATTCTACACTAAGAGACCCTGTCATGTGAGAGAACTTACTTCTTTATTTGCAACCATATGATGTAGTTATTTCTCAGTTAAGGTGAAGATTAAATGAGATTATTCTAGGCATAGAGCCTAGTACAATGCAAGATACATAGTAAAACCCAGTGACAGTATCTAGTACTATTGCTATTGTCCTAAAAACAACAGTAAAGGTTGATATTCCATTGCCCACATAACTTCTCACCAAAAAAAAAAAAAAAAAAAAAGGCCAAGAATTCAGATGTCAAGTTAGGAAGTAATGCAGATACCAACTCTTCCATTCTGAGATGAGCAATTTGAGGTTCTCAACAAAATGAACAGCTGATTTCTTTAATCTCTCCGCTATATGCAGCCAAAATGATCTACCATATCCTAAACACCATTGGGTGATCTGTATGAATGTTATATTCTGAATAGATATGCTTGGCACTTGATGAAATGTCTATGTCCTATTCCGCATACCCATCCAGTCCTGGCTGCTATGAGCTCAAAGAAATCATGTTCATTTCTAAGGCTCATATTAATTTTAGCTAGAATAAACGGTATTTCAGTAAAGAAAACTAAGATCTGAAGGAGAAAAAAAAAACAATACAAATCTTAGTTTTTGAAACTTAAATTATTTTGAATTAAAATTTTAAATTATTTATTGTTTTGTATGGCACGGACAAGTTTTCTTCTCATTGTGAAATCTATATAGGTCAATACTGGAGTCTCAAATATTTTCTGAACTCATTCAATGACTACAAGTTACCATATGCCTTAGTCATCAGAAGCAAGAAAAGTTGTTTGTTTGGAACACACTCACTTCCAGTGCATGAAAGTTCTTTCTCTTCTACATCCTCCTGCTCCTTGTTGTTTCTTATTTTCTTGATTCTCGCAATTCTAACAGGTGTGAGGTGATATCTCATGGTGGTTTTGATTTACATTTCCCTCATGAATTCTGATGAGCATTTTTTCAACAGACACATGAAAAAATGCTCCCAATACCACAGCTTGCCCCCTCCCACCATCTTCCTCTCCGTTATCCAGCCACAGATGGTAATAGGATGTGGAACCCTGGCCCTCCAGATTCCTTCTTCAGAGCAGCTGCTATCCATTCGGATTGGTTGATGCCTGTGTCATACTAGTTGTTCTCATTTGAATACAAGTCCTATATACAACCATTGACCTTAGATGTTAGGGCAGACAACTGTATCGTGTTCTCTCTCCAGGTCTCTTTCATCTCTACAGACATTATCGTGTGAACTCAACAGGGGATTTATAGATCTGAATTTTCATCAGGTGCTGAATTAAAGCCAGAGAAGTTGTTTTTAAAAAGAGCATCATCATTTGGTTCTCTTTTTCATTGTTATTATCAAACCTAAAGAATAGTCAGCATATGGATCCTAATCTTAGGAATCCTAAGCTTCACCATAATAGTGTCCTATACCACAGGGGTCTAATTGGCCTGAAAGAACCCACTCTGGTTTAAATCTTGAACTGTTAAACAGTTGTAATTTCTGTTACAGTTGTAACAACTGTTACAGTTATAACTTCCAACATGTGGCCCCTTACACGCATTCATACAAATTCCATACCAATGCCCTCACACATGAGTACACACACTCATGCATAATCACACACACACAGTCCCACATGATCACATACATTCATTTAGCCATAATATATTGATTATCCAAGTTTTACTAGAAAAACAGAATCTATGGTCATGTCTAGCATGAATAGAAAATGGTTTGGTGTCCTTTTTCATATGAGTTCATATCACCCTTGGCCTTAGCTTTGTACTTGAACTTTTCACCTGATTCTCCCTAGAAGTTGTTTTCAATTTTATTACCCATGATTTTGTAGAATTTTCAAGTCCTGTGGAATAAGAGAGAGAATGAAAGAGTGAAAACAAAGCTTTAACACACATGGTTGGTCAGCAGCCACTTAACTCTTAGTGTCCTGGAGAGACCGCTTCACTGGGAGTCACAGGTAGCACACACAGCACCGCCACTCTTCGCTAATTTAAAGGTCAGGGTTTCCCATTTCCAGAGTGTTCCCCTCTAACTGCATACTTGTTTGGAGAATCCCTTCCTTTGTTCAACAAACTGCCCTTCAAATTGGTTATAGTCTATAGAACAAAAGTATAAAATAGGTCCTTGCGGATATGATATAGTGAAACATCTTACTTTGGGGGAAAACACTAAGTTTAAAGAGAAATATGCCTATCAGGACCTGAGCAGCCCAGATCCAATGGCTTACTTGCCTCCGAATGGGCTGGGACTGCACCTGGTTAGGACTGAACCATCTGACCCTCTCTCCATGGAGCAGCCCAAGATGGCAGGACCCACCCACGCCTGCTTCTTGACACTGATGTTGTACCTTAACAGACCTGCCCTTGGAATCACAATTCCTCTGTTCATAAGACAAATCAAGAATCCAGTTTGCATGGGGAATAAAGTCTACATTCCCCTCCACTATCAGCATAGGCCCATCTGCCTTAAAGAGGCCAGGCAAAGAAACCCCACTCCTTCTGCACTCAGGGCACACCTCTTTTCCTGGGCCAGTAGAAAAAAGGGAAGCAGCATTGATCCTTTCTTCTGTAGTAGGAGTCTGCCTCCTCGTTGTAAAGGCCCATTCATGTAGAATAAAAGAAACCTAATTGATCTACTTTTGGAATCTGGGGGGGGTGGGGAAGGAGATTAAAAAACAACAACAACAACAACAACAACAACAAAAAGCCAGTAATCTTTGATCCAATTAGCACATCCAATAACTACCTAAGCACACTGCATCAGCTTACCGGGACATTCTAGTTTGTTGTTTCCAAGAAGAGTGATCCTCTAGTTAAGCTCTCTTAAGTTCCTTCCAGGTCTATTTAAGAATCTGTAATTTTATCCCAGTATCCTGCTTTTAAGCCAGGACTTTAGCTCATGGGATAAAGACAAAAATAATTTCTGTAGACAGCATGCCATGGGCAACCCTCATGTCAGGAAAGACAGGGGATCTTCCCATTCGAAGCAAAGGGTCATTTGCTAATGTCTCCATATACATTCACTGTGGGAGGGATTTAAAATAAACGTTGAGAGCGGCTCCCTGATTCTGCTTTCTTCTGGGCGAGAGTCCGAGCTCTTAGAGATTTGTCCATTCTCTTTTCAGACATGGCCTGAGCACAGATCTGCATATAACCAAATAAATGGAGTGATAGCCTCGGGACAGTTCTTCTATCTCTGTGACTCCTTTTTTTCTGATATTGCTTTATTTTTTTCCCCCTTACCATGAAGAAAACATTGTCACTGTTTCATTTAAATATAATTGCTATAAAGGAAGACCGTGCCTCTGCATGATTTGCTCTGAGAAGAGGCATCAGAGTCTGTTTGACAGCTCTTTTTTGTTTTATATTTTGAAGGTTTTATTTATTTCTTTGAGAGAGAGAGAGCATGCATGAGTAGGGGAAGGAGAAGAGGGAGAGAGAGAATCTTAAGTGGACTCTGGTGGGTGCAGAGCTCAATGCAGGACTGAGCCTCAGGACCCTGATTAGGGTCATGACCTAAACTGAAATCAAGAGTCAGCCATTTAACAAACTGTGCCAGGCAGGCACCCCTGTTTGACAACTATTTTAAATATTTCAATTTGGGGGGAGGAAGTCCAAGATGTGCCTCTTATTGATGGGTACCCAGAGGAGAGGACAAGAGAGATGATTCTTCACAAATGAGCAATGAGCATACCTATTGATGGACACTCAGAAAGCACTGGCTGAGCCATAGGCGGGTTAAAAATAGGAAAATTGCTCGGGGCTGGGGTTATTCTTGTAGTAAAAGGGCAGCAGCTCTACTCTTGCAGCTGGAAGGGGACTAGAAACAAGATGGGTTCCTTTATCCAAGGTCCTTCATCAAGGGCTGTCCCCTCTTCTTTACCAACATTCCCCACCCCTTCCTTTTTCTTATGTGAAACAATGCCTAAGGCTACAGATAGGATAGGAGACTCCGGAAGAATCATGAAAGCAAGACTTTATAAAGACAATATTTGCTCAATGACTGGTGATGTTTTTCCAAGGTTAACAGGTCTTTTCATACATATTAGAACATGTCCACATTTCTAAAAGGCTGCAGCTTTTGAGCATAAGAGTGGCACTGCCTTTATAAGGCTGTTGCATCTCATACCAGCCCATACTTGTCTCTTGCTCCATCTGATAACTGGCCAGCAGAGTGGAGCATACTGGAAGAAAACATGGCTGAGAATACAAATTCTGGGGCACAAGAAGTACAGCCCGTCCATGTGACCTGCTTATAGGTGTGCCTGCCTCTTCATTCCCAATGCCCCCTTAATCCTTCAGGGAACTAGAAGAATGCTCGGTACCTGTAGGACCAAATACAGTAAAATGGAAATCAGTCGATCTCCAACCAGGCAACCTGACCATAGTGACAAAGATTTTACACAAAATCCATTGTTTCCCTCCAGTTTCAAGAATGATAAAATAAAGTGGTCAGTCCATTCGTCTTTAGAGCACAAGCCCCCACAGGTGTCTTCTATAGGGCACCAGGGACTTCTTCGTTCTCCCCTTACATCCTGGACTCTCCCGGCACCCCAGCACCTCTTCTTTATTTTATTTTATTTTATTTTATTTTATTTTATTTTATTTTATTTTATTTTATTTATTTGACAGAGAGAGACACACAGCGACAGAGGGAACATAAGCAGGGGGAGTGGGAGGGAGAGAAGCAGGATTCCTGCCCAGCAGGGAGCCCGATGTCGGAGCTCGATCCCAAGACACTGGGATCATGGCCTGAGCCTAAGGCAGATGCTTAACTGTCTGAGCCACTGGCACACCTGTGGCTGCTTTTCTGCTGCATCAGTGGACTTGCATCGCAGCGACAAGTACCAAATAGCCCACAATGCCTAAATATTTATTATCTCACCTTTTAAAGAACAGGTGTGCCGGGGACTGATCTGCAGTTTCACCTTTATATAACCATCTAAGTTTGATGTCTCTCAAAAACAAGGGAGTCCAGAACCTGTAGGATTCATGGAATTTAAAGCCATGATTTGCTTCAACTGCAAGATTCTTTTGTATTTCTCAGATATACCCAGAGAAAAGCTGAGCTTTGCCTTTGGAAATGTATTGTTCCAGAGGAGATTAGGAGTTAAGGACATCTATTACCATCTTCAGATGACTAAGAGTCAGGTAGAAAATGGATAATATGTATACTCTGAAGTCAGAATGTTTTGTAAAACATTTACAAAATTTACAAATGTAAAATGTAAAAAGTAGAACATTTGTAAAACGCTTTGTAAAATCTGAGTGATGTCTTCCTCAATTGAAGGCACTAAAGATGGGGACATGCATCTCTCTCCTTATAGTACATTCATCTGCTTGAAAAAGTTGTACTTAAAATCATTTTTAGTGAGTTGAATCACTTGTATACAGGGAAGAATCTATGTATTTAGTTTCCCTCTTTTTTCTTTTTAAAGATTTACTTATTTATTTGAGAAAGAGAGAGAGAGACAGAGAGACAGAGAGACCTTGAGATCATGACATGAGCCAAAACCAAGAGTCAGGTGTTTAACAGACTGCGCCACCCAGGTTCCCCTCCCTCTTTTTTATGTTATACACGGTATTACTTATTTAATGTTACACTGCAATTCATCACCAACTTAGCTAACTTCAAACAACGCACATTTATTATGTCACTGTTTCTCTGAATCAGGAGATCCCAAAGAGCTTAGTTGGGTTTTCTGCTTCAGGATCTCAGAAGTTGCCATCAAAGTGCTGGGCAAAGGCTGAAGTCTTATCTCAAGGTTTAGCTGGGGAAGGATCCGTCTTCTTCAATGCACATGTGATTGCTGACAGAATTAAGTTCCTTGGGGCCTGTTAGACTGGGACCTTGGTTTCCTGTAGACGACCAGTCTGAAGCTACAATCCCTTCTTTCTTCTATGGTCCTTTGCATAGAGAAGCTTACAGCATAGCAGTCTGCTTTATCAAAGTTACAAATGGGGAGAGTCTCCCAACGAGACAGGTTATCATCTCCTATAGCGTAATTAGGGGGGTGACCTTTCATCACCCTTTCCAAGTTCTGTTAGTTAACGCGGTCACAGTTTTTGCCCATCGTTCAAGGGAAAGGAACACACCAGGGTACAGATCCGGGGAGTTGCAGTACCTGGGGGCCATCTCATCCACCGTCCTAAACATACAATCACATTCTTCTTGCTTCTGCAGACTGACCAGGAATGTCCTCCTGGAGAGAGAAGCAAATGTGAGACTTATAAAAGAAGGCCCAAAGAAACCTATTGATTTTCATGTCCTCTTTGTTCGAGAAAAATGTTTTCAATTTTTAATGATTAAAAAAACAAAAAAAACCCACAATTTTTCTTATAGTGTTAAAGTGTGCCTAGCTGACCTGAATTTGTCCTCCTTAGTTTTCCCATCTTACCACTGTGGATCTGCCCATCTCAGCACTTCACTGATTGACAAACACCAGCTGCACGGCACACCTGGCTCTCTCACCATATTCTGAATTCTTAAGGTCAGAGACTTGGGCTTGATCATGGCAACCTTACCTGGCACAAAATAGACTCTCTGTAAAGTTTTCTGAATGTGTAAATGAATGAACAGATAAATTGCTCAAACTTTACATGTCATTTCCCCTTCCATTCAACCCTTACAGTAACCTAGTAGGATACAGATAGTAATTCCTTTATGTATTTATTTTATATATTCTTCA
The DNA here is from genome assembly GCF_009829155.1 of Mustela erminea. Lineage (NCBI taxonomy): Eukaryota > Metazoa > Chordata > Mammalia > Carnivora > Mustelidae > Mustela > Mustela erminea. The sequence continues at coordinate 51,944,280 of NC_045631.1, read as the reverse complement.
TATAAATTGATATGTATATATTTTTCCAAATACTGCATACTTAAAATGTAGAGCTTACATAGGTTTCTCAAGGCCAGAATTTAAAACCACTGTTTTTGGTTTAAGTTCCTTATTTTTTCCTCGTAGAGCTGCAACCTGATTTTTGAACTTGTCTTTGAAATGTTGACCAACTGACCTTGACTCTAAGGGCAATGCATGTCCAAGCACATGTTCTCCCTCTAAAGTGTGGTATAAAGAAGTAGGCAGGGCCACAGGGCATCTGGCCAAAAAGTTCTTTGATGGAGGTGGGGGGTGGGAAGGGTGGAAGCACTTATGTTTTTTTTTTTAGTCAGAATCCAGAATGTTCTGAAATGTACTAAAAATAAATTTATTTAGGCAGCCCCTTTGCTAGGATAAGGAATGCTGAGTTTTTAAAGAACTTGGGGGAGAATGTTTTGGTGAACTTGTATACTGTACCATAAATATTTTTACTAAAATTATAGAATTGTCTGTTTCCTTTCAAATTGCATCAGGACCCAGGCAAGAGCAATGAGTTTTTAATGTGGAAATTTCGTGCACACGTTTCGGCTTCTTCCTTTTCTTCTTCAACTTTGCCAAGCCTCATTTTCTGTTTGGTAAAGATTGATTTATTAGTGCTTTTTTGGCCTACCTGATGTGTTATGCAATTTCTCAGCAAATTCAGGGACACAACCATCAGTTTGCAAACTTGTTTCGTTATAACCATAAAGAGGTTTATTAGATTCAGTCTGATTTATTTACTATGCTGAATTATTTTTGCTTAGCCCAAAGCCTGAAACCTGATCTTCTCCTTGCCTTCATTTTTTTTTCTTTGAAATTAAAAGAGAGAGAGAGAGAGAGAGAGAGAGAGAGAGAGAGAAGAAAAGAAAAATAAATAAATAATGAGACACAGTGAAACATGTTTTGTTCCTCGGGGTGCAGAATAAAGTTCTCTGATCTACTGTTGTTTGGAAACTATACAATGATAGAAATTGTTGCTTTGGATGCCCCAAGAAAGGAAGATCTTAAAGCTTGATTTGTTTTCTCTCCCAATAAAATATCAGTAACGCAGGAAAGAGGACGCCACAGGATCGTCTGCAAAAGTGAATACGCTCCTCTTGATGACCATAAATGGCAGAGGAAGGTGTTGAAAGGTGTTGCTGCTTTCAAGTGGAAGGAGCGGTGACAAGGTGACAAGGGTCACTGTGCCTGGTCACCACCCAGTGGTTTTCCCTCCTGTGGAGAGACTTCAGATGTGGTTTCAATCCCATTGAGTGTAATTGACACTAATGCGTGTTGGATGAACATCCCAGTCATGGATCCAGCTTCTCCTTCTCTCCAGGCATTGCCAAGAAGAGACACCAGTTCTCCACAGAAGGAGTTTTCTCCAAGTTCTCATCAAACATAATTTCCACTTGTTTTTGAACTGATAAATCCTGAAAGGAGCTTGTGCTGTTCACTTTGGTTTCCTGAGATGACTGTTCAGCTGCACATGTCTTCTGCATCTGTACAACTTGAGCTGTATTTATAATCCAATGTATCATCTCATGTTCAATAGCACATGTTGAGTGAGTCAGGAACCTCCTCATGTTGTTGGGAAAGAAAGAATTTTAAGTTTTTTGATCCATGAAAATCGGGAAGGCCCCTTAAGGACAGCTGTTATGGGCTGAATTGTGCTCCCCACCCCCAACCCCAATTCATATGATGAAGTTCTACCCTCAATATGTCTGAATGTAACTGTATATGGGTACGGGGTTATTTAAAGAAATAAGATCATTGCGATGAGCACTCATCAAATACTGCTGCTATCCTTATAAGAAAAAGGGATTAGGACACAGAAAACACAGAGGGATGGTGGTCATCTCCAAGCCAATGAGACAGGCCTTGGAGGAATGCAACCCTCCAACATCTTGATCTCAGAATTCCAACCTCTAGAACTGTGGGAAATGAATTTCTGTTCTTTAAGCCTCCGAGTCTATAATAATTTGTTATGGAAACACTAGCAAACTAAAAAATACAGGGAGTGAATCTTCTAGTGAAGCTGTCTTCTTCAGGCAAAATGACTCTTTCTGGGTGGAATTCAAGATAGACCTCATTTAGATGTAGCATGTGGCTTCATTTCCCTATAGAATGGCTTATTTGTGTGAGTAACTTGAATGTTAACTCACATGGCCACTCTTGACTCTCTTGTTTATCCTGGCATCAGGACTATGTATTGACTCCTCTTTGGGTGTAAGAAAGCATTCACAAAAGATTTAGAGGACAATTTTCTTTGAAGAGATTATACTGATGAAGGTAAGAACAAGTTGGGTGTAAAAGAACCAATGTGTGAGTACCTACATGGGTAAGCTTAAATCACATTACCTAAAGCCCTTTTTCTTAAATGCAGATGACTACTTGATAGAGTAGAAAAAGCATTATACCGGAAATAGGTAATATCTGGGAAATCTCTTCAAGATTATGAAGATTATGAAATGCTACACATCAGTGCAATCTGATCTTTAGAATAACCTTGGGACATAATGGGGTTGCTATCATCACGGCCATTCTTCATCTAACAAGAGAAAGACTCAAAGAGTTTAAGAGATTTGTAAATAAAATATTTGAACCCCAAATTCAGGTATTCTAATTTAAAGCTTATTTGTTTTCTATCACTCTACACTGGCCCTGGAGAGTTAGTTCACTCAATGAGGAAATGAATGAAAAACAAGTAGCATATATCTGTTAGATAGAAAATGATCATGTTAGATGAGATCACTATTGTTATTATAGCAAAAACCTCAATTAAGAAGCCAGATATGTGTAAATATTTGGTCAGTTATGGTTCATTTATTACTTGATGAGGCATCTTAATTCAAATATTTCTTTTGTTAGGCATGCTTGATAAAAAATCATGGAAAATGCATTACTCTGTTTTATTAAATAGTAAGTGTGATATACTTCATTTGTATTTTATTATATTTATTAATTATGATGAATTTCATTTTTAGGTTTGCGTTGTAGGATAGACCCTTATGCAAAAGTATGAGACAGTTGGAACCCTCTTCTGACCTAGAGTTCTACCTGAATTAAGCCTCTTTGATTTAAGAAAATTAGCAAATGCTGTGCAGGCACTTTGCTGTCAGTGAAGTTTAAGATTAATTTTCCCATTTAATGGGAATATATTGAGAACTTATTATGTGTCTGGGCCTATCATAGACAACAGAAAACTGTATAACAAAAATAATATCCGAGGAAGTTGAATGTGGTACAGTGAGAAATATGTATGGAAGGATGAGATAAGGAGAATTCATTATGGGGTCTTGTGTAATTTGGGTTTGATATGCACATGATCATAATAACATTTTTCTTTTTTCTTTTTTTTTTTTTTTTAAAGATTTTATTTATTTATTTGAGAGAGAAACAGTGAGAGAGAGCATGAGCAAGGAGAAGGTCAGAGAGCGAAGCAGACTCCCCATGGAGCTGGGAGCCTGATGCGGGACTCGATCCCGGGACTCCGGGATCATGACCTGAGCCGAAGGCAGTCGTCCAACCAACTGAGCCACCCAGGCGTCCCATAATAACATTTTTCTGACATTTGAAGAAAATCTCTTATACACAGCATAGAACTATGTCATATTTGTAAACCCATTCTAACAAGTTCTGTCTTTCAAAGGTTATATTTAGACATTTACATTTAATGCAATTGTTGATACACTTTGAGTTAAGCCTGCCATTTTTAATTGTTTTCTGTTTCTTCCCTCTGTTTCCCGCCCTCCTTCTTTGTCCTTTCTTACTTTCTATTAGGTTATTTGAATTCTTTCCATTTTTTGTATTCCATTTTAATGTATCTACTGAGATTTTGATTATACCTATTTGTAGGGTTATTTTAGTGATTATCTGAAGGATTACAGTATACATACTTACCTTTTGTCTGTGTACTTACAATCAAAATTCTACCACTTCAATTTGAATAGGGAAACCTTATTATCTTAAAGGTTTTGTGGTATGGTTGTCATATGTTACCTTCACATATTTCAAAAGCCCCATCAGACATTATTACAATTTTGTTTTCAACTACTAAATCTATTTTAAAGAACTCAAGAAGATAAGCATAATCTATTCTTTTTACCCAGATATTCATTTCCCATGTCTGTTTCTCTTCCTTTGTTCCTGATGTTCCAAATTTCTGCCTAGTGTCATTTTCCTTTAGTTTAAAGAACTCAATTTAGCAAATATTTTAGAACAGACAGTGTGTCTCTTAGTTTTCCTTCATCTAAGACTGCCTTTATTTCACTTCATTATTAAAGGATATTTTTGCTAAATAAAGATTCAGGGTTGAAAATTATTTTCTTTCATCATTTAAAAATATTATGTTATTTCTTTTTGGTCTTTATGGTACCTGATGAGAAATCTACAGGAACTGAATTGTTGTTCCTCATAGATAATGCAGTTTTGCTCTAAATTCTTTTAATATTTTGTTTTTGCCTTTAGACTTCAGTAGCTTAATTATGATGAATGTGGACATGAGTTTCTTTCTTCAAGTTTATCCTTTTAGCGAGTCAACTCAGCTTCTTGAAACTGTGGGATTATTTTTGCCAAAATGAGACATTTTTAGCTATTATTTCTTTAAATATATTTTTCTGACATTGCCTTCTTTCTCGTCTCTTTCTGATAAGCTGATGACATGAATACTAGACTCTTTGTTATTGTCCTACATTTTCTCAATCCTTGTTCTCTCTGATATTAAGATCGAATATATCTTATTGGTTTGTTTTCAAATTCACTGACTCTTTCCTCTGTCATTTCCAAACTGCCATTGAACCATCCACTGAGCTGTGTTGCATTATTGTTGGTTTTTTTTTTTTTCATTTTAGTTACTGTGAATTTTCCAGTTTTAAAATTTCCACTTGGTTCTTCTGTATATCTTCTATTCCTTCACTAAGACTTTATATTTCTATTTGTTTCAGAGTGTTTGTGTTTATTACAATATTTGTTTGTACAGCATTTGTACAACTGGTTTAAAAAATTTGTCAGATAATTCCAATATCTGTATTATCTTAATTATATCTTCATCTCTCAGTTATCTTCTCCCATGTTAGTTGAGATTTTCCAAATTGGAATATGCTGAGTTACTTGGAATTATATGCTATTAATTTTGAATAGTATATAGTAAGACCCTGCATCTTTTTCCAATTCTATGGAAAAAGTTGATATTTTTGTTTTAGTAGGAAATTAACCTTGTTAGATTCAAGCTGAAAATTCTAACCCATCTATATATAGGCTTTGGTTCCAAAGTGAATTTGGTTTTCAAAGTCTTCAAAATGCACTTTGGATATGTCCCTTGTGTGTTGTGGCCTGCTGTTGGCTCAGTTCTCAGAGTGCCCTATGACTAGGATAAGTTCTATGAAAACAAGTCATGGTTATCCCAAACAGTTCACAAACAGTTTTATGGGGTCACTCTCCTGAACTTTAACCTATCTGTGATCTCTACTCTCATCCTCCCTACTTTGTTTTTGTTTATTGCCTCCACCCTCTTGGGATCATGGTCTACTAATCAAAGAGAAAAATTCCCTTCTCCTAGAATTTTGGTTCTTACTGGGTTTTACTGTTATGAACATATCGGATTCTTCAGGGTTGAAATATAGAAGAATGAGTGCCTGGGTGGCTCAGTTGGTTGAGTGACTGGCTTTGGCTCAGGTCATGATCCCAGAGTCCTGGGATCGAGTCCCACATCAGGCTCCCAGTTCCATGGGGAGTCTGCTTCTCCATCTGACCTCCCCTCTCATGCTCTCACACTCTGTCTCTCTCTCTCAAATAAATAAATAAAGTCTTAAAAAAAAAAAGAAAAGAAATGTAAAAGAATGAAGGAAAGCAGAAATAAAAACAGAGAGTGATTTCCATACTCTCACAGTCAATTCTCCTTCCTGGAGACAGACCTGGAGGGTGTCTACTCTAACCTCTCTGTCTGTGTCAATGCCTACTCTGGTTTTCACACCCAAGTTCATTCAGGTCAGAGGATTGTTAAGGAAAACATTCATAAATTCACTATAAGCTCAATGGTACACTGAACTCTTGTTGTCCCTCCCCCAATTTACCTTCTACTGACTTTTCATAGTTTTCAGAGAGTGACTCTCTATATATAATCTGTTCCAGGTTTGTGTCTACAGTAACTGTAAGAAACAGAGTGTTATATACTTACTCCATCTTACCTGGAACTAGAAACTTAGTAGAGATTTAAATAGATTTCTAATTATTTTGTGTTTGGAGGTGACTTATTTAATATTGTATTGAGTCTGTACAATGGAGCTGCTTTGTTTACACTAGTCACATAAATATTAGTGATCATGACATATATCACATGGCTATGAGATAAAAAAAAAATAGCAGACATTGTCAACGCTATCCTTGTATAACTTCGACATTCACTTTATTATCACTGTAAACACCTGAGATTTTCTGCTCAAAGGTTATATTCAGCTGGCACATCAGGCAAGCTAGGAGGGCCAGAAGGATAAATGTCTCCAGAATGAGACTTCAAATAATGACAAAAGTTATTGTATAAATACCCAGAGCTCCCTCTTTCCTTGGGGGGCCAGTTCTGAAGTATTCTAAACCAGTCTCCTGGAATTCTCCAGCAGGACTGAAATCACATGCCTATAGTGATAACAAGCTTAGTAACATATCCTTGATTGGTTTTTTCTTTCTTTCTATTTCTCATTGTCTCTTCCCACCAGTCTTTGCTAGGAACACCTCCCAAATAAAACACTTTTACTCAAAACCTTGTCTTGGGAAACTTTATCTTCTGTGGAAAGAAGAAGATCCAAACTATGACTAAGTTTAATAGGCTTTTTAAAGGAAATTTTCTGTATAAATTCAAACCAGTTTTGGTTACAGTATAATAAATAGCTCAGATAAAATAAGTGGGTAGTCTTCATGGAACATGGGGAAATCCTTACTTCACAGATCTTAAGAAGTTTCAGTGACAATGAGAATTTTATAAATAAATAGAATATGAAATAATTCTGCTCTTATCAGAAAGAAATGAATAAATTCTGATATATTATATCCTGATATCTATCCTAGTGTATGTCAACACACCAGTATATTGATTTAAAAATCCATTTATCATAGATGTATTAGTAGTAGAATTCTCATTTGGCACAAAAGAATCCCAGATTTGATTCCAGACCTGGTGACAAAATAGCACTGTGTGATAGGGCATCTGAAGATTTACAAGTCAAACACACTGTTTAGTTGCCTGTCTTCCGGTATGCTCTTTATTTCTAAGGGATTCATTTTATTCATTTGTAAATTCAGGATGCTGGACTTAAAATTCTGTAGTGTTTGTCTCATGGATTTCTAGTGGGTTTATGCATGGATTTCTATTAGTGAACTGCACTGAAATTATTGGGTACCTCAATGTCTATGACTACCAACAATTAACAAGCACTAGAATTACTGAAAACCTTATCATTCTTTTATTCTGTGAGGCTGTCCAAGATGAAGAAGAAATTATTTTGCAAAATTACCCAAAAACAAGTATGAAGGCAGAATTTTACGGATGAAAGTACACTTAAGGAATAAGATTATAGGGATGAGACCAAGTCAAAGACAATGTAGGATGGCCAAAAAGAGACGAACAAAGAAACAAACAAACACTCCATGCAAAGGTTGTAAAATATCTTCTTATGAACATTTCCTTTGGTTTATTTAAGGTGATTTTGCAGAAAGAGCCTGTAAAGCATGTGACAGTTTATAAATGACTCAGCCACAGGCAATTTCCATAGATAATTTATTATTATTTTTTTTTTTGCTAATGAGTGAATAGTGAGTAAAGCCGTTGAGGTGATCACATCTGCTAAATAGTCTAGGTGCAAGAGCCGAAAAGAAGAGGGAATGTAATGTGGGAGTTGTTGAGCAAAAGGGGCAAGTAGTACGATGTTTCAAGAAGAGAGCATGTGCACCAAGTGAGAGAGACCATGAAGGCTAGTATGACTTTTCATGGTAGGCAACGCAAAAATCCATAGAATATGCGGTCAGAGGGTAGGCAGGAGCTGAATCATGATGGTAGGACCTCGCAATTCAAGGTTTTATTCCAATTCCCATTGGGGAACATTGAGAGTATTTCAGGCAAGGATAGAAATGATCAAATATTTTAAAACTCACTCTCAAGACTCCATAAACAACAATGCATTGAGTACCTGATCTGTGTAAGACTGTGTTAACTTCTTGGAATGCAGAGATGAATTAAGAGGTTCACAGTTGAAAGGGCAAAGCCGAGGTGTGATTATACAATTACAATTTTGGAAAAGGACTTGCTAAAGCATGTAAATAATTACCCTTAAAACAAATCCCTTCTTCAATGATTTATGGGTGTGTCACTCATTTCCCTAACACCAGAACCATCTTTATTTTAAATACTCTGCATGATACCACAATAGAATCTTGGTTGGGATTTAGGGAAGATACAAGAAAACAAAACAACAAGCAGTTAAGGTCTCAGATTCATTCACTCCTTTTTCTTCCTTCTGAGACATGAGCATGGAAATTTAAGAGTTCATTATATCCTAGTTGGAACAGCAGTAGTGGTCTATAAATAATAATAATAGTAATCACCCCCTGTTCATTTGTATTGTGCTGTTTATATAATATTGTTATGTATATCCTTTTTAGTTACTCTTTTTCTTTTCAATCCTGCATGGTGAAATAATGTAAGCAGACATTTAACCCTATTTCACTAATTAATATATAGACAGCAAAAGGAAACTTTATATATTTTTTTGAGATTTATTTCCTTATTTGAGAAAGAGAGAGAGAGCAGGAGGGAGGGCAGGGGGAGAGGGAGAGAGAGACAATTTCAAGCTGACCCCTGCTGAGAGCAGAGCCCAGTATGGGACTGGATTTCCAGGTCATGAGATCACGAACCGAGCTGAAACCAAGAGTTAGACTTGCAACTGACTGAACCACCCAGGCTCCTCAAAAGGAAACTTTTTAAAAGAAAACCCCAGGGTAAGAAATGAATTTTGCTTTGTAACATGGTAGTCACATATATGGCTAAATATTGTATAATATATATGAAAAAGTTTTCAGGAGATAGTACTTATCCTTACAAAGCACTCTTCTATTATATATCTATTGTATATTATAGTATTCTCTTCCATTTTAAAAATGCTGATCACGACCAACCAAATTGATAGGTTGCATCCCACAGTTTGGAAAACGTCAGAGCAAATGTTTGCCCAAGATCACACAGCTAGTAAATTGAGTGTCTGAAGTTTAAATTTGTGTCTTTGCATTCCCAATCTGATGTTCTTTTCATATAACTGACATCTCTCATTCTTTATTTTATGCACTCCAATCCAACCAGCAGACTTTGGCCATGTTTGTGTTTTCTAAGATACAACAGATAATTTTAGTTCTTTTTTTTAAAGGAAAAAAAAATTCTTAGTGGAGTCCCCATGCCTTTTGGATGCAGATACACAGACCCTCATTTTAATCTTTAATAACAGATCTGTTTTTTAGAAGTAGAATAGAAATTTGTGTCTGTAGATTTCAAGCAGGTTTGTGAAAGAGATTCCCGGCATCAGTGACCCTTCGCCCCTGAGTTCTATGCCTGTTCTCAAATCTCCCTCATGCCTGTTTGATACATTATGTACAACATGTTTCTTGCCATTCCCTGAAGACATCAAACGTGTCCCTACTCTAGTCACATTAATTGTCATGTTCCTTTTGCTGGAAATATCTCATTATCACATCCCATCAACTACCACCATAGTCAGTAATTATCTACCTCTCCGTTTTCTCTGTGATGTAGAAATTAGTTGCTTTGGCTTAAAGTTACAATTAATATATTTCAGAACACGAAATTACATGGCACGGGAGCAATGGGGGCAGAGAAATATGAATACATAAGCAAGGTCACTGAATGAGTGTCAGTTTGTCAAGGTAAAAAGAATAGTTTTCTCTTTAAGTGCCTGATTGTTCCAGAACATGAAAAATGATAATGAGGAACAAAGCATGAATGGATATAGAAAGTTGGAAAAAGATGTGTTAAGGGGTGCCTGGTTAGCTTAGTCAATTAAGCATCTAACTCTTGATTTCTACTCAGGTCATGACCTCAAGATTGTGAGATCAAGCCCTGCATTGGGCTCTGCATTCAGCAGGGAGTCTGCTTTAAGGATCTCTCTCCTCCTCTTCCCCAGCTTGTGCACATGCTCTCTCTCTCTCTCTCTCTAAAATAAATAAATAAATATTTTTTATAAAAGTGTGTTAAAATTTGGCCCAAATTGATCCCATTTAATGGGTTTATTTAAAAGAGGAGAAAAAGCTGGTGATGCTTAATATACTTAATATAAGTATATTAAAGCGAAATTCAAGCAATTTTCAATGCTCAGTTAAAATGATAAATTCTTCTTAAAGCTCTTCACAAGGGGGTGTAACAAGTTGAGTTTACTTCTCTAGTTTTACTGAGAAATAATTGACCTGCATCCCTGTGTACATTTAAGGTACACAACACGATAGTTTGGTTTATATATATTGTGAAATGATTAATACAATACGGTCAGCTAACGTCCATCTTCTCATGTAGACAGATATAAGAAAAAAGGAAGGAAGAAGAAAGGAAAAAAAGGAAAAAGCATACCTCTTTGTGATAAGAACTCTTAGGATTTACTCTTGCTCTCTCTTTAAAGATATTTATTTATTTAAGAGAGGAGGGGAGGAGCAGAGGGAGCAAGAGAGAGACTCTCAGGTCAACTCCATGCTGAGCATGAAGCCTGACATGGGTCTCAATCTCATGACCTTGAGATCATGACCTGACCTGGAATCAATAGTTGGACACCTAACAGACTGAACCACCCAGGCACCCCAGGATTTACGCTCTTAATATGTTTCCTACCTGTCACAGAGCTGTGTTAACTATAGTCAGCATGTTGTACATTACATCCCTAGTGCTTACCTATCATATAGCTACAAGTTCACATCTGTGGACTACCTGCCTTCGGGAACCACAAGTCTTTTTTCTGTGATTTGTTTTGTTTTGTTTTGTTCCTTTGTATTTTAGATTCCACGTGTGACATCAGTGACATCATACAATATTGGTCTTTCTCTGACTTATTTCACTTATCATAATGCCTTTGAGGTTCATCCATGTTGCACAAATGGTAGCCCTTCCTTGGTTTTTATGGCTGAATCATATCCCAGTGTGTGTGACTTACGTATCTCACAACTTCTTTATCCACTCACCCATCAGTGGATACTTAGGTTGTTTCCATGTCTTGGCTATTATAAAGAATGCTGCCATGAACGTGGTGATTCAAATAGGTATCTTTTTTTTTTTTGAGGTAGTGTTTTTGTTTCCTTTAGATATATTTCGGGAAATGGAGTTGCTGGATCCTATTTTTAATTTCTTGAGGACCCTCCAAACTATTTTTCATAGTGGCTGTGCCAATTTACAATTTTGCCATCAGTGCACAAGGGTTCCCTTTCCTCCAGTCCCGTGCTAGCATTTGTTATCTCTTATCTTTTTGATGATAGCCATTCCATCAGGCATGAGGCAGTATCTCATTGTAGTTGTAATGTGCATTTCCATAATGAGTGGTAATGTTGAGCATCCTTTCACGCACCTGTTGGCTTTTCACATGTCCTCTTTGGAGAAATGTCTCTTCAGGTACTTTGTCCATTTTTTTTTTTTTAATTTTTAACTGGGTTATTTGGGAGGTATTGTTTGTTTACTTGCTTGTTTGCTATTGAGTTGTGGGCGTTCTTTATATATATATTGGATATTATCCTCTTATCAGATTTGGGGCTTGCCAATACTTTTTCTCATTTCTCCATTTCACTTTGTTATTAGTTTCTTTTGTTCTACAGAAGCTTTTTAGTTTGATGTAGTCCCACTAGTACAATTTTTGTATTTGCTGCATCTGTTTTCAGTGTCATATCCAAAAAAATTATTACCAAGACTCATGTCAAGGAAATTTGTACCTATGTTTTCTTCCAGGAGTTTTATGGTGTCAGGTCTTACACTTAAGTCTTTAATTAATTTTCAGTTATTTTTTTTTTATTTTTTGTCTGTATAATCTGCCCAGATAACAAAAATTCCATATCTTATTATAATTACCTGTGATTTGTGTTCACTTTATCATGCTTTTAATTATTTTTAAGAATATTCCTACTTGTGATAAAGTTACAACCATTTCCTTATTATATTAATTTTAAAATAGTTTAATGTCATTTTATTTTGGTTAAATAAATAACCGATTATTTTTTCTCTGGTCTCCCACGAGCCTGTCACAACCAAATGACAAAATCTCCTGCATTAACAGATTTAATTTTGTCTCTCAAATTCAGACCCTAAAATTAGGGGACAAACTCAGGACCTCTTTTACACCTGAAACTCTATTTAGGATTTCTTAGAGGACCCTAGAAAATCACAGTGATTTTTTTTTCCTTCATCTAACAAAATGATAAATGCTAGATGTAATTATGATTGTCTCATATGCTCCATATACTTCTTAAATTAACTCAACACTCTTATAAAAACTGCATAGGAAGAACTGTCCGATCAGAAACGATGTTCAGCCTTTTCTAGATTAAGCCAATGTAGCTAAAATGTGACTGATTTATATATCTGATATATATAGTATGTATTAGGGTAAAGCCCTAGGTATTTTTCAATGCTTTCACTGTTCATAATAAATATTCTTTTAAAAAAGTTTTTATTTAGGGGTACCTAGGTGGCTCAGTGGGTTAAAGCCTATTCCTTCAGCTCAGGTCATGATCCCGGTGTCCTGGGATGGAGCCCCACATCAGGATCTCTGCTCAGCGGGGAGCCTGCTTCCTCCTCTCTCTCTGTCTGCCTCTCTGCCTACTTGTGATTTCTGTCTATCAAATAAATAAATAAAATCTTTTTTAAAAATCAGTTTTTATTGAAATTCGTTAGTTAACATATAGTATATTAGTTTCAGGTAAAAAATTTAGTGATACAACACTTCCATATGTTACGTGGTATTCATCACAAGTACACTCCTTAATCCCCTCACCTATTTAACCCATCCCTTCACTCACCTCCCCTCTGGTAACCATCAGTTTTTCTCTATAGTTAAGAGTTAGTTTCTTAATTTTCTTCTTTCTCTCTCTTTTTTTCCCCATGCTTTGTTTGTTTTGCTTCTTAAATTCCCATATTCTGTTCATAATGTATTCTCATCATCAAGGACAATGTTGACTACTCTCTATAAAATATTTTGTAACATACTCCAATAGAATTTCACCTCCATCATTTTATTTTTGGATACATAGTAAATTAGCCACTACCTTTCATCTCATTATCAAGTTGGTTTAAGTTGTGCAACCAGGATCACACAGGAGTGCCATGTTTGAGAATGAGTCTCATTTAGTCAGGTCTGAAAAGCTCAGTATTTAGGAGTAAGGATTGACTTTGTATGCGGAATCAATGCCTATAACATTTTTCCAAGAACACAGACCTGGGCTTGCCTCACAGGTAGGAAAGGAACCACTTCCTGGAAGGTTGGGAACTTTAGAAGAATTTGTAGACCGTAAGAAGAGAGAAATCCACCCAAATTCATAAGCTCTGTGAGTGAAATTTGGTGGAGCAAATGCCTTGGGCTAGGTTTCCTAGCCTCAGAATAGAGAAGTAAATGAGAGAGGTTTTTTTAAAAGTCTAATTGGGATTCTGTGTGAAAATTTCCAAACAGAAGTAAATTCTCTGGCAATTGTGTTTACTAAATATTATACATTTCTATATTTTCGCTGTGAATTCAAGGAGAGTTACACGGTTGGTTTATATTCTTGCTACAGGCCAAATGTAGCAAAAAAGCCTTTCTTGGTCAGGAGAACAAGCTTTGAAGATTATTTATGATCACAGGAGCTAGGTGGGCAATGGGGAATGCTAGAAAAATAACCCAAATAATAAAAAAAAAAATCCAAAACTTAAAAAAAGGGCAAACGAGATAGAAGTGCTGGGCTTAACTTTCTATTGTCTGCTTATTTTGTACAGGCAGAGAGGAAGGTGTAGATTTTTGTCCAGTAAAGACACAAGTGGCTTCTGACCAATGAAATGGTAATCTCTGAAGGTATATTACACAGTATGGCATTAACCAGTTTTGTCTCTCATGCAACAACCTTTACTTTCTTTTATGAAATTTTATATACTTATGTGTGCACAAATGCACATGCACACATGAGTCTCTACCTTAAATCAGTTACAGCATCCCATCTGTGTTACCCATTAGTTAATAGTGAATAAGTTGGTTAATAATAAGTTAACGTTAAATAAAATCCTTGATATGTGTTTATATCTGGCCCTTTTTTAGTGAATGAAGACAGACTATGTGTCATGGAATTAGTTCACTTCTTTATCTATGAGGGTGGACTTCTTGTTCTCCATAGAATAAAAGCTTTATGTCAGAGATGAGGGAGTAAAGATATGTGGTTTACTAAGTACCAGGAAACAGGTCAGTAATGGAAGAAGAGAGTGGAGACAGTAAAGAGGATTCAGTACAGAGGGAAGATTTTTTTGTTTGTTTCTTAAAAAAAAAGAATGGATGTATGGATTGACATGTTAGTGGCTAGGTAGGAAGACCAGGTAAAGATTTGTAGACATAGGAGTTAGAGAAGGAAATTGTCATAGATGTGAATAGAAATGGCCTAGAACCAAAAACTTTGGTATACCTTGAATGGAAGACTGAAGCTGTATGGAAGCAGTGTACAGAGGACTGATGTGGAAGTGAAAGGAATTATGGAGGGGAGTAATACCGAGAAAATGAAATTGTGGCAATCAGCTTGATAGTAGATTTTCTCCAGCCACCCACTACCATTCAAATAGAAAAACAATAAAAACAAGGATTTTTATTTTCCACATTGATAAATTGGAAAATTACACAGGAGGTTATGGGAACAGCAGTCACTTCGAATTTAAAGGTTATCCATCAGAAGCATGAGAGAATTTAACGTTGGGGAGCTATGAATTGAAATATTAGAATTTAAGGCAAGAATATGGCAAATCTAGAAGTCAATCATGGTGGTGAGGAAGTTGTTGAAAGGAAAGGTGATGTAAATGAAGTAAAAATTTAAGGAAATATAAAAGTATTATGTTGAATATGAAAATTACATTGATATAGACATCATCTACTCAAAGTTGGGACCATAGGATCTACTAAAAGTTGGGTGATTTTAGTCACCCTTGAAAATAAAGTAAATGATTTTATTAGTAAAGAATTTGACAAATATTCATAAAGAAAATTTGAGAGAAGTTTTGATGAATAATTTGGTGCATAAAGGAAAAGAAGTCTTTTTTTGTTTTGTTTTGTTTTGTTTTCAAGAATACATAAGGATAGACTGAAAGTCTCAAGAGTAGAGAAAACGTACCCTAACTTTGGACCATGTGCGTCCCATGCTGTGTGAATAAAGAACCACGAGTTAGATGGGACTCCCTAAAAAGTGGGATCCATAGGAAGGATCCAGGTTTCAGTTAGGTTCAAAAAAGAGGATGAAGCAGATTGTAAAGAAGTAGATCTTATGAAGTAGTTTGTTTACATTAAACAAGGACTTTAGAAGTTCGGAGGTCCTACAAATTCCATGGTTTAAATCCTTAGTTTTTATTTACCAGCCAGTGAACATTTCTTTACTCTTGAGCTTTCTTTATCTCTTCACAAAGAAAAGGGTGATCACAACTTTCACTTCATTTAAAATACTTACCCAGCACTTGATGACACGTGATTAGTGATCTGAAATTGTTAGGTAGTATTTATACCACACAAAGGAGATCAGTAGAGGGCCACCTAGCCAATGAGAAACATAGAACCAAATGAGGAAAAGAAAATAAAAGAGAATGATGGATGGCTAAAGTGTAATGCATTGTGGGAAAAGGGGCTATTTTAAGAAACAGATAACATGGACCAGAACTGAGCATTGCCACTGAGGATGTGATCGAGTGGGAGGTTGGAAGAAATGTTTTTGAAACAGGAGCAATAATGATGAGGGAGCAGAAGGCAAGCTGAAAGCAAACACAAGCTGACACCATGCAACCCACCCACCTCCTCCCTGTCCCCCAGCTGGGATATGTGTGACATTCTCAGGCACTCCTGCCTGCCCTAAAACTAAGAAAAGGGAAAAACAAATGGCTGAATAATAAAGATTACAGTCCAGCAAGACCTGAGTCTCCCTCAGTTTACAAATGTGTTAGTGATTTACAAGAAAAAAGCATTCTTATCAATAACTTAACTTCCGGAAGGAAACTCCCAACTCTCTGAATGTTAATGCTTTGCAAGAGGGAAAAACAACCTTAATTCAACAATGGCAAGGCCTCCAGTATCTTATACTGGAGTATCTTATACTCTAGAGTATAAGATACTCCAGTATCTTATATTGCCCTCTTTAGCATTCAAAAATTCTTTTGAAAACCTCCTTTTTTCCTTACCTTCAATTCCCAAGTATGTAATCAGTCACTCCTCACTGCCCCTTCCCCCCATCCCACCACCCTGCAGCTCTTTCTGCCCATGGTCTCCTCCCTGTGCTTTAATAAAATCACCTTTTGCACCAAAGATATCTCAAGAATTCTTTCCTGGCCATTGTCTCTGGACCTCCTCTACATTCAAAACTACATCAATAGGATTTGGCAAATAGCTGTGTGTGGTTATGTGGAAGAGTGGAGATAAAGGAAGATGTCCAGGCTTTAAGGCTCTCTGCCTAGAACTGACAAAAGAAACAAATTTAAGAGGCTGCTCAACCCGAGAAAGGGGCATGGAGATTCAGGGACTACTTCTGTTTAAAATATAGTGACACGGTTATGTTAGTGATTATGTTAGTCAGATACTCAAGAGAAAATACTCTCTGGGCAGTTGGTCTCAGAAGTTACCTTGTGGGAGAAAGTTGGGAAATATGAGGCCAGAGATTAAGGGTTGTTCCACTTTCACCACCTATGTACCCAGGAAGATTGTATCTCCCAGTCTTCCCTTGCATTGTGCTGGTAGCCATCTGACCTGTTTGACAATAGAATGGGACAGGTATGAGGCACACCATTTCCAGGCATGTCCTTAAAACTCATGTATCATTCCACTTCTTTCTCTTCCCCCGCCTTTTGAATGACTAAAATTGAGGCGAGGTGACCAAAAAGCCCATATCCTTGAGTCACGTTCAGGGACAAAGACACCTTCAGTAAGGACTATGATATAAGCAAGCAAACAAACTTTTATTGCTTTAAGCCAATGATATTTGGGTGTTTATTTCTACTTGCCCTACAGTGACTAATAACATAGTCAAGACTGGAGATCTACACAACCATTTTCTAGTCAATTACATAAAAAATGTATTAGCTGGCTGCATCTGAATTACTTGGGACAGGGTGCTTTTGAAACTGCATATTCTTGGTCCTAAACTAGACCTGCTGGTATTAGAAGTTCCAGGGAGAGGCCCCTGAAATTTTATTTTAACAAGCAGCCTATGTTATTCTGAGGTTAACAAAGAATTTATCTAGGAAGATAAGGGAAGATATTAACTAGAATAGAATATCAAGAGAAAGGAAGAGAGAAATGAAGGTGGAGCTGAGGGTTAAGGGCCAAGGTAAAGAACAGGGAGAATAGGGGCATCTGGGTGGCTCAGTGGGTTAAAGCCTCTGCCTTCAGGTCAGAGTCCCAGGGTTCTGGGATCGAGCCCCGCATTGGGCTCTCTGCTCAGCGAGAAGCCTACTACCTCCTTTCTCTCTCTTTCTGCCTGCCTCTCCACCTACTTGAGATCTGTCTGTCAAATAAATAAATAAATAAATAAGCTTAAAAAACAACAACAACAAAGAATTGGGAGACTACCCGCATCTATGCAGTGTAAGGAGGAAAATCGCTAGAGATAATGAAAAAAAATTATTATAATAACAAAGTTAATAAGGAAAGTAGAAGACTATGGAAGAGAGAATTTTAAGGATCCATGGATGGTCCATAATGTCAAATGTTTTAAGAGAAGTGCTTCTCAAACATTAGTGTGTATATGAATCACCAGAATATATTGAAAACCACAGAGTCTAATTCAGTAGGTCTGAGGTGAGGCCAGAGATCCTGCATTTCTACCAAGATCCAAGGTGATATAGATGCCACAGGTCCACAGACCACACTTTGTAGCAAGACTTTATAGCAATTGATGGTAGCCAATGAAGAATGAGGTATTGGATTTTCTAACCAAGAAGTCAATGGTGACTTTTAATGAAGAAATTTTTAAGATGGTAAAGAAATAAGCCAGATGGTATGCTTTTAAGGAGTGTGTAGTTATTAATAAAATGGAGACATTAATCTTAGACTGTACTTTCTTTAAAGAAAATGGAAGCTAATGAGAAGCAGTAGAAGCACATGAAGGTAGGAAGTTTCTAAACAGGAAAATTATTTAATATAAAGAATATTGTGGGCTGAGACAAAGTAGTCCTTGCTAATAAAAAGGAAATAAAATCTATATTTACCATGTAATGCTTAGAAAGATATAGATTCAATTTTCTTTCCTTAATAAAGTAAAAAATCAGTAACACTTCCCCCATATTATGAAGACCTTAAAATACTTAACCGTTATGATATTATTTCCATCTTACATATCATTGTTTTCTAGTACTTTATTTGAACATTGCTTTCTTTATCTATTAAATTATTTGTGGTCATTGATGTTTTATATGAACATTGTCTAGATTTATCCACATGTTTACCAATTCCTTTCCTCACCTTCTTGATAATTTTTTTTTTTCCCCAGGTGGGAAAACATCCTTCTTCCTGAGCAGTCTTGTTGTTCAAAATGTGGTGACTGGATCAAGGCTTGAGAGCTTAGTAGAAATGTAGAACCTCAGGATCTAGACAAAGTGAATCAGAATTTGCATATTGACAAGATTCCTAGGTGACTTCTGGCGCATTAAAGTTTGAGAAGTTCTAAGTGGGACCTGAGATGCTACATTTCTGACACCTTCCAAGTAATGCTCATGCTGCTGGCTGGTCCAAGAGATATTTCACAGCAAGATTTGAGGTTCAGTTAGTATTATTTACTGGTAATAAATAACTTCAGGTTTTGATATCTGAAAATGTCTTTATTTTATGTCATCTTGGGAATTTTTGTTTAGTATGATGTACAATGTGAGGTAGAGAGTTCTTTTTTCTTTCTTTTGGGAGATGTCCCTATTTTCTTATTTTACTTGTTTTTGTTGAGAAATTTGCTATTCCGACAATTAATTGGGCTTCCTCTGTAGGTTACTTGTTTGTTTGTTTTCTCTTAATGTTTTAAAAATGTTTTCTTTGCCTTTGAAGTTGTGTAGTTTCTTGACTAATGTTTTGCAAATTTCTTTTTAAAAAAATACTGCTTCAAATATATATTTGAGTGAGTAATCTGAGGACCTGAGCCTTCAAATAATTCTGGAACATTCTCAGTTATTTCTCTCTGTGAATATTTCTTACCCCATGCTTTCCCTGGTGTCTCCTTTTGGAATACCTTTCGAACATCTGACGGGTCTTCTCTATGTTGCTTAAACTTTCTTTCTTATTTTATTGGTTTTACTTATTTGTATTGTATTCTGAATAATTTCTTGATATGCCTTCCCATTCATTAATATTCTCTTCAGCTGTGCTTCACCTTCTGTTTAACATTTACACTGAATTTAATTCCAATGCCCATATAACTGTGGTTTCCATTGATATATATCTCCCTAGATCTTTATCTTTTTTCAATACTATAACATTGTTTCATATATTCTGGCCCATTTTCAAATAAAATTTTTCTAAATGCATTTATTTTTAAGTCTGCCTCCAAAAAGTTCTCTGTTGAATATTCTTGAAAGTCTAACTTGTTATTTGTTAGGATCTTGCTTATGGGGACTTGTTTCCTGGAGCAGTACTTCACAAACTTTAATATATATCTGAATGATATGCACATGTTATAAAATCATATGTTTTGATTCACTTCATCTAAGGAAAGGCCTGAGATTCTTTGTTTTTAACAAGCTCCCAAGAGATTTTCACGCTCTTGGTCTACATGCCAGTCTTTAAACAGGAAGTCTTAGGAGTATTTTATTATTTTCTTTTATTTACTTATGTCTGAGGGGGATTTATGTGGAGGAATTTTATGTGACCTGGTTTGAAAGTCCCTCTGAAAATTGTTTGTTTTGACTTCTGTCAGGGACATTAAACTGGGCCTATTATGTATTTATGCATGTGCACATGGTGATCTTTTTTTTTTTTTTTTTTTTTTTGACTTGCAATCTTCAGGACCATTCAAGTAGTATGAATTTGCATGCCAAATCTTCATTAAGGCTGTACTGTTGTTATGGACTCCCAAAAGAGAGTTTCTTCCCCTCGTTCCCTTTCTAATACAAAGCCAAGAAAACAAGCAACACAACAACAACAAAAAAAAACCCACAAAATTCCATGTCATATCTCTTGACTGATGGGGAGATATTTTCTATTGTGGTCCTTTGAAAGTGTAATCTTTCAGAAATCTGGATTTTATTTGACGTATCAAGGCCTACTTCCTACCTTGTATGGGCCCAAGACCACCTCTCTCTTCCACTTCATTCATTAAATTCAAGTGTTCAGGACAGACAGTAAGTGACAACTTACTTATGGTTCCAGGTTTCTCTTCAGTGTTTGTCCTTCGGGATAATTACCCTCCTATTTCTAGGTGTTTCATATTGGAGCATGTTTCATGCTATCTTGTGTATACTCTTTTTGAATATAAATCTGTTAAAGTTAGAAGTATTTCTAAACAGAATGGTTAGAATTTTTTAAGGGTCTAATACTAAGAATCTAGAAAGTCTCAATTCTGAAAGACTCCCAAATAGATGAAATTGTATTTTATTTAGAATTTTGTCAACTTCGCCATTATTACACTGAACTTTTCCCTTTTTAACCAGTTGTGTTGGCGTAGTATAGACACAGCCTGAATCATCATGAAGGATGGAAATTGGGTTTTAATCTATAAAAAGCTAAAAAAAAAGAGAGAGAGAGAGAGATGTGATGCCATGGAGACTGATGATTTTTTTTTCTGTCTCCTAGGGAAAGATTCAGAACCAAAGTGATGAACAAATTTAATTTCAGATTAAAGTACAGGTGTGTCAAGTGTGAGCATTTGCAAATGTGCCTGGCTCTAATAAGCAAGACACTCTCAAAGAGATTATTCTACCATTGCTTTATTCCAGTTTCAAGATCATCAATTGCCTAGGAAAACAATTGTGTTGTCCCTTTCTATCTCTCAGAGGCTTTATTTCTTTAAGTTGTTCTACAAAATAGAAAACACATTATAAGTAACAAAGTGCCCCCCGAACTTGAAATGCCCTGAGCAATCTTGAATGTAGAATATGCTGGGATTCAAAGAAGATCAAAACTAAAAAAGATGCATCCAAGGTGTCTAGAAGCTTGGAAGAAGAAAGAGACTTTAGAGATTAATGCCTCAGGTTTTTTTCCAGAATGTCCACTTCTGTGCTCAAAAGACTCTTCAGACCCAGGGAAGATTTAAGCAATCTTTGGTAACAAAACAGAGTCAAAACGTAGGGGAAGCTACTCTCTAATAGACAAGGGAAAATAATATGAGGAAGTTCAATCTATGACTTATAATTTTAAGTGGAGCAAGAGTAATATAATCAGATAATTGTTTATTCATACCTGAACTCCAGTGATGAGCTGGAAATATATAGATAAAATAACACAGTAGTTAAATATGCAGGCTCTAAAGGCAGTGTAACCAGCTTCAAATTCCACCTTCATCTTCCAGATGAAGACGACTTGGTTTCTTCTTCTGTACAAGAAAGGTAACAAACCTCATGAAATTGTTGAAATCATTATGTCAAGATCATAATGTAAAGTGCTTGGCACAGTACCTGGCATCTAGTATGTGCTAAAAAAAGAATGATGGTGCTGGTCACAGTGGTGATGGTGATAGTGATGGCAGTACTAAGGTTTACCTGGGGTCTGGACAAAAAAGCTGGGAATTGGATAAGGCTTGTGCATTTGATCATTTATTCATTCATTGAACCATTCAGCAGACCTTTAATGCACACCAGATATTGTTCTAGACATCTGGAATTTAGAAACGTTAACCAGAAAATAAAGACTAATGCATACTTTTGCAGACTGGCCAATAGAGCTAAGTAGAAAGACTACAAATGGGAGGCTCCAGAGCTAACCACTGCTTGTTACCAGCATAACCTACTCCATCTACCAATAGTAAGACCACTTCTAGATGACACCATATGTTTAGATTGAATCTATGACACATTTCCTCACTTGTCACTACTGACTTAAATATGAAGAAGTTGGCAGTGATGGCAACAATTTATGGCAATAAGAAATATTACTGAAATATGATAGACTACAGTTAATACTGAATTACCTATTCTTCTGCCAGGAACTTGACTTTCTGACATTTTGGTGCAAAACAAAGTACTTAGAGTCCAACGCTTACATCTGAGTGTTGATTTGACCACATCATAGTTGTAGAAACTTTAGCATGTGAATCTTCCTCTCTGATCTTCTGTCTCTTCGTTGTATTCAGGACTGTAAAGTTAAATGAGTTCATGGGAATGAAAATGGCATAGTTTAGTAGATAATAGTGGGTGTGTTGGGTATTTTCAGCTCCTGTAGAAACCCTGTTTTGCCCAACCCCTATCGAGACCACATCAAAGGTCTGATTTACTTCTGATTTCTGATTGAGTTTGTCTGAGAGGAGGCATTGGGTAAGTGGGAGTACTTAGCCCTTCATACAACATGCATGATCCATAGTTCATAACTACCATCAGAGGTCTTCCTGGCATAGTTGTCCTTGTAACTTCTGGCAATTACTATCTTGTTCCTTTCCTTAAAGTGGCAATGTGTCACTAGCCCCCAGACATTAAACCATCTCTTATTGTAGGTTCTAACCCTGACTATGCTAACGTAATAATCCCATGAAAACTCTCTCACAATTTCCCAAATTGTTTGAGCCTCTTGCTTTCTTTCTCCTGGGCTCTGCTGTTTTGGTCTGGATTCAAATTTGCCCCCATCTCTTACTAGCCATATGAACTTTGGCAAATTAATTACCTTTCTGGTCTCAATCTCCAGGTATTTTGCTTTGGGGTCAAGATTGTCATAGAGACTGTGTGGAGCATAATTAGCATTTAATACATGATAATGATCAATAAGAAGAAAATATTTTGTCAAACCCCCTATTCTACACATGGAAGATTAGTTAATGATAAGGCTTTATAAGTTAATGACAATGACCTAGCTTGGCCCCCCACTTATTGTTACAGGAGTGTTAGGAAAGCACGATTTTGCATAAGAAAATAATACCACATTTTAAAAGAAACTAAAATTGACGTGGATTCTTTGAGAGCCACCCTCCAAGATGACCTCCAGTGCTTCTTGTTTCCTAGTGTTTGTGCTTTGGTATAGTTCCCTTTCCTGTTGAATAAGGCTTGCCGGCAAACTCAGTAGGATATTGCAGAAATGATGGTGTGTGGATTGGGTCATAAAAGTCTGGGTCATAAAAATCACTGTGGCTTCTTGGATCACTCATTCTGGGGAATGTCTGCTGCCATGTCGTGAGGATACACAAACAACCCCATGAGGAAATCCACATGGCAAGAAGGCACACCTCCTGCCAAAAGCCGGCATCCAAGTAAGCCCTCCCCAAAGTTAAAACTTCAGCCTCAGGCAAACCTGCCAATGACTTCAGGTGCTGTGACATCTTGACTACCACCTCATGAGAGACCCTAAGCCAGAATCACCCAGCCAAACCATTCCTACAATCCTGACTATGTGAAGAGATAAATGCTTATCGGTATTTTTAAACCTCTGTGTTTGGAGGTAATTTGTTAAACAACAACAGATGGCTGACTAATTTCCTTGTATCCCAACATATCCATTGAATACTCAGGAATCTGTGACTTAAAAGAGCTCAGCCCTGAACTTCTTGATAACAATTAATTTAAATGTTTGAATCTCATAGGCGTCACTATGCTCCAGTTTGCAATCTTAATGAGAAAAAAAAAAAAAAAAACAGCATTATTTTTCATTCTTACTCTTAAGGGATAGATCACTTCATCTTGATCTGGGTTTAGTCTACCTCTAAGTAGAAAACAGCTCTCCCTATCAGCTTGGAGAGCTCATTGTAGAATGTAATCCTTCTTGGGCACAGGAAAGCTACTTGATGAGTTTAATATTGTTCTACCTTTGCCTGTGTCTTCTAGTGTCAGGACTGCACTCTATTGCACCATATAATCATTTTCATTAATGTTTAAACTTTTCAATGATGTATCCTTCTAATCTTGTACTCTTTCTTATATACAGGTTGGACAGAGCCCATTTATTTGGCCTCTTTAATTTATCCTTTAATCTTCATTCATAAATCAGTTGGCTGGTCTTCTTCCCTGGTTATTCTAGTTCTTTGAACTCATTCCAATTGTATCAGGAAAAAAAAAAAAAAAAAAAAGGATTTCCCTACCAAGCAATGTGGTTTGGCCACAACACTATCTCTGCAATGCACTGAAAACCTATTGGTAATACCTTTCACTCATTTGTCGAGGCAAGGTAACTCCTAAGAATGGGAAATACTGAGCTTTCTTTCTTTCTTTCTTTCTTTCTTTCTTTCTTTCTTATTTATCATCTATATCAAATATGTTCCAGTAAAACATGCTGCAGTCACCAAAGATTCAAGATATTGAATGTAGAACTCAAGATTGCTATTTTGGGTCAGTGAAAAATTAAAAGTAAACAGTGAAAAGATTAACAGTTCCCTGTAATATGTTTTAATTTTTCAATATCTGCCTTATGGAGTTTTTCTTCCAAACATTGAATTTAAAGTCACTTTCTTAAAAAAAATTTTTTTCTGATATTATTTTCAAAAATTGCAAGTGCTTGGCCCATACATCGTCTTTGCCCATACAATGTGGTGTCTAGCCCATTCAATGTCTACGTACATTGTCTTTCCACCATTCCATAAATATGCATTTTTCAGATCTTTTATTTTATTTGGTTAGGTTTGGTTTGGAATATCATGGCTGCATGGCAAGGTGATTTGGAATTCAGGAGCCTTGGGTTTTAATACTCTCATCCCCACCAATGAGCTCTTATCATGGAGGATATCATTTACCTTTCGTGTCTTTCAACAAATCATAACCAAAATGGCAATATTATTCACTCTCCTTTTCTCAAGGAATTGTAAGATTACCTAAGATATCTTGTTCAGAGGTACTTTAAATATAATAACTTCCCAGTTTTCAAAGTCTTTAATAAACCTATCATGGTGAAATAAAATCCAGTTACGTGCACAGGCTACTTACATTACAATAGAGATAAATGAGATTAGAATTATATGAGGAGAAAATAAAGATTAGCACACGTGTTCAGTACATTAACTCCTGTGTTTTAACAGTAAATGTTTATGTTAGGTTTCAAAACTAAACTAAAGTGTCCAAATTCATAACCCTTTTCACAATCAAGAATACGATTTCATGTAAAAAGAGGATCACCATGTCCAAGGGTTGGAAAAATATGTCTCTGGGCAATGGGCATTCCACTTCAAAGTCACAGATCTGCATTGACAATCTTAAGGACATTGTTCTTCAATTCAGAAATCCTTCCTGACAAGTGAGACTGGAAGGTCACTTCTGCATGCTAAGCTGACTTGGTGGTTTCATGGAGATCACTGATGTATGCAGACAGCAAATGAGATGTCTGCCATTCAGTGAGGGCTCACAAGTCCTCTATAGAAATCTGTTGGCTTCTCTGGACTCACTGTTTTCTATTAAGAGATGAGAGTCATGCTATAGGCAAGATAGATTTTTGAACTGGTCATCACATGACCATGCATTGATTTTCATATCATACCTGGGACAAAGTAAGGTCTTGATATATTTATTGATAATAATGATTAATTTTCTTATGTAAGTGTATCCCTTCTATAAAATATTGAATATAGTTAATTCATGGGAAGTATCATTTCTTTTTAAATATTTTTTCTTTATTTATCTGACAGAGATCACAAGTAGGCAGAGAGGCAGGCAAAGAGAGAGGAGGAAGCAGGCTCCCTGCAGAGCAGAGAGCCCGATGTGGGGCTCGATCCCAGGACCCTGGGATCATGACCTGAGCCGAAGGCAGAGGCTTAACCCACTGAGCCACCCAGATGCCCCAGAAGTATCATTTTTAATAGGACCAATCTGATCCTCCCTGTAGTATAATCTCTAAAATTGTTCTTTTAAACCACAACTTCTTCTTTTGTTTACCCCCACTGTAAAGAAGGAACACGACTTTAATACTCATGGACTCTTTATATATTATTTTTTAAAACTCCCATATTTGGGTTAGCTTCTCAAAGGAAAAGCATTAACCAGAAACACAAGGGAATAAGTAGACAAAACAAAAAGGAAGAGGAAAACAAAAAAGCCTAAAGTGTAGGTAAGTCTGGACTGAAGTGGAGAAGATAAAATGAAAACAGATGGAGATTTATGCCTTTTTTCTAGGTTTCACTGAATGGAGCAACTAATCAGAAACATTTCCTCCATGTTGGTTTTCTAATCTCCTCTGTCACCTTCCACCAAAATATTAGGCCAGACAGAAGCTCTTTGCACTCCTCATCTTCTATGACCCTTTGCTTTAGAGAAACATGCACTTTCATGAGCAAACTCTTAAATGATCACTGAAAGAAGCTGAGTAAATATTTTCAAGATAAGCCTGGAGGTCTTAACTGTCTCTAAATCATCAACAGGCAAGGAGAGAGAGAGAGATAGGGAGAGGCAGTTTCCTATTCAAACATGTTGCTTAAGAGCTAATGGGAGTATTATTATGATTGATAGACCAGAATCTTTGTCTTCAGGAACACTTAATGGGATAGGAACTGACCAATATTTACATTGGAGGTGAAGCCACATTTTATTTCATCAGGGGTCAGCTATTACCGAAGCAGAAATACATTCCTCAGACGGATGCTGCCTTCGCCTCACCCCATCCTGGGTGTCTGAGAGTCCCATGAAATCTTGCCACCGATCTCCATTTATAATACTCCCAAACTTGACATTTCAACAATGCAGGAGGATCACTAGGCTGCTTCAGTTCTAGCGCAGGCAAATAACAAACTGCAAGGTGAAGAAAGCATATAAATCAAACTCTGAAAACCCTAAATGCTATAAACAGCTTCTTAACTGCTTGAGGGCACAATGCCTGTAAAGTAAAAGGGTCTCCACCTAAATCAAAATGGTGGGCCGAGTAGTTCATGTATAGAAATAATAGCCATGTGGTTCTGTCATTAATGACGGTGACTGATCAAAGAAAAAAAAAATTATGCCATGATCCCAGTCAGTAACCAGAAGATGATTTTCTAATTCTGGTTTGATATTCTGATATTTAGAACAGGGATGTTCTAGATCCGTAAGTTTGTTAGTGCATTCTTTTCCTTTCTGGTTTGTGACGCTTTATTAAATTAAAGTGAAGAGAACCAGACAACCCTTGAGATTAAATCAAAAGAGTATTTCAATGAGAACTTTGGAAGACCTCTCAAGGTCAAATCCATACTTTTGGCTTTGATAACCAACTGCCGTAAGTAAAAAAGAGAATGGCAGCTAGCTCAGGATGAATGATGTTCTCACACTGATCTAAGTTGTTGCTTGTGTTCCTTCTTAAATTCCTTGTCTCCCATTCTTCTTCAAAATTACTCCAATCAGGATTTGCCTTTCCAATGCTGCCAAAGCTGTTTTTATCATAATCATCAATGACTTCAATTCTATTGCTTGGCCAATTATTCATTCAGTTGACCACTCCCTTCTCCTGGGTTTTCAGAAGATTATATTTACCTAAGTCTCCTCCTATCTCTCTAGGATTTCCTAATGTCTTTGCTTGTTCCTCTTCATTTCCCCAGCTTCTAAATATAGGCATGCTTAAGGGTCCAGCTTTTGGAACTCTTTCTAGTCTACAACTCACTCCTTCAGAAATGCTGATGATGCAAACATTTATATCCCAGTCAAGAACTTCTCCCCGGGAATCTAGACTTCTACTTCCAACTGCCTATCTGAATCTCCCCTGGGACATGTAATAGAAATCTCAAACTAGGAGTGTCCAGTGTTAAACTTCTGATGTGTTATCCAAAATTTTTCCTACCTCTATAAATGACAATTCCTTCCTATCTAGTTGCTCCATCAAATATCTTGGAATTATCCTTGACTTCTCTCTCCCTCCTACAGATTACATCTAATAGCAAATCTTATTGGCTTTGACTATAAACTGTGCACCAATTCTGACTGTTTCTCAGCCTCTCTATGGCAAGCACTGTGCCCATCCACCATGAACTATCTGCTTTCTGCAAGAGGCCCCTCTCTACTTAATCTCTCTGCTTTGTCCCTATAGTCTTTTCTAAATACAACAGCCAAAAACAGCTTTGAAAAATATATTAGGTCATATTACTCCTCAGTGCATAACTTCTGGTGACTTCCCATATTACTTAATAAAAGCCAAAGTCCTATTGGGAATCACTCCTCTCCCTCATCTTTTCCTATTTTTGCTTATCCATCCCAGTAACACTGGTCTCCAGGTTCTTCCAGGTACAAGCATGCCTCAGGGTGTTTGCATTTGCTATTTCCTCAGCTTGGAACACTCTTCCAGGTACCTGCATGGCTCGTTCTCTCCTCTCCTTCAAATCCTCATTCAAGTGCCCCTTCTTGATGAGGCTCTTCCTGAAATGCCTTTTTAGAATTTTATCCCAAATCCCCACACTGGCAATCTTTACCCCATTCTGTTTATTGATCTTATTCCAAAGCACTGATTGTAAATTTAAATGTGGCTTAAATTTACGTAGTTGGTTTGCATATTATTTACCTCCACCCACTAGAATCCACTAGAATTCATTAAGCATCCTTAATCTTCTTCCGTGAAGACAGGCATTGCCATTTACTTCGTTCAGTGCTGCATCTCCCAGTATGTAGAAAGTGCTCAACGATATTTGCTAAGTGGATGAGCAAAAGTGAAACTGAGATTTGTCACCGTTTCCCTCCCAATTTCTTAGACAATCCAGTCCTTTTACTACTGTATCTGGTCACACATTTTCCTATCATAGGGCACCTGCTACTCCCATGTTCAAGGCCAGACATTTCAACATCCTATATTTCTTGACAGAAATCTCTACCTGTCATTGCTTCCAACAGATCTCATGGGTTCACCCTTTTCCCCAAAGGCCAGGAAATCAATCCATGATTAGTTGTTATTAACTGATGACAGATTGAATGTGTAGTCCTTCCTGTGGGAATTGACATTTTAAGAGTGGTTCCTAAGAGATTTAGTGTGCTATCCAAAGTATGTCTGTGATCATGAATTCAGTTCTTACATGGGAAAACAAGAAAACAAACTTCGGAAGGGTCACATTCTACAGTCTTCCTTACGATCACTTGTATTTTTATCGCAAGAACAGAAGACTTAAACCACGTTCTATGGTAAAATCCCAACTTTTAGTATAGGCTAGCCAAATGGGTTATCCACATGATATCATTATAAAAATTAATCCATTTTCTACCTTTTTCTGCTCTAATGCAAGCTGTAGTATTTAACCATCTTCCACAGCTGAGAGGCTTGGGCATCATAATGCTTCTGGACTCAATGTTCCACCCAGATTCCTTCTTGTCAAGCGGGACCCATAACGCAAACTTGAACATGCCCTTTAACAGAGAAGGAGGCTCATTTCTCCATTTTATCTGCAGCAGAGGTGATTTAAATATTAAACAGAAGGATCTTACCACTCACGGCTGATAAATCCCTTTAGGTCCATTAAGTTTCAGAAGGACTTTCCATAAGAACTAGAGCTGAGGCTTTTTGTACATGGAATTTGCTTTAGAGAAATTGTCTAGCCCTAAGCTGAAAGTCTTTTGCACAGGCAGGAATGGAGTAAGATCTGATCCTTTTCCCCAATGTTGGACTGAATCTCTGTAACCCTTTTCTTTATAGCTCACAGGCCAGTTTGACCTTTTTCAGCCTTGTGGTCACAATGCCAATCCTGAAGCCTGTACACTATGCCCTATTTACCATAGGGGACAGGTAATTATGTGGCTTGCAGTTCTTTTGAGTAGAGGCTCTTAATTTCACACTTTGCAACATCATAGGGTTTGGAAGTAGACTTACCATTCTCCTAAGACCTAAAGGTCACTTCCAAGCAACACTCTTTTTCCCTCTAAATAAATTGCTATTTCTTCAGAATACAGGTATTCATCTAGAGGATGCTTTACCCTCTTCATGACATTTTTCAGCTATTTACTTGTTATTTCATGCATTAACTATATAGTCTTGCTTTTCCATCCCATGAGCCTTCATGAGCTTGTGAAACCTGGATATTCATTGACACAGGTAGCTTTTTCAGCAATAACCTTATATTGCTCTGACTTCCTTAATATCCTAATGATTTCCACCTTTTTCAAAGACTCCCCTTCATCATAGCATTTTGAGGTGTTTCTCCTGAAACAAGTATATTAACTCTAATCCTTTAAATTTAAGTGCTATTCTTCCTACTTCAATCTTTATTCATGAATTCATTCAACAAACATTTACTAAATATCAACTATATAACCCTTGGATATAAACAATGAACCAAAGCCAAATTCTCCCTCTCTTCATGGAGCCTATTTTCTAATGGAAGAAGACAGAGCTACTTGAAATAATATTAGTAATAATAATAATAATAATAAATATCTTTGTAAAGTGGTATAATTATAAACTGAGATAAGAAAAGAATAAAATATAGAACTTAGAGCAGGGGACCTAAATATAGTTTGGAACATAAGGGGAGATTTCTCAGAAAAAGTCACTATTGAATTGATCACAGGATGACTACAAGCTAACCAGATAAAAGTTATTTGGCTACCTTCTCTAATATACAGTGCTGACAAAGCCTCAATTATCTGGAACATCATGGTCACTGAGGAGGGGAGGAAAAACTGGATATTGT
The DNA here is from genome assembly GCF_009829155.1 of Mustela erminea. Classification (NCBI taxonomy): domain Eukaryota; kingdom Metazoa; phylum Chordata; class Mammalia; order Carnivora; family Mustelidae; genus Mustela; species Mustela erminea. The sequence continues at coordinate 51,913,380 of NC_045631.1, read as the reverse complement.
ACATTAACACATGAGGCAGTTGAACTGTCACCTCTCATGCCTTGTGTAGACATGAATTTCCATAGGTTATCACTTTCTTTCAGACTAATGAACTTCACTTAACATTTCCTGCGATGCAGCTTGGCTGGCAATGAATTCTATCACCTTTCCTGTCTAGAAAGTCTTCATGTTAAAGAATATTATTTCACAAAATATAGACTCCAAGTCAACAGATTTGTGTGTGTTTCTACTGTTCTTCCCCAGCACTTCAAGGTCATCATTTTGGTCTCCTTCCTGTCTTTTGGCGCTTCTGTTGAAAAGTCAGTGGTCTTTCTTACTGCCTATATAGAGGAAACTCTGTCACATCTTTTCAAGGTTTTGTCTACAACTACTTATTTTTATTTTTTTAGCAGTTTATGCTACATCTTGTGGTGATATGTTTTCCATTTATTCTGCCTTGGTTTTACTGAGCTCCCTGAATCTGTTCATTTATATATTTCAGCAAATTTGGAAAAACTTTCATTTTTATCTCTGCAGATACTAAGCCCTTTTTTTCACTTTCTGGTGCTCCCATTATACATATACTACATTGTTTCCTATTGTCCCATGGGCCACTGAGCCATAAACCAGGGGGTGTGGTGGGGGGTAACTTTTTTTTCCTCTCTGCTTTATTTGGATAGATTTTATTCCTCTCAAGTTCACTGATTTTTTTTTAATCAAGAAACTTTTATCATGCAATAGCTAAACCAAATACAACAAAAACAAAGGACTACTTTTTGTACATCTGAAATCTTAAAATCAAGTCACTCATTTAGCTCATTCTATCACTTTTTACTCCAACTTTATTTTAGTATTAATCTTTTTCTGACACATCCAAATGTATTGGGTATAAATCCTACTCTGTGGTTTAAGGAGTATTATAGATATCATAGTTCTTAATTTTTATTTTGTCTCTTTCTAACTTTTTGCCTTCTTTTTTCATTATTTAACATTTACAAAACACAGACTAGAAAAAGAGAAATCACAATCAGACTGCCCAAAAACTCATTTAGAACATTTAAAAAAAATAACATTGCATAAAATGTACCATTTTAACCATGTTTTAAGTGTAAAGTTCCATGGCGTGAAATACATTCACGTTGTTTTACAACCATTACCACTATCTATCTCCAGACCTTTTTCATCATCCTCAACTGAAATTCTGTATTATTAATTATGAAATCTCCATTGCTTCCTCCCTCAGCCCTTGGCAACCACATTCTGCTTTCTGTCTCTATGAATCTGACTAGTCCATGTAGCTCATACAAGTCGAATCATACAGAATTTGTCCACTTGTGGGTTGTTGGTTTCGTTGAGCGTAATATCCTCAAGGTTCATCCAAGTAATAGCATGTCTCAGAATTTCCTTACTTGTTAAGGCTGAAAAATACTGATTTTGTATATATTCCATCTTTCATTTATCTTTTTGTCCATCAGAAGATACTTAGATTGCTTATACTCTTTGACTATCATGAATAATGCTGCTATGAACATGTGTGTACAAATAACTGTTTGAGGCCCTATTTTTATTTCTTTTGGGTAAATATCCAAATGTAGAATGCTGAATTACATGCTAATTCCATGTCAAGAGCACTGATCTTTTATTCTGCAGTGTCTGACCAGCTAAACAATCTACCCAGGGATTTTTCATTCCAGTATTGTATTTTATGCTTCTACAATTATCATGTTTTTTTATCATTTCCATTTTTTATTGAGAACCAATTTTTTCCTTCATTGTCTTCAGACTTTCTTTTGACTTCTTTAGTATGTCTTTTAAAGCTCTTTTTTTTTTTTTTTAATTCCATTGTCTTATCTCTGAGTCTATAGTTAATGATTTTTGTTTTGTTTAGGGTCACATTTATCTGCTCTTTTGCAAGTCTAGTTGTTTTCTATTATGATATCTTTTGCTGTGGTTTTCTTTTTGATTATTTGACCTGGAGCTTATTGAGCTTCTTGGATCTGTTAGTTTGTAATTTTTGGCAAATTCAGAAACATTTTTACCATTAGTGTATAATAGACATAGGAATGTCAAGGCCTTGGATGTTTGGATTTGGTTCCCTCTTTGCTGAGTTTTGTTCTGGTGAGAAGTTCATTTACTTTCATACCGGTCTGATCAATTTAAGATATGTTTTCAGACGTTGTTGAGGTGTATCTAGCTATGCCCATCTCCTATGTGCAAATTTACATCTACTGAATGTTAGTGCTGTTCAACAAGATTTCTTCATTCAAGATCATAGGAAATGAAAGGTTTCCCAGCCCTGCTCAAGCTCTGATCATTGCCATCACAGTACCACAATAATTTGTCTTTACTCAGGAGTTGTTCTTTGCCAAGGCTCATTGAATATCATCTCACACACATACAGCTTGGTGTTCACCAAACCCTCAGTGGGATCCCTGTGTAGATTTTAGGAGCTCCTTCCCTGTGCAGTTCTTCCTTTCTAATGCTCTGCCCCAGCAATTCCAGCATGGGTCAGTAGCACTCAATTCTGTCTCTCTCTCTCTGACTCAGCAAGACCTTTGTTATCTGATGTGGTTCCCATCCATACTGCAGTGCAGAAAATGCCTCTACATAGAAAGCTGAAGCTAGCATGGCACTCGCCTCATTCATTTCCCTTCTTCAGGGATTACAGAACTGCACTTCATGATCCAACATCGAAAAACAGTAATTTCATATATTTTGTCTGGTTTTATGGTTGTTTATAATGGGAGGATTAATGCAGTGTAGTTACTCCATCATGGCCAGAAGCTGGAAGCTCTCCTTTATTTTTTCATCCTTGGTTTCTGTTGTCAGCTTTATAATTCCACCCTCTTCTCAAATGTTCTTCAGGGTGTTATCTTTGGCCTTCTCCTCATTTGATTCACTCTCTAAGATGATCTCATCTGCTCCATGGCTTCAGTTATCATTAAGATGTTAAGGACCCCTTAAATCTATATCTTCTGCCAAACTTCTCTTCTTTACAATTCTGATTATTATATTCAATTGCCTATTGGACCTTTCCAATTAGAAGAACTAAGACATCGCCAAGTCAGTGTCCAAAACTGAATTCCTCATTTCTCTCCATAATGGCCTTTCTTCCTATATTGCCTATTGCATGAACAGAGATACACCATCCACCATGCACTCAACCCAGAAACCTGGAGTTTATCCCAACCACCTCCTTCACTCTAATCCTTTACATCTGATCAGTTATCAAATCTCAGAGATTCTACTTCTTAAATGTTTCTCAAAACCATATCCTTCTCTCTAGCCTCACTGCCCTCTCTTAAACCACATCCTCCTAATTTATTCCATACATCACTGCAAAATTCTCCTAAGAGCTAATTTTTATAAAACATGTACTATGCTAGGCACTGTTCTAAGCACTTTGGTGTACATTAATTCTGAAAATTTTAAGAACTGTATAGGATAAGTACTATTATTATTACAGAAGGAAAAAACTGGGGCATGGAGAGAACTTACCCAAGAGTTAGACAGTTATCGAGTGACAGAGCTGGGATTTAAAAATAGGCAATAAAAAGGCTCCTGGGTGGCTCAGTCGGTTAAGCATCCAATTCTTGATTTGGGCTCAGGTCATGATCTCAGTATCATGAGATGGAGCCCTGCGTCAGGCTCCATGCTAACAGAGTCTGCTTCTCTTCCTCTCCCTTTGCCCCTCCCCATGGGCTGTCTCTGTCTCTTTCTCACAGATAAATAAACAAATAAATCTTTAAATATATTCAGTACACCCTCAGAGTCTTTGGTTTAATCATTGGTCTACACTGCTTCTCACACCGATTTCTTACCTTTATATCCAAAATATATCAGAAATCCATACTGACTCTTCTCAAATGGGAATTTGATCATTCCTCTCCTCTAATTAAAATCTTTCAGAGTATCTCCTCTTCAAGGTACAAACCACATACTAAATTCTTTATGTATTCTACTCTTATCTAAGAGCAAGAACATCTTCCCTAGCTGTGCATTTTTTCTTTCCTATGGTTAGTTAACCTCTTTTCATTATAAAGCCTTCTTTTTAGGGAAATATTTCCTCACCTCTTTGCCCTTACCTACTACATCTGGGTTTCAAACTCACACTTCATGTTCCCTTAACACTGTAGTTTTCTTGACATCTTACTATTTATCTCGCTATTTAAATCACCTTCTAGACTCTGAGTTGTTTAAAGGACAAGGTCTTTTCACCCCAACCCTGTGTTCTGTTCCCAGTGCTATCTGAGTGCCTGACACAGTCTGAGTATCCATTACATATTTTTTAAAAGATTGTATTTATTTATTTGAGAGAGAAAGAGAGAATGCTCACAAGCCAGTGGGTTTGGAGGAGAAGCAGACTCCCCGTTGACCAGAGAGCCCAATGCAGGGCTCAATCCCAGGACCCTGGGATCATGACCTGATCTAAAGGCAGAGACGCTTCACCAACTAAGCCACCCAGCCATCCTCCATTACATATTTGAATGGATGACTGAGTGAGCACAAAAATGCATAAAACCAGCTGTATTCATCCTCATTTGAACTTCTATAATGACATTAATGTTGCCACCAAGGGAAGCCCTAGAAACTGTAAAAGGAGAGTGTTTTCAATGAAAATAATCATCCACAAGTGAGTAGCTTTTAGATTTCAAAATGCCAGCCTCCTAACCTTCAGTGTATTTGAATGGTGTCATGTCATTAATTCTTCACAGAAAAGCATTTGTAGTGACAGAAAAGTTAGAAGTAACAATTAGGTTTTCCAGTAGCAAATCATCTTTACACATGGAGGATCAGAGACAATGACAGAGGTGGTTCCAAAGCCAAAGGCTACAGGGCAATTTCTCTGTTTCCAGAGAGATTTGGGAAGCTACCACTGAAGTATTTCTAGTAAGGCATATGTTATCGCTCTTCTTCTATCTCAAAAAGATTTTAAAACCTTGGTGTAGAACTCTAAGTCAGGGTCTAAGTATCCAGATAAAAGTTAAATCACTATGATTTAGTTATACAACTTCTCTCTTCTACGGGACATGCCACCCATACCGCTCCGTGCCATCTCACCACTCCAGCCCTGTGAATGTTAGCCTCTCCCTCTGTACTTGTCTGTGTACCTAGGAAAGCTCGGATATCCATCTCGCTAAGAAACTCATAAGTTTTTTTTTTTCCCCTAAAGTTTAAAATAATTTTTATTAATTATTTTTATTTACAGATAACGTATTATTTGCCCCAGGGGTACAGGTCTGTGACTCGTCAGGCTTACACACTTCACAGCATTCACCATATCACATACTCTCCGCAATGTCCGTAACCCAACCACCCTCTCCACACCTCTGTCCCCCAAGCAACCCTCAGTTTGTTTTGTGAGATTAAGAGTCTCTTATGGTTTGTCTCCTTCCTGATTTAAATTAAATCTTTTTTTTTTTTTTTTTTTTTTTTGTTAGAAGATGAAAGAAGATTCAGGGCTGTAAATTCTATCTGGACATATTATTTTTATAAAAGGAAATTGAGCCAGCAAGTAACAAAAATCACTTTGCCTCTGCTTACCTCTCCTGCATTCCTTTCTCATACTTCCCTTGTTTTTGGTGAAGAAACATTGAAGAACAAAGGTATCTGCTAGGAAAGTGATGAATCATCTTTCTTTCTTTCTCTCCCCCCCCCCACAGTGGTATCCCTTCCCAACAATTTCCTACCACTTATAATAATTTTTTATTAGTACTCATCTTGTGATCTTCAGGCTGTGGTACCAATTGCATAGGGAGATAAATAGATTTGGTTTCTGAAATTCTATATTTCAGTGGAATTTATTGACAAAACCTATTTCCCCTGAGAATCTTGGTCGTCTCTACTCTGTCTCCACTAATTAGAGACAAGGAAGTTGTCCATTGCCCTCAAAAGCATTGGTGTAATAGTGTTTCCCCCCTTCTGTGGATGGGAGAAATCGTGAATGTATTGCTTGGCAGTTGACTGACTTCTGTACTTTCTCCTCCTTTTCTAAGAATGTGTGTGATAATGAGATGATTACAAGTGTGACACTTCAAATAATAATAATAAACCTTCGCCCAACAAAGCAGAATGAAGGGTGACGTTTTACTATCCCTTTATGTGAGGAATCCATCAACATAGTTTTCCTTAACATTAAAACTGATACCTCCACCATTACAGTAAAAACATCTGGAGGCCCTTTGAGTTTATAGAGAGCCTAATGAAGAAACCCAAGTACGTAAAAATAGGCCCTCGTTTTTGACACTGGAGATGAGTTAGTTTACAAGATGAGTAGGTAGGTCTCCCATGAGGTTTGTTTGTTTATTTGTTTTCATATAATTATTATCTCAGAGAATATACTTACTAACTGTAATAAAGAGACTGCTGTTCTATCAGAGGTCTTTTTTCACTTTTTATCTTGTTAAAGGAACTGCTCCCTTGTAGCAATGGAAACAGGGTTCATATTTAGAAAATTGCTGAGGATTCTCTCTCCTCTGCTCCAAGGAGAAAGAACTAGCTCTTATCTAGTACTTTTCTTTCTTTCTTTCTTTCTTTTTTTTTTCCAGTGCATTTATATTTTATTTTCAGAGCTGCAGGGAGCAATTCAGAGCTACTTTTGGTCAGCAGTGCTAAAACGAAACAGAACCCAGCTTCCAGAATTCATACATACAATATGATATTTTAAATAAGTGCATGTGTGTGTGTGTGTGTGTGTGTGTGTCTGCTAAATAGAGAAGATTTTGCTTAGGGTGAGAAGTGTCTCCATGGATGTACATGTGTGCAGTCGAAAGTCAGGGGGCCCGAGTTCTCATGGCAGATCTGGTCTTTTTTTGTGTGACTCTAAGGTAATCTCTTACATTTCATATCATACAGTGTCTGTTCTATAAAGTGAGGGGGTTGGACGCCTACTTCTCTTCTAGCTCCTGACTTCTTTTTATATATAACCCTTCATACACAACCCTTGTAAAATGTTGGCATGGCATATGTTTAAGGCACAGATATCATGTGATATGCCCAAAGTATATAACACAGAAACTTAATATGTCTTAAGTCATGCTCAGTATGTTGCATTAAATCCTTAAAACAAAGTTTATCTAGACTCACCTTACTCCTTCTATTTGAACCCATAATTATAGGATTCTAAGCTGTGGAGTTAACTTACTCCCAGCCCTCATTTTGGTCACAAGGTGTAATCTAACCCTCTCGAACTGTGAATACTAAAAATCACACGAAGGCTGAAAAATGCCAAAACAAACATGTTTTTAACAGATTCAGGGAAAGCAGAAATAAAGTGGTGTTTTCCCCAGGAAATTGTCTGCACTGTCCAAAGCCAGTTACAGCAGGTTTTTCTGGCCTGGCCTTTTGACCATCTGGCATGGAACCACTTCACTCAAAAGAGAATTCCGAAGTGGCCCGGGCTGGGAGACAGGCAGCGCTTCCCAAGGTCCTGATTGCTGAGGTTTCAAGCCTTTTCCCCTCTGAGGAATCTCTTGTGTGATGTTTCCTCATGGACTTGGCCGATTTAAAATCTGTTGTTTTAACAACCACACCTCTTCTCCCCAGGGTCAAGTGCCTGGTTGGAAGAAGAGAATACCTACATCACCGATTTTATTCCATGGTTCATTCCCACTTCAGGTTGGTCAGTGAGCTAACTAGAAGTGACTTGGTGGCGAAATATCCATGCGTGTGTATGTAGGAGGTTATCATTCACACAGTGAACAAACCTCAACCAGAAGGTCCTTTTCCATGTGCCTGTGTGGGCATGGAACACATAAGTTCTTCTAACCGTTGGCAAAGCAGACTTAAATATGCATATGATTGGGAAGATATTTGTAAGAGAAATATATTTGAAGAAAAACATGAAGGTAAAAGTGCAATATATATAAGAAAGTTCAACAACAAAGGCCTGGTCCTGCATGTGCTTCATGCATTCTGTAGGTAATCCAGAGTACATTTTAAAATGCTGTTTTGGGGCACCTGGGTGGCTCAGTAGGTTAAAGCCTTTGCCTTCTGCTCAGGTCATAATCCCAGAGTCCTGGGATCGAGCCCCACGTCTGGCTCTCTGCTCATCAGGGAACCTGCTTCCTCCTCTCCCTCTACCTGCTTCTCTGCCTATTTGTGATCTCTGTCTGTCAAATAAATAAGTACAATCTTTTAAAAAAATAAAATAAAATGCTGTTTTGTCTTCATCTGCTCGCCTGGTTCTCAGAGACCTCTTCTTCCTCCACTCCCTACCCCACCCAACCTCTCCTATCCCAACATGCAGCTGCTTACATGCTTAGCAAATCTATTTTAACATGAAGCTAACTTGGAAGTTAGGTTCCAAGTAAGGCCCCCAAACATGTATTTTGCAAGCGGGACCAACTTTTGAATCTTCTGCTTGTCCTTTGTCTCCGTCCGTATTCCTCTCTATTCACACAGGTGAATGACAATTGGTATACACAAGTGTGTGTGTGTGTGTGTGTGTGTGTGTGTGTGTGTACTTTTGTGTTTGTATGAGGACGGATTGCATTGTTCAAGTGCACAGCCCTTGGAAAGTACACACTGAGGACCAGAGTAAACATCTAAAGCTGTCCATGGAAAACGGACACAGTAAATCAGTCCCCAAAGGAATTTACCGTTTTCTGAACTGTTCCACATAAAAGGTGTCCCAAAGAGATTCAGATAATTGAATGAGTGAATAATTATTCAAAATAATGGTTGAGTGAATGAATTCTCTGGCAGCTGATAATAATGGTGTTCCCATTCCAGAGTAGGAGTCCTTCTGCTGTGAAGGCTCGTATCCCCCCAAAAAGAACTAAGAGATAAGATTTTCAGGCGATTTGATTTGTCCTTACTGTTTGGGATACAGAAACCAGGCAAAGTCAAACAAGGTAGTCAGTTTCCTTCTGCTAACAGAAGTTGGGAAGGTGATGAATTCAGGCCATCTGAGGTCTTCTTTGAACAAACACAAAAATCTGAATGAAGAGGGAAACTGAAGAAGTCAGACTTATACTAAAGGTGACTCACTTATTTCAATACAGTTAAGTATCACTGGAAATCTAATTAAATAGCTTGGTCATTGAGCTTGAGCTTCAGGGACAAAGGCATGTGCATAGACCAGGCCCATCACGGGTCTGTGTTCCCTCCATTTCTTTGATGTCCCTATCAAGACATCATTCCAGGAGTACCTGGATGACTCAGTTGGTTAAGCATCTGTCTTTGGCTCAGGTCATGATCCCAGAGTCCTGGGATCAAGTCTCACATCAGGCTTCTTGCTCAGTGGGAAGCCTGTTTCTCCCTTCCTTTCTGCCCCAACCCCACCCCTTGTGTTCCCAGGCTCTCACTCTCAAATAAATAAGATCTGTAAAAAAAAAAAAAAAAAAAAAAGACGTCATTCCATTCTGAGTTGGATAGCTAAGGCACAAGAGAGCCTGCAGTTTTTAATCTTAAAATTCTAGAACAGTAATGGTAAAATCCTTAGAAAATATACATGGGCGTTGTGATTGAGACACGATTTTGAGCATGGAAGGCTGTGCTTATTTATTTATTTTTATTTATTTTTTAGTTTTGCCTCCTGTTCTTCTGCATTATCAACTGTATAAATCAACACACATTGTACTTGCCAAATAGGAAGTTATCGAGATAGATGCTGCCATTCCCATTTGTTTCAGAATACCCCATTCAGTCTCAGCTCCCCTAAACTGGCCAGGCAGGCTTTCTCCTGGCCAGCTTAACCGAACTTTCAATATCCCTGTCCCTTCAGGCTCTCTCAGAACTTCCACTCCCAGGAAGGAAATAACCACACTCTTTGCAAAAGATTAAGATGCACATTTTACTATGTAAAATCCGTCTCTGTGCCACAGTCGTCATTGTAGTAGAAGTATATAGGCAGAAAAACCATCTCTTCTTTGTTTCTTCGATGGAACTGAAAGTGACAAGTACAGGGAAGGCATTGCAGAAAAGAAAACTAGGTTTATAGAAGAGATTCCAGGGGAGGGCGGGTGTTTTATCTTAATTCTCTTCCAGTTTTGGTAAGGAGATAAGCAATCATTGTCTTAAAGGTTAAATGTCAGGACATTTTAATTTCATTGGTTTTTGATCAATATCTCTCGTTGCCGAGGACAGAGGTTGCTAGAAGGCAGAATTAGTTCTCTGTTGGTCAAGAACTGATTGAATAGGTCTCAGCCTTCCTGTGAGTTGATTCATTTTTTGAGTCTGAAGTTAAATTGCATTTGTAGTACCTTAAAAAAAAAAATTGCTGACTTAAGGGACTGATATTTTGTCATCACTATTCACATGCTTAAGAAAAAGGGTTAAAAAATCTGAAAGTGTGGTTGGGAGTTGCCCATGCTGACATTGTATACAAGAAGGAGCTGGACATCGTTTGTATATATGAAAGGGAGATCAAAGTTTCTCCAGAATAGACCCAAATTGAACAGCCTTGTTTTGGTCACTAAATAACAAATGTCTTTTGTTACTAATGTTGTCACATGCTGAATATTCCTAATAAGCGGAAGGTGTTTTGGAAGCTCCTTTTGGGTGGGGGCAATGGAGGGCTCCATCTCTTGCTGCTAAGGATCAGCCTGTAAAATTGCAGGGTGAGGAAAGATGGTAAATCCATGCATGGTATAGATAATGTATACAACCTCATGGAAGGTGAACTCCATAAATTATTCAAGAGAAATGACCCCATTTATTCCACACCAATCCATGTACTGGTGATGATACTCAGGTAATATCATAGTCGAGTGCTAACCTTTACAGAGAAATGCAGTGCCACCAACCTCAATAGCAGAATGGCCCTGATGAAAGGTTCACTTTAGGAGACAAACTCTTACCACCCAAACTGGACCCAACTTTACATAGTAACAGGCATTTTCAGAAGGATGTTCGGTGGTTGATTAAATTTTATGCAGTTTGGAATTTTATAGGAAATTAATTGGGACAGAGTGAAAGAATACTAATAGCTCTAAAGAAATTTTCTTCATATTTAAAAACAAAAACCGGAGCAAAGCACTATCAATAAACCTATCTTAAGTGGCAGAGTTTCATGTTGGTGGGGGGTGTGTGAATAATATAATGATACCATTCCTGATTTTACATATTTATTTCTAAGCTTAAAAATATAGCATAAAAAGCATTCATTATGGTAAGCATATTAAACAATTACAGTTGCTTCATCAGATAGTCAAAAGAACAGAGCGTTCCCTTTTCTTCCTGGAGAGTTATGTGCCTTTATTCTTAGTGATTCTAAGAAGTTAGAAAAAAAAAAAAGAGTCAAATCCAGTTTGAGGAAGGTAGACCTACTCAAACAGAACAATTGCCTTGGAATTAGTTATCATTGGCTCCTCCAGGTTTAAAAAGGCCAGCCCTCAAAACCACGAGCAAGAGAGCAGTCTATTTAATCTAATTTAGATTTAAGGAAAAGCAGGAAACCAGTGGGTTTCAGACATTCAGGAGTCTTAACGATCTTGCCAAGGCTGAGCTTAAATGATATATGATTATATTGTCATCACAGCCGATACCAAGAGAACTTCAAAAGCCACTAATTTATTCCATAAGACTCTTCTATGTTCATTTAAAGGAGACCCAATTAGCAACTGATAGTGCATATTTACTTGACTGGATTTTGTAAGTTGTATTAACTAAATGAATTTTTGCTAACTTGCTCAGGTACTTGAGTTTGAAAATGTCCAGGAGAGAGAGAGAAGGGAGAGCTAGAGAGGAGACACACAAACTCTATAGTTCCACACACTGAAAATATGCATGGAGGGCTATGAGAAGCAGTGCTGGTTAGGGAAGGGTTCATAGATTAATGTTGCTCTTTGGTGAACCACAGAAAAAAACAGTGACACTGTGTTATGTAAACTATAGTGACTTCAACAAGGAAGTCAACACAATTCATAGAAAGGGTTCTCAGATTTCAAGTCTCACTGAATAGCTCCCTGATGGGCAATCAAGAATTCATCAGGAATACCACTAACATTGCCAGAGGAGGGACACAGCTATATTCTGAGGTCAAAAATCTAGGTCTGTCGTGGAAATACCTAATGTAGTAATTAAAGCATGATTTTTAGAGTCACCAAGCTTAGGTTCAAATGTCAACTCTACGTCTATTAAGTAGAGTGGTTTTGGTGGAGTCACCAAAGCTTCCCGATCGTCCATTTCTGTATTTATTAAATGAGGATAGTCACAGTTCCTGACTCACAGCGTTACAATGAGGATTGAATGAGATGTGAAAAGCACTGAGCACAGAATAATGTGTACTCAGTAATCCGTAGCTATTATGATTCTTGCTCCCAAGATTCCTGGAATAGAATGTGGCTGGTTTAAAAAAAAAAAAAAAAAAAGAGAGAGAAGAGAGAGAGAGAGGAAAGGTCTTGTTCTGTGGAATGGAAAAAAAAAATTGAGATTTTAGTCCACGATGACTCATTGACCACCAGGGAACCACTTACAACTTATCTGTAGTTTGAAAATGAAAATCATGTCTGTCTTCTCAACCCAACAAATTGGAGTTGGGATAAGTTGGTGTGAAAGGAGGGACTGTGTCCTCAGTGTAGAGGGTTCTCACTCTATTTAGGGTAAGTCTCCGAAGGTAGATTTATTTAACAGTCTGCTTAACCACTTAAATGCCAGCTATAAAAATAAGTACCTCCACCAAAATAAAAGCATTTAGTGTGTGGGCATTCTTACCATCATTTTTAAAGACATCCATATGACATATTAGGGGTTATCACCATCAGAGTTTACTTGTGAACTATAGAAAATCTTCCCGACTTAGTTTAAATGTACTTGCTTTTGCGATCCATTCTTCATTGATGTATTCACTTTTTAATTCTGCTCGGTTAAAAATGTAAGTGACTACACCTCAAAAAAAAAAAAAAAAAAAAGAAGTCTGTGGATTTCTGGTCATGGATATATCATCAAAATTCTTTCCAAAGTGAGGGTTGAAATGGCCATCTGATTTAAAAGAAGAGGTGTTTGAGTTGTCTCAGGCCGGTCTTTGCATAGCAAGCCCCAAGGTTCGTATTCAACTGTCCATGTCTTTGTGAAAGGGGGGCTGCTAATAGTAATTTCTCTTCCTTCACCCTCCATTCCACCCCTGGCTCCCCACATTGTAAATGAAGTGTGCATTGTACAAGTGATCAGGTCACTTTGAGATCCCGGTTCCAAAGGAAGCTGCCTGAGCCAGCTGTCTTTATGGGAAGTATAGAATCAAGATCCATATCGATTTTCTGTGAAATTTGAAGATTCTCTGTGAACTGACATTTTGTTTTCAGACAAAAGGCATTTTTGTATGATGAGTATAACTGCTAGAGTAAAGAGGAACTGGAGAAAAATTTCTTAGAAACTATCAAGAGGATCATAGAAAGTAAAGAGAGCCAAGAGTAAACCCCAGCGAGCTCCTCTCAGAAGAAGCACATCTATAGCAGAAGTTCATTTTGGAGTAAACAGTCTGATGTATGGCATACCAGAATGAACAGAAAAGACACCAAACTGGAGTATATTCATGGAAAGATCTGGCACATCCTCTGTACAAAGCATCTCCCAAAATACGAAGAAACTCTTATCTGGCATGATGATGACTCTGAGTTGGTTTGGCTGTGTCCTATATGCAACAAACCCATGATAAATTCAAAAAAGCCTTCACAAAATAATTACAGAAGGCACAGACCATTCTTTTTGATCTTATCAATTTAGAACTTTCATCTATGTTATTATGAATTCCTGTTCCCTGACATACTGTAACCATGATCTTTTTTTTTTTACTCTAGCTGAGAGTTAAATAGTTTCCAAATCATATTTAAAGGCAAGTAGAAAATATATGATGGGATATTCTGAAGATAGACATTTCTGTCATAGAAACACATGAGTGGCACAACCCTTAGATTTGGACAAGGCTATCCAGCCACTGTGTCAACATCATACTTTAGAGGACACCATTTTGTCCTTGGTCTGGATGCATCATAGAGCTAGGGATGAGTAAAGGGATAGGCTCTTTGGTTACTATGTTTCTCTTCTAGACTCCGTTCCAGGTGTCCAGAACCATGGGATTCCCTGGTGAAACAGCTTCTGCAGGCCAATCCTTCTGAAGTCCATTACCCATTTGTATACCACTAGGTTCAAAGAGAGACAAAAGTAGCTATTTGGGAAGGCAAAAGATGGTGAGGTTTATGAAAGGATCTTGCCACTTCATGGGTGAATATCTACAGAGGTGCCTGCAAGTGCCTTCATGGTTTTGGTCAGAACCAGAAGCAGTGAGAGACATGAGATATAGGGACTGGCACTTTTCCACTCTCATATGCCAACCAGGAACCCCAAAGCCTTTGAAAATTCCAAATTCAAACTTGGATCTCCAAAGCTTAAAGGCGCTGTATTATTTGTCAAGAATGTTGAATAGAAAATATTTCATTTATTCATTCTTAGGTTGATTTATAGTTTAAATAGTGAGACATATGGTCCGTGGCTCTCTATTTTAACTCCCGCCCCGTATCCTTAGAAATGCTCAATAAGTGCCTTCTGCTGGTTTGTGTTTGTCTTTGATCTAAGATCATTGGTTGGTGGTACAGTCAGAGGAATGCTAGACCAACCTGCAGACCGAGAGGGGCAAGGACAAGCCACATGCCCAAGTTCCCTATATGTATCTCTCACATGAAACAGAAAAAGGGCAGCTTGTCCTTTGAGGATGCTTCTAGTAACTGGGGCAGCAATAGAGTCCAGTCCTGTGTCTCTAACTCTTAGTATGTCTATAGAATGAATATAAGAGTATCTCTTGATGATAGGAATCAAACAAACATACATATTCCCAGTGACATTTTTTTCATCTCATTCCTGAAAACCTGAGAACGGCTTTTTTGCTGGTACAGTTTTTACTAACTTAGTGCCAATGATCATGAGAGCTAGTTCATGTTGCAGGGGGTTGAAAATACCTTAGAGTGTAGGGGATGTTTTCCCCGACTTTTCATACTAGACCTTAACATTTCAAAATGCACTTTACGTGTGAGGTTAGACATTAACCTAGGAGGGGTCTTGAAATCTGCATGGATGACGATAATTACCCTTGAAGTCACCTTCTGAAATGAAGCAATGGAGTCCACGGATGCATTCTAGCCATACCAATGAGTGGTGTTTCCTTTGAGCAATACATATTGTCTTCATGTTTGCTCTGGCCGAGAAAGATTTAACTGGCTCGCTCGCTTCTCTGGGTGCGTTTTCAGTTTTTAAGTGAAAGGAGCAGCAGTGAAATTGCCTGAACATCTATTAATATTTTCAAAACACAGGACTTCCGCTCTCGCTTTTTATCACATTGTCAACCCACAGTACACTCCAGACGGATATCGTTTAAGAGACACGTGACTTGTCCTGCTGTCTGTGCAGCCCCGTAGAAGAGTGAGCATTAATTTTATAGCAGGAGGAATAGAATCAATGCTAGTGTTGGAAATGTTCCCATCACTTTGCTTGCATTGGAGTGAACAGATCGGTGAGTTGCTCACGAAATCACAATCCGTGCGTGTCCTTCCTCACATCACTCCGAGAGTCAATGGCAGAGTGCAGCAAGGGAGAAAATGACTCTCCAGCAATCAAGATAATAATACGCACACCACAGATTCATTTTTGCCTCAAGGAACAAAATCCGAATTTTGTGTTTATTGATTTGTCAAAGGTGCAATTATTTTCTTCTCCTTTGCCCGAGTGGAGAGGAGTTCTTATCTTGATTCGTCTGTTTGCTCCCAAAAGATAGGCTTTTTTCGATTCCAGTATAATTAACATACAGTGGTATATTAGTTTCAGGTGTACAATATAGCAGTTCAACAATTCTATACATTACTCATTTGTTCCTCACAGTAAGTGTACTCTTAATATCCTTTGCCGATTTTACCCACCTCCCTACCCACTTTGCTCTGGGGAGACTACCAGTGTGTTCCCTATATTGAAGAATCTGGTTTTTCATTTGTCTGTTTTTTTTTTTTCTGTGTTTTCTTTCTTAAGTTCCAAATATAAGTGAAATCATATGCTCTTTCTCTGACTTATTTCACTTAACATTATACCCTCTAGATCCATCCACATTGTTGCAAATGACAAGATTTCATTATTTTTTATGACTGAGTAATATTCTATTATGTGTGTGCATGTGTGTATATATATCTCACATCTTCTTTAAGATAGCTCTTTTTTAAGATGTCTCTTTTTTTAAGCTCTTTTTTAAGATGTCTCTTCTTTTCTTTGTTTTTTTTTTTTCTTAAATTCCACATATGAGTGAAGTCATATGCTCTTTGTCTTTCACTGAACATTATACCCTCTAGATCCATCCAGGTTGTTGTAAATGACAATATTTCATTATTTTTTATGACTGAGTAATATTTATTGCATGTGTGTGCATATATATATATATATATATATATATATAAAAAACATTTTCTTTAAGATAGCTAAGTTTTGATAAATAGAATTTCTGCCAAAATTCAGTCCTGTATATAAGATGAATGAGAAAATTATTTTCACAGAAATCTTAAGAGGAATCACTAAAGTATTTAAGGGCTTTAAAAAGATAAACAAAGTATTATAGACTAATGTATTCTGCTCTTTTTTTCTTTTTCTGTTTCAACTAGACAAACTTTCAGCTCTGTAAGGAATGTATTTGTCTTCTATGTTTGAAACTTTGAAAAATGCTTGCTAAATGTCTGTTGGCTGTATCAGTAGAAAAGCTGGTCATCAATACCAGGTATTGGCAAACGTTTTCCTTAGGGGAGCCTGGGAGGCTCAGTCAGTTAAGCCTTGGACGCTTGGGTTTTGGCTCAGGTCTTGATCTCGCAGTCATGGGATCAAGCCCCAGGTCAGGCTCTGCCCTCAGGGAAGAGTCTCTTCAGATTCTCTCTCCCTCTCTCTGTGTCTCTCAAATAAATACATAAAATCTTTAAAAACTGTGTTTTTTTTTTTTCCCTTAAAGGTCCAGATAATGGGGCACCTGGGTGGCTCAGTGAGTTAAATCCTCTGCCTTTAGCTCAGTTCATGATCTCAGGGTCCTGGGATCAAGCCCAGCATTGAGCTCTCTGCTCAGCAGGGAACCTGCTTCCTCCTCTCTCTCTCTGCCTGCTTCTCTGCTTAGTTGTGATCTCTGTCTGTCAAATAAATAAATAAAATCTTAAAAAAAAAAAAGAAAGGTCACAACTCTTCAATTCTATAATACTAGCTCAAAAGCAAAAGAAGCTGTCAGTCATACATAAATAATATGTAAACAAATATGGCTGTGCCTCAGTAAAATGTTGTTTACATAAGCAGGCTATTTGGCCTACAAACCACAGTTCATAGACCCCTGATCTATACATACATAAAAATCTATACATACAATCTCACGCTCATAAATTTGATCAAGAAGTTTCTAGAATAGCATCCTGAAAAGCATATATCACCCTCAATATTGCCTACTTAAGTACATTCCTTTTAAGGAAATAGACATGTTTTCTAATGGGTTATATCTAAAACATATAGTCTATAAGGGTAACTACTGTCCAGAAAACAACATATTTTTTTTCTGTAAAATGTTAATTATAATTCAAGTGTACCCAATTCTAGGTTCTGTGGGTAGAACAAGTATGCAAGTTTCCCTATAAATCACATGTTTACTTAGAACAATTGTCCTTTGAAATGGTTTATGATCTCTAGAACTTCAGAGACCTGTTTGCATGGGTGCCACCCAGATTACATCTATTTGCTAATGAAACACAAACAGCTTTTCATACGGAAATTTGTTTTATCCCTTTATGAACCTCAAAGGGAGAACATCAATACCAAATTCCATTTTTTTTTCTTAGATACCTACTCACAAATGGGTTTCTTTGCCCTCTGATATGAGTAGCTTTGTTAAAGAAATTTCAGTGTGAGAGTTAAGTAATTGGAGGCCAAACAACATTTCAGTGCCATCTGCTTAAGAAATGAAATTGTGGGATGTTTAGATAGCTCAGTTGGTTAGCATCTGACTATTGATTTCCGCTCAGGTCATGATCTCAGGGTCCCTCATTGGGCTCCATGTTGGGTGTGTGTCCTGCTTAAGATTCTCTCCCTCTGCCTTTGTCCCTCCTTCCCACCCTGTGCTCATGTGCTCTCATTCTCTCTACCAATAAATAAATAAATAAGGGGGAAAAAAAGAAATTAAGTTCCTCAGTTGGAAGGAAGTTTGTCAATGAAGCAGGTTGAAGAGATAATCCTTCGACAGTGGCACTGGCTTCAAAGCACAATCATGAATCCCAGTTAATGATGCCATCTTCTCTTCCAGAGCAAAACTAGAATCTATGTAATTCAGAAAACAGGTGCTTATCCCAATAATTTTTTTTCAGAATATCATTGTGTGTCTCTCAAGCTTTCTACATATGACTATAGTAAATATCTTTCCAGTGTGAGAGAGAGAGATTTATCTTTAACCCAAGAAAATGTGATCTTCCTCCCCATGTCACAGTTTGATATAGCTTAGAAAACTGAGAACTGGATCTTAGGCTACGTTAGAATTAAGTTCCTTGTGAATATTGGGAACCCAGCTATCATTCCCCATTAACTTACTGATTTTAATAAATCCTCTAAAGTAACTTGAAAGTTGTTGATAAGTTACTAGTCACCATAATTAATTCAGGAATTTATTTATGTCCTGCCAATAGGAAAGTATAAGGAGCTGAGTATGCCACTTTACCCCTTTATAGTTCTTGAAGTAATGGTGTACTTCAAGAATCTTTTCACAGAATTGGAAATTAAGATGTGATAACAGAGACAAATAGGAAGATAGAAAGAAAGAATGGAAGAGGGAATGAAGTGGCCCGGACAAAGCTCTATTCTTTTTTTTTTTTCTTTTTTTCCCTTGGCTAGACTCTGAGATATCCATAAATTGTCCTATTCCTTTCTTCATCAAACTTTAAAGGTTGACCTTACAGAGGTGCAGAATTAGACACCACCAGGAATCGAGGAATAAATTGAATGGTGTCTGGGTGGTGTACACATACTTAAAAGGAACATGTCACAATAGGGAGAAAATAAAGAGCTTTCTTATAGGCATTTCTATTTTAAAATAACGCCTCACTGCACCATATGATGAAAGATCTTCAGAGCACATAAAGTTAGTCATAATGGAAACTCCTTAATTGAATGGCATGGAAAATGGCCCCGGGGGTTGCTAGAGAAGAGACAGGGTAATCACATGCTATCAGAAGTGCATCTCTGTCAACTTCTCTAAAATCCAGGATTCTGAGCTGACTTTAACTCTCATAAACCACATTTGAAAACATACTGAAGATTTAGCACAAATCATCTTATGGAAATAAAAATGTACCCCTTATAGTAGTCATCAGGAGCACCATCTTTGCAAGACAAAGGGGTTTTTTTGTTTCTCATTTCTTTTAAATAGTTCCTTTGGGGGAAGGAGGGTATTGACTCAGAATGCAAACAAAATAAACATATACAAATTTATTTTGTAGAATAGATGCAAATGTAAAAAACAGTCCCTGTAGGGTGATGGGAACGTCAGACTTGAATTCACAGCTACCAGACATCTGGAAGTTTAAATATGTATATATAAATTATATAAAATATATACTTATAATATTTCACATTATTTATTGTATTTATTCTATATATTTTATATTTATATTAAATATATTTATATTTTATTTATTATATAATGATTTTTTTTACATATAATATATATATATTTTTAAGACACACACACACACAGAGCCACAACCATATACTCCCTAGCACATAAAGAGAACAAAGCATTCTAACTTGTATATCAGAAAGAGAAATACATGATGCATGTTGAGAAGCTACTCTGTCCTTAGAAAACTTGACGTTACATAACACTTATTATATTTATTATTTCAATGGTGAAATGTTGCAATATATTGACTCACCCTACTAACAAGGAAAGCCCTATATACTGAGTCCTAAGGACAATTTAAAGCAGAGACTTGGTCCACCGTGACACCGTACTGGTCCTCTGGGCTCTCTCGTTCACATAAGTAGACTGGAGTGACATAAACAATGAGCAGCTGCTCTTCCTTGTCACTGTGACAAGAAATATTTTTAAAGACCAAGTGCTAAAGAGAAGCAAAGGCTTTGCGTATTGTGTATTGTGTCTGCAATGACGAAGGAGTCTTCCAAGGTCTATTGGTTTTCAAGGTGTGCTCCCTGTACCCCAAGTGGGAAGCAGTGTCTGAAATGAGTGTGTGTGTGTGTGTGTGTGTGTGTGTGTGTATGGGGTCAGGAATGGGTTTATAATAATTATGAAGGCATTTGAAGATGGCTTTCAAAATTGTCAGCCCAGAAATCATGACCTTTGTGTTCGCTTGGTCATAAAATATAAAACCAATAAATGCGAGTCCAACAATTGACCAGCTGTTTGAATCTCACTGCATTCTTACTATCACAATGGCTTTTAGCATCTGCTGAAGAGATTACTAAATATTTATATAGATGATTCCATGGCTAATTCAGCAACTGATGATTCACTTCCACTCAATGCAGCAAAGTACTCAGGAGTTTGGTCTGTGGAGGGAGATACAGCCCTACAATGCAACTTAGCTCTACGTTTGAGCTTAACGCATGGAAGACATTGAAAAAGGTTTTGAAAAAGGCTTTGACATTGAAAAAAATTTCAAGTTTTCTCATCTCACAATGTCCTATTTGTAAAATCAAGTTAATAAAAATAGCTAATTCGTGAAGGGATTGTGAGGATTAAATGTGATAATACACACAATGTATTTGACGATGGTCAATACAGATTCTTCGTTGCTTATAATCCCATCAGTCTCATCCTCATTACCACTCAGTGCAAAAAGCTTCATTTATGTACATCTCTGACTGCAAATGAGTTTTCCTATATTGAAATCTGATTCCTTGAGATTTCTTCCCAAATTCTAATATAGTCCCTCATGGTATACATCCATCCATCCATCCATCCATCCATCCATACAGCCAGTTCTTAACATGGCTAAGTTTACTTATTAACATGTCCCCAGTGAGGCTTCTCTGTTTCTGCTCTGTTCCCAACCAACTCCCAAACTTAAATGCAGAGAGTGACAAAGAGAGAGACCGAGGAGAGGGGAGATAATGAGGGGAGGAGAGAGCTTCTCTCCTATTGTTCTGTTATACTGGCTAAATATGCCCATGTTCTTTAACTGGTATACAGGTGGCAAAGAGTCTAATGAGAGAGTAATCCATTCTAAACCCTAGTCATTGTTATTCTATCCATGGAAGTGTTTCTTTTCCACTGATTCTGTAAGTGTGTATGTGTGTTTAACTTAAATTATTAAACTTGTTTGCTATGAAAATTTAACCAGAACTTATAAGAGGGTTTGTTTGTTTGTTCATGGGGAATTGCTTTTAATGGTAAAGGTTAGAGTTCTCAAGGTGGACAGGCGTTGAAATGCATATGTAGATAAGCAAGTGGCTGATATGGCTGGCTCTGCTGAATGCAGAGTGCTGATAGACCGGTGCATGTGTTTAAAATAAAGACAAATAGCAATGTTCCTGTATAATTTATTGGTATAATTCAGTGGTCAAGAATGTTCCAAGAACAGTATGAAGGAAAATTAAAATAAATTTTAATTTCTGTTACTTAAGGCAAAAAACATTTTTTATGTCAAGTTGTTTTAAATTATTAGAATACAGAACACTTAGAGATATGGAAATTGGGTGATACTGAATAATCAGACTCCCATATACAAGAGAAATTATATAATGTAATACTTCCTGAGTGGTTTTACATTCAATAATTGTTTCTCAGTTAAAAAGCAAGGTTTAAAAATATTATTTATGGGTGGCTCAGTTGGTTAAGCATCTGCCTTTGGCTCAGGTCATAATCTCAGGGTCCTGGGATTGAGCCTTCGAGGTGGGGTCTCTGCTCAATGGGGAGCCCACTTCTCCCTCTCCCTCTGCCCCTCTCCCTGCTTGTGCTCTGTCTGTCTCTCACACTCTCAAATAAATAAATAAATAATATATTTAATAAATACTATTTATAATATAATAGCATTTTGTTTAAAATTACTGTTAATAATTATATTATAAATATATGTGTTTATAAATACATGCTTATGTGTTAAAAATTACAAGAGTCTACCAAACAGTTAGTTATACTTGTCTCTGAGAAGCTGTTTATGGAAGCCTTTTACATTCCATGCTATTTTTTTCCATAGTGTTTGAATAGTTAAGTATATAATGAATGTATTGCTTTTGAAATGATTACTTTGTAATCAGAAGCGAGGGGAAAAGAGCTAAAACATGAAATGCATGATTAGTCTAGACTTGTAAAAAAAATAATTTTTTTTTCTTTTACCTTAGCGTTTATCAAAGGAGTAGTAGCCTGAATGCTGAAATATATTATTACCTAGAGGCCAAACCCTTTAACCATTAAGCTACAGATACTCATTCAAAGTGGTTGAGGATAAAAGGGTGCCCTGCCATCAGGAAAGAAACATACCCAAAAGATTGTGGTTTTTGTGCAGTTTCCACATTTTGGAACTGCTTAACCGTCTCAAAGCCAACTCGTCCGGAAATTAAAAGTCACCCCAAGCCATGGACTTTCAACCATTGAGCTCTGTCCCAGGAAATATCCCAGGCAACCACAAGATATAAGGACACCTAGTCTCCAAGCAACTTGAGTTCCATTTAGCACGTAGCTTCATAAAGCTTAATGAGAATTGGCTATCTTCTCCACTTTGGGAGACACTAGCATGGAGAACAGGGTGTTCTGGTTTTTGCACTATGTGAATGAAGAGATCATAAATCCGTGTCCCTCTGAGCAGCCTGAATCAAGCACTGGAGTTCAAAGGAAACGTCTGGTTACTACTCTCTATGGCTGTATGGTTAAAGGAATAATGAGACGGATCGCCTACCAACTCCTTTGGAACGCTGTGATTGGTCTGAAATTCTCCTGATGCCCATGCCCTGAAGACTGCCATCCGTTTGAATGGCTTAGTGCTGAACGTTGGTGAGATCTAGGCATAGGAACGGACCATCCATGTCCAAATCCTGGCCTCTGTGTGACACTGAGCAGGTTGTTCAAATTCTCTGTACCCAAGTTTTCTCATCAATCAATGGGAATAGTAATAGTAACTGTTTCCAGAGTTGCTCTGCAGCCTCAATGAGCTAATATTTGCAAACAGCACAGAGCCTGGGACATAACCAGAATGGTATCAGTGTTTCTTAACAACAGAAATACCCATCCTAACTGTTTTTAGGCTTTGCTCTGGACCCTGATAATCAGATCTATCCTTCAATTTTCAAATAGTGCCGTCTAAAAAATTCAGATGAAGATCTGTAAACATATAAATAGGACACAGTTAAGCCCTACTCAGGGAAGAAAGGGAAAACCCTTCAGCAGAAAGACGACTGGGTTGCCCAGCGTGAGTGGGAGATTATTTGGCCCAGAAAAGTAAAGGAGGGGCATTTCAGTCAGAACAATAAACATACACTAACCCATACAAACAACAAATACATGTAGGGACAAGTGAAATCACCCACTACACTTCAACAGAATCTTGGGAGCATAGACAAAATGGAGGTGACTAAAGCTGTGAATTTCATGATAACTTCAGTGATACCTGTTGCAATGGCTTATGTGGTAATGCACAGCCATTGAAGGTTTTCTTAAGTAGAAGAAGGACAGAAGCAGATTTGTGCTAGCGAGAGATAATTCTGACAGCCACACACACATAAAAACTAAAAGGTGCTAGCTGGTGTGGACAGGAAGCAGGAAGTGCATGGTTCCAGGGAGATGCGAGAGCCCATATTAAGAAAGAGAGAGGAGTGAATGCCATAAAAAGATTCTTGAGACAATTTAGAGGTGGAGCTGATAAAACATGGTGACTGGGTCTGAGGGAAAGGGAAAGATCAAGTATAATATTCTGCTTTCTAGCTTGGGCAACTAGGAGTTGAGTGATTTCATTAGGAAGAGTGTAGGGTGGGGACAGAAAGGGAGGCAAGAATTACCTTCACTTTGGTGTCCATCTGGGGTTGCCTAGACAACCTTATCTATTGAAAACTGAATAGCAAGGGGGAAAGGTCATTTGAAACTCAAGAGAAAAGTCAAATGAGGAAACATAGATTCAGGAGTCATTATACATATGGTTGATGGAAACCATAAGGAGGAATGGAATGAATCAGGGGCACATGGGTAGAATGAGAAGAGACGTGGGAGAACTTCAGGGAAAAACATCTAAGGAGTGGCCAAAGGTTGCTCTAGTGAACTAAAAGAAAAGCTACAGGTTAAATACAGGTTGGCAGGATAAAGACCATGCCTGTTTGTTTTTGCATTCATTCCATCCCTTTATTCATTCATTCAATATATATTCATTGAGCATTGTGTCTCAAGACATAGGAATGCAGAGAGGTGAGACCTTGTTTAAGGGAAATAGACCAACTTCTTGTTATCAGGGAGTTTCAAGTGTATTATGACAAAAAAGTCCAGATGACTACATTTATATTTGAAAGACTTCCATTTTTTCTAAGAAGGAAAATATCAGTGCTGTGTAAACACAGGTGGGGGGATCAGAGGAGTCCTTCTGATGACTGAACAGAGATGTGAATAGGGGTCCCCCAGGCTGGTTGCTGGGGGTGGTGGCATGTTCCAGAGAGGGTATGCCGGGTGTGTGAGGCTCTATGCTTCTTTCTCTGACTACGAAGGAAATAGAAAACATGGGTAAGTTGACCCCATTTCTCATGTCTTTCTCCAGTTGTATGTAACTACAGGTCTATATTTTAGTTCATGACAGTTCCTTCTATGCTAAGAAGAAGGAAACACATCAGATGGGTCATTATAAATGAACATGTCTAGGTTTTGTGGAGGTTGCCCTTCTGTCTCACAGAGCAGATTCTGAAGGAAGTTCCCATGAAATCAGCATTCTCCATAACAAAGCTGGGAATAGGAATCCTGGGTCATTAACAGCCAAGAGTAGGTGCCTTCCCCAGGGCAGCTAGACAGGCACATCTCCAGGGAGGACGTCAAAATTCAGACCTTCACCCAGTGTCATTGCCAGAGATCACAGCCTCTGCCTGATAAGTTTGCCACACAGGCCTTCAGGAAGAGGCAGCCATCGACATTGCAATCTGGGAACGCTTTGCACTCAGGTGACTGTAAAGACATTCTTCCCACCAGGTGCATAATTATAAGCCCCTCAACATCAGGGGTATTTTCTCACATCCCAGAGAGTCTTTGCTTTGCAAGAGAAAGAAATAAACAACCTGCCTTTTCCAATGGGATGAATAATGTCCTGAAATACAGAAGGACACAAATAAAATTACAAATGACATATGACAAAATGCCCCTTCCCCGAACTCTAGCATGGTCGTCATCTGAGTCCTCTACAGAGGATAATGGCTGATCTTCTCAATAGATGTTAATGGCTGATTTTGTCGGTGCTAGGCTTTGGAAGTCTAAGAAATCTTGTTTTGAAAAAGAATTCGAAGATTGCAAGAGGAGAACAAACATTAAAGATCGAAAGGAAAATAAATGAATACTATCTGGGAAAATGAAATCACAGGTATGTAATTAGCATTGACAGAGGCTGATTAAGTTCATTTCCACAAATGTCCCCAATCTTCCACAATAGACTTTTTCATCAGATTTTCTATCAAAACAACAATCTGTCTTCAAGGTCATACTCATACTTTCAGGTACCATTTTTTTTTTTTAAATCCCCTGTCGATTAATACCGTTTTCCCCAAACAAAAACACATTTTGCTCAGTGGCTGCAACTCTTCAAAACGTGTCCTGTGTTTATAACTTCCTCCTATTACACTGCATTTTGTTTCTTCCTCCTAGTTACACATCATATATTACTCTCTGCTTCTGCTGGTTGAATAACAGCCCACAGCTCTGACAAATAATTTGCTGTGCTGATTACTAAATGAAGGGCTGCAGACTGAGAGAGAAACTGTTAATTCCATGTCCCCCATGACACCCTATGTCTCTGTTTTTGTTCTGATAATGTTAACTTGTTCATCATTATCAAATCTGGCGAAGACATACAATTTTTGTTCTGAGCATAAAATTCTTCCCAAGCTCATCACCAGGAGATGAGCACCATAAACACTTAGGTAGAATTTTGGAAAGAATTTCATACACACACACACACACACGCATACACACAGATATACCATGTTTGTTTTAATTATAGCATAACTCAGATTTGTGTTCTCTTTCTGCTTATGTGAAAAATTGTGAGGACATTTGAATTGTGTTTATCCACCAGAGTTGGGGCTGAAGACTGGTGAAATCATTCCCTAAATATAGTTGTTTTGGGAGAGGCAAAACAAGACAGCTGGACTAGACATCTCCAGTGTAGCTCCACCATACTACTGTTCTTAGAAGCCAGTACTGATGTTTTTGCGTGGTAAGAGAGGCCACAAGGGCCAGATAAACTGAAATTCCTGATACTCCTGAAGGAAGAACCATGACTTGGACAAGAGGCTGTTAGATCATAACAGTGTGTCTATGCAGCACTTTTTCCCAAAGTGAAAAATCCCACGTTTTCCCAAAGTGAAAAATCCCACGTTTATAGTTCCTAGCAACTTCAACATACAGATTTTTTTTTTTTTAGGTGACTTATTACAAAAATCTAATTTAGTCAAACTGTTGGCAAATGTGTAGATGTAGCCAGTGTCTTTTTCTATCAACTACTGAAAACCTTAAAACCTTTTCAGGATTTTAGACATTAGAGCTTGAGATTTCCAGAAGATATGAAAGAGAGAGAGAGAGAGGAAGGAATGAAGGAAGGAAGGAAAGGAGAAAGGGAGGACCGGGGAAGAAAGCAGCAAATTAAGAATATTGGTATGCTGGTCATTTTAATTCACAGGATCTGCATAGGGGTTGGGTTGAGTAAAAGGGGAAAAGTGAATACAGTTGACCCTTGAAAAACAGAAGACTTAGGGGTCCTGACTCCTCCAACACATTAGAAAATTCATATACTAACTTCTACCGCCCCAAAAAAGTTATCTCCTAATAGTCTACTATCGACCTAAAGCCTTACCAATAGCATCGTTGATGAATACAATTTTTGTATGTTCTATGTGTTATACACTGTGTTTGTCCACTAAAGTAAGCTAGAGAAAAGAAAATGTTATTAAGACAATCCTAAGAAAGAAAAAATACATTTATAATATTCTATTTATCGAAAACATTCCACAAGTGGACCTACACAGTTCAAATCCGTGTTGTTCGAAGGTCAACTCTATTCTGTTTTAAACTGACAGTGTTTGACCCTTAGAAAATGGCACTTCCTCTTTCTTTTCCTTTTTCTCTTTTTTTTTTTTTTTTAAGATTTTATTTATTTATTTGAGACACAGAAAGAGGGCACCAGCAGGGAGGAGGGGCAAAGGGAGAGGGAGAAGCAGACTCCACGCTGAGCAGGGAGCGTGACACAAACCAGGACCCTGAGGTCATGATCGGAACTGAAGGCCAACGTTCAGCAGACTGAGCCACCTGGTGTCCCACTTTCTCTTTCTTTTACATTAGCTTCTCTGCAGGTAATATAGGATGTTAACAAGTTAATTTTATTTCAGGAAGTAGATATCTATTCTCAGAGTTCAAAGAGGGCCTGTTTGCTATGAAATTAGAGACCCTGATAATCATGATTAGTTCTTCAGGTTATCAGACAAATAATATGTATGATGCAAGGGGAAGAGTTGATACTCTAATATCTGTGGGTTCACATAAATAGATATTATCTTTCATCGAACGTCTCTGAAGTAGGTCGTCTGGGCCACTTGGTTGTGCCCATAGCACTGACCACATCCTGAGCAGTGTAAGTAGGCCAGAGGATGTGGTAGGACACGGAGACGGTCCCGTTACCCTTTGCGGGCGGGGGCGTGGGGAGGGGTGAGGTGCGTTCCAAGGTTCTTCTGGTATCTACTCCCTCTCGACCTCTCTTCATCAAGGTAAAGACAAAGCCTGCATCGGTTTGTTTTTCCCACAGTAGACCACAGGAGGCAACAGGGGGAAATTTGGGTTGGAAACTGTTAAATTTGTGCAACAGGTTTAGAAATTTCACAATAAGGATTTTTCTATTTTCATGAACCTTTAAGTACTTCTTGTTTCCAGGAAGGCTAGAGCCGTTCTTTCTTGCTTCATTTTCACACTTCCAGTATGACCTAAAACCAGGAAGTGTAATTGAATCTGAAAGACAGAAAGACTCTAACGAATGGAATCAAACTTCTGGTCACGCACACAGTTTCTTCCAGGGAGTTAGGTGGATGTTTGAGAAGAGTTCTGACCTGATGAGACCCCATGACCTCAAAAGCTGCCTTGGGATACAAGTCTTAAAGAACTAGGACACCCGCAGAATCTAGAACACCAAGAGTGACCCAAATGTAAACCGTGGACTTTGAAGGATTATAATGTCGGTTCATCAGTTCTAACAAATGTACCGCTCTTGTAGGGGGCACGGTATTATAATATGCATGCCTAACGGTGGGGCACGTATGAGAAATTGTGTAACCTTACCGCTCAGTTTTGCTGTGAATGTAAAACTAGTCTTAAAAAAAAAAAAAAAAAAAAAAAAAAAAAAAAGTCTTAAAACACAATGATGTGTCTTTTCACCTGTGACAAAAATTTTGACTTGGGTGAAGATAGGCTTACATTCGATTTAGAGAAATTTCCTCCTGGAAGAAATAAAGCACTTCATAATAGAGATACTGCTAGAGATGTACCCAGACATTTTTACTTTTATCTTTCACAAACTGATAATACCAAGATGCCCGTTAGCTAAAGTACATGTGATCCAAGGACATTGGTTTTGGCCATTGGATCCTGGTGTAGAACGCACACACACTAATCTGTGACTATGACACTGATTCTGACAATGAGCAAGAGTGTGGTCCACATGCATAGTTTTCCTCCCCCGCTCCCATTTTATACCTGACGGACTGAGTAAAATATTCCTCAAAAACTCCACTCTTTTTTCCTAGATTGATGAGAGCTGACACCCAGAATAATCAAAACCTCCTTACCCAGGGACCCAGGAAGAGCATAAAAGAAAGGCTCCAAAGTGCTTCACCTGAGCCATAGAGCTCCAAAATAATAACCTATTCTCTCACCAATATTTTCAGCCCTTCTTTTTCTTAGGATATAAATTCCTTCAGGTCTGCATGAAGTTGGGAGAGACAAGTTGCCACCAAAAATAAGAGTTTGTGTTTCTATAGCATCTGTTTATGCCAGTATATATAAATAAGAAGAGGTTCCATCCCAGTATAGGACAAAGAAAAAAAATACATATCTTTTTATGAGTTGGCTTTCTGAAAATGCAACTAAATGAAAGAATGTGTAGGTGGTAGAACCCAAAATAAATGCAATGCCAGAATAAAAAAGAACCACCTACAAAAATCTTTCTTTAAAAAGCATCCGTTCCTAAAGAAGATGCTTCACATGGAGGCTCATACACAGATTTACTACCTACCCAAAGTAGCCTTCTGACAACGGCTTCCTGGAGGGATCATCCTTAAACCTTGAGGTTAGGAAAAAAATAAGCAAGTTAGGATTCTTAGATATTTGTTGCCATTCTAAATATTGAACAGGAGTTGGGTGTGGTAGGGATGTGCAATTCTATTCCCCAAAGTTGCCCCTTTGGGGAAAGATGGAAAAATCAACATTCAGAGGTCGACAAGATTAATCCCGAAGCAGCTCAACCTTAGGAGTCTATCAGTCATTCTATGCACTTACTTATATTAGCATCTTGAGATGGGTATTGTTTCTGTATATACATATATATAATTTTCATATGATAGTGACGTATTTGTATAAGCATATAGTAGTATCTTTAAATGCATGGGAATGCAAACTGGATGGGATTTTTTTTTTTTTCATTTGCAGGTTCCCTAGCATGTTATGGGAGTGTAGCATTCCTGGCTCCCCCTGGCATTAAATATTAAAAATATGTTCCAGTGGCCGTGAAATACAAAAACACCTCTATAAATTCCCAAACACCAGAGAGTGGGGCTGCCCTGGGTGAGAACGAGTTTGTGAACACAGGCTGAGAGGTTAAGTCTCAGATCCTTCCCTTTTGAGGTCCGGGGCCCCTGACTCCACCTTCACTGGTCACAGCAAAGACCACAGCTCTTTGCAAGGAGCTCTTCCCACCATCAGGGATGGGCTTAGCAAGAAACCACCTTCCAATTACTCCCACTTAGAATGTTTGCCTTCACAAGGCCTGAAGCTGATCCGCCGTCTTTGAATCTCCCACATTGACAAAAGGAAGTAGCGAAAGTACAAGGAAAAAAGAAAAAAATCAACTTTGGGTGTTGTTCCAACTGTAAAGGACAAATGTGTGCTATACCCTCAACCCAATAGGTAACCCTTTGTTTGCAGGTCCTATTTTAAGTTTAATGAATCATTTGAAACATTTTAGAAATGTTACAATTTGCTTTCTGTACTTTATAACTTTTAAATATTTTAATGAGATGTAAACAATGGTTCCAAAGTACTCTGGGAAAGAGAGGCACAGAAAATAGGATTAAATGAGAATCCTGTCTAAAATGAGGGAAATGTCTGTCAAATCTGTCAAATACATAAATAAAATAAAATATTTAAAAATAAAATAAAATGAAGGAAATTAGACCTGTACAATGTGCCAGGCACCATGCTGGATTTTTTGTTAAGATTTTATTTATTTATTTGGCAGACAGAGATCACAAGTAGGCAAAGAGACAGGCAGAGAGAGAGGAGGAAGCAGGTTCCCTGCTGAGCAGAAAGCTCGATGCGGGGCTCTATCCCAGGACCCTGAGATCATGACCTGAGCCGAAGGCAGAGGCTTTAACCCACTGAGCCACCCAGGCGCCCCCATGCTGGATATTTTGTATAATTGTTGTTGTTGTTGTTGTTTTTGGTTGTTTGTTTGTTTTTTTTTTTTTTTAATATCCTCATACCAGCCCTGCATGGTTGATACTACTGTCACGATTTTTTTTTAAGATTTTATTTATTTTTTTGAGAGAATGAGAAGGGAAGGAGAAGGGGGAGAGGCTTGGGGGAAGAGAGAAGCGGACTTCCTGCTGAGCAGGGAGCCTGACATGGGGCTCCATTCTGGGTGGTGACCTGAGCTGAGGAAGGCAGAGGCTTACCCGACTGAGCCCACCGAGGCGCTCCAATTGTCACCATCTTGACGTATGAGAAAACTGAGTCAAACAAAGTTTAAGAAAGCCTAAAAAGTATTAGTAAGACATATATCACTTTTAGAATGGTTGATTTTAAGCTTTTTTAAAGATTTATTGATTGGAGAGAGTAGGGTGAGGAGCAGGGGGAGAGCATCTCCAAACAGACTCCCTGCCGCATGAGGAGCCAGACACAGGGCTCCATCCCATGTCCCTGGGATCCTGACTTGAGCCAAAGCTCATAGTTGGTTGTTCAACAGACTGAGCTACCCAGATGCCCCTTGAGTTCAGAATTCAATGTGTCTCTAACTTTGATAGCAACACAAATACTTCATTCGACACCTTTTAAAATGTAAATACATATTCTTCTATCTCACCCTCGTGGAATCCAAAGATAACCCCCTCACCGAAATTAAATTTATTTCAGTTATTTTTAATGACGGCTCCAAGAAGTGTGAAAGAGAAATTGTATCTGTCGATTATTCCGGGACTTCTCAGGAGACCCAGACTCCTGCTGTTGTGCCCTGTGAGTTAAAGATAGAACACCATGAGCTATTCTGGCCCAGAAGCAGATACACCCAGAGTATCACACGGGCTCTCCATGTTCGGTAGAATACCAAAAAAGAAACAAAAGTTGCATCTGTATGTGGTGAGGGTGTAAACATGGAAACAAGGAAGTGCAGGAGCCTGCCACTTGCTGTCCATTCATCTGTTTAGTTTTCCCATTTCCCTGCCTTCCTGATGCTCTGTGGCTGAAAGAGGGGACTCCATGGAACCAAGTGGTTGTACGGTGTATCTCCTGCTCCTATATTTTGGGTTTCCTTTTTCTTTTTTTTTTCTTTTTTTTTTTTTTTTAAGATTTATTTATTTGGCAGACAGAGATCACAAGTAGGCAAAGAGACAGGCAGAGAGAGAGGAGGAAGCAGGTTCCCCACTGAGCAGAGATCATGACCTGAGCCAAAGGCAGAGGCTTTAACCCACTGAGCTACCCAGGCACCCTATATTTTGGTTTTCTAAGAAAGGGGTCATTGGACAAACCTTTGATTTTTGTTCCTTTTAGGGACAAAAATTAGCTGCATTGCTTAAAAGCCAACGGTGTAGTTCCTCCTATGGGTCTTATTCAAAATGACCCCACATTCACTAGGCTTGACAAATAGTCATCTCCGTAACTGTCAGAGCTACGGTCATTTCCTCATTCCCTTGAGCAAGCTATTTCTTCTTTCTCTTCTTATTCTCGTTAATTTTGTTGTTTGGGGTGGGGTGTCTTTAGTGGAAGGCTGCCCAGTGAAAGTGCTTTTCCTGGGTCATCTCTTTTAGAAGTACTGACTTAGGCAGATTAAATGGGTATGGGATTAGTTACCGCACTTAAAATTCACCGGAGGCGAGCATGGCTCAGCCTGCTCAATGCCGTGACATAAACTGGATAGCTTGAATGTCAACTCATTCAGGACGCTATGCCAAGCTCTATACAGCCATGAGAATCCCAAGTCTCACGCGAAGGATGTGAGGGGTGAGGTTAGTGTGTTTTCTACCACAAATTCCGTAAGTCTGGATTAAAGAACGAGAATGACAAAAAAGTCATTCAAACTAAAAATAAAAATATGTGCTAAAGAATGAATTGCCCGCTTCCTAAATATTGTTAGCATTTCGGGTGATCAATATGGCAATGATTTTTAACTTTGTAAACCTTCACTTCATAAGAACAGATCCACAAGTAGAATGGCCCTACCTTTGAGCTCTACTTAGCCAGTGTTTTACAGTTTTTTTTGCATAGGTCTCCTGAGAATTTGCCGTTTACTCACCCCCTAGAGACTTTTGAAATTGACTTCTGACAGTTTTCCCTATAGTCAGTGTGATTTGGGGGATTTAAAGAAATGAATGGCCGTGGTATAACTCATAAGTTGCCACCAATGAATCTGAGGGCCAGAAAAATGCACGTGTGGGAAGTAGAGTTAACACACGAGTGAGCTAATAATTCTTTTTCTCAGAAGCTTGCACCTCGCTGACAAAACAAACAAACAAAACAAAACAAAATAAAACAAAACAAAACAAAACAACAAAAACCAGGAAGATCAGTGATTCACAGCACGTTAAAAAAAGGATAAATCTGGATCAACAGACGTCCTGCACAGTGTAAAGTTGTAATTAGTATTGATCAGACTCAGAGAGACCTGAGTTAAAATCCTGGCTCATCTTAGGACAATTTAATTTTGAGCAAGTTTCTCAAAATCTCTTCAATAATGCAAAAAATGACAGTGGTAATACCAGTCTGTTAAGGATTAAATGAGATCATACTGTATGTCAAGTGCTTGTAATAGTGTGTAGCGCATAGCAAAGTCATCTTTTTTTTAATTATTTTTTGACAGAGATAGAAATCACAAGTAGGCAGAGAGGCATGCAGAGAGAGAGAGGGGGAAGCAAGCTCCCCACTGAGCAGAGAGCTGGGTGGGGGGCTCCATCCCAGAACCATGGGATCACAACCTGAGCCGAAGGCAGCAGCTCTACCCACTGAGCCACCCAGGCATCCAGCAAAGTCATCTTTATTATTGTTGTTGGTCTTATGGATTTTTTCTTCTTTTTTGGTCTTATGTTTTAAAAAGTTATTTTATTAAATACAACACAAGCAAAGACAAATCTCATTCCAATTACAAACCAATTCAGTAAAAATTATTTTGGTTTCTTTTGTTCGGATCTACATCTACCTGAGCAGTCACCTAACATTTTTGGCCGTGTATACAAAATTATTTTGGGGGAAACAGTGTGAGAAATAAAGGTGAAGCAGTCCACGAAAGCAGTAATTTCTGATTCCTTTTTCATGATCTTGTCTCATATTTCAAAATCACCTAAATGTGAGCAACAGTGATAGTTGGACCCAGCACATACGTGACTTCAGAGCAGAATTTCCAGAACACAGCTTCATCTCCGACGTCATCATTTGTTTACTATTTGTGAAGTCGTTTTTATAAAAACGCCAAAATGATTCACTTCTCAGGGATTTTACTCTTTGACAAAGAGAAAAAAGTCAGAACTCCCCCAACCTCAGAAGCATATTATTGACCATGCTTTTCCAGGATCATTGTGGCCCTTTTCAAAGCAGTGTTTTTTTATAAAAAGTTTTCACAAGTTTCAAAGGTTGTCCAGAATGATCCAGAACAATTTAAGCTTTCCTGTAATTCTTTAAAAGGAAGACCTAAAGTTAACAACAAGTTTGCCAAATACCAGGTCAGTGGCCTTGAGGGCTAATTTTCCTTGCCATTAAAAATATTTATCTTTGGCTACTTACACTAAATCATTGTCTGATGACTATAGGAGATGGAGGCTGTTAGCTAAGGCAGATCTTTACCCTGGGACACTGTGAAGGGTGACACACCAGACAGCGGAGTGTCATTCGGTTTAATTAACAGGGGCCTGGATCTTACTCATAGGGCCTGCACTCGTGACCCAAAGGACTTTTTCCTCCCAGTAGTTTCTGGATTAATGTAGGTACTTTAGGAATTGATTTAAAGTTCTAACAGTAAATTGTATACTAATGATGGCTCCTAAGTGACACAGAACCAAGGGGTTGGTAGAAACCCTAATAAGTTCACTAAATCTATAGAATTAATAAATCCTTGTCCCAGTTTGTGGGTAGAAAATGTGAGTAGAGCTTTTTCATCCATGAGTAGAGTTTTTTTCATCCAAGGTTGTCCTAGGGAAGAATGGGACAGAACTGTTGAAGGATCAGGGGAAGATGATAACACAGGTGTGTGTCTGTGTGGGGAGGCATCAAGAGCTAAAAGTTGGAGAACCCAGGCGGTTCTCTCCAGGAGCAGCCGCACTAGAAGCGTTTTTAGGTAGTGATTGGCATCTGTACCCAACCCAGTCCTAGTGATCATTTCTGACAGAATCCAAATAGGAGGGCTCTTGGGGATGGGAAACACTTGCTGGGAATAGAGATAGTATTAATGCCATACTCTGCATTTCATTTCTATAAAATTATATCCTTGTTGTGGAAGGTGTAGAGTCTGAAGATAGTTCCCAAAAACTGTTCCAGATTGGTAAAACAAGAAGGAAGAAAGAATATGACTTAGGTCTTATGAGGAATAAAGGAGAATTTGTAAAGGTATTTTCTCCTTCCCACGCCCCTAAGGAACTAATTTTTTCCCCAAATACTGTTTGGCAAGTCCCTTCCAGAGCCCCCAGGGATCAGTTTGTCTGCCTGGAAGTTCCGACGATTAAATAAAATATGGATTGATCCATCTAAATCCTTTAGACAAGAAACGTCAATCCATTCTATAGCTTTTCAAGAATTTGTATTTTGTAAGTTTTTTTTCTTATGTTTTTAATTATCCCACTCTTCATTTTTTATCGTTCTTTTTTTTTTTTAAAGATTTTATTTATTTATTTGACAGAGAGAGATCACAAGTAGGCAGAGAGGCAGGCAGAGAGAGAGGAGGAAACAGGCTCCCTGATGAGCAGAGAGCCCGATGCGGGACTCGATCCCAGGACCCTGAGATCATGACCTGAGCCGAAGACAGAGGCTTAACCCACTGAGCCACCCAGGCACCCTATCGTTCTTTACTCTTAATCTCACAAAACAAACTGAGGGTTGCTGGGGGGAGGGGGTTTGGGAGAAGGGGGTGGGATTATGGACATTGGGGAGGGTATGTGCTTTGGTGAGTGCTGTGAAGTGTGTAAACCTGGTGATTCACAGACCTGTACCCCTGGGGATAAAAATATATGTTTATAAAAAATAAAAAATTAATTAAAAAAAAAAAAAAAAAACTTGGGATTTTCATACAAACTTCAGCTTAAAGTAGCCAGAGAAATAGGACTAGTTATACAGAATTGTGAGATTGGTTAAACTCTTCTTTTTCTCTCTTTGAAGTCACCTGCTATGATACTTTTGACTTCGAAAGCATTTGTAGAGGATTGCTACAGATCTTTGGGAATGTAAATATTATAGTTTCTATGGAAAAAACATAGAAGTGCCAAGGAAGGGAATCATGGCTTGCCAGCTGGGCAAAAATATCCAGGAGCTAGGTTCCCCAATGCTGAGGAGATGAAGCCTGGGAAGACGTAAGTTTCTTAGGATCCTGGTCAGTGCGAGATTGATGCGTCTGCTGGCAAAAGGGTCCAAGCCAAGTATGGCAGATCAATGGCGCTGACCAATTTGTCTGCCTAGAAGATGTTTCTTTGGTGGCATGTAGAAGGTGTAAACTGGAAGGAAGAACCTTCCCTTTGCCCCCTCCTATGTAGGAAGTCAATGTTTCAGCAGGTTTCATGGTGTATCATCCTAGTCTATGTTTCTCATCTCGGTGAGTTTGACTAATGGACGTGGAGATGAGTAGTTCCAGGAGCTTAGGTACTGAATCCAGCCCAGTTGATAAGATGCATAAGATATATATATCTACTCCTGCCACTGGGACAGCCCCCTGACACACCAGTTAATAGAAAGCTCATGGGATATGGATAGAAAGAAATGTCGTACTTGACTAGAGATCATTGCCTTACATCATGTTTACTCTTTATATCATACACTCAAATTGCATGGTAAAAATACGGGTGGAATACACAGCATAGGTAGATACTAGCATCACATGATTCTACAGAGCTGGGAGCATGAGGAAATTCTGAAGTGGAAACAAATGTGCCTTGCATAAGTCAGAACGAATTAAACTGGCCATGCTTCCATCTAATGAATACATCAAAATGCCTGTTTCTGGCTGCTGTGTACATCAGCTGTGGGCAGTGATTAATTCCTGGCCTCCTCTACTTTCACTCATGCCATCAGAGGAGGAGGGAGAGCATCTTTGCCCACTGCAAAGTAAGACATACATAATAAGGCTAACAAGGCACCGTGGGTCAAGTTGCAGCAGGAATGATGGCAAGTACATAGGAATGAGTCAATGCAGGATTAGAACAAAGAATGTAATTCATGGAAACCTCTCAAATGTACATGTTGGGATGTGCTGAATGTCGACTTGAGTGGATTTGCAGCAGCATGTGAAGATGATTTACATAAATGTGAACTCATGCCCAGAAAACAAATGTGACTTGCAAATTTACAGCCCTGAAATCATGGACAATGCACACAGAAGCAGACACAACCTCTAGTAAACAAAAACCATTACTTTCCTTGACTACTGGGAAATGTTCAGTGCACTCCCATCATACCCTGCGGGGCTGAGACCTGAGGAGGGGTCCTCTCTAAGGGGGATTGCTGGAAAGCCAAGCCCATGCCCCTTGCCACCGAAGACTGAGAAGATTTCATTGTGGTGAACAGGGTGGTACCTTGGTTCTACTCAGCGGAAGGGTTTAGGAATGTAGACAAGAGTGTTGCTCTGATTCTGTCTATGTTCTAGCAGCCTGTGTGATGTGTCCGTCTGTCAATGTCCTGCCTACACTACAGACTCAGGGGGTCCTCCCCCTCATCCAACCAGCCCTCTCTCCTGACTTCCCTTCCCTAATTCAGCCATGCTGTGACCAACCTTTGATTCTTCCTGCCACCTTCCCCTCTCCTGTGATTTAAACAGTTCCCCAATCATGACATTCTTCTTCTGTGGAGTCTCTGGAATGGACCACTTCTTTTCTGTTCTCAAGTTCAAGCACTTACTACCTGTCATCAAAATATTGCTGTTGGCTTTTAACCAGCTCCTGTCTTCACCCCTTACTCCTCCAGTCAACTCTATGTATTTGACATTTCATCTTCCTAAAAGACACTACAGCTACACCATTCTCTTACTCCGAAAAATTCCGTGGTCACTTACAACTTTGTTTCAAATAAAATTCCTTAAAACTCTTAAGCTACTTTCCAATCATATTCCCCATTAATGTCTTAGAGAAGCTACACCCTAGACCCGGGCTTCTCAACTTCGACCCTATCGACATACTGGACTGGACAATTCTTTGTTGTGGGGGCCTGTCCTGTTCATTGTAGAATGTTGAGCAGCAAGTCCGTCCTCCACCCACTAAGATGCCAGTAGCAACCTCCCCAACTTGTGACAACTAAAAATGTCTCTAGACATTGTCCAACATTCCTGGGGAGAAAAATTCTGGCCCTAGACAAAATGGGTCTCTTGTGGTTAGCAAGATATGCCTTAGGTTTCCCATAGTTTCTGTGTGTGTTTGCAGTGGGCCCTCTGCTTGGGATACCCTCACTACTATCTCTACTCAAAACATAACCATCATTTTAGTTTATCCAAAAAACTCCTTATTCTCAAAGTCTTCTCTGTGTCTTTTTTTTGTTTTTATTTTTGTTTTTTTTAATTTTTTATTTTTTATAAACATATATTTTTATCCCCAGGGGTACAGGTCTGTGAATCGCCAGGTTTACACACTTCACAGCACTCACCAAAGCACATACCCTCCCCAATGTCCATACTCCCACCCCCTTCTCCCAAGCCCCCTCCCCCCAGCAACCCTCAGTTTGTTTTGTGAGATTAAGAGTCACTTATGGTTTGTCTCCCTCCCAATCCCATCTTGTTTCATTGATTCTTCTCCTACCCACTTAAGCCCCCATGTTGCATCACCATCTTCTCTGTGTTTTAACCAGGCTCCCTGAACTGAGGTATTTTCCTTCACCTTCAGATGACAAAGAGCACTTTACAGATTTCTTAAGCCATTTATCTTATTTTGACTGTTTTCCTTTAATTTGGTTCCTAACAACATGTACACAGAAGCATATTTTTGGCCTGCTAGTTAAACATATAAATATTAATGGCATGACTTATGTAAGCTACTCTATTCTGTTGGAACTCTACTTCCCTAGTTGTTACTGGGGTCATTTGTTTTGTTTTGGGTTTTTCGTTTCTCGTTTTTGCTTCTAACAAATCTGTTGCATCTTTGTTTATGGAATTTCTACCAGTGTGTAAATACTAAAAACAATAATTTTGATGTAACTATCTCAACATCACTGATAAATGCATGAATGTGATGTCCTCTCTTACTAAATGAAATAGAAAATAAATTATAGTGTCTTTATGGGGGGATGGGAAGCAAAAACTAGAGTTAGCTGGACCTTAGGGACTATCTGGTTCTTCCTCTGTCCCTTTCTCCTTGAGGAAATGGGATTCTTGAAAGGGTGAATGTTCCAAGGTGGTAGAGCTAGTCTGTTACAGGCAAGATAAGTACCCAGAGCTCCTGTTAAAAATTTATTGAGCTAGAGCAGTTGTGCCCCCTGGGGGGCCCTTGGGCCAATATATATGGCACCACTTAAGAACTTGTTAGAAATGCAAATGTTGGGGCCTCACCCCAAGCCTACTGACTTAGAAACTCTGGGGTGGAGCTCAGCTATGTTAAGTCCAGTGCAGGAGTCCTCAAACTTCCATGCCTCAGAATGACTCAGAAGATCTGTTTAAATACCAGTGGTCCTTTACCACACACAATGTTGGGTGAAAGGTAAACTATTGTGGGCTCTCAAGAGCAAACTGTGAAAGGCAGCTGTGCTCAATATCAAATTCACAACTTGACCTATTTCCTGGAATTTACAACTTAATCCAGATTCCTCTGTTGACATAGTAAAAATTGTATTCTGCTTGAATCACTGTAATGTCTGGTTCGTCTTCATGAAAAGAGCATAATGAACTTGCATCAAATTTAAAATAAAGTCCAAGAAAATGCATTCGGCTCTAATTTGTACCATGTACAATAGGGTGCAGAAATGCCAAGCACAGGGCTATGAGGAAAGGGAAGAGAGGTAAAGGCATGTTAAGTTTTTGTCTTATTGGAAAAATTGTTTTACATGCGAACCAGTCCTAAGCATTCTTGGAATGGCTTGTTTAAATACAACTATCAAATATACAAGGACAACCACTAAAATAAAAGAACCAGATCAACAAAAGCAAAAGTGAAGACAAAGACATCTATTTAGTAAAGGGCAGGAAAGAAAGAGAGAAGTGGCAAGGAAGATAGAAAACATGAGTATTCATAATAATGATAAATATTCTCAAATTTGGTATAAAAATCAGACATATAAAAAATGACATAGAAAGATGTAATTATATCGAATTACAGAGTACAGGGAGGAAAAAAAATACTGGGTAAATACACACAAGGAAGAAAGAAAGAAAGAAAGAAAGAAAGAAAGAAAGAAAGAAAGAAAGAAAGAAAGAAAGAAAGAAAGAGGAAGGAAGGAAAGGAAGGAAGAAAGAAAGAAAGAAGAAAGGGACCGCACACACACACACACACACACACACAACACACACACCCCTAAAACAGCATTGCCATATTACTGTCTGACAAAAAAAATAATTCATAGCAAAAGAGAGGATTATTTTATTTGATAAAGTGACAATCCTCCAATAAGATTGAACACTTATTAATGTGAATATACCTAACAATATTTCACTGAGACGTACAGGAAGCAAGTGCCATTTGAAATACTAGTAGTGGGGTGCCTGGGTGGCTCAGTTGGTTAAATGACCAGCTCTTGGTTTCAGCTCAGGTCATGATGTCATGGGTCCTGAGAGCAAGCCCCGAGTCGGGTTCAACACTCAGCAGATGAGTCTACTTGAAGATTCTCTCCCTCTCCTCCTCTCCCCAGTAGGTGAGTGCACGCACTCTCTCTCAAATAAATAAATCTTAAAAACAAAAAAAACAAAAAAAACCTAGAAATGGAATTATTTCATCATTATAGAGACTTAAACACACTTATCTCAGTAATCAAGAGATTACGCAGATGAACATATTTAAAAGTATGGAATATTTGAATTATATAATACTTGAATTATAGAATAATACAATTAAGAGGCAGATAAATGCATAGAATGTGTACCTCACAAAGTATAGATATACTTTAATTTCAAATAGCCATGGCACATTTACAAAAATGATCGTCATATTTGAAAGAAAATAATATATTACATGTTTTCTGATCATGGTTCAGTAAAATTAGAAATTAAAAACAAAAGGATAATATAATTTATTATATAAAATAATTTATTCCAGAAGAATAAAACAATATAAAAAAATAGTCAACTGAATATTTTCAAAGATTGTTTTTGATAATCTTTGAGTTATTGCAAACTATTCAGAAATTTTTAAATACATTATAATGCTACATATCCAAAAGCCTATGGATTTTGGCAAAAGTGGCATCCAGGTGATATTTTATAAATTAATGCATGTATTATAAAACAAAGAAAAAAAATGGGAAAAATGAGCCATGTGTTCAACTCAACAATCTTTTTTTTTTTTTTTTTTTAAAGATTTTATTTATTTATTTGACAGAGAGAAATCCCAAGTAGATGGAGAGGCAGGCAGAGAGAGAGAGAGGGAAGCAGGCTCTCTGCTGAGCAGAGAGCCCGATGCGGGCCTCGATCCCAGGACCCTGAGATCATGACCTGAGCCGAAGGCAGCGGCTTAACCCACTGAGCCACCCAGGCGCCCTCAACTCAACAATCTTGCATAAGACCTCAAACAATGGTATCTTTTCACTGGAAAGTTATGGAAATTGTAAATAAACTATAAAGCAAAAAGTGAGACTCGGGTTAAATGATCTGGATTATGGGATTTTTGCACCATCTCTGGGCTGGACTTCTTTGGTCTTACCAATATCACAAGAGAGACTCCTTAGAAGTAGGACTCTGGGAGTAAATGGAGACAGTGAAGTACGTTCTGTCTTATTCACACACACGTAGGTGGGCGCACGTGGGTGCTGGTGCGTGTG
Source organism: Mustela erminea (assembly GCF_009829155.1). NCBI lineage: Eukaryota > Metazoa > Chordata > Mammalia > Carnivora > Mustelidae > Mustela > Mustela erminea. Next base: position 51,871,667 of record NC_045631.1, on the reverse strand, counting down.
TGTGCACGTGGTAGGGTGTGGATGATGGGCAAAATGAGCTCCTTCCAAACTAAACTCCTTGTCAGGAATACTGCTTTCCTTTTAAAATAATTTGTCAAAGGAAAAGCAATGGTTCCTTCTAGCAGATTTTCCAGAAAGATTTCAGTGACATGAAAATGTAGTGATTTGGCTTGCCAAATGATTTGATGAAAGCAGTGAGAGGGGGAAAAAAAAAATCTGTAAGGAAGTGATAGAGAAGGAATCCTTTGGAATCTGATGAGGGGAAATTGCTTCAGACACGGAGATGGCAGAGAGGAGTGCCTTTCTCCTACAACCAACCCTGATAGAAACATCACCAATCCCTGGTGACAGAGCAAGGTCACCCTAGATCAGCTCCAGCTTCTTGTACTTGGAAAGCAGCTGTGTTTTTGGCCAGCTGAAGCCATTTTCTTCAGCAGAACCCATCTGGGGTACCTAACGCATTCCTTGTTTGGGCATTGACCCTACTAGAAGGTATGCCAAGAGACTACACTCTTCCCTCAGAAAGAACGAGAAGAAGAAATAGCTAGCATGTCTTAACAAGTTGTGAAATCCTATTCTTCTTGCCCCCTGAATAGAATCCAATGCCCCAAGATAAAGGAAATCCACTCTGTAATCTGATAGGTTTGTTACTGAGCATTTTGCCAAGAACAACGCCTTTCCTTCACGTAGTGCCAGGGTCCAGGTGCATAAACTCCAACCTTATAAACTCCAGTACAAAAAAAAAAAAAAAAAAAACACATAGGCATTTAGTCCATATAATATAACATGACAGGTAATGCCATAGATTTTCTCGGCAAGGGTGGGGAAGAGTAGGCTTACATCTCTTGCAAAGACACTATAGTGGAGGTCTTTTTGACTTGAGTGTTAAAGTCAGAGCACAAATATAGAAATCTAAAATTAGTTTACTGTGATTGTTGGTCTCATTCCCCTCACCCCGCGGCAAGCTCTTTGAAAAGAGTACTTTTAAATCTCCACCATACATCATAGTTCTAGGTGCTAGATGGTGAATGTTTCCAAAATGAGAAAGGGCAATTTTCTCTTTCTTTTTCTTTTTTATTTTTCTTTCCTTTTTTCTTTCTCTTTTTTTTTTTTTTTTTTTTTTTTTGAGGAGGGGGGAATGGAGAGGGGTGATGGACAAATGTTTTGTATTTGGGGAAAAGATGATCTATATTAGGAAATTTAAAAAATGGTTACTACAAATATAAAACTAACACATACAGTACTTTCAATCATAAAACACTCTTACAAACACTATCTCCTTTTAAAATCTCACAAGATTCTGTTTTTGTTCTTACTTCCTAACGAGCAAACCAAGGCTCGAAAGTCAAAAGTAACTGGATTCTAAAATCTAGAATTCCCAGACCTTTGTACCCAGAGGCAGGTCATACCCACTCAGAGGTTCCTCAAACACAGCTTTAAATATCTGCTTGGCTCTGAGTTCAGATGGACCCTTTCTGGTTTTTAGTTGCCGTTGCTGGTGTTGGTTTGATTTGGGTTTTGTTTTCCCCACATCGACCCACAACTAGAATTCAATTCCTCTTTGAGTCTTTCCAAAATGATTTAAAAATCCATTATTAAGCAATGTGGGCTCTGCAGAAAATTTCATATGGGAGGTTGAGTAAGGGTTTTCAACACAGGAAAAAAAGAAAAACAAAACAAAACAAAAAAAACATCTTGCAGGTCCTATCTCAATAAGGACTTTTATCTTTGCCGCCTGCCCCCTTCACGAGGAGTGCCCTGTTTTGTTTTGTTTTTTAAACCCCCTAAAACCCAGGAAAATGCTGATCAAAATGGCCATGGGATTAGTAAGACCCTCCTGGCTAGCAACGGGCAACTTTGCAACTGCTCAGATTTCTTTTTATCTTGTATAATAACTAAGATGGACAGAGTAATAACCTCCTCTGAGTAGTTGTTACGTACCTCTAGGTACAAAGGTCTGAGAATTCCAGGTTCGTTAAAGTAAACATTTCCAACCTTAGATTGGCAAGCCAGTTCTTCAGCTCCATGTGTTTTGCAAGCATGTCGCTTGTTCCAGCATTAGCAACCCAGCCAACTTGGTTTTACTGATGGCACCAGTTGAACCAGCCAGTTTTTCCCTGCAGGCTGCCATCTCCAAAACAGGGAGATTCTTTCATATTTTATCCACAGGAAGGAATCATTTGCCTTGCAGAGAACCTCAGTGTCGGACCCACACACTCTGCAACATGGTGAACGGGTGTACCCAGTCCTCCCAACCAAGAGAACGTATTCATAGGCACATGCACAGACCACAAGGAACGTCGTATTCTTGCTTATCCGACACACCTTGTACCTTTGCATTTTCCTTTTTGAGTATATTCCATATCGCACACCAGCTCATGCAAATCACTACCAGGAAATGGCAACGCTTTTCAAATCAAGCCAGCGGGTGGGCTCCGGATGGTCTTGTTTCCAGAACAGAAGAGGAGGGAGAAGAGGTAAGCTTCTCTTCTGATCCATTAGCCCATCAGAAGGGTGAAAAACAGGGACCGTCACTGTTGTACCCACCCTTTCTCCTAGGGAAATATTACAATAGGACTGCTGTTGAGCTCTGTGTGTCTCCCTCCTTCTCCTCTTCATTGTGAAAGGAGCTTGTACTGCAAGTAGCAACAGGATTGGGGGAAAAAAAAAAAAAAAGGAAGTAGACGAAGAAGAAGAAGAAGAATTCTGTTAGCTGGCTTTTCCGCTGAATGCTTTTCTGGCATATTCCCAACCAGTTTTTTTGTTTTTATTTTTGTTTTTGTTTTTCTGTTGTTGTTGTTGTTGTTAACCTACACAATGATCCTAAACCTATAGAATGTTTTATACCAGGGAGTGCCTGAAGGCAGAGAGATTTCAGTAGGCCCTGGTGAGTCCAGGGGGGCTAATACCAAATGAACAGACACTAGAAATGGACCCTCTTTCAAAAACCTTCACATTCAGATGTCAAGTATGAGCTGGGAAAAGGTAGAAATGCAGCAGACAGCCTCATCCCCTTATCTTGGCAAGCCTGGGCTCACTTCCATTAAACCTTAAATGAAGACTCCCGTTCTGAAGAGTTCAAATGTCTCGAAATAGAAGGGAGGAGCGAGCAGCAGGCTGAGGCTCAAGTACATACTGTATTTATCATCGAAAACAGCTTTTTAAATAATGACATCCTTGTGCACTTTTTATTTTTGGTTCTTGAATCAAGTCACTCAGATGAAATTAAAGAGGATGCGGGAGAAGGTGCCTCGAGGCTTCTTGGGGTTTCTATGGCAACGCTGGGGCATCTTATTCAGCTGCCTCATTGACAGAATGTGCCCGAAACATGCAGGCTGCAACTTTTGGCTGCTTCTGGAAAAGGCAGGGAGGAGTGCTGTTGATCTTATGGCCACCCAACGAGCTTCCGACAGAAGTGAAGAGCATCTCTGAATGGCTGATTCGACTTTCCCTCGTTTTTGCATGAATGGCTGCCATCGGAGAGCACATTTGCCAAGAGTATTTTGTTCCGGGATGCGCACTCACTTGACATTTCCCTATTGGTAAATAATCTGTTGGTACGGGTCTGTGTCTAAACCCCTAATGCAGCTATTTATAGATTTTAAAAGAAACTCTGATACCCTAGTTAGGGGAACATCCTGCAGGATCAAAGAAAAATCGCTTCACTGGGGCCTTAGGTGTGGAAATGTATTAGCAAAATTTGAAAAACAAAATCCAAATAAAACTCTTACCCTGTGAGATTTGGTTCATTTCTCTGTTAACCAGGAGTGAACCCAGACGCTTGCCCAAGGGATGTTTTTCTGCCCACGTGTCAGGATAGGGGAAGTGTGATTCCGAAGACCTAATCTTAGCAGAGACTGGGGTCAGAGGGGTCATTCAGCCTGAAGCAGAAGAACAGCATCCTTGGGAGCAAAATTTTTGCAAAACCAATAAGCAAGTCCCAGTAAGGTGTTGCAAAAATATTTGACTCCATGGCAACATCCCTGAAAAAAATACTTAAGGAAGTGAGGATTCCTGCAGATGGAGGGTAAAAATTTTATCTTTGTGTAGTGCCTAATGCAAGTACCCAACTGGGAACTATTGTTATTATACATAAATTTCTTATATCTGAAACTCAACTGCTTTTCTCGGCTGCCAGACAGAAACGAATATCCATCAGCACGGCTCATTTTCTAAACTATGATCTACATAAGACCAAGTCCATGTAGAAAACTTTGAATAACCCACAGTGTATCGTAATTCTTCAATAACTATCTGGTCAAGTTGAATAGGATTTTTCTAGAACCCAAACCCCTTCCCGGCCCCAACCTCTTAGCATATAATCTGAAACCTGAAATTTAAAAAACAAACAAAAAACCCCCCAAAACCCAACAACAACAACAACAACAACAACAAACTCTGAAAATGAGTGCAGTCACCCTATGGTCCCTCCATTAAAGCCAAACTTTGATGTCTCATCTGTGCCTTTCCTGATTTGCCTGGCTGGCATTCTGATGTTCGTCATATAGTCCTTAGAATGGATTATCTTATTTCCTGGGCACAGCAGATGGGAAGCAAAGACCCTAAATGACCTGCTAGGGGACTCTGGCGATGGACGAAACAGCAGTTGATGATTTCACGGACAAAATTTACAGACACATTGCAATAAGCAGAGCGCCACCCATTAGCTCGTGTGCCACAAGAAAGCATGAAATAACACTGAGAATTATGTAATATTTTAGAAAACCATTCCTCCAAAACAACGGATGCCCTTGAGGCAACAACTTCCAGTTATTTGGAGAAAGACACTTAGAGGTAATTATTCATCATTATTATTCTTATGAGTTAATAACACTCCTGTGTTGGATTTTGAACTCCTCCCCGTTCATATTCTTCTTGACCGCATCTCTCCTTTCCTTCCCCAACACTCCGCTCCTCTAGCTTCCAAACCAGGGGACTGACTCATCCCGGTTTGTCCAGCACGTTCCCAGTGTTAGCACGGCGAGCCCTAGGTCTGGGGAAACCCCTCTCTCCCGGGCAAACCAGGACAGGTGGTCACCCTATTCTGGAAGCAGTGATAGGATTGTGCTGGTGCCTTGTGGGTATCCCCCTGTAATCAGGCAATTTTTGAAGTCATGATAACAGTCCTCATGTAGTGGCTCAAATCATCAGCTCACGAGAACCCTTAACCCGAACTGTTTGGGAAAAAAATAAAATAAAATAAAAAAGGCTCTAGGTTCTTGAAATATGATCACAGACTCGGTTCTTTACAAGTCGGTAGAGCTAGCCTTCCTTTATTTACGCACCAATTTATTTAAATTGGGGAAGGAAATCTGATTGACTTAATCCGTTCTGCCAGCTCTAAGATGGAAATTTCTAGAGGGAAATTTGTTTTCTTCTTTGCAAGTGTGATCTGGGCTGCTACTGCTTCAGAAGGCCAGCATTTGGAGGTTTTTGTTTGTCGCTGAAAAGAAACCTAAGCTTCTCAGAAGGACCCAGATCCCACCTCTGTCTTTTCTTTTTGCACATATATTTAATAAAAATTTTTACAAAGGAGAGGTGAGGGCCATATCGCATTCAGCTCTCTGCCCGGAGGTACCATTATCTTGCTCCATGGGATCAATCACCAAGAAGCTCAGGTTACACCTTTGGCTCCCTACAGTGGGAAGAGAGCAGAAGTGTGTGATGTGCTGGGTGACTGCAACTGGCTTAGTAACAGGGCTTTGTGGTTTCGCCTGGAGTCAGGACTAAGCAATTCCTAGTTAACTGAAATTAATCTGAAGTTTGAAATTTACCCAAATTCCACCACCAGTGCCCTTATTGTACCCTCTGTGAGTTGTTCCCTCTCTCCAAGAACTGGATGAGAAATGGTGGAGAAGATTTTGAAGGAGATTGGAATCCTGGGCTCATGCGTCCCATGTGCAGAAACAGAATGCAATTTCATCATTTAGGAACATAAAAGCTAAGGAGCAGAAAGGCCCCAGGGCAAATGGTGAAACTTTTACCAAGAATGCCTCCAAACAAAAAGCAGAGAGTACTGACAAAAAGCCCAGCCAGGTGCTCAATGGCCGCAGTTAGAATTCTCGGTTCTCATACCTACTTGCTGTGTGTGCTTGCACAAAGCACTCCACCTCTCTGGTCCTGGTTCCTCATTTCTTAAGTGGGGATAATACCACTGACTACTCCACAGAGTTGCTGTTAAGATGAAATTACTACTTACAAAGAATTCAAGAACCATGCTTGAAACACAGTGCCACATGAGTATTTGTTAAAGAAAAGAATATTAAGGAGCAACCCATATTCCAGAATGCAGATTTTCTCAAGATTTCCAATCGTATGACAGCAGTGAAGTTATTCCAAATCTGCTAGAAGAAGGGGCATTTTCTCTGAGACTATGGTAACTTGGTGTCCTGGAACAATATGCACTTTAGTGGATTAAACTAAGCGTGGAGGCAGTTAAGACCTGAATTTGAATACAACCTCCATGGCCTCTTAGCTTTAAACTGAGCCTCAGTTTCCTCCATACCAGGGGTTGATAAATTACAGGCCATGGGCCCCACGTGGCCCATCACCTATAGTTACAAGTAAAGTTTTATTGACACACAGTGACAACATTTGTTTTCCTGTTATCAATGATTGCTTCTGCGCTTCAAGGGCAGAGTGGAGACAGGCCCTCTGTTCCACAGAGCCAAAGGTGTTTACCATCTGGCCCTTTACAAAACATTTTCATCAACTCCCAATGCACAATACAAGAAGAATATTATCCTAATCTTGGAGGGGGCAGGGTTGAGATAACCTACAAGGCAGAACCCCATACAGAGTTTAGGCTCCACAATGGAAAACTATTATCATTAAACAGAGACTCAACCTAAAGATTAGAACTTGTTTCATCAGTATTGTTTTCTCACTTGTTTTCTATCCTCTCGACCTACGACTGTTTGGTCCAAAAACAAAATATGAGCTTGACTTCCTCTAACTTGGATTAAGCTAATCTGCCACCCACCACCCCTCCCTGTTGAGGCCATTTCTATGGCTCTATTCATCCCAACGCTCAGCCTTTCCGCCCTGTGGCTCGGCAACCTTTGCTTTGTTTCTCAGCGATGCTACAGCAATCATACAGGAGGCCCACAGGTGCCTGCACCAGGGTGTCTTCAATTTTTTAATTTTTTATTTAGAAATAATAAAATAAGACATAATATATAAAAATATGTACAATCCATGGTTTGTGCAGTACAATAGGAAGACTTTTCGATACAAAAAGACGGCAAACGGGAAAATAGTAACTATCACGATTGTCAAAGGCCAGGACTGTTCAACGCACCAGAGCCCAGAGCTGAAACCCAACGTCACTAGAAAAGAGATTCTAGTCAGGAGTCGGGAGTCGGGAGGAGACTATGCAACACTTTTATTTTTTGCCTTAACATTATTAGACAACAGAGTGAGAAAGAACTCACCCTGTTTTCCAGAACAAGCTCTTTGCCTTTCCCGAGTGACTTATTATAAAACACGAGCTGACATTTTGTCATTTGCATGGGTAACATGATTCGGGGGATAGAGCTCCTCACATAGACAGTCAGGGTTTGGGATGGGGGTTCACGGGGAAGAAGGAAAGTGAAGAAATAATGCATGAATAGTGTTTTTTGTGTTTTTGTTTTTTAAAAAGGTAAAACAGACTTTCTCCAGGAATTTGGAAATGGCTACAGTGCTGTACTGACATCCTTACAATGTCTGATTCAAGTATACTCTTAGAGGGTTAGAAAACTATTCCATTCTCAATAGTCAAAATAGAATTCACTTTGTCTATCTTTTATTTAAAAATAGGAGAACCAGGTATCTATGCCTCCTCCCAAAAATATAATGCCCACCCAGATACGAGCAAAAAATCTTTAAAAGGGAGTAGTAAATTAAACAGCGGCGGGGGGGAAGTGAGGGAGTTTGCTTGCAATAGAGAAGCAACACAGAGCTGGGAACAGACCCCAGATATTCACGGCGAGTCTCCTCTGACTTCATTCTAATGATGTATGTGCACTAATTAAGGAGACCCAGTCAATAAGGACAAATGCTTTGAAGGTAAAATGCAACAAAAAAATATTGTGCATTACCTGTGTCTTGGCTCTTGACAAAAACAAAACAAAACAAAACAAAACAAAACAACACCAAAAAAATTGCCATTTAAAGCTTGTAATTGTTAAAATACTAATAACTAGAAAAAGCTTTAAAAGGAACAGTCCATGCTGAAATAAATAACAGAACATAGCAATACGAACCTTATAAGGCTGGTAAATATTTGCTAAAACCATGCTAACCGGTAGCATAGAGGTACTAGCTCTCTGAAATTGCTGCACTGAAATTGTACTTTCTATGGCAATTTTTTTTTTCCTTTACAGACTTCTATTTACATTTGGCTTTAAATATGAAAATATCTGATAAACTTTATAAAATGTACACTTTAAAAACATAGCTTCTGCAAAATTTTCTTGGAAAAACAAAACAAAAACAAAAACAAACCTGTGCACCAGAAATTTTAGATTTTTTTTTTTCTGTTTTTCAGAAAGAAGTTGAAAGATTTCCCTCCCTCGTTCCTGCCCCCAGACCACCCCCTTCCAACTCTCTTAAGTCTTTTGAAGTGGCAGCACTCTGTTTGGAAGGAGCCCTCTTCGTGGCCCCCTCCGTGCTCCACTGCATCTTCATTTAATTTACGTATCACGGAATACTCTTTGGTTTGATTATTTTCCTTTGCAAAATATCGAAATAGCAGCAGCTGAAGCCCTCAGTAATCTCTCGCCCTCGACAGCCGAATCGTTCCCTTATCTGTCCATTCTTTTTGTCCACCCAATCCCAGTTCCTCCAACTCTCTGAACAACTTCCCTAACCTTCCTCTAGATTTGGATTTAAAAGAGCAACCACTTGCTTGACATCTCTGTCTCGGTTTCCAGGAAAAGAACGCCACAGTCTTCAAACCCATCGGCTTTGAGGGCTGAGAGCAGCAGACACTGTCCTATTATTGCAAGCAAGGCATTTCAGAGATGGCTGTGTAAGACCCAGAGAGCATCACACGCTTCGACTTACAAAATACAGAATTCCAGAACAAGCTGTTTTTTAATGGCATACAGGGATATAATACCATAAGAGAGTTGATTTCGAGACTCCAATGAAAAAGAAAAGTCAGCAACCCCCAGATTTCACACATAAGGAACTTTAAACCAAAAAAGAGTTCCATGATTGAGTTAGAGCAGGGGAAAAAGAAAAAAGAAAAAAGAAAAAGAAAAAAAAATTTTATATATATATATATATATATATATATATATATATATATATATATATTTTTCAATCTAGTCAGGCAGCCAGGCAGGACAGACTTCTGGAAAACAATGTGTCCTTAGTAACCTGCTCTTCGGCTCTACAGGTGACAAGAGTCAGTTCCGATCCCATCTCAAATGTGCATCCATAAAGTAGAAATAACCCTTTTAGATCATTATCTCCTCCACCTGTGGCTGTGTTATATTTTGTATGGCTCTTGTTGACCCCAAATCACTGGGACATTTTCATTCCTACCCACTACCATGAAAAAAAAAAAAAAGTCACTTTCCTCTCCCTCCCGAATACTTAAGCGGATGTGTTACATCAAAGTGGTTGGTCCACACCTTGCCCCGGCTCCCCCACTGACATCTGCAACCTCCCAGATGTGGGAGGACCCGCTCCAGATAGGCTGATTGGAAGAACCAGCCTAGAGGCCAGGCGTGGCATCTTCTCCAAGGGGAAATCAAGCTGGAAATGTCCTGACAGTTGGGGCCATGTATTCAGTCACAAGAGTTTAAACCTGTCTGTCTTTCACGTTGGGTAGCTCAGATTTTGAACCAGCTAACTCCAACCTAAGTCTTACAGAATACATTTTGGAATGTGCAGAAAGGGGAAATCCAAAAAAATCTAAGAGCACATCACCTTCTCTCACCTTGTGCGTTGACCTGGCCAGTCTTAGCAAGCAGGAAAGAGAAGGTATTTTGATTGCATATGTGTGAATTTTAATTCACCTTTCTTCTTCCCCTATCATAAACAAGTTGCATGAAAGAGCGAAATCGGAAAAGCAGGACACTGACTAGACTCTGTGCATATGATGTTCTATTTCTGAGTAAGGTGAAAGAGGAGGAGAGGGTAGTTCAAGGTCTTGCTGAGGTTCAAAGTTATTGTTTCTTGATTTCAAGGCAGCCATGGGGCTTTCTATTCTTTTTAGTCTAAGCTCCACTGTGCAAAAATGTGCATTATCTTTGGTATTTATTTTAGGTAGTCTAACTTAAAATTTGAGATAACCCATTAACATCATGGAAGAAAAAAACCAAAAACCAAAACAAAACAAAAAAAAAAACAAAACCCAGAGGCTACCATTTGGCTAGTGTTACATAATGCCCTTATGTAACCAAAGAGAGAGAGAAAGAGAGAGAGAGAGAGAGAAAAAAAATCAATTCTAGCAAACAAATTACTGGCCTCAAAAAAATCAGGCTCTCATTTTGGCAGCTTAATAGCCAAATACTTGCCACTTTGAAGCACATATCATGAGCTTTCAACAAAGTTCAACACTGACTTTTAAATTACACGAAAGAAAAACTACACGGCAACAAAAATACAATTCGTGTTCATGTAGTTAGCAGCTTTTCAAAAATTAAGGCAGAGTCTTGCCTTTGTTATGCCATTAAAAACATTCTTGTTCCCTAAAGAGAAGCATTCTGGATTAGTCAAATACCCAACCAAGGCTTGCCTGCAAGTTCAAGTTTTGTAAAAACACAAAACAAAACATAAAAACCCCATAACTTATTCTACAACATGTATGTGCCATTGGGTCACGGGGAGGGGGGGAGGGGTGGGGAGGGGAGGCATGATGAGTGCTTTATGTCCATCTCCGAGCTTACAGTCTTTCTTGGAAACCATCGTGCTAGCCTCGGTCCCTTGTGGCCACTCGCCTTGACCCACCTCTTCACCAGTACCGTCGTCTGAGTAACTGTTTTGGGCCTTTGACCAACAGACTGTTATTTTAAAGTAAATATTCCAGAGAAGGAAGCAGTCATATCTCCGACTCTCGCCGTAAGGGCCTGGGCTCTAGAGGGACACTTGCCTGGTTGTGAAGGTCTATGTCAGGGGGTGTGTCCGTACTGGTGCTTTCTGGAACCCCATTGTCACTGTCATCTTCCTCTTTGCTTGTGAGGGCGACTTCATTTTCATAGCAAAATGAATTAGCGTTGGAGAGGATATATTTCTTTTCTGCTAAGTCTCTGGCACTACAAAGAGGAGTGTTAGGCACCTCATAAGTCTTGTGGAACCTTGAATAGTCTACTTTGTAATAGTGCTTCTCCTCAAAGAGTACAGGCTCATAGCGGTGGCCCCAGAGGATTTCATTTGCCAGATAGGAGCTCCGGCATTGTGTGGTCATGGCGGTGGCTTCCACCATACCTTCCAGAATGACCACAATTTCAAAGTCTGCGTTGTCAATGTCCTGTTTACTCAGATCATATAAAGGACTGTCTTCATCTATTTCATGGACTATTGTGATCGGAGACACCAGAAATATGCGGTCAATTCCGCTGTCAAACCCAACGTTGATATCTATTTGATCCAGGGGGATGTACTCCCCTTCTGAAGTAATTCTGGATTTGAGCAGCTGGGCTCTCACGTGAGCTTCCACCAGGTGGCTTTTCCGAAGGTTGCCCACCCGCCACATCAAGCACAGCTTGCCGTCTCTCATGGCGATCACAGCGTTGTGACTGAAGACCAAAGTCTCGTTTCTCTTCTTTGGCTTTGCCATCTTCGCCATGACAGCGCCAATGATGAAGGCGTCAATGATGCAGCCCACAATGGACTGGAACACCACCATGAAGACAGCAATCGGGCACTCGTCCGTGACACACCTGAAGCCATAGCCTATGGTTGTCTGGGTCTCAATGGAGAAAAGGAAGGCAGCCGTGAAGCTGTTGACCTCAGACACACAAGCTTTGCTCTCTTTTGACGCATCCAGATCCCCATGGAGCAGAGCTATCAACCAAAACACACAGCCAAAGAATAGCCACGAGAGAACGAAAGCCAGGCAGAAGATAACCAGCATCCACCGCCAGCGAATGTCCACGCATGTGGTAAAGATGTCTGCAAGGTACCGTTGTCCCTTCTCCCCCACATTGATGAACTGAACATTACAGTGGCCATCTTTCTTCACAAAGCGGCTCCTGCACTGTTGTCGGGTGTGGACTTTGCTCTTCCCATTCCCAAAGCCATTTGCAACCGCCATGGTGGCCAACTTCATTCCGTCTTCTTCTGAAGAGACAATGCTATAGCGGTTGGTTCGCACACTGCCCATCGCTTCTGCTGTGGACGCCAGTGCTTCTGCTTTGGAAAACAGTCTGAGTTTTTGCAAAACCCTTTGGAGAAACAGTTTTGAATGTTCAGTGAGGACACACACAAAAAGAAGAAGGAGAGATGGGGGTTTCCAGGAGCCTTGAGGGTCTATCAAGGTCTGTCTACTGACATGCAAAGCTACCTCAGTAACTCAGCTGACATCCAGAGTGCATGTCCTGAAAACAACAACAACAACAAAAAAAGACATTATTCTTTAGAAAAGAAGTCATTATTAATGGGTCCTGCTCTCTAAGTAACGACATTTCCTAGCAAAATATAGCCAGATACAGATAAAAATACTCTGCAGTAAATTATAAGGTATTTCATTTCTTCATCCCCTAAAAATATTCTTATTGTATTTAAAAGCATAAAGTTATTACACATGGGAGAGTTCATAGTTTGGGACAGTCTTTCAATCAATATTTTGGGTTCTTTTCCCCCTATTGTTTCCAGCAATCTAGGAGATTCCATTTTTACAGATAAACCTCTCTTATTCTCTCTCTGGCTTCCCCTACTTGCTAGGGTCCCAAGTTATTAAGCAGAAGAAAGACTTGCTTAGTCCAAGGTTTGTCACAAGGCTTTGAGAACTCAACATGTCTAGAGAACAGTTCGTATCAATGCAGAATGTTAATATTAATTGAGGTGCAGGTGCATTATGGGAGAATACCGGAGCCCTTGATGACATGATGGAAATCAGAAGGCAAAGACTATTTTGTTGAAATGATAATTTAAAAAAAAAAACAAAAAAAAAAACTGAGCCTACAGCCCTTATAATGATCTGAAATCGGTCCCAGTTTCTGAAGACTGTTTGGGCTTGTTTCATCACCTCACACACTACAAGCAGCCACTTTGCAGAAATGCCTGATAACATCTCTGTTAGTGCAAGTGATTCTGACTTGAAGGCGTAGGTTTGCTCTGGGGGATAAAGAGCGAGTCTGTTGCCTAGCGATGAGTCCTGAAATTCTCCAGAGATGGGACTGCCATGTGTAATGACAGGCTAGGAAGTAAGCACCTTTGTGCCAAAGGACCAGGTCTTTAGCGAACTGAGATAAGGCAGGAACTCATTTCATGTGGGTCCAATTCTGTGTTTTCCCAAACAGAGACAACTTTGTGGGACTGGATCATAATTGTCAGTCAGCTTACTTTCACTTCGAGCACTGCTGTTTGCTCTACGTTCCCATGGAGAAGGCACTCACCTTTACCTAATGTGAACAAACAGTAGTTTTCAGTTTTCTCCTCTAGCCTCATCCTAACCTCGAGAAAAGCGATTTATTTACTTCAACTTCCCCTCTTTCACTTTTTTTCCTTGACTCACAAAAGTCTAAGATAAAGTCCGAAGTGTTTCCCTGCATCAAACAGAAATTAACAAAATGAATACAGCATAGAACGAAAAACCAGTGACTCTCCCCTGGTCCAGCCACCCAGTCCATCTCCTCTAGTAAAGGAGGACAATGGGAAACAGATGGAAAGGAGCAGAAATTTGCTGAAGCCCTGATAACAAGGACTCCACTTTTTCGTTCTCCCCCAAAACCACATTGAGATCAAGTAGTTAACAGGACCAATTTCAGCAGAGCCACCTGCAAACAAATCACGCAAATCATTTATCTCATTTCTGAACACCCCCTTAAAGAGGGGGTAAGGTGCATTGTCTTTGAAAATGCCTTGTTACAGTCTTTTCACTTCTCCCTCCTTATCCAAGTTATTATGCAAGAATGTGCCCCAACACATTTTTCCTGAGATTAGTCATCTGTGAAAATTGCAATGTGTGTTACATTTTGGCAGCTTTTGACACGTAAATGATGCCCGATTTGAAAGTGCCTTTGAATTACTTTATAAAAAGAAGTTACTGTGCCTTCCCAGTCTTCCACCTGCTTCAATGTTTTGTCTGCTTCCTTATGAAGTTTGTACTTGGACAAAAGAAATAAGATTCCTATCCCTCAGGGTTCTAGATCCTGGACATGGGAGGAATTTTTTTTAACAGTGATTTCAGATTATTGGGCTCATATGAAATTGCCGAGGATGTCTGCGCAAAACTTGAGAGATGTAATAATAGAACACTAGATGCAGGTGTACTCTCCAAAAAAAGGGGAAGGCAGGGAGGCCTCATTTAAATAGTGCTTGTATCTTGAGGTCTGAATGACTTCAGAATCTTATAAGTTGACCCCAAGAAATTCCCTTTTCATGATTCAAAACAACCCTTCCATCTGAGTTACCATTAGGGACCGTGAGTAGACAGTTTCAAATTTCTTCTGACTTATTTCTGCACTCTTTCCAGATTAAAGCATAACAACCATATGAAATCTAAAGACTGAATTACGACCTCCCAAAAATCGTGACCCCAGGACTTTTGTTTGAATTCCATAAAACACACAATACCAGTTCCCTACCAAGAGCCTCCTGCCTTTAGAACTTTGAAAAGCGCCTGTATTGAATGACTCTTATTGTCTTATTTCCACTGTTAATGACAGAATTTGTTCCACATGCGGAGCATCATTTAGAAATTTTACCATTCTGCCTGGAAAGGGGGGGGGGGATTTTTTCTGGCAAAGTGGAAGCTTCTGTCACTTCAAATAAATACACTCCCAAACAGATTGTGTGTGTATATGTGTGCACACACATTACGTGTCTTCAGAGTTTTGGGGAGCTGACTACATAGCAAAAATCTGGAACCTGCCAGTCTGCTGGGGTGATTGTCTTAATAGTTCATGAAGAAGAACGCTCTCCTTACTGACCTGCCCACATGCCCAAGTGGCTTTAGGCAAGCAGAAAATTTCCTTGCCTGCTTTTTTCTCACTAAAAAAAAAAAAAAACTTTCCTTCAGAATAGGGCTTTTGTGCAACTTTATTTTAGGCCTATATTCAAAAGAGTTCTTTTGAGAAGCATTTGATTGAAAGGAGATGAGAACACTAAGTGATCCGACTCCTTGGATGGGTGCAATTCAGGAGAAACCATAACTGATTTGACGGACAACGTGTAAATTCCCTCTCCGCCAAAATATTCAAGGGCCTGATGTAAATCTCATAGATACAAATAATCATTTTACCCAGGCTATCACCCATGAGGTAGAAAGTATTTCTGGGAAATTGAGAGGCTACATGTGGTGCTGTTCATGTTAAGACTATTTATAGGCTGAGCCAAAATTAAGCATAAGCAATGGAAAAAAATAGTTCAGCCATTTCAGTCTTAGGTAGATGTTAAAGAGAGAGAGTCCTATAGATCAATTCAAGGTCAAGGAGATAACACTGTATAAACGAGTGCATCTAAATAATTTTTTTCCCATATAGGAAATATCTCCAATAGGAAACTAGAAAAACATAATTATGACAAATACATGAGGATAAATGTATCTCATAATATGGTCATGGTGTGCAATGGGTGAGAGTGTTTGTGGACTGCAAATAAGGACAGTAAAAGAAAGTGTGCTGGGCTGAGACAGAGGTCTGCTAATGAGTGTTCAGAGCAGTTATTCCCCAGCTGACGCCATATAGACCAGCCTGAGTGTGCTCTGGGCACATGTTGCTATGTGGGCACAACTGCTAGCAAAGCAACCTCTTAGGAGCTCAGTAAACAGAGGGGAGGGGGAGGAGGAAGAAGGGAAGGGCAGAGGGAAGGGCAGAGGATCGGCATTTATCTCTATGAGCACTTTAAAATCTATATTCAGCAGTGCACGGACCACCACTCAGCATTTGCGAATGCTGAGAAATACACGTATCTGGTGATTTAAAAAACAAAAACAAAAACAAAAAAAACCCTGCAACAGTCTATCTGTTCAGGTAAAGATGTGGCCAATCTTCCATGCTACTGAGAAGTCATACAAGGACTTTACAGCTACCCAGAGATGCTACACCTGGGGCATCAGAAGAGAGTAGATATATGGTGTGCCCAAAAAAAAAAAAAAAAAAAAAAAAAAAAAAAAAAAAAAAAGGCCAAATTCACAAGAGTTTAGAACAAATATTCCTACGGATACCAATAAGTTTAAAGAAAGTATAGGCAAAACAGGAGGGAGACGGGTTAAAAGTAACGTTAAATGACCTTGACCCCAACTTTGACCCCTCTCACCATCCCTGTAGTAACATCTCTTACTCCTGAGCCTTGAGATTTTTCCAGCTATTGGCAAATATAAATAAAGCATTAGGGGTGGGGGGTGTAAGTGAGCTGGGAAATGTTAACAAGTGTACAGGTAATATACAGCAGACCTAGGGCACTGGTTAGTGAGAGGGAAATCTAACAGCGTATTATTAATGGGAAAAGAAAGCAAGTGATAAAAGGCAATATGCATTCTTTGCATACCCCAAACACGTTTTCAATGCCCTGTTTCCTAACAGGTAAGTTCTAAGACCATGAAAACCCCCAGGATTCACAGCAGTATCCTAGTTACCATCGCACTGGTAAGACTCATCCAGGCTCAGACATTAAACTGCCCATTTCCTATCTCGATTTTTTTTTTTCAATTGTCATGACGAGTCTATGCTATGATGCAATCTTTTTGCAGAATCCACTGTGCTTTCCTGAAACCACGCTGTCTTCAACTTAGGAATTAATGCTATTATTACTAAGAATAATACGTTGCTTAGGAGAGAGTACCATAGGATGTGAAAGTTTTGCGGGCTTCGGGCTCAAATCCAACTCGGGCTCGCTCTCTCTTTCCCCAGCAAAGCAACTTTGAGACGCTCGCTCTGTTTGGAACTCGACGCTACACTTGAAGCAATGACAAAGGGGAAAAAAAAAAAAAAAAAGACGCGAAGGATCAAGACTAGGGCTGAGTCCCAAGTCTGCCTAGGTTTGAGACCAGTGTTCTAGAAGCACTCCCCAGCCCCCGCCTTTTTTTTTTTTTTCTTCCTTCGAGCAAGAATCGAACACAGGCTCCCTCGCCCTTGTCTCCAAACTCAGTATCTCGCTACAGCTGGTGCATTGGAAGTAATGAGCACAAACAGATGCTGCGGAGAAATCTGTTCCTATTGCTCAACTGTTCCAAGCATGTCTCAGTATTTTTAGCTCTGGGGATGTTCTGGTGCGCACACAAACTCTATAGACATGATCTGGGACTCCGCAGCGTCGGGAAGCGCTACAGCAGCGTGACAGCTGGGCACCCCTGGAGCAGCGGTGCAGGGTAGGGTTGGGGACCGCGGGCGGCCCGAGTCCACTCCCCAGGACACCCAGGCAGCGGGAGACAAGGAGGGAAGAAAACACACAGCAGCCCTTACCTGTTGCTGGCGCAGGAGCATGGGGACATGAAGTGGAAGTGGGGGGTACAGAGGCATGTAAGATCCAGTAGTTTGTAAAAGCGAGTGAGCCAAAGCAAACCAGAATCCCCAAGACCCAGCTTGCCGGCGCCGGGGAAGGCTGCGCGCTGGCCAGGGCTCCAGTGCGCTCTGCAATATCCTGGGCTCTTTTGAGATACCGGCCCGCCTGGCTCCGCCCCGCGGCCCCGGCCAGCCAATCGCAGCGCTCCTGGCTGCACGGCCGGCCCCGGGAACCGCGGCGGGGAGGGGACGATGCTACACCCGCGTCCCGCGACGCTGCCAGCGAGGAGAACCTGCCGCCGCTTCCTCCCCCCCCCCACCCCACCCCTCCGCCCTCCGGGCCGGGTCTGGAAGTCCGGCCCCGGCCGGGGAGGAGGAGGTGGCGCCCCAGCTGGGACAGCAGCAGCAGGTGGGAAGCTCCGCGGCCGGGCGTTTGCGGCTGCCTAATTGCAGCGTGGCCTTGGGCAAAGCTTCCTAGCCCTCTCCGAGCCCGACACTTCCCTTTCCCTTTGCTCGGGGGCGGCGGTGCCGTGCTTGCTCCTTTGGCAGGGCCGGGCGAAACGTTTGCAGGCGGGGAGGGTTGCCTTTCAGCCCAGGCGCGTCTCCCTCTCCCCTCGCTCCCACCCAGCGCCCCCCGCACGCCACCCCGCCCCCACGTCCGAATTCCCCGCAGAACCTGCGGTGCGCGGAGGAGCCGCGAGTCCAACGGGGAAAGGGACCGGGACTGGGACCGGGACCGGGACCGGCGCGCGGAACCCGGCTGGAATTTAGACGCGCACAACTGTTGCAACTGCAGAGCCGCTGGGCTCTTTCTGCTCCGGGCTGCTGGTGAATTACTTACAAAGCGCCCAGACTTCTCGGAAGGGTGAACGACTCGTTCCCTCTCGCACTGTCCGCCCTCAATCGCTTTCTCCACCACCGCCCGGCACGCTCTACTGATCTAAAATCAGAGCAATTAGAGTAATGAATTTTCTGGAACAGCAACTCCTACAGACACTCAGCTCTGCCCTCGCATCAGCGCCTCCCAGCCTCAATTCCCAGCAACCAGGCAAGAGCATGCAGACCCTTTAAAAAACCCTATGTCAGCTTCAGTGTTAACCGCGTCTGGATCCTGGAACTTTGCAGATTGATCCGTGTGTCCGTGTGTGTGTCTGTGTGTAAATGGAGTGAGTGCGTGTACCTCTGAGTACTGTGGTGTCATAACGAAGCTTTGCTCTTAAAGGACGCAATACATTTAGGAGTCTTCCTTACACAGAGTTTGAAATTCCTGCGTGTGTGTGTAATGTTTATTGCCTCAAGCGAGCAAATGCGTCTTTCGTGCAGTTTGGTTAAACCTCTAAAGGCCTTCCTAGAGTCGCCGAACTGCTTCGCCAAGCTGGCTGGGATGCCTGGCTGCACAGACCCGGGGCATTTTTGCGTGTAGGGGAGGGTAAACTGAGAATTCAAGGAAAGGGTCTGCGCGGGTACCCGCTTCCTAGCCTCATACCCTCCTACGGCCCCTAGGAGGTGCTGGTGAGATAGGGAAGGTTTTGCAGATGCGTCCTTAACCCTGCTTTAGCAAGTGTGCCGCTTTTCCTAGCACTGAGCGAGATACTGAAATTTGAAAGTGTGGAATAAGTTGGGCATGCGGTGTTTCTGCTAGGAGAGCCAAACGTATTGCCGTTCCATTCTACTCGCTGACATTATGCAGTTTTCCAAGCCCTGTAACCGCCTTGCCTTTTAAATTCCTGTGTGCGCGGCGGGGGGTGGGTGGGAGGGTGGAAAAGCTTCACACCGTGGGGGCTGGGGGCGGGGAACGGGGGAAGGAGGGGAAGGGGTCTGTCTACTTAAGTATTTATTAAGTAATGCATTACTTTTAACCAGCTTGAATTAACTCTGCAAAATAGATGGGTGTACAGAAACCCAGTCTGTAGCCCTGAGCTAAAAACGTGGAGACAGAGGAACTAAAATTCTATGTAGTCAAAGGGAGGAGAAGGAGTAACATCTCACCCCACCACAATATGCTTCTTCTGAAATGTGTTTCGGCATGGATTTCTTCTAAGAAACAGGTGGGAGAGGTCCAGTTAATCCCTTAAAACATATGAAGCCTAAGTGGGAAGAGGAAATTAATCATGATGTATGTTCTCTTCTTTATTATGATTCAATCCGTGCATCTGTGGATGGCTAAGAATTTTCCAAACCATGAATTCAGAGAGGCAGCATTTTTATTTCCAGGTAATGAGCTCTTTTTGGAAAATCAGTCACCCAGAAAGGGATCCCGTTTCTCTGGAACATGCATTGAAATTGTTTTATTTTAATATTATTTTCTAGATAAACTCAGTACACCATAGGCCAAAATAGTTTCATATAATAGAAGAATCTTCAAAGAAATGAACAGAGTTATAAGATTATGGTTGGTTGCGTAAATTTAGTTATAGGAGGAGGCAAATAAATACACATCTCCTAATCTTTCTTACCAACAATCACTCTTCCCCACCATGGGCTGATATACAGCAATGCTTATTTCTTGAAGTAGAAAGTTAAAGAAAAACTGATTATTGGAATAAGTACCTTCCCAGCCAGAATCGAAGTTGTACCTTAATTATTTAGCTACATAAGGAAAATGAAGGATTATGTTTTGTAAGTAAATGTAACTTTGTGAATTCAGGATAGCATTGATTAACTCCACTGTTTCCTGCTATAAATGAAAAAAAATTAAATGTGCATTTTAATTAGTAAGTGACTCTTCAATATGTGCCTATTAGGAAAATTCTAGTGTTCCAAAGTCTTCAGCACTTTTTGGAGTGATGCATGATACAAATTTCTCTAGTCAGAGTATCTTTTTTGGCTGAATCAGTCCTTATTTAGCAAAAATCCCTGTTCGTTTTGGACACCAGTGCTGTTGGGTGTTGGGATCCATCTGTGGATTAATTTTTTCCAAGGAAATGACAGTTATGCTCTTACTGATTCCCTCCACAGTAACCACCTATAATATTAGAGCCAAATATTAGTCATAATCTAGATCTGCAACTCAGATTATGAATGGTCGTGTGACGCAGAAGGTGATTGTTCCACTAGCAGCACAAATCTTTCCTTTGCACTTATATAAATATCTCTAGCAATTTGATATATTTTCAGACTTCCATTAACTATATATGGCTCTCATATATAGTATATGAGTATATGCTATATAGTAAATGCTATATATATATATAGATAGATAGATATAGCAGTCCAATTTTACAATGATGAGAAATGAAAATCTCTCATTTGTAATGTGCCGGTATTGAGAACCCCTTACTAATCTTCACAGTAATAATTGATAGCATAAATAATAAATGTTGGGTGAACTTAAAGTGTAGGCAGGATGAGTTTGCAATCTGATGCAATGAGGACAAGCCATTGACTATGGTATTTTAAGGCACTGAATGTAATTTTTTTTTTTTAAGATTTTATCTGTTTGAGAGAGAGGGAATGAGAACAGTGGGAGGGGGAGAAGCAGCATAACCAGAGGGAGAAGTAGGTTCCTGGCCAAGCAGGGAGCCCAGTGTGGGACTCAGTCCCAGGACCCTGGGATCATGACGTGAGCTGAAGGCAGACACCCAACTGACTGAGCCACCCAGGTGCCCAACACTGAAGTAATCTAATCAATAGGAAAACAGCTCTGGCAATTTCATTACCATCCTGGTAAGATTTCATCTTCATGTTAAATTCCATAAATGTATTTGTTGAGTAAATACTTTGTAGTTTTGTGATAGACTGAGTGATACAGGAGACTTAAGAGTCCCAGGAGGAACAGTTCCTTCCCTTTGAGAATTCAGTCTCTCATTGACAAGACAAGCAATGCACAAGTGAAATCGAATGACCAAATGACAGTATAAATAAGGCAGCTTATGACTGAAGTGCTAAAATCAATCATGCAAGGAAAAAAAAATTCTGGAGAGTGTCTGAGGAGTGAAATCAATTAGAATTCATGGGCATGTTTAGAATGGAGGTTTTAATACGTGTGACATATTGCCATGTAGAGCTGGGTTAAGGATACTAAGAACCAGAAGACAGGATTGCCTCTTCATTCAATTTATGTCCTAAAATGCCTGTTATGCTTCCAGATCTGTCAATACACATGTAATCATGTGTATAAATTAGAAGCTGCTTCTACAAAGGCTGCATGTCTCTGCTTACACAGACTTTTTTTTTTTTTTTTTCTTCTAAAGCAGTGGGCTTTAAAGGCTTACTGGCCATTTGTGACCACTGGGGCACACAGTGATGATGCCTTATTATTCTGGCATACGTGGGAATGCAGCATATCACATCATAGCTTTTCCAACTAATGGACATGTGTTTGTGCTGAGAACCATCGTCTCTAATACACTGTATGCATCCTCGAACTCTAGCTGATTGCCCCGGAACACTCTAGCATGTTTTGAAGTTTTGTTCTTCTCATGCTATTACAAATACGTCTCCCTATATTTTTTCCACTTTTCAAAATCCACTGCCATGTCTTTTTTTCTCGTTATATCCTCATTGCCTTGCACCCAGGCAAGGAAATACATCAGTCTCTATAAATGTCAGCTGAATGAGGGAATGAAAGTAACCATGTTTTTGAGTAGACTACGACTTTTGAACAATGACTCGGTATCATTATAATAAACATAAACTATTTCATTTTTACCTGCAACGGAGGGGGACTATCCAAATACAATGAAAGCAATGTTGTCTATGTTAAATAACCATAAACTAAGCTTATTTAAGTCTTCTTTTTTTTCTCTCTCTCTCTTCTCCACCAATGACAGCTTTCACTTCTCATTTTTGCTTCTGCCAAATATATCAGGTTGTCACAATGCTCTATCGAATTCGTTGATTCTCGTCTGCACTGGACCAAGAAATTACATAACCAAGGTTGCTTAAAAATATATGCAAAGTGAAAGCAAATAAAATCTAAAGGGCTTAAAGTGGATATATATTTTTGAAATAGTATGAGCAGATACCAAATTTGGAGTTACCTTGTTTTGGTCAGTTTCCTTTTTGGGTCAAGAAGCTTCGGGATATGGATTTATGACATCTATTTTGGCTTCTCAGAGCATTTAAATGCTTTCGTCCTTGCATTTACTGTGTAGTGAATAGTTGAGGGAGACCTCTGGGTAAGGGAGGGGCCTTTGTGTCTGCAAATGTGCATATGTTTACATATATATGTACAACAAAGTCATATATAGTCATTTATCGAGAGATTGTCTGAGTGCTTACTGTGTCCATTAATATGATCTTTATTTTCCGTCAGATATGTTAAAGCCAACAATAATGAGTGGGATTATTATTATTATTTTTTAATTCACAATTCCAGAGCAGCTGAATTATTACTTAGCAAATTACTCTTCTGTCGTGCTCTGGAATACTTTACGTATTTCATGTGGGTGAGATGACTACACTCTGAAAATGCTGCATTCTCCAGAACCCCTATGACCGTGGCTCTTAACACAGTGATGATGATAACCATTTCATCCCTGTTGTCTGTGGCACATTAGCTCCCTTAGAGGTAATGACCCTAAAGTCCCGGGTTCATTCTCTGTTCAAGAGGATGGCCCCTCCTAGGGTCGGGTAACCTTATTATAAAATGCCTGCAACCTGGTGTTTTCCAGAACTAACAACAACAAGAAACAACTTCAAACAACCATTGTAGTCACCATTGTAGACATTTCAGGACTATGCCACAAGATACGAAGAATACACAAAACATATTTTGAATAATGTCAATGATCCTGTCGGGTTACTTTTTTTTTTTTTGTCATGTTCCTTTTGATAAAAAGGGTACATACCCGAATGTCTAGGTTTTGGGATATTGGTTTTAACAGTGTGTGTCTGTGTTCAAGTGTTGAGTGTTCCAGTGTTTCACGTGTTGAGTATGTGTAGGTCTTTTTTTTTTTTAAGTGTCAAAGCAATTATGGAAAATGTCCAAGATAAACATTAAAAATGTAGATAGATGAATGTAGGAAAACATAGAAAATAAATCCATATTCCCACCGTTATAAATACTTTGGTATATCTCTTCCCCCTTTCCCTATCTTTCTGTTTCTATTTTTATATCTTTATAGATATATTTTTTATGATTTTAGGATCCATTGTGTCATATTTTTGATACATGAGTACCATACTTTTTAATGTGTGTTTGTCATGCAACTAAAATTCATTTGAAAGCATATCTTTTAATGTTTATATATATTTCACATCCATAACATGTATGAACCATACTTGGATAAAAAATCACCTATTCTTATACCTTTATATATATGTATAATTATATAAATTATATAATTATATAAAATTATATAAAAATTATATTATATATATTATTATATATATATTTATATTTGTATAAAGATGCATTAACTGCTTCTGTCAATTATTTATCTTTATCTCCTCTTATCTTGTTAGGTTTCCAAATGTGGAATTACTAGACCAAAAGGTATGCTTTCTTGAGACTTTTTTTTTTTTAATTGCATTGTTTCAAGGCAAATCCCAATGCATTGAATCTCAAGGATATTCTAAGTTGTGTGACCTTGACAGTGGTGATGGCATTGCCTGGTGGGGAGTGTTTGGGCTTTGGGTCAGCCTGCTCTGTGTTTGTGACATTGATCCAGCCAGCTGTAAGGGACTGTTACAGAGATTAGAAATAATGCCCCTCGAGTGCTTGACACATAATGAACACTTAGGCAGTGGAATTAAATACACTAACTCGTGGTGCTACTACTACTACTACTGATCATCAAATTAATAGAGTAACTTAATTGGGGGAATAAGATGTCTTCAAGAGGTATTTATATATCATAAGCCTTTAAATAACACATCGAGCTCTTGCAATGCCTGCTTCAGTGCACAAATGATAAATGGAGAGGAAGCCTCTGAGGAGGTTAGGGACGTTGTCACAGCTATATGGAAGCACGGGTTGGCGTTAGAGGAAGAGGAACAAGGCGGATTTTCCAGGTGAAGGTGAGCAATTTGAATACATTCGTGAATTAAGGGATGTGAGAACCGAACATTAAATTGGGGCCAGACCGTAAACCCATAAGACAAGCATGAGGAGTGACCCTTCGGTTTTTAGACAGGAAAGGACTTGCTGATGAGTGAACGCCAGGCTAAGACAAGAGAGCAGGGCTGTTAGAACACTGATCCCGCTGTCATTTCTCTGTTGGTGGCCTCTGGCTGCCGTCCTACCCTGTGATCTTTTCTTTTGGATTTCTCTTCCTGTGATTTCCCAAATCCCAATGGTAACTGATACGGAAATAGAGAAATTCGTGTTACAAGGAAGGTCCTTGTGTGAGAGGAGGCTGCAGATCCAGCCTCTAAGCCTGTGGATTTCAAGCCCAAGTTCCCCTCCTCTGCTTTTTGCAGAGGATAACTTTTCATGGCATCTGTGCTCAGACAAATCTAGAAATCGTAGAATAGGACTGATAATTTTCACAGCCAATGACTAATTCCCCCCAAATGGTTCCTACATTGACTATAATATATAAAATTTGACCTTGCACGCCTCCTACAAGACCTATAGCCAGATATTTGGCTCAATTCTTATGCTTCCCGGTGAGAGACTTTCTTCCACTTTAAAAGTAAATTCAGGGGCGCCTGGGTGGCTCAGTGGGTTAAAGCCTCTGCCTTCGGCTCAGGTCATGATCCCAGGGTCCTGGGATGGAGCCCTGCATGGGGCTCTCTGCTCAGCTCTCTCTCTGCTTCCTCCTCTCTCTCTGCCTGCCTCTCTGCCTACTTGTGATCTCTGTCTGTCAAATAAATAAAATCTTTTAAAAAAATAAAAATTAAAAAAAAGTAAATTTGATCAGTATCTGAGGAGATGACTGATCGTTTTCTCCTTCACTGACTTGTGTTCTGCAGGTAGATAGCCTTCATTGGCCCTTGGTCAATTTATCTTTTAATATTCAAATCCCTGTGTACAAGTTACAGATGAGTAACTTGTATCACAACTATACAGAAATCAAATGCTATACCTCATAGTTGCCGATCACATTAATGACTCCTGATAGCAGGAAAAATATCACTGATAACATTATATGATTTTTAAAAGAAAACCCAAGTTATGTTACTGCCCATTTTATAAGTGCTTACTTAGATATTTTAGTGTACTAATTAGGATCAAGTCCAAATATTTCTTCCTCCCTTTGGATTTGAGTTCCATCCAGTCCATTCTAAATGTAAAGAAATCCAAAGGAATGATCACTGGAAAGGAGCATTTCAGAAAATTGTTTCTATAGTTAGCAACAGAGAAACTCTGAATTTATTGCACAGACTTAAATTCTGTCATGGTGTTTCAGCTTCTGATCTTATCAACAAGGAAGATCTCATTTTAAAATGTATATTTATGCTAAATCTGTCCATTTATATGGTTGGCATAACTGAACCACCAAATTTTAGCAGACGCTATAAATAATGCCTTCTTGTCACCTCATGGTCATCTTCCTGCGTGTAAACTGAAACACAAAGTCTACAACTTGAGGGAAAAAAAAATCAGTTAAGAGACCTAGCTTTTCCATTGACTAAGCTTAAACCTCTTATACATGTTAACTTCACCCAAAATAAAGCTTTCCAAAAAGAGAAATCCTTGAAAGATAATGATGTATTTCCCACTTGGGCAAAGGTTAAAACCCAAAGCTATTGTTCTTAATGCCTATTATTTTTAAATAAAAATCTAGTGCCTCCTTAGTACTGGTTTAAGTAAAAGAAGGAATGTACTTAGTAAATTAGTGGACGCAAAGCAAAATCAAAGTGCATAAATGTGAAAATCACGCACACACAACATTCTATCTCCTGACCTCATGGCGTCATATCTAAAAACCTCACAAGATGTGGAAGATGGTTCAATTTTGGATCTGTAGCTATTTAGTTCTGACAAAAGATTTGTAGCCTGCTTCCAGACTTCAATTTCTCGGCAACTCGCTTTCATGATTCTGATTTTATGGTGTTTAAGAATTCAGTTATATTTTACAATTTACTATTTAAAAAATTATCTACTCACCCATTGCACACATATTTCTTATGCATGAAAATATGACACTTTCAAAGCAGATAGTGGCGACCCTCTCAGTATTTTCCAAAAATAGAATGATCTATAAAGCTCTGAGGCTAAACAGCTTCAGTCTTTCTGCAACACGCTAGCTAGGTACACATGGTAAGCAGTTCTTCCCTTGGAGCTGCAGACGATGAAAGTGTTAACTTGGATTTCCTGGCAGAAGTTATCTGAACATCTACTTGGTCAAAGCATCATATAGTGCAAAAGACTGTCACCGGTACCATATTCATAGTGTCAAAATCCAGGCAGTATAATGGAGATGTAGGCAAACCTTTTTAATCCTGGGCTCACAATGAATCGGCGCTCTTTCCTAAGTGAATTAAGCACAGATATTAATTCACTCCTCTCTCTGTTCTATCTTCTTTCCTCAGGCACTGCTCGCCTTGGTTCATTTTTCCTCTCCATGGTCCACACATTTTTTCAAATCCTACAAGATAAGAGGACCCAGACATAGCCAGCGATCCAGGCAGAGCACTTAGAATTATACTATTAACATTATTCAGCATTTGGTTCATCTCTGCAAATGCATTTCAGATCTGCATGATTTCAGCTCCTCTAGCTCCATTACAAAGGCACAGCCCATCAAAGCAACTTGCCAGAAAAGCCTCTAGCACCCTTAATGTAAAAACCAACCCACACCCTGCAGGTGAAATAGTGCAGGCGGCACAAAATAAAAATAAAAACACAAAAACGATTTTTGAAATTATTTTTTCCACAAGGGAAAGCAATTCTCTGTGAATTGACTTATGGGCCATGACATAAAACCCCAAAATGAAAGAAAGAACGGGAACAGGAGGAAGACACCCCCCCCTCCAGGCATGGACAGGTGTCCTGTTCGCTCTCCTGTCTCCTGAACCCTCTTCAGAGTCTCCGCCACAAGGAAGGCAGCCCGACCTGCAGTCCCATGTCGAGTAACATGGAGACTGGAGATCTCTCCTACAAGGTTTCACCCCCTAAGTTCTCTGAAGACCCTCTCAGAACAAGAAAATTTTTTCTCACAGGAGAATTGGAGAGTCTATGAGTTCATGCTCGAAGTGAATTTCCTAATTTCCTCTCTGAGCAAATACCAGGGTATTTATTTCTCTTACGTAATTTCCAGGGAGTCCGCTCTGTGACCCGACTTCTATTCTGTTGGTCTACTGAGGGACCTTACCGTCAAACGGTCACCCGTGGTGAGAACGTACCCAAGGACTGATATATGACTGCAAAGGAACTTAACAATTCCTGGAAGGAAAAGGGTTAAGAGCCAGTAAAAACAGCATAAATTTACACATGACCTAGTACGATTACACTTTTATTCTCTTCCTTGCAAGGAACAACAATGGCGACATCCATAAGTAATGCTTCTGGTCTAAAAACCTTCTCGCCAACCTTCTGGTTCGAAGGGATCTCTAGACAGAGAGATGTATTTGCCGCTGATTTTTCTTTCAGAAGGTTCTAAAAGGTTCATTACATCATGGAAAAATAATCTCCACTATTGGGAGCAGGGAGCAGCCTTGGGTGATTGGTTTGTGACGGTCTGATTCTGGCTGACAAGTTCTAGAATTACAGCTATTTTGTCCCCATCTTAACCTTACTGTGAGGAGGGGAGATGGCTTCAACTGACAAAGGAACTTGACTTCAGAAAGAATTATGAGCAGAAAACAAAAACAAAAACAAAAAAACCCAAAAATGGTCCTGGAGAAAAATAGGGGACATGCATTTGTTTTCTCTTATAGATGAGATCAAATTCTCCAAAGAGTGAATGAGCCAGACACTGCAGTCCTCCAGGTCCTCATCCTGCAGTGGAGGCTTCCCTATGGGAGCAAACTAGTTGCACACTGAGCACTCTGTAGGGGGTCCAGTGTGGGGCAGTGACGGGTGCGGATGGAGAGATAGAAAGTGGCAGGAGCTAGACGGCAGCCCTCTGCCTACCTCCCAGCCCCAACCCCCACCCCACCACTCTGATCCCTTAACTCCCTCCCAGCAGTGTCCCCTTTCCTTTTTCCCCTTTCTCCTCTAGGAATTTTCCATCAGCTAGAGAACAAGGACATCAGTAGTCACACTAATGGGAAAAGTTGCATGTTTGTCTTTGGCCCTGGCAGCATCTGGGCAGCCATGTACCTGCCTAAGAAGCCCAATGACGATGAGTGGTGCATTGGCTGCCCCCAGACCCTGTCCTACCAATGTCACTCTCTTCTCTTCCTCCCCTCTCCTCCTCCTTCCTTGTGGTTCCTTCCCTAATGTCTCAAGGAAAACCTTTATGATGCTTCCTGGCAATGGAGCTCAATGGCTGTTCTAGATCAGGATGGTACCTGGAAGAGGTGGTCTTGGGAACTTTTCAATAGTTAACTCATAACTCCATAATGAAGGACTCAATTGAAATGAAAAAGGTAGCAACCCACAGGGGGAAAAAAAGAGACATTTTGAGATAGTGTCATTCGGAGACTTTCTTCCTTTAAATACAATTAAAAAAAAAAAACTTGATTCCTTGTGTAGAATTTTATTTTAAAGTCCCCTTTAGTTTGTTCATGGAAACGATTTAAGATTGAGGATTTTGATGGGAGAGTATTGACATCAAGAAAAGGAACCAGAGCCAAAATCATGATTTATATGCAAATGTCCCCATATTACAAGACTCTTAGAAAATGAAAACTTTTTCCTAATATCCAGACCTTTCTTTTTAAACCCAGGATGTCACCCTTTCCCCTGTTCTGGAACAGGGTGGGATGTGCAACGCTGTAGCCCATGGGCCAAAATCTTGCTCACCGTCTATACAGCTCCTGAGCTAAGAAGGGTTTACAGTTCTTAACTGTAGGTGGAAAAAAAAAAAAAATTGAAAGAATAATGTTTTGTGACACTAGACTATTTTATAAAATTCAAATTTCTATCTTCATTAGTAAATTTGTAACTGGAACGTAGCCACTCTTGGAACGCAGCCACTCATCGTGTATGACTGCTGCTTCTGTGATCTAACAGCTAAGTTGAGTAGAAGAGACAGAGCCCCCGTGTGGCCCACAAACCCTGGGATAATGACCTTCTGGCCCCTTATGGACAAAGTTTGCTGAACACCGGTCCAGAATACTGCTGTGGGCATTAGGCCAAGTTGAGCATAAAGGGTAGGAAAGCTATTCCTCAGCTCTAGTAACTAGCAGCTGAATACATTTAATGGTAGGGTTTATTGAACTGCTGGTGCCTCCTTGTTAAAATGGAGAGAAAATGCTCATAAACTTACTTTTAGGAATAACCATATATGGAGTATAAAATATGTATTCAAACAATAAATATTTTCTGTTCAAACTAATTATAGCTGGCATTATTTTTGATCAAGTTCACGTCCGTGTCAAAATTCAGTACCTTCCACGAAGCCTCCTAAAATAAAACTAAGATTACTGTAAATATCAGTCCTTAAATCAGTGAACATCAAAACTGATTCTATGAGGACTGGATTTTTGCAAATCTGTAGCTAGTCTGTTTCAGGCTTGTAGATCTACAGCAGACCTGAGAGTCTGTGAAACTATCAAACACATTTTTCCCTTTGAGCTGCGTCAACTCAAGGTACCGTGCATTTGATCTCATTAGCAATCGTTAAGTGTTGCATGTAAGAGTATTTAGTGATTGAAAAATATAAAGAAAAAATAAATAATAGAAGAAAATGGATTATTTTGCAAAAAAGAAATTGTGTCCTGAAAAAATGTTTAAGGGCTTTGAATTTTGAATGCAGATTATATCATATGATTCCATTTCTTTGAGAAAAGAAAAATCTTTATATTTAAACTAGTTTCCAAATCTGAACCTCTTTCTATGTTTGTCTTCAGTGCTAGGATTAGGGTGTGGTAAAGAAGGCATTACACACCTCAAGTATGAACTTCAAGAGGCGCAAAACAACAATAACAGTAACAACCCAGTAATCAAGACAAGTTAAGAGTTTAATGCATAACTTTTGAAAAATAAGAATGCAAAATAACCCATGATAAACAAGATAGGTCAAAATTGCTATATATATTCAGATTTGTTGAAATTGCCTGCAATAGTGGCCAAAATATTAATATATAAAAAAATACAAACCTATTTCTCTTTCATGTTAAAAAACATCTGGAGACAGGCCTTCAAAATGATATTCTGGGGACCCCAATGTAGTAGATGTGATTATAGTTTATTTTTTTCCTTATGCTTGTGTATTGGCATTTTCTCATTTTTCTCGAAATATTTATTATTTCTTGACAAAGAACAATGCCTAAAACACTATCATTTTAATACTAAAAGGAAGATGCCATTCCTTTCTTATTAAAAGTTTGTCTACTTTATTAAGACCAAGATGGCACCTTGATCCTTCATTTGCCGAGGTGATTACAAGTAAATGCTCTCCTGGTGCACGCAGATTTGCAATCATATTTCCAAACTCATTAGGGGAAGCCTGTTCTATCTGTCTAGAAACACAACTAAATCATTCATATAATATTTTGTCCTTTAGCTGTTAAATAAGTGAATGCAGAAATAGTTCTAAACCAGTATAAGTTCACTGGTGAGGCTAGGGGAAATTTCTTCCCTGGATTTAACAGAAAAAAAATGAAAAGCAGTATGCCTATTTTTAATATAATGCAATGTATTGATTAACATATCAATGCAATGTACACCTTTACCACCCTGCCTCACAGAGGCAAATCCTGGTAAATTCCTTTGAGGAACGGAGGTACAAAGTCACCCAAACTTGTTCCCACTAGAAATTTCTAAGAACTAATAGGAGTTTGGTCTTTTCTCTCCAAACACCACTAGACATGCCTATAAGCCTAATTTAATCCTGTTCTGTAAATTACATTATCTGTTTATTTTACTATCAGAAGCTCAGTATTAAATCAATAGGGCTTTGGGCTTCCGCTCATTTGAGTATTTCCTTTAAAAGGGAGGGAGGTGGGAGCACATCCTATCATTAGCCCTCCTGCCTCTGGTTTGTCATCGCACTATTAATAATATGAAACAATAAACCCACAGTTGGACCCTGAAAACCCGATTCTAACGTGTGAAAATCTTCCTAAACATACTGATTTCCAATGAACTTATTTCTGATAGGTTTGTCACCTGACATTAATTTTTCTTAACCCTGTTAGATAGAGGCATAACAGCTGTGCTTCCAAGAGAACAATTTAGCCCTTAAAACATGTGGCATGGCGAAAAAGTTCAGAATTGCCTCTAGGAATCAATCAAAGAAAAACACAATAGGGAGATAAATCAAATATGATACTGATGGGATTTAAAAACTAATAAATTATTACATTTCCTGAGAAATTGTAGGAAGAGAATTCATCCAACATTAAAAAGAAATAAAGCCAGTCCACTGATTTCAACGGAATTTTGAGTTTGAGAATCTACTGCAATGAAATGGTAACCATGATAGTAATTCCCTCAAACAACATAGGATCCCTCCCCCACATCCTTTATATTTAGTTTAATTATTTTTTATTTTTAAAAAAAGGGATGCTAATGATCTTTGGGGTTAAATGTTTTCCATCAAAAATCCATGGATTGGGACGACTGGGTGGCTCAGTGGGTTAAAGTCTCTGCCTTTGGCTCAGGTCATGATCCCAGGGTCTTGGGATCAAGCCCCGCATTGGGCTCTCTGCTCAGCGGGGAGCCTGCTTCCTCCTCTCTCTCTGCCTGCCTCTCTGCTTACTTGTAATTTCCGTCAAATAAATAAATAAAATCTTTAAAAAAACTCCATGGATAAAAATCGATGATCTATTGTATCCTGTTTTAATAGTGTACAAACTTGGAAGAGGGGTTTGAGCAAGATTTTCCTTTTGGTTCTGCCCAAAGTTATTTTTCTGTGATTTCTTTGCCCAAACTAAAATGTAAGAAATTTTTCCTTATATTATTGGTCCTCTTAACTTCTCCTACTAGAAATAAAATTGTTATAATCTCTGTTCAAAACTTCCGCATGAATGTAAGTCCTCTGAGAGTCATATAATTTAAATGATTAAGATGTAAACACAGTTAAGTATGAGTTATTGCCTTAGATCTCCATGACCTTGGTGGTTTCAGTCCTATGACATCAATATATATTTCTTCTGTTTGTTTTTGCATAGTTGTTTAATCTGATGATCTCTGAAGGTTGATATAAAGGTGCTGTTACTATTATTACTGTTATTATCATCATTATCATTGTAGTTTCCAATTCGGAGAATACTAAGCTAGAGACCACCTCTTTCTTCATGGCCAGTAATTGTATGTGAGTTTATTATGGATTATGTATATTATAGATTTCCTTCATATAGACTCCTGGGAAAACTAATGAGATGGCAGCTATCATTGCAAACATGCAGAAAATAAGAATAGAGTGCTTTTGATGCTTTCAAGAGTGTTCCCTTTGTAATAGTTTGTAAATAAGTATACTAACAAGTTTGTGTGAGCCTCTCTCTTGCAGGTATCATAGTCAACAAGTGCACCGTAGCTACCCAATAAACAGCAACTTTAATATAAACTAAATATAAGTTTAATTACAACCCTCATCCAAATGTTATAATTGAACTTATAATGACAACCACAAATTATGCCATCAGAGTTTTGTTTACATCATAAAGGCCTCTTTCTCAATACCTCTAACAGTATACATTGAACAGTGTTCATTGATTAATACAATAATGCATGCACTAATATGCACCCAAGCATAGCTCTACAAATAGTTAATGCATTAATTGAAAAACACATTATCAGACTTGAATCCATAACCCTCTCTCTTTACAATACATTACTTTTTTTTTTAATTATGTTCAGTTAGCCAGCAACATCTTTATAATACTTGAAATGAAATGTGAACTTCTCTAGTTTGTTTATTCTGTTGACTGAGTGAAAATCTTCTTATTAGATTTTAGCATCACTTAACTATGTGCTCTGTAATAGCAAAGTTCAAAAACATAAAAAGTAAATTCAAAAATCAAATTTAGGGGCTCCTGAGTGGCTCAGTCCGTTAAGCCTCTGACTC
This sequence comes from Mustela erminea, assembly GCF_009829155.1. NCBI lineage: Eukaryota > Metazoa > Chordata > Mammalia > Carnivora > Mustelidae > Mustela > Mustela erminea. The sequence continues at coordinate 51,838,057 of NC_045631.1, read as the reverse complement.
TTGATTTTGGCTCAGGTTAGAGTCATGAGCTCAAGCCCCACATCGGGACTCCAAGTTGAACGTGGAGCCTGCTTAAGATTCTCTCTCTCTCCCTCTGCTTCCTCCCTCTGTAAGCAGGCACACTCTCTACCTCCCTTTCTCACACTCTCATTAAGGAAAAAAAAAAAATCAAATTTGAAAGGACTTTGTTACAATGAGATATCAAAGAATATCCTAAACCAAGTCAGGACCCAATCCATTAAGATCTCTCCCCTCCTCCCCCAAAAAAGAGTGATCATGGAAAGTGTCAACTGGAGAGGTAATCAGTAGTCATCCGCGGTAGATATAGGGGGATAGAGGCTGACTTTAACTGAAAAGACCGGTTTTGACATTCCACGCAAACACGTGGGGGAAAAAATAATCAAGCCCACGGATGGGGAAAAAAAAAAAAAAAGTTAAACTAGCGTGAAGACAAACAAATGTCTGATTAAAAATCATTCCCTTCAGTGGAGGGCTCCTTACCTCCAGCACCGACCCGTGGCTGCCAGGGAGCCACAGTTCTAGAAAAATCTCAGCTCCAGACTCCGGTTCCTGAGCTCGAGTACTCTTTTTACTACACTTCAATACCAGATCCTAAAAAGCTCATGAAATAGTATACAGACCCACGGGCCAGGATGGAGTCCCAACACACTTTACACGTTTGCTTTCGACAGTTGGTTGTAATCGAGGACCAAACAGAGAGTGAGGGAGTGCGAGTGTGTTGAGTCAGAGGCTTTTTTTTTTTTTTTTTTTTCTCTTTGGTACATTTACGTGGTCAGATGTTCTTGCTGAGCCCAAATGGTCATCAAGCCACGGCTTTCTGCGTCTTCCCGGTGAATGCTTCCATGGCAGATAAAATTACTTCTCTCTTTTACTGGGTTGTGTGAGCCACTGTGCTACTCACAGAAATGAGAGGTGTTCATTTCGAAAGCTGGGTTCTTTGGGGTTTGGGGTTCTTTGTTTGTTTTTGAAACTGTTGTTGTTGTTGTTTTAATTGGTAAATTCTGGGGAATTCAATTTTATGTCAAATGTGATGTGACTTTCGACATGGTCACAGGCCTCCAAGGGGCTTTGGGAGCACCTGACAACCCCGTTCTATTTTCCTGGTCCATCCACCCTCCTGGGCTCTGAGAGGGGTCCCAGATCTGCTTCCAACTCCACTCAATCCTGGAACATATGCCACGCTCTCAGCTGATTCCCTTGCTTCTCATCAAGAAATGGAAGCAGAGAGAAGGTTACCTCTTCCACTCCCGGTCCCTGTACACACCCCTGTCTTCCTCCAGACCTGGTCACATTGTTCTCCGTGTCCGTAGCTAGAAGGTCCCCCTCCTTCCTCTGGAAGACCGGGTGCCGTCCCTTCTCATCTATTCAAGGCCTCTTCTTTATTTATCCCCTCTCTCCTACATTGTCTATTTTTTCCTTTCTATGGGATCGTTCCCATCTGCTCATAAGCATGCTGAACTACCTCCCACTAACAAAAGAAAGAAAAATACAAAGAATTAAAATTAAAAAAAAAAAGAAAGTAAAGAAAGCTTCCCTTGACCCTGTACCTTTCTCCAGCTGCTACTTCATTTATCTCCTCCCCTTTTTATCAAAACTTTTCAAAAGATGTCCCTGTCTCCTCAGCCCAAATTCTCCATCCAGTCTCCTTGAGTCAGGCACCAACCCCCCCAGGCATTCTTACATGTCCCCCCCCCACACACCTGCCTCTATCAACTCCGTTTCCTCACACTTGGCCTCCAAGCACTATTTGCCAGTCAATCACTTGCTCACTTTTTTTACTCGGCTAAGTAACCCCTCATCTGTCTTCTCTCCTGCCTTATAGGACAACTCCTTCTTGTCTCCTTTAATATATTTATTCGCTTCACCCTCCCCATATTGCAACGTCTTTGGCTCTGGGGACCATCCAACACGCCCCGTCCCCATGTCTCCACTCAGTTCCTGGAGGATCTCAAGCAAGCCTGGGACTTTATAGACCTATGTATGCAGAGGGCTTCCAAATTTCCTTTCTCAGGTCTGACCTCCCACAGTGCCTCCGAATCCACGTATACAATCTCCTACTCCTTCCTCTATGTGGGGACATCCAATAAGGCATTTGAAACACAGCCCGGTTCAAACTGAACTCTTAAGTTTTGCTTCTCCACCAGGCTCTCAAACTTATTTTTTGCTCCAAGGCCTCTGCCCTGGCTTGGAACTCTGTTTCCGCAGCTAACCACGTGGTTTGCTTTTTCCCTTCTACATTTCTGAGCAAATGTTACCTTCCCTCAGGGGCTGTCTCTTACCATTCTGCCTAAAATGGCACCCATCACTCTCTGCACAGGTGGAACCCTTTCTTTTCTTCTTCCTTTTTTTTTTTTTTCATTGCAATTTAACTGTGCCTGGCATTAAATGACATTTGGTTTCTTGGTTTGTTCGTTTGTTTGTTTTACCTCTCCTACTAGATTGCAAGTTCCTAGAAAGATCATTTATTCTGTTTAGTTCATTAGTACCTTCACAATGTCTGTGAATGACCAGACATGATGTAGATGTCCAATATATGAATATCAGTGAATATTAGAAAAATGAAGCTTTGCAATGGAAAATTTTTATCTTACTGGCTGCATTAATTCTAGTCCTGGCAAATAAATAGAAGAATAAGGGATGATAGATAGATAGATAGATAGATAGATAATAAATAATAGAAAGTTAGTAGAGAGATAATGATAGCTGCTAAATAAATAATAATAGATGAAAAATAATAATAGATAAATAGATGAATAATGATAAGTAGATGATAGACATACAATGATAGAAAATAATCAATAATGATAAATGCTAGATAATGATAGATAGATAGATAGATAAACAATGATAGATAAGGAACAGGGAAAGGGAGGCAAGGGGAAAGGAAAAAAGTAAAACTAACCCCCAAAAAATGAAGCCATGGTTTAGAATGAGGACTGTTGTTCACTGCAACCAACTCTGGGTAAGGATGTACAAAGAGGAGACAAGGATCATGCTTGGGTTCTGTTATTTAATTACACTACTGTAGGCAAGATGTTCTCTGATTCTTAGCATCTCACTGATAAAGTTGTGAGAAGAGGTACATGGGAGGTATTTCTGTTACAGAATTCTGTGAGCTGCATCTCTAATTGACGGTGACATCATACCTCCAAGGGAGGCCGTGCTGGAACATGTTGACATGGATCTGAATATTAAGAATGGGTACTTTTTTCCCAGACAATAAAAATAGAGATGGGCACCACGCACCGGCCATGTACTCGTTGCTAAGTATTGTCTTACACGCTTTTGTGTGCTGTGAGTCATGCAGTTGTCACAACAGCTGTGGGAGTTACATCCTTGTCCTCCTGTGTAACACACAGGGAAACGGAGTTTGAGAACATTGTGCGTGGCCACGCCACTAGAAACCCACAGAGCTGGGACTCCAATGAGAGCAGGAGACCTCCGGGATTTCAGTCTAAATTAGATGAGAGAGTGTAGGGTGCCTGGGTAGCTTAGTCATTAGGCGTCTGCCTTCGACTCAGGTCATGATCCTGGGGTCCTGGGATCGAGGAGCCCCGTATCGGGCTCTCTGTTCCATGGGAAGCCTGTTCTCCCTCTCCCACTCCCCCTGATTGTGTTCCCTCTCTTGCTGTCTGTCTCTGCCTGTCAAATAAATAAAATCTTTAAAAAAAAAAAAAAAAAAAAAAAAAAACACCAGAGAGTATAACAGAGAAAGAGAGATGCAGAGAGACTCTCATGTAGCACGCTTGCATGGCAGTGCCTCTGTGAGAATTTGTTGAACTCTCTGGTTCTCTCTCTCTCTCTCTTTCTCTGTCTCATTCTCTACACACACATACTACTTATGATGAGAGAGTTTTGGAACTTCATTCTTTTCTACTAGCTTCATCCTTGATAAAAGCTATAGCCTTGATCAAATAAGCCTTGATAATATACATCAATGGCCATTCAATTTCTGAATTTGGTACAAAATATATAATTTAGTTCCAAGCTCACAAGTAACTCTGGGGGAAGGTGGGCCAGTCCTTTCTTTCTCTGTTCTTTCATCAGGATGCTGACATAGTGGAATTTAGAGATTAAAAAAAAAAATCATTTAAATAAATATTACAACTCTTAGAAAAGCACAAAACTTATGAGACTATAACATATTTACAAAGCAAATCTTTGCTCATGATAAAAATTGTTTTTATTAAGCTGTTTCTATATATGCATTATTGTAGTTATTCTAAGCTAGTATTGGGGATGGATACTTGAATTCTGGTTGCTTTCTCTTACTATAATTAGATTACTGGATTAATAGATTCTTGATGGACATGATTCAGATTTCCATGTCTATATATGGAGATCAAGAATGACAGCCTAAATGAACTTTAGTGTCTTCTTCTAAATACATGCACATTGTCTTCTTCTAAATGCACATTGCAGTAGCAGAGGGAAAAAAAAAATCTAGTACATGGAATCCATACCTAGACCAATGTTACGCTAGTTTCTGATTTGAGTGGTGCCCATCATATTTTATTTATAGCCCTTATTGGCAATGTGCTTCTCAAAGTATTCTTCCAAATATCCTCCCAGAGTAGCAGGGAGAAGATAAAAATTTAATCGATTTACTTCATGGAAAAAAAAAAAAATGTGTTCCCTTGTGACCACAAGGTGGCACAATGGTGACCAAGAATATTCAACATCCTAATAGAAATGCAATTACCACAGACTTTTACATAATTGTTATTATTAATACTGTGTCTTATTATCATTATGATATTTCAAAAGATCCACATATCACCTTAGCCTTTTGGGGGAAAGATAAAGTGCTTTTATTTATTTTTTATCATCTTCCTTCTGCCTGCAGAATCATTAGTATTTTGTTTTTCCCCAATCCCCCACCACAGGAATGACAAGTAGGTGTGTAGAGCCTTGGTTTAATAATTGCCCAAAGCTTTAAACTGAAGAATAAGGCCGCAGATAATAAGTGATGTATCTGGAGAAGGATAAACAAAACTTTATATTGTTTGATGTAGATGACGTGGTTCTCAATTTAGTTTTCATCATCCTATGACCATTCTAATATTTATTTGTAATATAAGAATACAGAAGCCATCCTAGACACTTTAGTTTGCAGTAAAAGTTCAAGTTTGTTATTTGCAAATTGCTCTTTTTTTGGTCCAACACCAGACATGATCTTGGGAACAGCACCCAGGAGATTCTAATGTGCTGTCCAGTTCTTTTGTGATTGTTTGGTATTGAGATTGGACCATCTCTCCTCATGCTCAGGGACCACTAGAGCCTGGGAAGCAAGGTGCTACAATCATAAACAGTTGTAGTTATTGGGAGAGTATAAAAAAGCAGCCACTTTTTCCCAGCTGGAAACATAACACAGGCCGGCCAGATACAGTTGTTCAGTTGTTCACTGCATAAATCACCAATCAAAAGAAGCACCTTTGAGTAGGAATACAAAGGGCTAGTAACATCCTTCACTGAAAATTTTTTCCTCAACTTCCATAGATCAAGTGTTCTGGCATTTCACAAAATTTAGTAGCGTATTTGGTGCCCCTTGTGAGTTTGCCATAAATTTAGGTGGTCCTCATGAGAATTCTATATTTTTCATGCCAGTACTTGCTTCCTGCCAGTGTAATTAAAAAGCAACATTTTAGCCTTAAAAAAAAAAAATCAGGCTTGTATCATTTTTAAATTCCTTGAATGTCGTTGTTTACAATAGATCTTATGTCAGAAAAAGACTGTAGTATCAGACCTGAAAACGAAGTTCAACAAGTATTATTGTAGCTGCATTGTCAATGTATTATCATGGAAAGTAAAAAGGCACATCACAGTTACACATTAAAGAAGGATTTTATGGGGCATCTGGGTGGCTCAGTGGGTTAAAGCCTCTGCCTTTGGCTCAGGTCATGATCCCAGGGTCCTAGGATAGAGCCCCACATCGGGCTCTCTGCTCAGTGGGGAGTCTGCTTCCCCCTCTCTCTCTGCTTACTTCTCTGCCTATTTGTGATCTCTGTCAAATAAATAAATAAAATATTAAAAAAAAAAAAGGATTTTATAGGGGCATCTGGGTGGCTCAATGAGTAAATGGTCCAACTCTTGATTTCAGCTTAAGTTATGATCTCAGAGTTGTGGGACTGATCCCTGCATCAGGCTCTGCATCAGGCTCCATGCTGGGCATGGAAGCTGCCTGAGATTCTCTCTCTTCTTCTCCCTCTACCCCTCCCCCATACCAAAAAGAAGAATGTTTGTAAGAAGCAGGAAATAACATGAAATAGAACTTTCCTATAAAATTCAGTTAGTACAGTAATCATGAGAACAGGGAAGATTGTGGGAAATTACATACACTAATGAAGAAAAGCATAGAAAGTCAACAAGAAAAAGAAAGAATCAGGGGAAGAAGTAGAAGGAGGGAAAATCATCATATTTTGAGGCTGCAAAGAATTATGGGATAACATAAAACAACGTCCCAGCCATAAGTGTTCAGAAACAGTAGAGCAGAAGGGTTGAGTAATTCCCCATAATCCCACAGCTGATTAGTGGCAGTGCTGGAACTAAATCAAGTTCTCCTGGGAGCAGGCAGAGAATACACCTAGAACGTTGATTTTAGACATCAAGATGGAAACACGATTCATTAGAAAAAAATAATTCTGTGATAATACAGCAGGATTATCCTAAAGCTGATGATGTGTTTGCTTGCAAACCCCTTTGAAAGACCCTACTCCTGACGCGCCTGGCGGGCTCAGTCTGTTAAGCATCCAACTCTTGACGTCTGCTCAGGTCATGATCTCAAGGTGGTGAGATCGAGACCCCCATCGGGCTCCGTGTTGGGGGTGGAACCTGCTTAAGATTCTCTTTCCCCCTCTGCCTCTGCCCCCTCCCTCTCTCTCAAAAAAGAAAGGAAGGAAGGAAGGGAAAGACGGACGGAGGCAAGGGGGGGGCGATGAAGGAGGGATGGGGGAGGTAGAAAAAGGAGGAAAGGAAAGGAAAGGAAGAAAGATGCTATTACTGATTTATATGGAGGAAAAGAGGGAATATTAGTTTTATCAAGCAAATCCCATGTACCAGTTACATATATGCTTGTATATACATACATATGTACGTATGTGTGTGTGTGTGTGTGTGTCTGAGAATATCCTGGCACACACTTCACGATTGGTCCACAAGGTAAATACTATTATCTGCATTTACACTCATGCAGGAACACAGGCTCAATGACAATTAAGAAATTGCTCAAGTTCACATAGCTGTCAAGGAGCACACATGGAATTTGAACCCACTTTTGTCTGGTTTCAAGACCGCAATCGTCGTACTACCGTAGGTCATACCTTAGAGAACACCGATTGTTCTTCCTTCATCCCAGATGACTTTGCCACTCATTCGGACACAGGCAGCGTGGCGCTCAGTCTTCTGGGTGCTTTGCAGACTCATCCCCGCACATCGCAAGCCAGCAAAGGTTTTCCAAGTTCAGTTAGCCGTGGTTTGACAGGGCTATGATGGGTCGTTTCTGGATAATGAGCTTGCTTCTTCCAGAAACCCCTTAATTTGCTGTAACATGTTGAGAAGTTTAAATACGATGTGTGATACTATGACATGAAATGGTTAAATAGTTTTTGAAGGGGCTTAAAGGCAAGGCCCAGTTGGGGATTTACACAGCAGAGTATCCTGTAGGATCTGCAATCTGATTTTTTCCTTGGGTTGGTACTATTCATGAAACCTTCTGGATAGATGAGTAGAGGAATATTTTTATTCTCAAAACACCATTTTACTAAGTCCTGATGCCTCAATGGAGAGGAAGTGTGGCTTACGTAATCCATCGTGGTTTTGGTAAGAGGACACATATCACCCCTTAATTTGCTGTAACATGTTGAGAAGTTTAAATATGATGCATGATATTATGACATGAAATGGTTAAATAGTTTTTGAAGGGGCTTAAAGGCAAGGCCCAGTTGGGGATTTACACAGCAGAGTATCCTGTAGGATCTGCAATCTGATTTTTTCCTTGGGTTGGTACGATTCATGAAACCTTCTGGGTAGATGAGTAGAGTAATATTTTTATTCTTAAAACACCATTTTACTAAGTCCTGATGCCTCAATGGAGAGGAAGTGTGGCTTACATAATCCATCATGGTTTTGGTAAGAGGACACATATCATTTACCTTTGGATGAGAATATTTTATATTCCTTCTACTAAATGTTCCTTTTAATAGCTTTTGTTTCCTTTTTCTTCTTTTTTTGGTTGGTGGGGGTGCTTAAGTCAATGTCACATGTCAAGGAATGTGAATTAATTGACAAACCCCTACAAGAGATGAGGAGTTTGCCTCTGACCACAACAGCTTACACTTTATCAGCCCTCATTATGAGCATTTTACAAATGTTACTGCACTCCATCCCTGCAACAACTGTGAGGTGGGGGCTCTTATTTTCCTCACTTCATAGCTGAGAAAACTGGGGCACAGAGACATGAAGTAAATTGCCCAAAGTCCCACAGCAAGAACATAGTAGAAATGAGATCTAAACCTAGGCCGTCTGGTTCTTAAGCCTGCAGTCTTAATGATGGCTTAATTCAGCAAGAACTCTAGGGTAGGGAACTAAGAATCAGAAATGCTACGCAGGTTGTTCAAAGTTGCACAGTTAATAAGATGACTGAATGCTATGAGCTCAGATCTAATATAAACTCTCTCAGCCGGCCCCCTTCCCTTGTCGGTCCGACCTCAAAAAACTCCATGCCCGTTTCCTGCATGAAAAATCCCACACTCCACATTGTGTTTATTTATTCCCTAAAGGCCAGCCCTGCTAGAGGACTAAAGGTTCCTGCTTCCAAGGTAAAAAGCCTGGTGACAGTAGATTAGTGCACAGGGGTATGTCCCACTGGGCATTGTCATGGCCCTAGAAAGGAGGGGATGGGGCCTTTTTTAATACAACCATTTTTGTTTACATCTTGGAGAAGATTGTCCTCACTCATCCTGACTCTTACTGGCTGTTTCTCACATTTTTTTTTTTCCTTGCTTACTCTCCAGTCTCTCTAAATAATCAATGACCATATAACAGTTCAGTTCAGAAAAACACTTCTAGAAAATAACGAGTTTTTATTTGACAAAGGGTCTTGGAATGATCGCTTTTTCCATTGCATGATTACAGAATGAAAATAGCCCAACCTGAGGCAGCAGCAGAACAGCTCAGTGCCCTGGGCCCTAAGAGTTTTCTTCCTCGGCCGCTTCTGCATGACTGGTCTCTGTAGCCAGATAACCTCTCTAAAGTAGGACGTTTCCGCGTTCATAAAATAGAATCTGATTAAATGAACTAATACCTCTCTGATGTCTGAAAAGTCTTTGGTTCTGGAATTGGCAGCTGGCAGAGGCTAGCTCTGTCCTTAACCCGTCCCCTATAGCTAGCCTCCCGTTTCCACGCAAACTGGTATCGAACAGGATCAACAAGCAGCAAAATACATAATTGATCTCCAATATGTGCTCCTAATTCAGATAAAGAGCCTTCCCTACCCACAGTGCAGAGTGCATGTGACTGAGGCATTTTATGGGCAAATTTGTAGGTTTCTGATAACTTTCCGTAAAGAAGTTTTCACAGGGTCTAAACCTCTTGGGGCTCTTTCCGTCTCAAGTTCAAGTTACTGAGATAGTGATTAAGGATGTTTTATAGGCTCTTGTGGTAAATGATAGCATAGAGAAAAAGCATTCCTTGGCCGTGTAATTTAGCAAGACTTAAGCTGTTTGGGTTTTCATCCACTGGGCTTGCTGAAAACTTTAAATGATTAACCTATTTCTCTGCAGCCTGCAGAGGCTCCAACATTTGCATCAAGGGCCCGAGTTCAGTGATTACCCAGCTCAGGTTGCTTTTTTTTTTTTTTTTAATTTAGAGAACCCTTCATCTCAGTCTAGCTGCTTTTTTCCTGGGACAACAGACTCTGGATACAGTATCCTTTTACTCTGCAGTATTTATAAAATAGTAGAAGTCAATGAGACCGAACAGCAAAAGTCTGTTGTTTCTTTAACTTAGTTTTTTTGGAAAATTTTCCCTGCTTGGTATTTAGCGACTAAAAGTCTATTGAACTTTGAAACGCCCAGCCGTGTCACCTGAAATCTCCAGACTCTGTGCAAAAGACCCCAAACCACAGCCTGGTCGCTCCCAAGGGAGGGAGCACAGGGTGACCTGATGGGATGCGGGCTGCCCTCAGTCAAACGTCAACCCCCTCCCCCCACAGCCACACAGTCCTAAAAAGATTGTGTTAAGTCGCTTTAGAAAAGTAGGCTCTGTGCAACAGAAACTTGGGAATCCCCCAGGTCCTACAGTTTTGTTACCCAAACGGAGCTCCAAAGCAAGGCAGACAGATGGAGGACGGTTTCCGGGCAACGTTCTGATTTTGCCTTTTCAGGAAAATGGAGGCCTTGCCTGCTCTCTCTGCCCACAGAATCATCTGGAACAGAGTCTCCTCTAGGAGCTTTCATTTTCGAAGACCTCCTATCCCAGAGAAACTTCTGCGGTGTTTGCCAAGTCCCTCCCTGGTGCTTCATCTCCCTCTGTGTCTGTGTCACCATCTCTCCTCGCCTTCTGTCTGTGGCACCCAAAGTCCTCCCCCGCCCGCCCGGGCCCCGGAATGCAGGTCAGGCTGCTTCTTTAAAAATGAAAGTGAGCGAGCCAGAGAGGCCATGTCAGATTTGGAATTGAGGGAGGGTTTTGTGTTTTCTAGGGTATCCCAGGGTGGGATAGGGGTGGTTTCTGGGAGTCCACAGTGGAAGCTTACCGGGGGGAGGGAAAAAAAAGATGGGCTTATATGATATGCCTAAGAGAGCGTTCAGAACTGAAGAATCCATGCTTATAATAATGGAACTCATGAAATATTCTAAACCAAGTAGAATTTAGTGCCTCCTCATCGAGGCCCAAAGAATCAATTGCACACATCTCCTGGCCAAGTCGGAAGTCATTCAGGACCAACCTCTAACGAGATGATCTAGATTTCTTGATGCATATTCAGTGGCCTTTTGAGTCCCTGGAGGCCGTTGGGTTGCACAGGGGCGCTGAGCCGAGTATTAGCAGAATTTTGTTTTTCTCCCAAGCTGTGCAGTACTTGCTTGCCCGAGTCTCTGAGGGTCTGGGTCACTTGTCCTAGTGAAAGTCCTGTTGATGTAATTCCAGGGGAGGGAAAGCAAGGAGATAAGGAGCAGCCCCACAGCAGGACTCCCCGGTCTCCTTATCAGGGTCACTCAGCCGTCCGTGTCTCCGAGGGATTTCCAGGCCCCAAGTAATTCTTTCATGTTTGTTTTACAAAATAGTGGCGTTTCCTCAAGTCCCCAGAAAATATGTGCTTTCCACAGAGACCAGCTCCATCCAGTGTCAAGTACAAGTACGAGCGGGACCCAGACAACCCATCATTTTTTTTTTTTTTCTCCCTTACCACTTCCTGTTCGGTGAGAAATCATTTCTTTTCACTCACGCAGAAAAAGTCTGGAGATAGGCCATCCAGGGCTGCCTGCTTTTCTACTTTTCTGATGTCCCTTGTAAGGGCTGTCCTCGACTGCCCCTCTCTCTGAAGTTGCAGGACCTTCAGCTACAGAGTGTGAGGTCTAGGGCAGAAGGATGGATGCAGGCGGTCAAGGGCCCCTAACTCTGACCCAGGGAACGGGTTTTCTTAAAGGTCACACCCAGAGAGCTCTACTGTCATCTCATGGGCCAGATCCATGCCATTTAAGTCACCACCCCCCAATCCCACCTGCCACCCCCTAGACGCAAGGAAGAAGCTTAGTTATATTAGTTGGATACACACACACACACACACACACACACACACACACATTTTCTTTCCTGGCACATTGTTGCCCCTGTTGGGAATTGGCTAGTTAGGAAGAAGCAAAAAATGAGATATTTGATGATCTGGAAATTAAAAATATCCACCCCACTATTTTGTTGTGAGGACAAAGCGTATGTGTGCAACGCACCCAAGCGTCCTTGACGAACTAGGGTGACATGAAATGGCATTTCCTTCTCTCTCCTGGTGCTCCCTTCTCTTTGGGGGCCCCGTTCACAGGCGGAGCACACAATGGAGAATGCCTTGATGCCACAGTGTGGTTCCCATCTAATTACATCCACTGAATAATTTCATCTTTAGGGACAAAAATAACTGCTACCAGAAAAAAAAAAAGAAAAAAAAATCAGCCTCCCTCTCATTATGGACTGAGCGTCTGAAACTAGAAATGGAATTTTCTGAGGAGCCTTCTTGCAGAGCTTACAGAAACAACAACTATTAATTCAGATAGAGCCGTCCTACAAGCCGTTAAAAACCCGTAAAAAAAAAAACGCTTTATGATTCTGCCTACGTTCTAATTCTGTGAGGCAGCAGTCTCATTTTGGGGTGCCCTGTACCTGATGCTGACCATGTTGACCAAAGTTTACATTAACCTGAAATATAGGCAAACACACACAATTTCTGCATTACTTAAGATCTTTATTATTAAGTAACTCATCGGGGGTATCAGAGTGTGTTATGAGTCTAAACAGAAAATTGAGATAAATGTGACAAGGGAACACGGATTTTACATTGTACTCGGGGTAAGAGGATTTAACCGGTGGAAATGCATAGCACAGGGAAATGTAATTATTGGATATCGACAGTTCTATTCTGATACTAACAAAATGCGAATCCTGGTTTGGCAGAGTCCAGGAAGCAAAGCCAAATGAAATGAAACTAGAGGTGTGCGAAACAATCTTAAAAAGTCGGGTTGGAGGTGGGGGAGAGCCTCTGGGTTTGTCGCAGTGGCGGTAGATTTCTACTTGGTAGATGGTGGCCTTCTAATTTAGCTGAGTAATTGTTGCTACAAAATCTGAATCTACAAGGCATGTGTAATTTTAAAAATGGGTTTTGCGTTTCTGGAGCAAGACAGAAAAAAAATGCATTCTTTTTAGATCTCTGATATTAAGCTTCAGGACAGTTTTACCACCTGGGACATGAATGAATCTCTTATCCATAAAACAACAGGAATAAAAGATTTGCACACATGCATTTAAAAAAGTTACTTCAGTGCTCATGGTCAAAAGAAAGAGGGAAAGCAAGAAAGGGAGGAAGGGATGATGGAAAAAGAAAAATAAAAAGGAGAAGAACTCTTTACATACCTACATATTTTACTTTGATTGATAATCGCAGACTCTATGATTCAGTTCAATTTACTTGTAAGCTTTCATTTAAACTGGGGGGGGGGGGGGGGAGTGTTTCCAGAAACTGCAAAAACAATTTGTGTGTACATATATTTAAATAAAATAAGCAAAGGAAAATCTGTGGCATATGCTTATTGTCCCCTCAGCAACAATGTAAAAAAAAAAAAAAAAAGAAAAAGAAAAAGAAAAAAGAAAACGAGTAAAGAAACACATTAATTCTGAATGAAGCTAACAACTGTTCAATTTATAAAGCTGAAAGTGACTTTACTCATAGGATATTGGGCTTAAAATAATCATGATTAACATCTTTTGACACAGAAATAGAGCATACAGATTTACTTCCCCCAATTTAAGCAATTCCATAACACCTAGCTTATCTGTTTAATAATGTGCAGAAAAATCACCTTCATTATGTTTCACAAAATCTTCCATTTAAATGATCGTTCCAAGTTCAATGGGAGAGTTGCTGAAAATCTAGAATTCAAGTCATTTATGTCTTATAGAGTGACCAAGGCAGAAGACATACTTAACTGCTTCTGGGCACAAATACATTTCTTTCCCCTCACTGTCCCCCTATATCTCTCCCGGCCCCCCCCAAAAAAAATAATGGTTCCATCCCTTACATAGCAAGCAAAAGCAGCTATAGTCTTTCAGAACACAGCACAGTTGTCTGAGAAATGTTTCCCACTGCCGCCCCTTCCCTCATTCCATCTCTGTGATCCTATCTTCATGTTGTCTTTGGAGAAGATGGGGTTGGGCAGAGGAAGCCCCCTTGCTCGAGAAGCTAGAAATGTCACCGTTGCCTTATTTCTGCTCTTCCATATAAAGGCATTTGCTGCCGTCACTCAGGGTGTTTGAGAGAGAAATACTGTTCTGAATAATGACAACTTTTTTCCTGCCATATGAATTAGAAGAAACAAAAACAGCTTCTAGCACTCTTCAATCATTAACCTGCCCAAGTGGCAGGTGTCTCTACCTCACAGTCACTATCTCTTTCTGTGGATACCAAGGCACACTACGGGGCAAATGCTGAGCCTGCCAGGTGATTTCAGTTAAATATCTCAATGTTAACAGTCTACTGGATGCATATCTTGCCTATCTTGGTTAGAAAGACGTGACTTTTTCCAGGAAACTACTATACATGTTGATACATTTAAAAATTCGTTATTCATGCTGGCTGCCTGTCTTCCTTATGCCAGTATCCTACCTTTGTTTCCTTTACCAGATAGGACACCTGCAACTAAAGATGCAAGTGTGTGATATAAGAAAAGGAGGTGAAATTTAAATTAATCAATTAGGCTCTGAATAGCATCCCTAATATCAAATTTGCTAACACAAAAAAAAAGTTTAAACGATTGGATGCTATGTAATTTTTAGATGATCTTTCACCAGATTTAACCTGCTCTAAATAGTAGCTGTACCATTCCTTAAAAGCCCTGCTTATAACTACTTGCCTTAAAGTGACGGGCTACAGAGTAAAATGATGGAGTGGGGGTTCTGGTCATCACAATTGGAACTACATTTGGGATTCTACAGAGATTCTATTTAAAGTCAAGACAGCTTTCTGATAAGGTGCTTCCTTACACTCATCCACGGCGGAGGTGATGGTCTCCTCTGGGTTCTCACAACTGCTGACAATGGCAATGGCACTAAACGACCTTCTTCTGACCGTGGTGTCTGACGTGCCAGATCCTCGGACTGGGGGGGCTTTGTCCATGTTGTGGAGCTGCTGGTCTTTCCAGTCTAGCTGTTTGGCACTGCAAAAGGGAGCATATACCTCAACGCTCCCCTCAAACTGTAAGCAGTTCACTTTGTAGTACTTTCTCTTCACTTCCAGGACATCATTAAACCTATGGCCCCAGAGAATTTCTCGCGGAACATAGGAACTTCTGGATTGGTGGGAGGTGCCCGTGGAATCACCAGTGTAGATGAATGTCACCAAAATCTCAAAGTTATCTTTGGCCACCGCTTTTCGGTCAAGGGCATACAGAGGGCTCTCGTGGTCAATTTCATGAACAATAGTTACCGGCGTGACAAGGATGATCTGGTCGTTGACCAACTTTAGGTCTTTGAATGCCATGGTCATTCGTCCTTCGCTGTCTTCTGTGTAGCGGAGAAGTTGGGCTCTCACTGTGCCTTCTACCACATGGTTTGGCCGGAAATCACCAATGCGCCACATGAGGCAAAGCTTCCCATCCCTCATGCCTATGAGGGCAAAATAGCTAAACCGAATGGTTTGGGCTCTCTTTCGAGCAGTCGCCATTTTGGCCAAGGCGGCTCCGATGATGAAGGTGTTTATGATGCAGCTCAGGATGGATTGAAGAATCACCATGAGCACTGCCACCGAGCATTCTTCGGTGACACAGCGGTAACCGTAACCTATGGTGGTCTGGGTCTCAAGGGAGAATAAAAACGCCCCTGTAAAGGAATGGACGTTGTCAACGCAAGGCGTGATGTCCGGATCATTTAACAGATCGCCATGATGGAAGGCAATTAGCCAAAAGATAGAGCCAAATATCAACCAGGAGAGAATATAAGATAAAGAAAATATTACAAACATATGGCGCCACTTGGTGTCTACAAGAGTAGTGAAAATGTCAACCACGTAGCTCCCCCATTCTCCAAAAATGTGCTTAAAGTACACGTTGCAGCTACCGTCTTTGTGGAGCAGACGTCTTCTGGCTCTTCTCTTCTCAGCTAGGACGTGCTCTTGGGCATAGCCTGGGTATTTGGGGTCCACGTGTACAATCGGGTAGCTGCTGCCGTAATAGCTCATCCTTTCCTCTGTCCTTCTGGCATCCAGGTGGATTTTGTACAAGGAAGAGTTCTGTTGCTATTTGTTGATTTACGTTTTCAGTTAAACCCTGAAAAAAAAAAAAAAAGAAAATTAAATATGCCTTAGCTTTAGCTTTTAATTTCCCTTTTTAGAGCAATTTGCCAAAGTTGAAGCAATTTCATGCCATCCGAAATGGCAAAGACTTCATTTGAACAACAGAGACACTCAGTATTGATTACTCATTTCAGCTTAGAATTCAACTCAGTCATTATAGGAGCAAAATATACAATTAGAGAAAATAACATTTTTATATATGCAAAAGGCTTGGGCAAACACTATGATTATCCCAAATGAAGCCTCACTACCTTTCCTGACCTGACATAAACCAAAGTCTTGTTTTTAGAGACTCTTCTAGCATGGGGGTGCTTAGAACAAAAAGCAATCTTTAATGTTGAAAGGCAAAATAGAATTCAGATATTTGTCTAGTAGGGTTAGAAGCCTTCTAAGTGTTGAAGTCAGATGGATTTTCTAAGAAGGATGCTAGGAAGGGTCGCCCCCTTCCCGCTGACATGTAACTTACATACTGAATGCCGCAGACCCTCCCCTTCAGCACCGGCCGTGTCCTCTCTTTCTTCCCAGGAAGTTTCTCTTCCTCGTGTACTTCCCAAGACAGAACAGAACTGACAGCGCCACTCGCTCAGATTCAAGTCCTTTCCCCTAGCTCCTTTAGTTTTAAGAGGGCAAAAAAATGTTCTTAACCTCAGAGGAGTTTTGAAAAAAGCAAAAAAAAAAAAAAAAAAAAACCCCACAAAAACACGCCCAGGTAAGCTTTCAATAAGGTATAAAATTGCTTTTGCTTTTGTCTCATGACAGCATCCTTTTTCTTTCTTTTTTTTTTCTTTTTCTTTTTTTCTTTTTGGACACTGCCATCTCTTCTCTTTCCCTCTGAATAGAAGCCGAAAATTTGCCAAAGTTCTAATCTCGTTTCCCTCTTAAAGGGAGCATGCTACAATTGGCCCCTTCTCTCCAGCTCTGCAGTATTCCTGATTCTTTCACAGCCATCCATAGGCAAAATCATTTTTTCACCCTCCGAATTCAATCTTGAAAAGATCAAGGCAGAACATACAATTCCTAGTGCTTTTATCATCTGTAGAATAGGCCTGTGGTTTTCCCAGCTCAAGTCTGAAAGTAAGTTTTAAAAATTCAATGTTAAGTGGTCTTGAGTTACTTCTATGCAAAAAAAAAAAAAAAAAAAAAAAGTCACTGTAGCCCAGTGGTTTAGTAATTATTAGAATATGCTTTCCACACACCCTGCCTCTGCTAGATGAGGGAAGGAAGGATAAGGAGGAGAAAAGATGTCCCACGAAAGGATCCAGCCCACGCTGCAGAGAAACTAGTCCAAGTCAATACCGCGGCTGACATCGAGACCCACCCCCCTTTGAAACTGACCACCGCGGAAGTTAATCACAAAGCTCTCATCCGACACCTTCCCTGAAAAAGGGAGGAAAGGGTTAATTTCCTAACAGTCAATAGGAATCACTTTTCTTCTTCTCCAGGGATCAGGCCCACTTCACAATAAACACTTTGTTTGATGGACCACTGCAAGGATGAACTCTGCTTTCAGCCAAAAAACCCTGGAAGGCCTGTGCAAGTTTCTCTCCGTCCATCCACACGCCCCCCGCCACTCTGCCCACTAGACCTGCGGATTTGCTTTGCCTAGTTACATCTCCACCTTGGTCCTCAGCCGGGTTTTGGAGGCGATGGTTGTATAATTTCAGGATGTGACCCCGGGCTGACAAAATGCTTACCGGAATGTCGGATGTTAAATGGTTCCACGAATTTGGCCCACAACATGTATCATTCTTGTAGGTTCCTGTCCCATTTGTCATCCAATGACCCTTGACAACAACAAGAAGCTGCTCAAGGTTTCTGGGTCTTCATTCTCTTACCCGACCATTGGAGGCATGAGAATGGGACCTATTATAATCAAAGGCCCATATGATTTCAAATTAAAAAGTAGATTTCGAGATAGAATTGTTTCCTTGTTAAATGTTCCCAACCTTGTTCCTTAAAGGGAACGGCACACACTGTGGGAGTCTGAGAATAAGAAAGTGCAGTTCATAAATCAAGAGCTACTGTGTGACTCTGCTCTTTTCTGCTGCCAGAAGAAAAAAAGAAAGGTTTCTATTTGAAATGGCATGCAGTGTGAATTCCGGTGGTGCCAACAACTATTATAAACAAACCATTTTAAAAACACCTTCAACGTTATGCTAATTGGGGAACGGATTTTCAATTAATAGAAGCCGTTAATGGAGCAAACTTGAGGATGTGGAAAGTCTATTTCTGAATAGTGTAATAGATTCAGGGATACACCTTATGGCTGTGAGAATTCTGCCCTAAACCCACCATGCCCTGTGTCCCCACCATGGCCCGCCACATTGAATTGACCATCCATTCATTTCAACTTATCCAGACAAAAGCTTTCAGAATCTGCTCTAGTGCGACCCTTGATTGATCTTTGATTTTTTTTTAAATATTTTATGTATTTATTTGACAGACAGAGATCACAAGTAGGCAGAGAGGCAGGCAGAGAGAGAGTAGGGGAAGCAGACTCCCCGCTGAGTGGAGAGCCTGATGCGGGGCTCGATCCCGGGACCCTGAGATCATGACCTGAGCTGAAGGCAGAGGCTTTAACTCACTGAGCCAGCCAGGCACCCTGATTTTTTATTTTTCCAACCAGGTAAATGATACACTTTTGAAAAGATGATGGTCTTTAAGCTAAAGGCTGGATTTTAACCAAACTAATTGTATCAAGTCTTAATCATTTCTCAGATTACCCAATGAGCAAAGAATTTCATGGACACTCTTTTGTCAAAATGACTAGACAAACTATTTATTAATCTGTTTCATACATTGTGTTCATTTGTACACTTTTCCCCTTGTTTTCTTTTCTTTTTTTTTTTTAAGATTTTATTTATTTATTTGACAGAGAGGGAGAGATCACAAGTAGGCAGAGAGGCAGGGTGGGGGGTGTGGAAGCAGGCTCCCCACCGAGCAGAGAGTCCGATGTGGGGCTCGATCCCAGGACCCTGAGATCATGACCTGAGCCGAAGGCAGCGGCTTTAACCCACTGAGCCACCCAGGTGCCCCTTCCCCTTGTTTTCTAGTAAATGATAGAGAAGACTGGCCAATTGCGTGGACATTCTGTGTGTAACATTGGTGTTACTTAGAATTAAAACCTGGCTTTCCAAACACCTTTCCATGCTTTCATAATCATCTTGTCACTTCCCATTCCATCCCAAAAAAAGCATTTGCAACCTTCCTCCTTCTGCATTTCTCTTTGCATGCTGTTCTCCTTACACTCTAGAAACTGATAGTGGCTATTTTGTTAGGGATAAAACTCCTTTTTTTATTAAAAATGGGAATCTGAGCACTGCAATGACAAAATCGTGGAATATAAAGTGCGGAAGGAAATGCAGAATCTGCAGTTCTCCTTTGTACCAGCTTCAAAGTATTCTGCAGGTGGTTAATGGCCAAGGCAGAAAAAAGACCGTGACTTTGTTACCATGATAAGGAGTTCTAATATACCCGTGGCTAGAGTGAGGGGAGAGGCAGGGTCACCATGGTGCGTCATTTCCCGAGATCTCATTGTACTAACTTCAGACATTAAAAATAAATATATCAAAGCTTCTTAATCCACTTGCACTGGTGGGACCTGCTTTTAGTCCTCTAGATCCTTGTATGGATTCAAGGAGAAACCTGTACCGATTTAGCATGTTTCCAACGGGCTACACACGACAGAGTATTTTCAGCAAAACAAGTGACCAACCTGAGTATCTGTCCTCATTTCTCAGTATGGGAAGTGCCTTAGTCAGACTCACCCGTTCGGCAGCAAACCTTCTGTTATTTGCCTATAACCTCTCAAATTCAGCTCTTTACTGAGCAGAATATTCTCACGGGTAATTCTTCAAACTAAAACTTTTCATTAGCACGTTGAAGGTACAACAAAATGGCTAAAACTTTAGAATACCATGTCAACTTTAAAAATAAAATCCGATCTTGTCTCTAGCATCTGCTTACTATAAATATATTAATAGGGATACGAATTGTCTGGGTAATTTGAGACACACCACAAATAATGCTCTAAATACCTCTGGTGAAACTCAATTATTCATGCCCAGGGCCTGTGATATTAACAAGTATCATCTTTAGCATGTTGCTGATTTACATGAAGTCCTCAGGAATCAAGTTACTTTCCTGGCGACCATGAGATGAGATAAATTGCAGTGGACACTTGAGACCTGAGGAAGCAGAGTGTAGAAAGAATGGCCTAGATTCTGTGTGCTGGTCATTGTCTTTGGGGACTGGCTTGGGAGCAGTTCTGTGGTTCGTGAAGGGGCCTGAGCAGGGGGTGGCTGGTGGGTAGTAGTGAGAGGACATGTCATCAGATGGCACTCGTGGGTGGGCCCTGGTTGCTAAGGAGGAAAGAAAGAGGGGTTTTAATGGGATGGGACAGAACCCAAACAAGTTGGGGTTATTTTGCTCCAAACCTGTCCCACAACTTATTGCCTTGGAATTAAGCCTGAGCCTTGTGTTGCCTGGAATCATCATAAAGAGACTCAGACACAGTTAGGTGGAGCTCTTCCTTCAGCCACCGACCACCTGCTTCACTCAGAGCCCACTAGATGCTGCCCAGACATCTGCAAATAGACCCTGTCTCCCGCATGGCAAACAGTGTCTCCTTTGTTGACATTCTGTGGTGAGCTTGTGTTTCTTCTCAGCTGCTCAGAGCCGGTCTCTGGTTAAGCTACAGCCTTTGACCTTTCTGTTCTTTTCTCCCTCTAGTCTCCAACTCTGGTCCAAGTCCTCAGTGACAAAAACTTTTATCTCTTTCCTGATATAATTCTATAATTTCTCCTGAAGCAGTTTAAGAAAGTTTTGTGCGAGGGTGCCCGGGTGGCTCAGTGTAGGTTAAGAGTCTGACTCTTGATTTCCAGCTCAGGTCCTGATCCTTGGGTTGTGAGATCAAGCCCCACATCGGGCTCCGAGCCGGGCGTGGAGCCTGCTTAAGAATTTTCCTCTCCTTCTCCCCCTGCCCCTCCCTCTTTCTAATTAAAAAAAAAAAAAAATCTGTGCCAGTTTATGATAGGGAAGGGACTCTCAACTATATTAACAATTGAACTGAATCCAGAGCTGGGAAGGAGAAGAAGAAATCTGGTTTTACAGCATTGCAAGTAACTATCTGGAGAGCCTCTTTCTAGCTCATTTTTTTTTTCTTAAGTAATATCTACATCCTAATCATAAATCCTGCTGCATCCCAAAAGATGCTGTGTTTTATAAAGAAGTAGGAAAAATGTAGAGGCTGGGAGTATGTCTCCCCATTTTTCTGGTATGTCAAGATCATACCAAAGTAATAAGAATTATAATTCTACATTATCCTACCTTAAAAACAAATTGCCTTCAGAAGCAATTGTCTGAAATAAAACGTGTTTGGGTCTTGCAGAGAAATCAGGAATTGGGAGGCAGATTGCAGTTCCAGGGCTGCCCCCATCATCCTGAGTGGCTTAGGAAAGTAACTCTTCTCTGAACCTCAGTGTCCTCATGCCTGATACAGGGATAAGAGTACCTACGTTACTGAGTGACAGTGAGTCTGAGTGAGATAAGGACCAGGAAGCCATCTTTCACTGGGCCAAGATCATAGTAATTATTCAAGAATTGTTGCATGAATCAGAATCCTACGTGGGCTGTTTCCCCCCTCTATAAAATACCAGAGCATCTGCTTATACCTTGTCAAAGAGCTCTCCACTTGCACGACACAAGACTGACAAAGTGGCTCCCAGTAGGCATATCTATTTAAGCTCAGGGATGGCACCATTGTTTCCTACCACTAAAGCAGGCGGCCCAGTTCTCTGTCTCTCCACTAGCTCCCCAAAGCTCTAGGGACCAGATCATTTTGCTTTCCTTTTCACAACTTTTACCAAATGGGAAATCCCCTATTCCTTGTCCTCAACACACACACACACACACACACACACACATTGTTATACACATGCTTTCAACTCATTTTTTAAAATGTATTGCTTAAAAAGAAATTGTATCACTCTTTCCTCTGAGCAACCAAGCTAAAGGAAACAAGCCCGACAAGCTTGGCAAAGTTACCAGGTTAGAGAAATTCACAGGATGGTTATCATGTTTATTCTTTGTCTTAAGTGGTATGGGCACGTTTTACGAAGATGGTTCTGAAGGTTTCTCTTGTTCTTATCATGATCATCAGCCCATCCCGGTCTTGGCTGGGGGCCAGCCTGAGTTGCTCAGAACTTACTTTGAGCTTTATCTGGGTTGGTTGCAGAAGCTGGATATCATGAGATCTTATGTCCTTTTAAAGATCACAATTCAATTTCCTCTTGGTGCAGAAGGTTCCCCAGGGATCTCTGAAGCTCTCCAATGAGAATTCGTTGCTAACTGTTTTCATTCTTGTTTTGTTTAGTCGTTCATTTATTTATTTATTTAAATTGAGCCCCTACTGTGTTCCAGAGTCATCCACTTTAGAGAATTAGTAAGAGTCCTACCTCTGTGGAACGTGTCTCTGTGGGCTGTGGAAATGAGGCATTAACTCAGAGAATGGCTGGAGGGAGGAGGGAGGTTGCCTTCTGGGCAGGGGAATCAGAGAGCCTTTGGTAAAGGACTTGATCTCTAAGTGAGAGCAGGCTCTTCACTGTTCCTGCCTGTGGTCATCGGTAAACATGTTCTCAACTCGGGCCTTGTTCTCTGTCCCATTTTGTTTGTTTGAGACACAGCCACTATCTAGATGTTACTATCTCGCTATTTCCAGGTGTAGTCTGACGGCTGCGCCCTTTGTTCTAAGCTAATTGTAAGGCCTGGTTCTCACAAGAACCTATCATTACAGGAATTCATCTGCATTTTATCATTTGAAATCAGGCTTCCCTGATCAGGTAAAAACCTGGTTTTACCTGGTCTACATAACACCCTTCTAACTCATCTCTTGCCGCTTGCATCCAGAGCCATGGTTCTGACCCGAGATGTAAATAACCCTTCCTGCTACCGAAGATGCCATCCCAGCTCCCTATCATGGTTGGTCCTGCATTAGCGTTGTTAAAGGACAAAAGTACGGAGATCGAAGACTTGGATTCTAGTCATGGTTCTACCACATCTCAACTGCATCCCACAAATATCTTTCAGCCTCATTTATTTATTTTAAAACATAGGGACAGTGCTTGACCCTCTCAAAACCTTTTGGTAAGGAATGAAAGGCATAATATAAACGAGTACCCCCACCAGCACCTTGCAAACTGCCCTTATTTATAGCCTCTGTTGAACCCCTGTTTAACCCTTAACTTGAATACATAGTTCTCCTCTGTTTCTTGCCATAGCTTATAATACTGAGCCTTTATCTAGTCTGGGAGAGATGGCTGTCTGAGCTACAATCTGAGAAATGAATACAAGTTAACCAAGTAAGAAGAAAGAGAAAAAGAGTTTCCCAGGCAGAGGAACAGCATTTGCAAAGGCCAGGTGACTCAAGGATGCATAGGGCGTGCTTTCCAAAGAACTGAATTCGGGCCATGGGGGATGGGGGTGGGGTGGGTAGAGAGTCAATGCTGGGAAGAGAGAGACAGAATGTAAATCAGTAACCTGAGAGGGAGAATTTAAGATTTGGGTCTTTTTCCCAAGAGCAATAAAAGCAATCAAAGCACCTTTACCAAGAGCACTGCATTACATTTCCATTTTTATAAAGACCACTCTGGCGATCCAGTGGAAAATCGGTTGGAGAAATTTAAAAGCCGACACGGGGAGCGGCCCAGGAAGGCATTTCAACGATCAAGTAAGAGACGATGCCGGCCAGGATTAGGAAGATGCAATGGAAGTGGAAGAAGCCACTTCGCACCGACGTGTTTCTTCACCTGCTCCTGGAGCAGAGTCACATGACCTTGGAGGGACCAATCAGGACTTCGCAAGCAAGCCGGCCTCTTGCGGCAGGGATGCAGGGATGCAGGATGCCAAATGCTGGAGCCTGTTTTTTCCAGGCAGATACACGGAGTCAAGAGGCTATTGGTGTGGCAGGGCATCTACGTTGCTCCAGAGAAGGGCCCAAGTCACAGCTCTAGGGGAGGCAGTCCCCGAGATAAGATTTCCATTTCGTCCTGCTCCCTTGCTTCTGCTCCTATCAGGTTTTCTCTTTTCTCCCTTCCTTTGATGTTATAAGTTACCTGTTACCTTTCCAATAATATTTTTGTCTGCTTGTGATACCCAGGGATAGTTTTCATCACTTGAAAGAGGGAAAATTCAGTTAAAATTCAGTTTCATTGGCATTTTATTTTCTATTTTTTTAAATATTTTATTTATTTATTTGACAGACAGAGATCACAAGTAGGCAGAGAGGCAGGCAGAGAGAGAGAGAGGAAGAAGCAGGCTCCCCGCTGAGCAGAGAGCCTGATGCAGGGCTCGATCCCAGGACCCTGGGATCACAACCTGAGCCGAGGGCAGAGGCTTTAACCCACTGAGCCCCCCAGGCACCCCTTTACTGGCATTTTAAAAACATCTCCCAGATGCAAGCGTATTGTCTGGTCATCACATAACCCAGCAGCGATTCCTGTGGGCTCACCTTCAAGGCATATCTTAAGTCTGATCATGTCTCCTGGTAGTCAAAGCCCCCATGTCTTCAGTGGACCCCTAAGAGATCTTCTCTTTCTGACCTTGTTGTACTGCAATCTTCCCCTTTTAAAAATAAAATCGAAACATGTCACTCTCCTGCTTAAAACCCTCCAGCATCTTCCCAGTCTTCTTAGGGCAATTAAAAGAATTTGCGTAATCTGTATTGTATACAGAGCAGCTACCTCTGATCTTGCCCACCTCTAGAAATTACCTCCTACCATTCCCCTTCCACTCTTCACTCTCTAGCATCACTGTGTCTCCCTCTTTCACTAACACAAAGGTCCAAAAATTATAGTGTAAGGGTGAAACCCGGCTCACTGGTCACTTCCATAAAGTTTTATTGGAACAGAACATTCAGATGATGATTTATAAAATTGTCTGCAGCTACTTACTGTCACAATACCACTGCAGACTTGAGTGGTAGCAACAGAAACAATGTGGTTCACAAGGCCAAAATATTTGTGATCTGACTCTTTACAGAAAAAAATAATCCACTAAATTCCACTCTCATGAACAAGGCTTTTCCTGCCTCAGGACCTTTGTACTTCCTTTTCTGCCCATGTGGCTTCTTATCATCCCTGAAGTCTCCTCTTCAATGTCACCTTTTCAGAGACACCATGTCTGATGAGGAGTTAAGCGAAAATCCTCCCCCACGTCCTTATTTTCTGAATCATAAACATGATTTTCATTTCAAAATGTTTGCCATGACTGCATGATGACTTGTTTGTTGGCTGGACGGCCCCACGGAATAGATTATAGCTTCCACGAAGAAAGATCCCCTTGCCTTCTTTGCCACTATATCCCCAGCACCAGAGAAACACGTGGATTTCAGGTACTCACTAAATAGACATTGAAGGAATGAGCTAATACATCCTTAACGAGATTTTCATTACAGTAAAAGAATCAGTAAAGGAATTTAACAATCCCTAAAATTGTTAAAACATCAATGCTGACAGTTCTGCAAACATCAGCTCTCGGTCCTTCCTTTAACCTTGTCTATCCCCTGTCCTAGCCACCAGTTCACACATAGTTTAAAAAAAAAAAAAAATACTGTTTACTTCAGGTTAGTAGCTTCCCTAGTATGATAATTCCTGTAATCATGCTGCAGAACTCTGGAAATCTGGAGTTGGGAAGGAAAATGAGCTTGGCACTAAGAAGTATTTTGTAAAGTTTATTAAAGCAACAACTGAATTATTAGCCATGTGGTACTCCCAACACTGATGCATATAATTATATTGTCATGTTAAAGATATGCTCAAATATAATATATATTGTACTATTTAATTTGAGCTATTTCTGGAGGTAAGCCGGCATGAAGTGACAATAGTCTAGGGGTTTGTTACAGCCTCTGATCCAAAAACTCCATTTGTGGCAGTTTATCCTAAAGAAATTCTCTTGGATGAGCATAGTGATGGTTACTAGTGTAACTAATTTGTACCAATATTTATAGTAGCAAATTTTGGCCCTGACCTCACCGTCTAATAAGTGTGGGATTGTTTCATAGGTAATGGTACAATCAGAACATTACTCGTTACTTTTAACATAGTAGTTAAAAGTGCAGGAGTAGAATGAGAAACAACTTGAAACATGTCGTCCGGTGGAAAAAAAAATAAAACAGGACTAAAACAAAACAAAACAAAAACAGCTTGCATTATATATATATATATATATATGTATATATATATATATATATATACATATATATATATATATGTATATATATATACATATATATATTTATATATATATGTATTTTTTTTTAAATAACAATGCTACATGACAGAATGTCAACTGTGGCTCTCTATTTGGTCTGATATTTTTTGCTCTTCCTTTTTCTTCTTTTTCCTTGTTTATATTTTACAGTGAACATGCGCTGCTTTAGCAAAGAGGAAAAAACAGGTAATTTCAGTTGGTACCAATTCTGAGTCTCCACAAAGGGAAAGCAAACCAATAGCAATCTAAAAGCATTTATTAGGGCTTTTAAAAGGCAACTATAAATAGCCCAGAGAGGCAGACAGTCCTACAGACGTTTAAAGTCAGACATGGATGCTGTAATTTTTGCTGGAACAATTCACAGAAACAAATATAGTGACATTTAATTCATCTAAGTAAAACCAGATCTCATTTAAAACAAGGGGGGGGTGTGTTGGGGATGGAGAGGGAATCGGGTCAGATTTGGCCACTGGAGACCAATTGCAGAATTCATGAAAGCACTTGGTAACAAATCAGGGATACATAAAGCAGAGTTAAAATTAAACAGGGATCAGATGCAATCCTTCTTCTCAGTGCCCCCCTTTCTCCCTTCCCCATTCCAAAACATATTAAACTGTTAATACCTTCATTTCTTGGCTGGCTATCCCAAAGTCTGTTTTAGGCATCTTTCTTTTATCTTAATATTTTCAATAACTTTGGAAAGAAAATGTTAAAAGTTGTGCTATTTTGCAACTTCACTACTTTAAGGCCTATGTTGTTAGATTTTAAGACCCAGGGAAATGGTCCTTTGAAATGGGTGGATTTGAGAAGGGAGGTCAGATGTTTGTGATGTAGATTTGCCTAAATAGGTGGCCCTAGCCAGTTCTTAATAATTCATTTTCATGAACTCGAAAACTTCATTAAGACACCTCGCCAAGCAATACAGTACAGTAGTGTTTCTTTAAGTGTTGTCTACCACCAACCCAATGGGAAAATCCTAGGGGAGCACGTTACACCTGCAACCATTGTGCTTCGACACAATAATTTTGATCCCTTCAGCCCCACCCCAGCCCTAGCGGATTCCTATATATCTTTTTTTTTAAATATTTTATTTATTTATTTGACAGAGATCACAAGTAGGCAGAAAGGCAGGCGGGGGGTGGGGGGAGCAGGCTCCCCGCTGAGCAGAGAGCCTGATATGGGGCTCAATCCCAGGACCCTGGGATCATGACCTGAGCTGAAGGCAGAGGCTTTAACCCACTGAGCCACCCAGGTGCCCCAAAGATTTTTTTTATTTATTTGACATACAGAGATCACAAGTAGGCAGAGAGACAGAGAGAGAGACAGAGACGTGTGCAAAAGTTACTCAACTCAGCTTTCAGACTTAGCAGAAAGCCCAATGCGGGGCTCAATCCCAGGACCCTGGGATCATGACCCGAGCTGAAGGCAGGGCTTTAACCTACTGAGCCACCCAGGCGCCCCCCTATATATCTTCAAGATAGAGATCTACTACCTTAGAGTTTCAAGAATGGAGACACTGAGAAGGAGTTCAGATATCTGTTTAATCTTTAGTGAGACTAGATACGTGTGCAAAAGTTACTCAAACTCTTTGAGCCACGATTTGCCCATCTGAAAGTTGCAAATCATACAACTGCCATGAAGATTAAAGGAAGCTGTGTCCCCAAGTCTCCTTTCACAGTGTCGGTGCTTAATACGTATTTAATTTCAGTGCTTCTAGTTATGACTACAGTCCATTGAAGTACAGATCTAAACGATGAGAGAGAGGCTGCCATTTTCTTTAACCACAAATTATTAGACGGGCAATTTCCCAGACTTGTTTAAAAGTTCCCTTCTAGCATCTAATTGTCTGGACATAACCTTTAGGGAGGCATGGCAGAGCTGCCCAGAGAAGCCACAAGTATCATTAGGAATAGGAGTCATTATGGACTAGTGACCCACCTCGCTTTCTAAATGGTTCGGGAGCTGCTTTGGTTGAACCTAGCTGGGCATTCCAAAACAAAAGTCATCTATGAAAAACATAAGTGCCATGATTTTTTACCTTCTTCAAGTTTGGTATTTATGGTATTCCAAAAGAAAACCTAGTCCTATCTCTGTTGGCATTTTCCCATTTGGGGTAAACTGCCTGCAAATTGTCCTCTTTGGCAATTTACAGAGAATCTATCGATTGTCCTATTCAATCTTCTGGGAATCACTGAACTGATACATATGATTTGCCAGACTGGGAACGGCCTGAATAGTGTCTACAAGGTCTTTACCCTTTAAATAATCGACTTTCTTTCTACCTTAAACTGTCAAAATGAAAACTCAGGACATCTTCATTGAGGAGGAAAATAAAGCAACTGTTATTGGCTGTTATCTCAATTTCCACTGTCCCGTGTGGATACAGATACATTGAGAAAAGGTCTTTAAAATGCAAGACAAAAGAATTCCCTGGGAAGATTCAGTTAGGTAGCCTATTAAGGCAGTACCTTAAGTTTGGTGTTGCCTATCACAAGAGATTAGCTTTCTATTCTGTGTCTTTTCAAGGGCACTTGACAAAAAAGCATTGCCACTTACTGCAGATAATAGAAGATTTAAGTAGCTGATGGAAGTTAGAGCATTTGATAGACTCTTAAATTTCTATGTATGTCAGTTTTCATATTTTCTCCACAAGTTATAGTTCTGTCTCTACTACAGTGTTATAGAAGCAGAATGAATCATCCTACCCTGAGTTGGAAGGTTTGATTCTATTATCTGTGAATGCCTATGCAAACAGAAGTGACCCCCATTAGTAATAGTTCTCTTAAAAAGAGACATGATTTTATTCCAAGTCTATTTTTCTTGATGGGCACTAGGGAGCTCAGTGTGGGACATGCTAAGATATTTGAACCTTCATTGTAAGAGACTGTTTAATTTAGCTAAACTATACTAATGCCTGTAATGAGCTAGGGAAAAAAAAATCGTGGAAACAAGTTTTGTGTATTCGTCAGTTCGATTAACATTCAACTATATCTGAGGCATTGTGAGGGCTATTATGAGCAGTTTGAGGATGGTTACTGCCCTGAAGGAGCCTCCATCATGCCCAGTATACCACAGATATCTGGTCAACCCACGGGAGCGCGGAAGTATCTGTGGTAGAATAACAAAGTGGCATTATGCTGTAGATCCAAAAGAAATGTGGTTGGGTTTGAGACCTTCCCAGCCTCTAACATGCAAAGGGGCTTCTCCAGCATTTCACTTTTGTGGTTAATTTTTGACTTTCTAAGCTAATGAAGGGAGATGTTGCTATAGATAAGTCACAGGAGGAAAGCAATGAGAAATCGATTTGCATTTGGCTTCGAATAAATCGTATGCTCTGGAAAGAATGCCCCATTTCTGTACTTTGCAGGCTATTAAAATGATTTTTCTGTTCCCTGAATTCAAGCTATCAGACTGGCAGGATGTAATCAAGGGGAACATTCTGGGCAGCTGAGCAAAAGGCAGTTTAGGAATTTTTATCTTTAATTTCTTGGGCTAATTCATCCAGCAGATAATCTGCCTATGGAAATTTAAGTGGTGCTTGGCTTGAACAAATAGATTTCCCACATCCAAATCCAAATTCATTCTTTGCCAAAAATGTACACAGCATAGCTATATGTAAGAAGGTTTCCAATGTGTTTTGAAAATTCAACAATTTTTAGCTACTGATTTTATCAAAAATTATTCATGTAATTTTAATTGTAGCCAACATGGTCTCCTTTTATTTGAGACTGATTGGAGGAGGGGGTGGAAATGAATACTTTCTCTGGTAATATAATTACCTTTTGCTTCAACTTCTTAAAAATGCCACTTTGCACCCGTGTCTGGTAGATAACATTTACAAAAAACTCATTCAACAGATGAGCCTTGGCAGTACTGCAGAAATTTAAAATCTTAATGGAAAGAATATGCTATGAACTAAAATAGCTTTTTCCATTCATAGACTTTAGGAGCAGAGGAAGACATACTGGGTTTTTAACTGAGAAATGTAAACATCATTGGCATTTGAACTTCCAAATTTCATGTAACTTTGTAGAGAGACAAATTGGATGCCCTCATTGAAAAAAAAAAAATTACAAACCAATCCTCAAAGGCGGATTTTCAACAACTTGTGAATAGCCTCATGCCAGCTTCCATATCCACAAACATTTAAGAAAGGAAACATAATAGGCTGAGGGAGTATTTGTCCTGTTAGTCATTCATAGTTGGCTAAATGGCACTAAAATCTCGTGAAAACCAAAGGCCCCACCCCTTCCTCTCCACCACCACCAACGCAGAACTTCCCCTTGGGTCTTGGGTTCTTGGACCCAGGCTTGCCTTGGCAACACAAGATCTATGCCTGTGTCATCAAGCAATACTGATCTCCACTTGCTCTTCCCAGCAGTACCATTCATGCCTTCTATCCTGGTCATCTGAATCAAAGAACACTCTTCGTACGGAAACAACACATTGGGATTTGTGGTCTTGCCCATGTGTCAGCGTATTTCCCTCATCCCTTTCCCCAAGGAGATTTTACTGTCAGTTCAGTAGACCAACACTAATAAAAATCTCAGGTATCTAAACAGGGATGGCCAGGAAGTCAGAGTACCACCAAGGAGCTCAGTGTGGTGCCACCTTGAAGGTCCAGCCAATAAGCAATTTGTGATGCTAATCAAGGTTTCTCTGTGTACTTTCCACCTCTACTTTTAATGCCATCTTCCCTTCAGTCCAGCTGGATCATTTCTTAAGAGTCTCAAAGCTGTCATCCTCGTCCTCAGTTCATCCTAACAAACATCTCAAAAAGCAAGTTTTATTGTATCCTTTGTTTTGTAAATTAACAAACTAAGACTTAGAGCAATGAGGATGTTGACTAAACAAGTAGGCTTCAGCTCAGGGCTCCATAATCAGGTTATAAGTGGTGCATAAAGGTGAATGTCATGCTCTTGGGTGTGCATGTTTTTTTGTCTATAAGGCTCAAGCCAGATCTTCTAAAATCAGGGAGATTGTATACTATTCCTGAAGGTCCAAACACCAGGGTTGTAGGGAAACATTTCAGCATCTGTGGTTGTTTTTAAGCTTTCCTGAGATGTATCTACCCACTCTACAGATAAGATCAGCCCTTGATGTGCACTCCAGGATACCAAGATAATCCCACCTCATCGAACCATTAAGAAGTGTCAGCAAGGAAAGAGACCAAAGGAAATTCAGAGCTGGAGTGGGGAGTTGTTGGGAAATGCTGTCAATGAGAGCTTATTGGGCGCTGCCTTTTCATGGAGAGGAATGTTTCCAATTGTGAGATTACACCGTCCGTGGGTGGGCTTGTTGGCTTTGGACGCCCTTTGGAATGAAGCCAGTGTTTGAACACAAAGGGAAAAACAATCCAGTGTGGATGATGTCACAGAGCATCCTGAGGAAAGCAGCAAGGATAACGCTTCCTACTGCTTGGATCCAAAGAACACAGATTAGTTCGGTATGAATTCCTTCTGCAGCCAGTAGCTTGGCTGTTATGGAGGGCTCCATCCTAATCATAACGTCTCAGCCCTGGAGAGGAGGGTGTGTGGGTGTCAGTCTGGTTCCTGATCTGTGAGTTAGAAAATCAGTTCTCCCACCTCCCCTGCACACACGCTCTTGCTTGTTTACGAATCCCTCTAAGAAGAGAAAGGCCATTTCCACTGCGGAAGACAGGACACCGGCTTACTCTCCTCAAGGACACTTTCAAACTCTGATCAGAGATCTGCCTTCTCATATAGTAATGGTGATTATTAGATATGGGAGGATGGGTGTCGAGAAGAGGGACCCAAAACAAAAGGGGCTTTTTGTAGTGGCAAACAACAGTAAAATTAAGAGACATTCGTGCCCTAACCAATGACTGGGGACAGTCTATTTGTCAGGTCAAATCAGAGATGAAAGAAGATCTATGTATTGTAAATATTTTTACATTGTCTGTGTATTTTTGATATCTTATCTTAAAAAGAAAACCAAACCAAACCAAAACAACACAACATTCTGGCTGACTGGGGAGAGACTTCCCCTCCCAGGGCTAGGGAATTCTTCCAACTAACAAAAGACCCAGCCTGGAACATGCTTCTGATTATAAAAACCAACTGATGCAGAGCCCTATCTCTTCCATCTGGCCCGTCCATTCAAGGAGGCAATATTCTTCTTCCTTGGTTATCCCACGGCCGGTATCGAGCTGCTAAGGTCAAACTCCCAGAGCCCCAAGCCCACCAAAATTATTTACACTAGCCAAGCCTAACCTATGCGTCCTGTCCTGCCTGGCCTTTCCCGTACAAATCCCTATAAAGGTCATGGCTTTGACACTCCCCTAGATCCTGTCTTCTGTCTTCTGACCGCCCTGGCATCTTTCTCTTGTGGTCCTGTGCTATGCACTGAGCCTCCCGTCTTGAGGGCCTGTGAAAAGAATGTATTACCCATTATAGGCCAGAGAGTTTAGGTAGAAGTAGCACCTTCCACTATGGAGAGGTATCTTGTAACATTGTAGGTGAATGAGAGCATATCCTGAGTCTTCTGTCTTGAGGGTATTGGCCAACGTTGACCAAGCAGCTGGTGGTAGAGTACAGCTGCCATAGCTTCTTGCTCTCGGTATGTGTGGGTCTAGGAGGCTACAAGGGTCACCTTGAATGGCTGTGAGCACTAACTTAGGGAGAAGATGGAAGGATCCTTCCAAGTATCAAATCAGATATATGCAGATCTAGGTAATACAATGGCCAGACTATTAAGGTCAAAGTTAAAGACTTAGGATTGCCACTGGAGTGGGGCACAGGCTGTGCTTGGAGGCAAGCCCAGGTATGCAATTGCAGAAGGACACAGCTTTAGCTGAGCTGCTGGAGGAGAGTAAAGAGAGAAAAGAATTACAGTTAATCACTTATCAGCCACCCATGGAGGGGCCAAGGGACAATAAGGAAGGGAACAAATAGAAGTGGGGAATTTAAGAGAAGTGAGACAAGGCAGCAGATACGGACCCCAGCAGGCAAGCATGGCATATTAAAGAGGGAATGCCCAAAGTCACTGGGCTCTAGGTGGGGAGCCGGGGTTCAGGATCTGGACTCCAGACTGAGAAAGGATGAGGGTCAGATACAACCCTTGGCCTGAAAAGAAAGACATCTTAAGTGCCAGGCACTCTATGTTCATGTATCTGTTTTAATTTTTCCCCAAATTCTGACAACCAGTTATCAGCATCAACCCCATGTTAAGGATGCAGAGTTAAAGCTGAACTAGTTCGGTAGCCCCATCCAGGGTCACACAGAGAATAAATGTTGGGGGAAAAAAAGACTACAAGAGATTCATCACATTCTACTACTCAAGTTTGAAACCTTAATGAGAAGAGGAGCTATTAGAGACAGAATCAGGATGAAAGTCGATCTCTGGACCTGATCACAGAGGAAAAAAAGGAAATTCAGTCACTACAGCTGGGCACAAGTTCAGGGCAGAGCTAACTCTAAGAGATACTGGGTAAGTCCCGTAAGGTGTGTTCCAGAACCCCTTAGGTGCTTTATGGATTGACCCATCTCAAAACCTGGAGCAGAGGGACCCTCATGTAGGGTCAATGCCCTTAGCTCTAGAGACCAAAGTAATTCACAGCAGGGAAATATAAGTAAATGATTTCCTTCAAAGCTGATCTGTCTCAAGCCCAGAAGGTCAGCAAGAGGTGAGCAGTATGAAAGATTAAATGAGCTTAAAAACGTATCTCTTCCAGAAAATCAAGACAAAGATGCAAAGAAAATATTTTCACCCACACAGAATTTCTAGTGAAAGTTGTCAAATTTTCTTCCACTGGAGACAATTCATACCTGAAATGTGATGTTCAACTCTGGATATCTTCCTCCTTAGAAGTCACTATCAAGGTAAGACGTGGAGCACAGCAGGAAGTGGAAAAGAAGAAAACATCAAAGAAATATAATAGAGTCATGTGTTCAAAACCTTTGCTGAGTACCAACTATTTTCCTGTATGTGAACTAATTGTACTGAGGTCATCACATGCCTCTGCTCCAAGAAGCTCATAGGCTGAATTTCAGAGATGGGACATCTCTATTCATCAGGAGAGAAAGACATTTGCTGTGTGATGCCACAGAAGGTAGGGTGGGGGTCTGGGTGTGGGATGGACAGGGAAGTAAATTTAATACCCGCATTGAGAAGAATATTTTTATTGTTAGTATTTCTAATAATTGAGTGACGATTAGGACTCTCAGGGCACCTGGGTGGCTCAGTGGGTTAAGCCTCTGCCTTCGGCTCAGGTCATGATCTCAGGGTCCTGGGATTGAGTCCCGCATGGGGCTCTCTGCTCAGCAGGGAACCTGTTTCTCCCTCTCTCTCTGCCTGCCTCTCTGCTTATTTGTGATCTCTCTCTCTCTGCCAAATAAATAAATAAAATCTTAAAAAAAAAAAAAAGATTAGGACTCTCTACTCAGAATTTGGATGACAGCTTAAAGAATAGACAGACATTTTCTGAACTTGTTAGGAAGTTTCAACCATGTAACTTTGAAGGTCTCTTGCTCAAAGATTTAAGGATTTTTGTGTCGTGTTTCATTAACTAGTAAATAGCATCTACCCCAAATCTATAAGGTGAATTGTAATGAAAGACTGGCCAAGAGGATTAAAAATAAAGTGTCTGAAAGACCTCATTGTCTCATTAAAGTAAACACACTTGAGTCGTCTGATTTTTTTAAATTCTTATAAGCCATATTGTCACAGAAATAGGAAAGATCATACTGAGATTTTTTTGTTGCACTTTTTAAAAATTTTTCACTGATCTGTTTTTATTTTCATTTTGTATTTCTGTGCATGCCCTAAACTAAACACACACACACAAACACACACACACACAGCCTCAGCTTGGATCATGGGATTCTTCTTAGTAAAACAAATTAGAGAAACCCAGGGTAATGGTTGACAGGGAAGTTTCCAAGGGCAGGAGATGCCTCTGGATCAGTTCACCCTTGTGCTCCAAGATGCCCCTGAGTCCTACTGTGAGATTGGGCAGACCGTCTCTTATAGGTGAACCAAACTCAGGTTCTGATGGTCTGGTCTCAGAAAGGCCTTATCAGGTTCCTATCACAATCTATCATTCCAGATACATTATTTATTTAATGGAAACAAAGTAGTGCCTTTGCCTTAATCTGTTAGATTTGACTACTGGAGTCAGACTGATTTCTCTTTGCATCTCATCTCTACCACGTACCTAGCTGAATTCAGAGTAGTTATTTTCTGTCTTTGATCTCCTCCTTTTAAAAAGGGTAATTCAGAGAATTAAATCAGATAGCATTGCCAACGAGTAGGTGTCCCATAATGTCAGGAATTTTCACCCGGAGCTTAGCACTTGGACAAACTAGGAACTTTGCCTCAGCTGATTTGAAGCTGCTCCTGTGACCATGACAGAGACAGAAGTTTTGATTGCAAGAGATCGAAATGTGAAGTGACTGATTTGTCGTCATTAAACTAGGTCTACACAAAAGTACATCCTGGGCCCTCACTCTCTTGTTGACTTTCATCACCCATCGTGCCCACCCAACATATCTTCCCTGACCTGCCCCGCATCACTGGGCTGCAGAAACTCGGCTCCTCAAAGAGGGGAGGCCCAGGGCTAGAATGTGGATGTCTGAATGTTCAATACTGCTGGTCAGAAAACCAAGTCAGAAGCAGGTAGAGGCTGGTATACCTTTGACAATGCAACAGTAGCCTATCTTCCTTCTGACAAAATTGCAATCGGCCAGACTTCTCTCAAGCCTGAAAACCGGAGGAGATGCTCCTTGGAGTGAAGTCATTTGAGATATTACTGTGACTTAGTTTGTAATCCACTATCACGTCCACATCAGTTTCCCCCCCTCTCTAACACAGAGCCAGTAACCATTGTCTCTACGTAGCTTGTGCTCACGGGGTGCCAGATACCCTATCAAATGAGACTCAGTGATATCTCAGAGACAGACCTTATTACAGGTGTCTGAAAAGGAGGCAGAGAGAAGCTAGGTAACTCAGGAAGGTCGTGCTTCTGATAAGCAGCCAATTGGGGCTCTACCTGCAGGATCATGGGCTTTCAGGACTTCTGGGGATATTATCCCTAGCTCCTAAACTCTCAGCATTATGTCAAGGCTCATTAAAATTAAAGAAAGAGCAGGGGAAGCGGCTTTTAAAAGAAAAGCTTCAGGAGTTTCATCAATAAGGCATGTTTATGTGCCATGGCCATGCACCTCTGCAATCTTGGAATTTCCAGGTAGATGACCTGTATTATCTCAGCCTCTGCTCCTTCCCCTGGCCAAATGGGATGCTGAAGGCACGGAATGGAACAGATGGCTCTTTACTGCATAGCGACGGTACAGACTGCAAATCGAAAGACAACAAGGAGTCGAAGAAAACCTTAAAAAGTTAGAAGGCTCAGGGGTTTTGTACCTCATCAGACTTAACAGCTTGAGAAGATTATCATGTACTGGAGTTAACTTTTAGCAGCTTTTTTTTTTTTTTCTCCTAGCACGACTTTCCAGTATTTCCGTCTCTATTTTTAGTGGTAAGGACGCAATGAATTACAAATCAAAGACAGCATGTTTTAACACGGCCTTTCAAATTCTTGATGCCACTTTGTTGTCACTTTGAAA
This sequence comes from Mustela erminea, assembly GCF_009829155.1. Taxonomy (NCBI): domain Eukaryota; kingdom Metazoa; phylum Chordata; class Mammalia; order Carnivora; family Mustelidae; genus Mustela; species Mustela erminea. The sequence continues at coordinate 51,801,139 of NC_045631.1, read as the reverse complement.
CAGTAGAAGGGTGACAGAGACCTTCAAAAAAGAGGGTTTTATGAATGATTGTTTCCACCGGAGGTTAAAGACTCATCCTTTTCCATGCCGCCCCCCCCCACCCCACCCCAACCCAACCCAACCCCCGGCAATAAGTAATGTTCAGCTGGCTAAGTCATCATGCTTTCAGTCTCTCTCTCCCCGAATGTTACTTCCCTTCACTGATCTATAAATGGCACTCACATTCTTAATCTGTTCGGTGCAGCTCTCCCCAGAGATTATATGAGAGAAAGAAAGACTATTCCCTGCCATAGATGGTAGGGCATTTAAGAGCCAAAGGAAGCACCCTTCAGGTGCCTATACATGCAAGCAAGAATGAGCTCAAGATCAGACAAGCAATTCATTGAGGCTTGGATTATTCTGTAACCCGCTAAATGGTCTTACCTTAGTTCCAGATAATGAAGTTCAGACACAAACCTGGTGTCCTTTTCCTCTCCTCTGAGCACTGCAACTATGCATCCCAGGCTCCTTTCTCTTTGCTCCTTCCTGCCCCCTCTGAAGCTGTCAGCACCTACCACCATGGAGATGAGAAACCCCACAGGAGAATCTCGTCCTTCTTTGCTTTTCCGGACACATTCACCACACACAAAGGCCAGTGAGTTCTCAGCTTCACTCTAGTGAATCAACACTTTCTTTAACTGGTTCCCATGCCTACACGTAGTAGACAGTCTTGCCAATGGCAGCTTACAGAATACAAGCATCGAGAAGGAATAGTCTTCCTCCCTGCCCATCTACATCTTTGTCTTGTGATCAGACCATTGTGACCTCATTCAACAACAAGGATCTCCCCAAATCGCAAAGTGGTCACAAATGGCCCCCTAAACTTCTTACTGTTCCAGAAGGCTGAATTTTCTCTTACTCACACCTCCCGGACTCGTACAACTTCTTCCAAGTATGTTCTTCTTAGCTGTAGGTGCTCTATTTTCGCCGTAAAGATTTTTCTGTGCAAACACACACCCTGTCTATGTAATCCTATACCTAAGGCAAACAGCATCTTGCCCAACATCATTGCATTTGGGTTCCAGGAAAATGTCTGCCCCTAGATGACCACTGACAACCTCAGTAGTGGTTCCAAAGCTAGAGCTTAAATCTTTTTCTGAGAAACTGGTTTTGTTTTCTGGCTTGTTTGCTTCTAAGTCTGGGATCAGGGAGGGAACACATTTCTTACTCGATGCCCATTTTTATCTATCGAGAAGTCTTAACATTTGGAATGAACTGGTCATAAAAATGTGGACATACATAAGTAATTAAGCAAATACTGGTGCCATTACTGAGATAATGGAACTGGGAGAGAAGGGATCTAGAAGTTGAGGTATTCTTGTGGTAACTGGATATTCTCTCTGGCAACCCAGTGAAAATGTCAGGAAGACAATATAATACTCTGGAATTGAGGGGAGAGGTCTAGAAGTAGAGGTTGTCTATACATATATAGTATGTACTTATTCATAAAATCATGAACATAGGTGAGACCAGACAGGCAGTGAGAATAGTTAGAAAAGAAAGGAATGACAGTGATCAAGCTCTTGGGCAACCCAAGCTGGGGTTAGGAAGATGAGGAAGATCCTACAAAGAGGACCAAGAAGGTGAACTGTTTGAAGTTGAAAGAAAATCTCCAGATGGGGATGCCTGGGTGGCTCAGTTGGTTGGACCACTGCCTTCGGCTCAGGTCATGATTCCGGAGTCCTGGGATCGAGTCCCACATCAGGCTCCCAGCTCCACGGGGAGTCTGCTTCTCCCTCTGACCTTCTCCTCGCTCATGCTCTCTCTCACTGTCTCTCTCTCAAATAAATAAATAAAATCTTAAAAAAAAAAAAGAAAGAAAGAAAAAAAAGAAAGAAAACCTCCAGATGGGGTATGAAGTGAAGGAAGTATGATAAGGAAAAGGGAGTTATCTGCGTCACAGATTAATGATGGGTCAGGAGGAGAAGGAAGAGTTGACCAATGGTTGTGGCAACATGATATCACTGGTGACTGATGAAAGATGGCTCAATAGCGTCCTAGAATCAGATGCTTGATGAGACCAGGAACAGGTAGGAACAGGGTGGGAAGGAGTGGAAACCATATGTATCCCATTTGTAGGGATCCCTGCTGTCAAATGGAGTAGGAAAATGCTTGAAGGATGGGAAGAGATATAGGGAGCAGCAAGGATTTATTTTTCAGAGAAAGAGTTTCTGCTTTCTTTTATTTTAATATGGGAGGTGTTATGATTGGTCACTTAAGATGGCGCCAACTTACTGATTTTTTAAATAAAGTACATGTCCTACAATTAGTTCTGTGTGTTGTTTCCATTACAAATAAGTACTTTCAGAAGATTTGAAGAACGTGTCTTGTGTGACCTCAAAGTTTCATTACAAAATCATAGGGAGAGAATAGAATACTATTATTGGATTTACAACTAGGTCTGCTCTGTGCACGATGTATGACTAAACGCCAGTTTCAACTAACTGGGTAAAAAGTGAATAATCAACTCTTTTCTCTCAATATTTTTCTCTCCTATTTCTCTCCTACATTTTGTAAAATACTCCACTTAATTTCAACTGAAATACAACTGTTTTTATAATTGTGTAACATGATATAATCTACAGGAAATATAAAACCCACATTAATAACCTAACATTGATCTACAACTTAATCACAGCTACATCCTCAACTATTCACTCACCTAGAACATTACTTGATATATAATTTATGCTTAACACGTGTTTCTTAAAAAAATTTGAATGGGGACACCTGGGTGGCTCAGTCAGTTAATCGTCTGCCTTTGGCTTGAGTCATGATCCCAGGGTCCTGGAATGGAGCCCTTCATTGGGCTCCTGGCTCATCAGGGAGCCTGCTTCCCCCTCTGCCTGCCCCTCCCCCTGCTTGTGCGTGCGCTTGCTCACTCTCCTCTCTCTCTCTCTCTCTCTGTCAAATAAATAAATAAAATCTTAAAAAATTAAATCTTCTTCTAAGAAGTGGCATTTATACATCGTGGAATATTACTCAGCCATAAAAAAGAACAAAGCTTTTCCATTTGTAATGACGTGGATGGAGCTGGAGAGGATAATGCTAAGCAAAATAAGTCAGCCAGAGAAAGAGAAATACCATAAATTCCACTCATATGTGGAATTTAAGAAACAAAACCAATGAACAAAGGGGATAAAAAAAGAAAGAGAGAGGGAAACCAAGAAACAGACTCTTAAATGTGAGAACAGACTGGTAGTTACCAGAGGGGGGTGGGTGGGTGGGGGGAGGGGGGAAATAGGTGATGGAGATGAAGGAGGGGACTGGCTGGGATGAGCACCAGGTGTTCTAGGCACGTGTTCAATCCCTTTGTCCCCCTGAAGCTAATATTGGACTGTACGTTAACTAACTGGAATTTAAGTAAAAACTTTAAAAAAAAATGAATGGAATTCATTGCTATTATAACCGTTTTCTGTAAGAGTCACATTTAAGACTAAATTATGAATCTGTGTCCTTTATAAACCATTCAGCCTTCTGAGAGAATAAAATATAAGACATATAAATTGAGTCTACTTAATTTGACAGACTGATATATTAATAATGATAGATTTAATTTTATATGCATATAGTTTTTATAACTTTTATGGTACTACTGAGGAAGTGCATAAAATGTCCTCAACAGAATCATTGTAAATGTACAGAATATCCTAGACCTGGGTTTCTCAGTCTTCACATTTGAGCCAGATAATTCTTTGTTGTGGGAGGATGTTCTGTGCCTACAGGGTGTTTGGCAACATCCCTCCATTTTGTCCACTAGACTCCAACCCCTGATGTAACAGTCAAAAATGTGTCCATTGCCAGATGTCCCTTGGGGGGAAAAATCACCTCACCTCCAGGTTGAGCATCACTGTTCTAGACTCAAAGAACTCAGTAGACAAGTTTTGTTCTTCATTAATGGAATCCATAGTAGAATAATGGACTCAAAAATTGGGAATGTAATTTCTATCATAAAATATAACAAATGTGAATTCCTTAAGGAGAAGGTACATAGGTAAAATGTGTGTAAAAGGTTATAGTGTTTTGAACATCGACTTTCACAGAACCTGTGCATATGTAGGTTCATAAGAAGAAAGATGGGCTTCAGAAAAATGGGTAGGGATAAAGCACATTTCCACGGAAGGATGACTGCCAACCTTGGGTTTCAGAGAATCATATTAAGGTTGACTTAGTTCTTATCTTTACAGTAAGAGATGACATCCTAAGAGCTGAGATTTATAACCCTGTTGATTAGAAGATATCTCTAGCTACTTTATTAGGCACTCATCCCTCAGTGCTCTCATCTATAAAAGATAATGGAAGAATCTTTCATGTAGCTCTCAGCAGGTAGAAACGAATGAGTATTGGTGAGGCACTTAAGAAATATCAGGCAGTAATATTTGCCATTTCTGTGCTGTTACATAACAGTCCAATTGGTAGACTGTGAAGAGAGATTCATGTGGTTTGGTAGATCAGAGTACAGTTTTCTCGTTGGCAAGAAGTCAAACAAAATACGGAAAGCATTGGAGGAAACTGCATCGCTGAAGGGATGGGCAGTATCATTTGTGGTAAGCTTAGAGGTGTGTAAATGAAAGGCATTGGTCTAGGAGAAAACCCCTACAAACGATTCTTACGATAATCCATATGATAATCTACCTGACTAATTCAGGGAAGTCATCATCTGAGATAAGGAAGAAAAAGTCTGACTTCTATGTGGTACAGTATAGTAGGTACACTAGAGTAGGTAAGGGGCAGAACTGTTTATTTTAACCTGGTTTTCCATACCCAGTGGACAATTTTGGGTAGTTTCCTGTAACCTCAGCCCCTGCTGAAACCATGCCTTCAGAGAGACCCAAACAAACGTCACAGGTGCCATTTTTGCTGGCCTAAGGGCTTCCTGTTATCCTAACCCTGGCTACTATAGGGTACAGAGAAAGTGCTCGAAGTCCCCGCTACTCACCGGTGTGTTCCTCTCCCACTGCTTATGGCAGGCTCTCCCACTATTTCTGATACTCAAATTATCTGACACTCATTGACTTATGTTCTTCTCTTTGGTCAAACTGTGCTGAAGTAGAGTACCCTAGTCGAGTTTTGGAATCAGAAATAAATCTGTGTAAGATGGTGAGCATGTATTTCCTCTCAAATTAGTGATAATTATTTAATTCTCCAACTGAACATGAGGTTTCATAAGCTTTCTGTTTGGGGTTATTTTTTTTTTTTTTAATTCAAAGGAATTATTTTCCCAGCTGATTGTTGTACTAATTACAAAACACACATTACCAAGCAAAGACCCCCTTGGAAATTGCCAAAATAGACGTCTGAGTCACATGCCGTGAGAGGAGGCTTCAACTCAAAATATGAATCCTCAAGAGGGCATTAACACAACAAGACATCATTTCTTGAGTTTTTCTACCAGATCCCCTGGAGCTGACCCTGTATCTCTGAGTACTGTCATTGACAAGGAGCTCACTGAGCCCTCATGTGTTCTGTTCCTGTTTTAAGATGAGTCAAGCCACCAATGAGGAAGTCCTTCCTTAAACTCAGATAAAATGTCTCCCCTTAGCTTTCACAAGGCTTTCCTGTCCTCCTGTTGTGCCTCTGAAAAACAAGTCTTGTACTACTTCCGACAGCAAATTCTTCAGACAATGTCAGATAGAAATCTCCCATTTGTTTCTTCCTACTCAGTCTTCACTTTTTCCAGTGAAAAAATCTCCAAAGCCACCAACTATTTCTGGTTCACACGGTGTGTATTTAATTTGTCACTTCTGAAAGCGTAAAAGGTGGGGACAAACGCTAAAATGACGAGTCACTAAGACAACAGGGGTCAACCAGGACTGCGGAGACATTTAGTCAACTTATTTATAAGCAACGATGGGCTGGCAAATTTTAATAGGGCTCTCTGAGGAAAACAAAGGACTTCCCAGGAGAGTTTACCAACTTCCATAGTGTAAATGCTCTAACCGTGGTTGATTTCAAGTGACCAATGTGATGTCTCAGAAGGTGAGGTTGATAAGGGGTTCCTGGGTCTCCTGGGCTGGTAGGATCTGCTCACCCAGAGTGCTGTAAGATAAGCTAGGCTTTCATATCTGCTCAATGTTCTGTTGTTCTCCTCTGAAGGTCTCTTTTAACACGTGATATATTTTTAATTCATAATTACTGAGGTGATGTTTGACCAGCCCAGAGTCGTCCAGATTCCACTCAAAACTCTACTTCAAAGGTCCAATTCCCTCAAAATTCAACGTCAAACTGTCAATGAATGGGGGAAGTACACCACGTCACAGAGAAACCCTCTAGTCTCTAATATTTGGGTCAGAAAAGAAAAACTGGTATCTCCACTGGAAATAAAATCAACTGCAAAATTGATATATTAGGGGTACCTTCTCATTAAATTATATACACCACTTAGCAATTATTATATGCCACTAAGCTTAAGTATAGGTACCACTAAGTTGTGTGTGTGTTTTTTATGGAATGGAGAACTGGATTAAAAATAACTGCAGGAGGGATACTACAAAACATGATTTAAAGTTTTAAATGTTTCCATATAATTCAGCAAGCATGTATCAAGTCCTTATTGTGCATTAAAGGAAACTATAAATATTCAACTTAAAATTCCACAATGAGGGGCGCCTAGGTGGCTCCACCGGGTAAGCATCTCACTCTTGATTTTGGCTCAGGTCATACTCTCAGGGCCGTGAGATCGAGCCCCACATCGGGCTCTGCACCGGGCCTGGAGCCTGCTTAACATTCTCTCTCTCCCTTTGCCACTCCCCAACCTCTAAAAAATCCAAAACAACAACAAACAAACAAACAAAACAAAATCCCCCAAATTCCACAGTGAATAAATTTGTTTTCTTGTTTAGCCCTTTTCACTCTTGGATAGGCTCCTACTTCCTTTAAAGCCACGGATATGTTTGTTTTTGTTCTCCAGTGAATCCGCTCTGCCGTAGGGACTCGTGAGTCCCGTTTCCCCAAGGGTGTAATTTCCACCCTTACTCTATTCATACCGCATGCAACTGGTTGAGACAAACTGTGTTAGCACTGAATAAGCATTCGCAGGAAAAATAAAAATGCTTCTTTGGCTCCATCCTGGATGCAGGATGGCGAGACGCATGAGAAAGACAGAGCTGGGGTGCTGAGCAGTACCCAGTAAGTCAGGTTGAAGAATGTTGCTTGTTCTAAGGAAGAATTAAAGGCTTCTGATCGAGGGAGTAAGCCAATCTGATTAGCACTTAGAGAAGATATTCTGGCGGTGCTGGTGGGAATGGATTGGCCAGACATCTGATAGGGGAGGCAGGAAGAGAGGTATTGCATAACCCAGGGAACTACAGCAAAGGGAACAGCTCAGAGAGATCTTTGGGAGTCTGAATCTATAAGGATCTGAAATCCACTGGGGAAAAAACAGGGAAAGGAGGAGCTCCCTCGTGGAGGGATGGGGAACAGTCAGGGATGAGCCCATGGAAAGAACGCAGATGCAGTTGGAATCAAGCCTCCAGGCTGGGTTGCAACAGGTTTGTGACTTTATCCTCTGGTTAGATAAAGAGACCCTGGGGCGAGGAGACAGAATAAAGAGATTGAAGGAGAATGGAGAACATTTGAAAAAGCGACGGCAGGGAAGTTGAGACATAGGTGATGTGGGGCTGCACCAAGGGCCCCTTCCTTAGTGACATTACATCAAGGATCTACGAGCGTACCTGTACTGTGAGAAAGTGTTCCAGATGTCCCCAATAGGTCATCCCACTTCCCTCTAATGACCTGGCCTCTAATTTCTTTCTTCCCTATTTTTTTTTTTAAGATTTTATTTATTTGTTTGACAGAGAGAGACACTGTGAGAGAAGAAACACAAGCAGCGGGGGTGGGAGAGGGAGAAGGCGGCTTCCCACCGAGCAGGGAGCCCGATGCAGGGCTTGATCCCAGGACCCTGGCATGATGACCTGAGCCAAAGGCAGATGCTTTACGACTGAGCCACTCAGGCACCCCCTGTTCCTCTAATTTCTAATGAAACCCACCATACATAACAAAAGCTTCATGACTGAAGAATTTTAACAAGGTAAATCATTCCAGTCTTTATTTCCAGACTGACTACTAAATGGCTTTTGTGACAAAAACAGTGAAATTCCCACAAGTATTTACTCTGAAAACGTTGGCTGGAGACCCCCCCGATCTCCACCCCAAACAAATCCCGGACATCAGCGAGGAGACAGGAACACTGAGGCAACACAATCCATGCGGTCCTTCTGAGGAACTCCGAAATTCAGTCAAGGACCAAACCCCATGAGGTCATGTCTCATTTGGGATTAAATGGTTAACTCTGATTCTGTGATTATATTAAGAAAAACACACACAAAGTGCCCAAGAGTTTTTCCTTTGCTTGATTCAGAAATTAAATGTGCTCATGGCATGTCTGTAAAATGAACATTTCAGTGTCAGGTGTTTTCTTTGACTGTAATAGGATGTAGACGAGAAGAGAAGTTGCGCTACCTTCTTCGGCAAGCTGTGCCGTGTGCCTTACAGCACCTTCAGAGTTAACCAATTTTATTTTATTTTATTTTATTTTAATTCATTTATTTGACACACAGAGAGAGATCCCAAGTAGGCAGAGAGGCAGGCAGAGAGAGAGGAGGAAGCAGGCTCCCCGCTGAGCAGAGAGCCTGATGCGGGGCTCAATCCCAGAACCCCAGGATCATGACCTGAGCCGAAGGCAGAGGCTTTAACCAGTTGAGTCACCCAGGCACCCCAAGAGTTAACCAATTTTAAATGTAGTTTTATCTACACTCTAAGAAACAAAGTTGATACCCAAAAATCTTAACCAAACTCACTAGCTGTCACTAGCTCAACCAGCAGAGGCCATTGAGAAGGCAAAGGTCAAAACATCCTTGATTGCCTCAGGCCAAGTCAGTCCAGCTCTGAGAGGCTTGGTTTTTAATGCAGCAGAAGGTGTACATCAGCTGAATTACGAAGACGACTGCCTTCACTCTCCATATGAGGTCATGCATATATTGTCTTGTAACAGTGCTTATCTGATATGTCACACAATTGGAAAACTGAGCAAGTCGCCAGCAATTTCTAAATCTTGGCTTGAAATAGTCCATGTTGAGGCCCCTGGGTGGCTCAATTAAGTGTCCAACTCTTGATTTCAGCTCAGGTCATGATCTCAGGGTCTTGGGATTGAGCCCCACATCAGGCATCCTGCTCTGATCATCCTCCCTCTCCCTTGGGCACATCCCACCTCACACTCGTGCTCTCTCTCTCTCTCTCTAAAATAAATAAATAACTCTTTAAAAAAAAAGAAATGTTCTATGTTGTTACATAAGCTATAAAGAAGATTGTTCACTGGAACTATGAACATCTATTTTGATAGAATAATAATGACTCTCACTTATTAATACATATTACATACTGGGATTTCGGTAACTGTTTTACAAAAATTCTGTTTTAATTCTTGTGCAACCCATAGGATATAGGTGCTAAAATCATTAGCAATTCTTAAATAAGCCAACCGAGACTTAAGTATGGTAAAAGACTCTCCTCAAAGTCACATGATGAATGACATTTATTGGTAGGATTTGAATTGAAATCTTGTAATATCAAAGATCACATGCTTTTCAGCTAATCAAGGCAAAAATCGACCTTCTCAAAGATAGAGAGCCAATTTGATCCCACCACAGGAAGTGTCCATTACACCTGACCCGTTCCACAGAGAAAAGAACCACATGAACCAGACTGTATGCAAGAGACTCACAAGCAGTGAGATGTTTGCTGTAATGACTTAGAAGTAAGAGTGAATAATACAAATGCCAGACCATCACAGATTTGAGCTAGGTTGAAGGAATCTTGATTTAAGCATGAACCAATTCTAATCATTTTTCTGGTTGTCCGATTATTGGCACTATACTCAATATCCAGTGGCCCTAAATGGCTTACCAGACTTGGGTATAGCTCATCTTGCCATTTAAAGGTTTCTATACAGAAATTATAATAAATATTATAGAAATAAACAAAGATTACCCAAATGAAAATCAAGCAGGGGGTACCATTCAGGGGCTGCAATAGCAAGGCAGTTAGCCATCACTTGTGTTTGACAGAGACTCAAAGAGAGGCAAAAGATCAGGGAAGCTTTATAGTGAAAATGGAAAAAAAAAGCTATGATCAGAGGTTACTGACAAGGGAAGCTAGAATCAGGTTAACTAGAAGCAAGAGATTCTCTGTGATTAGTTTGGGAAGCAAGTTTTGTTTTCTCTCGTTTGGTTCTAAGAAGCAGGGGAAAGATTGGGATGTTGGAAGTCAATGACCAAGTCTAGACCATTTGGGGCTCACTGATCCAAAGATGGTGGTTTTTCACCTGGCTATTTGTTACAAAGGCTATGGGTCACAGCTGTATTATCATACATGGTCTTGGCCATTGTCCCTTTGTATACCCAGCCTCCAAAACAAGCACCACAACATGGTGATACATGAAAGGTGGGACAAGCTACTTTAACCAAAATATAGCTTCTTGAAACTCTAGCCTCCACATCAATACTTGTAAATCGGTTCATTTCTGATTAAAACTTTAATCAGAAATTAAATTAAATTAAATTAAATTAAAGGTTACTTTAATCATTTCTGATTAATACTTTATTAAAAATAAAGTATTCAAACTCCTCCATTATAGGACTCAAAAAAAATAAAAAATGCATTTGATCACTCTTTTTTTTTTTTTTTAAGGACTGCTTGACTTTCTTAGAAATCTAATTATCAGCTAAATATTAATGCTGGGTTGATTTAAATATAATTAAATCTCCTCCGTCTTAATAAAAATTATTGTAACAAATACCCAATGATGATGGTTTTTCTATGGAGAAATTGGATGACCTTGTAGTATAGAATCTTGAGGACAACACTTCCTGCCATCTCTCAGAACTGGTAAACTCTAGCATGTTGATACATCATGTTCTTAGACACATGGTATTTTACCTACTTTGTTTTACTTTAAATGGGACTCTAGGGATATCCGGGTGGCTCAGTCCTTAAGCATCTGCCTTCAGCTCAGATCATGATCCCAGGGTCCTGGGATCAAGCACCGCATCGGGCTCCCCGCTCTGTGGGAAGCCTGCTTCTCCTTCTCCTAATCCCCCTGCTTGTGTTCCCTCTCTCGTTGTGTCTCTCCCTATGAAATAAATAAATAAAATCTTTTTTAAAAAGTGACTCTATTTTAACAGTCCAAAAGCATTTTAAACCTTGGTGGTGGAGGGGGACAGTGTATAATAAATTTCAGCCTTGATAAATCTACTGAATCAAATCTGTTTTAGCCACAAAAAGGAAGGTAGACGTATTTTACCACTTTCCCTACCTTTTCTCCATGCTCTTCTGTGGCTTCTTACATCGTTGAGTGGTAGAGTGTACTGGATGGGTGTTGGGACTTGACCATTTTGCCAGCCCATGCTTTCAATCTAGATGGTGACTACTCATACAGTCAGTACACACTTTTCCTAATTGTTAGCCATGCGAGTTCTTTAGATTTTTACGACTTTCAAAGTCACAAATGCCAACACTCACCTATCAACAGTCTTGGCAGCTTGTCGATGCTTTCTTTCACAGAAGGATTTATTTGATAGTCTCACCCCCACACACAAACTGTTTGAAAATATTGTAATTACTGCCCTGAAAATGAAGACCAAAAGACAGGCTTAGCCAAAAGAGCTGAGTCTGTTATCCCATGCAGACATGACTTAAAGGTTACTTTTATTTTCACTTTGAATTTTCCAAAGCCTTAAGTAAATGCAAATGTGACTATTGTTATTTCTCTTTAGGCTAGGAAATCTGGAAAATATAGAGGAAGCTTCAGGACATACGGCTGTCTGGGGCGCAAGAGAAATGATGGAAGAAAATCTGAGTCATGAGTTCTTGCGTCAATACCCATATCCTTATTTTCTCCATGTTTATAGGGTAACTATTTCTGAGAATCCTTCATGTCTTTCATCTTTCCTCAATCTACAGTGGTTTGTTCCTTTTATTTTCCCTCTTCATTTGGCCTTTCTTTTCCTCTCTATGAGATACCTTCCGCCATTTTGTTCATCACCAGCATTAAGGTGGCCTGCTTACTGACAAAAATTCAAATTCTCATCATCATAGCAAATTACAAAGGAGCAGTCAGGCCGTGCCCCTTCAAGAAGTGAAAGATTCAAAACAATAAGTGGAAAAATAAATGCTTCCATCTAGTATTCTCTAATCATTTTATAATGGCTGACAGAAGCAGAAGGCACGATAACAGAAAGAATGGCAAGAGAAGGAAAGGAAGATCATCCTTCATGGCAGTGTGCTTTCAGCATGTTTCTGAGGAAAGCGTGGAGTCTCTCCATTTTTGCCATCCTTGTCTGGTATGGGCTCGACTGAGTCCTCCCAGAAAGACATGTTGAAGTCCTCACCTCTGGCACCTGGAAATAGGGTCTTCACAGATGTAATCAAATTAAAAGGAGGTCATTAGTTTAGGTCCTCGTCCAGCATGACTGGTGTCGTCCACCCAGAGAGAAGAGTAACAGGTGAAAACAGAGGTAGAGGTTGGTGTGCCATTGCCACAAGCAAGGACCCTTGGGCTACCAGAAGATGAAGAGGGAAACAGGATCCTCCCCCCGAGGCTGTGGTGGGAGAGTAACCTCGATTTCAGACTCTGGGCTTCCCAAACTTTGAGAGAAGACATTTCTGTTTTAAACCACCCATTTACAGCAGCCTGAAGAAACTAATGCAACACCCATACTTGAATTTGAAAGGTGATTTCACACCTTCTAGAATTTTCTCCCATCTGCTCCTTTGTCTCCGAGGGATGTTATACTACCTTTGCATCAATGGACTAGCAAATAGTTCTGTCATTTCCAACCATAAAGCCAGCTGCCTCACAGAAAGCCAAAGTCCAAGTTTGTTTAGATACTGAGCTCACTCTCTGGTTGTGACATATCACATTCCCAAGAGGAGATGGAAATCTTAAAAAGTTGCTCTTCAACTTTCCCTGCCATCAAGAGATCGCTGGCTGTCTATTTCCTGGGGTGGGGAGGCGGGGTTGAGTCTGCTTATGGAGTTGATTTCATAATTTTGAACAGACAGGCTAAAGGGAGCAAGCACATTTTGGGAAGACATCATTTAAGTAATTTTGATTCTATATGAAAACGGAGACTCATAAAACAATAAAAACTAAATCCAGAATAGGAGTACCCTACTGGGTTTCACCTAAGTGTTCTTTTAAATAGCTACATTAGCATTCTGTTATTTATGAGGTAGACCAAATTTTAGATTTTTTAGTATTGTAGAATGCCTGTTTTCCCGGCCTCTGAATGAGGCTCTGCTTAAACAGTACAAGTGACCCGTCCTCCTCCAACTGCCTCAGATGAACCTTCACCCAGGCCCCCAGAGTATCTTATACATTAACATTACTCATTGTACTCATTACTCTGTGCACCCAGACCTGTACAAATTAAATGTAAATATTATATGAAAAAGTAAAAGAAGAGAGTAGTGTCTCTTCATGGGATAGATCAGGATGATTTGAGAGTATAGGCTAAAATCAAGCAAAAAGGCCCTTCTGTGTCTTACAAAGAAAGCCCTGTGTGGGCAACAGCAAGAAAATGAAAACCCACCTGGAGTAATTTAACAAAGAACCAGGCCAGCAACCAACAGAACAGATAAAATCAGAACATGAAAAAAAAAGGGGGTGTGTGTGCCTGCCTGTGTGTTGGGGGAATAGAGTGAGGTGCCTCGGGGAAGGAAGGCTCCAAATAAAATAACTAACTTAATGTAACTTGTCTACAGTGGATCCTATCAAGGAGAAAATTCTATTCTGTATCCCGTCTCAGCCTCACTTTTCTCTTCTTTGTCTCAAATGAGCAAATGAGCTATTTGCTAAGCCTTTTCCTGCTTCCTCAATTCAAACTAGGTAACAGGCTGTTCGCCAAGGTATGATTTCTAAGGCATCATGCCCGTCCACAAGAAGTTCGCAAGCTCTTTAGAAGACAAGATGTAAGAAACGGAAAATGACGACTTGAATCGTAGTCTCATTTCAGTCTTGCTTTGGTTGACCGTCCAATGAGGGGGACAGGGTCATGGATGAAGGTCAAGTGAGTAGAAGAGGAAACAGTCAAAGGAGGGCGGGCTCCGGGTTGGTTCAATTCAAATTCATGTGTCAGGTGTCATGCAAAAGGTGGATTTGTCTAGAAGTTTGAGATAAGGAAGAGTCGAATAGGAGAGGACTTAAGTTCTCCAGATGGGAGCACGGGACACAGCATTTTTATAAAGCGAGAAACCTGGATTCATAAAAGAGAAGTAGTCGCTGAGAACAGAAAAACATTACGTTGGGCCCCCAAATGGCAAAGCTTTAATCTGCTTGGATAGGGACTTTGAATGTTTTTTTTTTTTTTTTAATTTTTTAAATTTTTTTAGTAGCCATATATATCTTTATTTTTTTTTAATATTTTATTTATTTATTTGACAGACAGCGATCACAAGCAGGCAGAGAGGCAGGCAGAGAGAGAGGAGGAAGCAGGCTCCCTACCAAGCAGGGAGCCAGACACTGGGCTAGATGCCAGGGCCCTGAGATCATGACCCGAGCCAAAGGCAGAGGCTTAACCCACTGAGCCACCCAGGTACCCCATTAGCCATATATCTCTTAAAGAACATTTCTGAGGGTGCCTGAGTGGCTCAGTGGTTAAGCATCTGACTCTTGATTTTGGTTCAAGTCATGATCTCAGGTTCATGGGACAGAGCCCTGTGTCAGGCTCTGTGCTCACCCGGGAGTCATCCTGGGATTTTCTCTCCCTCTCCTTCTCCCTCTGCCCCTCCCCGCATTTGCTCCTGCACGTTCTCTCTTTCTCTAGGAAAAAGTATTTCTGAACAAGATTTTGGTCATGTTTCTGGCAATGCAGGCAATGAGGAATGGATGACCCTTCCATTATTCAGGTGTTGTGTTTGACCAACTTTGCAAAATTATACCATACACATTCTTGGTCACCCAAGTGGATGAATCACAGCTTATTGGAGAGAGATTATAGAATTTGATAATTCAAAATGACAGCCACAGACTTTTAAATGTCTTTAACCTTATGAATATGCTAAATGCTCCCAGTGAATTTTACTCAATCTGTAAGTAGGACTGTGTACCTAAATTAGGTCCATAATTCAGCCCAGAAAAGGAAAGGACCTGGGAAAATGACGTCCGAGTGTTTTCATTAACCTCAATTGCCCATATAATGTGTGAGTTTTCAACCAGCCAAAGTGTAACAAAGATGATCTGTTCTCTCCCAGTGAAAGGTCAGTGAGAAGGCACATAGTGTTTTTAGGTAGACTTTTCCCCCTTATCTTAGAGCTCTCAAGCCTCAGAATTTTTTTTCAAGGGAAACACAAAAAAACCCCGAACAATGACTCCTTTCAACTACAGAATCCCTGTGATCAGCCTTTCCATGGCTGACCCTTCGGACAGGAGCAGAGACAGCAGGTTCTGCCTGGGTTGCGTGGCCCCGCTTTACCAGCACAAATGCTTGGGCAGGGAAATACCTAAGTGATTATATCCAAGGAGGAGCCTAAAAATATAAATGCTGAGCAAATGACTGAGTAGCTTTTTTTTTTTTTTTTTTTTTTTTTTTTGCAGGGCAAGGGAATAGCTGAGGCTGAACAGACGTGGCCACCACTGGTTTTCCTCCTCTGAGACGTCCTTGCGTAACTGCCGGCGCATCAGGGCTGGACCCAGCGATGGGAGCAGTTACCGCGAGAACAGGGAAGGCTGGCAGAGCGTTTCAGGGTGATGTAACTGGAGATTCTGAGCAGAGTTAGTCAGAGCCCTGTGTTCTCTGTAAATACTGGAGTAACTAGCTTTTAATCTTTTTATCGACACGCCGCGTTGGTAAACAGAGATAGGGAAAACCTTCTGAAATAATGTTACCTGCACTTGTAAAATCTAGTTTATACCTAAATATTTCCCCTTCTTCCCAGTGAGGTAAGCTGCTCTATTAGTGTGCCCTCGGATGACAGACTGCCGCAGTGATGGAAACCCTGTAGAGGTTTAGGAACAGAAAGGCTTTTAAGGTTTTTGGGGTTTTTGTTTTTCTCACTGCCTGCACCGCCCCCCATCCCGGGCCCAAGTTAGGAATCCCACCTTTGGGAACTATGGAGAAAAATAAGTGACCAAAAAAACCATGGCTTAGGGTGGTTGTTTCTCTTCAAACTTCAGGAATTTAAGTTGAAAGCAGGTAACTCCTGCTCCCTTCCTGATAGTGAAGACCCACGTACAAATTATGTGAGGCTCTTAATTCCATCTAAAACCAAGAACTTGGGTGGCCAGTTGATGTGGCTTGAGCACCAGAATTTCAAGAACACCTCCTACCTGGCTTCCCCACAAGCCCTGAGCATACAACATAGTACCTGGAACATGAGAGGTATTTAACAGGTGTTCTCTACTTTAAAAGGTCCAGGAAGAGGACAAACAGGGGAATCAAAGAGAAATTGACTGAATTTACCGTCCCATATCTACACACTCCATAAGCCTACCTAAGACCAACTTTCGTATATTTGGGTGAACACAGGCTAAAAAATGTTTTCATTGAGTTTCAAAATGCATACACACACACACACACACACACACATATAAAACTGAACAAGGGAGCGTGAGCTGAATTGCGGGAAGGGAAGAGAGAGCATCCCAAGGAGATTCCCCAACAAACGCAGAGTGCGGGGCTCGATCTCACAACCCTGAGATCATGACCTGAGCCAAAGTCAAGAGTCAGACGCTTAATTGCCTAAACCACCAGGTGCCCCCAGATATATAAACTTTAAGTAATTCAAGCCACGAAATGACATTTGGCCATTGGACGAAGCTATCATGAACAATTGCCAGAATCACATAAATAAAAATCAAATAAAATGATAGTGACAAAGACAGGCCTTGCCCCTCCCTGATCTTTAACTAAAAATCACTTGGCTTCCTTGGTTTCCTTTCAATGGCAGCTACTAACTACTTTGGACATAGCCAAAGTATACCATCATTTACCCACGATTTAGAAATAGTTACGACGACTATTTCTCTAAACTCCAGGTTTGGAGAAAAGTGCTGCATTCAAGAAGGGTGATCACTTCACGGCTGTTACCACATTTATGGAATGAGCTGGAATTAACTCTTGCAATAAAATTCAGTTCCTTGGGAATGTCAACATTTCTCAAGTGTCTGTCTACTATGGGCTGTGTGACATTTATAAGAGCTACCATGGACCCAGCTGGAAGACAAGACAGAACTTCTACAGTGGTGATATGCTTTGGTCTAGACCCCTGGTTTTCAAAACTTCGTATTGATCAGAATCACTTGGAGGGATGGTGAGGAAGAAAGATGCTGAACTCCAGCCCCAGAGATGCTTATTTGCTGGGTCTGAGGTGGAGCCTGAGAATCTGCATTTTGCATAAGTTCCCAGGCAATTCTGAAGCTGCTAGTCCCAGACCACACTTGGAGAACCACTACAGGTCGCATGTGGCAGAATTAAGATTAAACCCCAGGTCGGTCTGATACAGAAATGCAAACTGATACCCGACAAGACACCTGCTAGCCTCCTAAGATTTCTCCAGCGCAGAGATGGAAGAGGTGGGGAAGCATGGGTACATGAAAGAGAAATGGATCTGGAGGCAAACCCCGGAGGCTGAGTTCCCCTGCTGGCCCTGTACGGGCCCATTGCTTAATTTGCCTGATCCTTACTATTTCCATCAGTATGCGAAGAATTCTCCAGTATTCCCAGTACTCTTGCCAAGGTGTTCTGAAGACAAAACATGATCTTTGCTGTCAAAGCATTTTCTAAGCTTTGAAATGCGACCACTAGTGTTGTTTTATGATACTCATTGGGAATCCAAAAAAAAAAAAAAAAAAAAAAGCAGGAATAAAGGTGAACCAAACAAGAAAAACAAAAACATGCCCGTGAATGATCTGGTCTTTAGTTTAAAAGCTGAGACTACGTAAAAGGAAATGCCAAACACAACAGAAAAGTTTACTGGAAGCTTCAGGAGCTCAGTGATCTTAAGGATGAATGCACTAACAGTTTTAAGGGTGGGGCAACTGCCAATTTTTTTCTAATTTTTTTTTTCAACTTAAAAAGTAAACATCGTTATTTCTCTAAGAGATGGCCTTATGATGAATACTGAAAAATGATTAATAATCATGTAATTATTATTTGATTATTATGTTTATATAGTATATAAATACTTATATAAATTTTTAAATAAATCTATATAAATTTAATATACATTTATAAATATAATTACATAAATAATTGCATCTTATTATCTGATGTAACTATTTTTGAAGAGTAAAAATTTATGTTACCAGCTTTCTTGGGAAGTATGGTTTTCTTTATTTCATAGAATACTGAAAATATTTGGGGCACCTGGGTGTCTCAGTCATTAAGCGTCTGTCTTTGGCTCAGGTCATGATCCCAGAGTCCTGGGATGGAGCCCCATATAGGGTTCCCTGCTCAGTGGGAAACAAACCTGCTTCTCCCTCACCACTCCCCCTGCTTGTGTTCCCTCTCTCACTGTTTCTCTCTCTGTCAAATAAGTAAATAAAAATCTTAACAACAACAAAAGAGACTCCTGAAAATATTTTATTTAAAAAATACAATTTTACTACATTGATCGTTGGCTTTTGTCTGATGCTTTTTTTGAAAATATGCATTTGACTTCATTTGTAACACATGGCCAAACCAATGAAACACAGGATTTCCTCCCAATAAATGATTTCATCACTGCTAATCTTCACTGAGCGTTAATACAAGGGTAAAAACTAAGACTTCTTCTTCCTACTTCATGAAAATTCTCATCATAAATATTTGCATATCAAGAGCAGTAATTTCTAGCAAAATTAATATTTACTAGCACAAAGAAAAAGGGCTATTTTATATTAGATTAATAAAGGAGAGACTTTGCTCTAAACTGAGAAATCTCTCAAGACCCTTTGGGCTCTGCTTTTGTCTCTGTCTTTTCCCTCAAACAAATGGCTTATTTTATCTTAGTTCAATATTTGATATTAAAGCCAACAGACTTTCATATGTCATTAGGACCATGAAGAATGATTGCATTTCCCCCCACCAATGAAATATTGCTTTCCTTAGACTATATGTTATCTTTGCTCAGTGGAGTGAAATTCTTATTGATTTATGGTGTTAAAGTTCTGTTTGTGTTTACTCACTTTTGATGAAAATGACGAAGCCCTGTATTGGTGTGGCCGGGGTTCTGCCCTTAAATGGAGTGCAGATGTCTTCTTTTCTTTCTCTGATTGGCTTGTTTTTATCTTTTAAGTGGCTTGACAGAGGACAACCAATTTAATGCCTAGCATGCAAACTAGAATACTTTAAAGAAATCAGTAATTACAGAGTAGAGAGCAGGGTCCCACTGGTACGGTTTCACTCTGTTTTATCGCTTCAATGCCTGTGCATTTCTCATGCTTCCCCTTTGTGTTGTGTACAAACGTTTCTTGAATGCTGGGTATATACTCCAACTTATGTGCGAATGTCATTTAGCATTCTTAACAATCACACGGCTATGAATGTACAGAAAAACTGAGTTTCCATAGAGGGCACACATTAGTTGTTCAAATCGGATACTAGAGACAAAGACGGGTCCAAAATCAGCTGTGCCCTTTACAAGCCATGTGATCTTCAAAACATTGCATGGCCACTTTGTGCCTGCTTCCTCATCTGTAAAAATGAAATTTGTCGTGGGAATGGAAGGGTTAATATCCGTGAAGCATGCCCCTTGGGGCAAGCAGGTCGTTGTTAAACAAAAATTGATCAGTAAATTGGAAATATTATTTCTGCAGTCAAGTGACACATGTTCCTTTGTTACCAGTAGGGGAAACATCTCAGAAGGTTCACCACGTGATGTCCCATCATTCATAGAAAACGGAGCAAAAATATCTTCTAGTCATGACTTTGGTAACACAACTTTTAGGTTGTGGACACAGTGAGGCCATGTCATCATTGTGACACTATCCCTAAGATTCAGAGAAAATGCAAAGTCTCTGAAAGATGCAAAATCTGCCTACCCAGGCAGCTTCCAAGGGAGAGAAAATGAGACAGAGGGCTGAGTTGAAAGGGTGAGTCAAGCACGGTCTAATAAAGAGAGAGCAGAAACAAGCTACGCAAGACTGTGCTGATTAAAAAGGAGTGTTCTGGGGCACCTGTGGCTCAGTGGGGTAAAGCCTCTGCCTTCGGCTCAGGTCATGATCTCAGGGGCCTGGGATCGAGCCCCACATCCGGCTCTCTGCTCAGCAGGGAACCTGCTTCCCTCTCTCTCTCTGCCTACCTCTCTGCCTACTTGTGATCCCTCTCTGTCAAATAAATAAACAAAATGAAAAAAAAAGAGAGAGAGAAGGAGTTTTCCCAGGACAGATCTGGCACAACATTTTGAGGCTATTTCTAATCTTCAATGCTTTATTTTTTTTTTTTTTTTAATTAATGGTGGAGGAACTTAGCTATCGGTTTAACATGTCCCATTTTCTCAGCTTAAAAGAGGGCTAAGTTATGCTGAGCCAGGACAAATCTTGTCTCTATGGGGAAATGGCTGGTGACTTCAATGAACAGGTACCATTTCGTGAATGAAAGGATTTGGGTGAATGCAGAAGTTTGGTTGCTATCCATTCAGCACCACCGCACTACTCAAGTGAAATAAGACGAGAGGCTCTAAACTTACTAAAATACCTAGAATGACTTTATTCCCAGTGTTCACCTTTAAGTGTAGAGGTAATCACACAACCAAAGTGAGACTCTGAAAAGCCATTAAACCTTTAACACTTCCAAAGCTCATTCATGTGCATGCGTCTCACTTTTTGCTGGTAAAAGGGACAAATCAGTGTTACTACAACATATACCAGAGTGAATTAAGACTCTTCCACCACAGGGATGGCTCTTTGGAGGCAGGAGCTATGTCTCCATCATTTGTTTTATATTCTGCATGGCAAATATCAGGAGTGGATTTACACTGTATGGATTTAGCTAACCTGGGACCACATGTTCCAGAATACCATTCTTTTCATAGTTCCATATTGGCCTGGACTCCCTGGGAAATGTTTTGGATGAGATTTGTAAGATGAAAGGGAAGCAAGATCCATATTCTTTTTATAGCAGAAGGTTGGCATAGAGCATGAGGCTCTGTGGTCATTCACAGAGGCTGTCACTGATCGTCTGCCTTGTGTGATTGGCACGGACAGCAGGTCAACCCACGGTTTCTGTAGCTCTCTTCGTTCAGCTTCTATGGCTCCTGTTTACGTGATGGCAGGTACCAGCTTCTCTTGCTGGCTACCCTCATTATCTAATTGGAGGCTTAAGCATCTCATCTCAAGGTAAGAGATGGACATGAGCTCCGTTTTATCCTGGTGGCTTCCAGCTCATTTTCACTGGTTCTCATCTGTTGTCTTTCTTCACTTCACATGCATCCGTCACCCTGAAAATTCTATGTGTCAACCACTCAGAGCTTCTCACATTCTTCCAAACATGTCAGGTTCTTCATAAATCAGGAAGATGTTTCTTCTTTCTTTCAGGTTCCCTCAATTCCCCGGGCACAGCTGGTTTTTCTGCCTGTGTCTTCCTTTGCTAAGTTTTGACTTTCTCAATGGTAAGCAACTGATAAATTTATCTTTATAAACCTAGTGCCCAGGGACAGGAACATTGCTCACTGAGTTGGAAGAATGGAGGTGCCATTTGTTCAATTCAAAAAATGAAAGTATAAAGGATGACAATGTTCTGTCCATTGAATAGCAGTGGGGTGACCAAATGCTATGATTCTGATGCCTACAAAAACCATGTCCACAATACCATACTAATGGTATAGTGATTGCTGTGGTAATTCACTTGTATATAACTATTATAGTCCCTTACTTTCCACACAAAAAGAAGTGTGGTGACTCTAAACAGCTCTTGTCTCCAGGACACAACGCTGGACTTTACTCACCTCCTGGTTCTGCTCAGTCCGTACTCCCGTGCTTCTGTTTCACAAGCTGCTGCAGCAGATCAATACCAAATTCAATGTCAAATGGAGAAGTCGTGTCCACTGTTTACAAAAAGAACAGGAAAGATTTGATGCAGTCATGCAGAAGAAACACACAAAATAATCTGCCTATAGCAATATAATGCATGGAAACATTGTCCTGGTTTCTCCATCATGCTTAACTTCCGGGAGTGTAAAGCATAGTACATTTTGCTTCTGTTGGGTTTCCTTCAGGTCTGCTGGTTTGTGATTTTGCTCTCCTTAGTTATTTTTCTCCAAATGTTTCTCTAGCTTTTCAACTCCTGATGCCAATGGTGCAATCTTATCATCAGCTCAATATTGTTATCGAACACAGCTAAATAAAACTTTAGTCATAAGGAAATGGAACCGCTTTCTATTCCCACAAAGCCTAAATTTAAATATGTGTAACTTTGCTCAAATTAGTCACACCACTTTCTCCTTGAGTGTTATCTAACCACCCACAAGTTGGCTCAATTCTGACCCAAATAAAAGGCAAGCTAAACACACAGGAACAGGCTTCTTGCTGTGATGATCTCGGTGTATGGCTCATAGTCTTTAATGTCCTAGCACCTTCTCAAGATTATTTGCAAGTCCAGGGAAGGATTTTACTCTATCATCTATAAATAGAACTCAACAGCACATTACCAGAACACTAGAAGGTCAGTTAATAACTTAATAGCTCATCAAAGATGGCCGAGTGTGTCTTTCAGGTAAGTGCTAGTTGGATAGAGCTATTTTGCTCATGCTCTGCAGACTCAATGGGCTGGCTTCCTGCTAGGGGTGCCCCGAATCAGAGATCGACTGCAGAATTTTTGTGGTCCAGGCTTTATGCTAGGTGCCTTGTTTTGTGATATTACTTTTGGATTATTTTCCCAAAGTAGAGACAGAATGTCCTGAATTACCCATTGTTTGGAAAAGTCTCACATGAGATGTGAAGAGTACATAATCGTGGAAAGACTGGCCAAGTTTGTGGGTGAGTAGATATTTTTCTGGGGCAGAGCCAACTAACTAATCAAGTAGTAACCTAACCCAAGAATTTAATCTCACAAAAATTATCCTTTAATAGTACTTCTCAAAATTTTCCATTAAATGAAAAACCTAAAAAACAAAACAAGAGAAATGAGTATGTTACCATTATCCCTACCCCAAATCCTAGGGAGATCTGAGAATATAACACAAAAAATTGGGCTGAAGCTCAAAATATTCTGGTCTTAGGATTTTTTTTTTTTAATCTGTGTTGATTTTGAATTCTGGATATTTTCCTCAAAACACCTGAACTACAAATTAATCCTTTGCACTACTTCTCAGTTAAATTATTGAATTCTTCTTATTCTCAATACTAATTCTGGAATTAAATTAATGCTTCTGAAATGTATACCATGTTTTCCTTCTGGCTTCTCATGGATCCTGGCAGTGTTACTACCATGAACAGAGTCATTTGGAAACCAGACTCCTACACGTGAAAAATAAAGTGCAGGCAAATATAGGAAAGAATATATAGTAGCTGAAAAATATGGTGTAGCATGTGAAGTTAATGGAAGAGGAGACAATGCCGTTAGAAGGATGGACCACGGATGTCTTTTAAAGTAACCCGTTCTTTGTCTTAATTAAGAGAAATGACTTTCTCTTTGGCCAGATTGTATGGTAAAAAGCTGTAACAGTGAGACGGCTGTATTAAATTAATGGCTACTTCTCTACCCAAATCATCTCATTTTTAGGCATATCTCTTTTGCAGAATTAAAAATGTAGTAACTATTAAAGTGTGGTTCTTAAGTTCTTTTCTAGAAATTGAAGCTTCAAACTTAGAATGTCTGTATGACAAAATACAATCAGGGTGAAAATGCCCTGTGTCACTGTGATGGTTAATTTTTGTATCAATATGATGTGACTGGGCTGTGATGTCCAGTTGTCTGGCCAGTCATCATGCTGGATGTTTTGTGAAAATATTTGATAGACGTGATTAACACTTACAATGTGTCCACTTTCAGCAAAGCAAATGATCCTCCAAAACGCATGTGACCTACATCCAAGCAGTTGAAAGTTTTAAGAGCAAAACTGAAGTTTCTCCCAAAGGAGAAGCAATTCTACCTCAAGATTGCCTAAGTTTCCTGCCTGCTGGTCTAACTAGCCAATTTTGGACTCAAGACTACTATCTCGCGGCATCTGAGGGGTCGATTAAGCAGCCAGTCTACAACTCTTACTTTAATTTCCAAACTTCCCCCCAACCTACAGATTTCAGACTTGCCTTCCCTGACAATCACATGACTGATTCTTTAGAATAAATCATTCTCTGTCTCTCCTTCTCTGTATATCCTATTGGTTCTGGTTCTTTGGAGAACCCTGAATAATTATCAAATGAAGGGAAGAAGATGGATAATGTAAGGCACTGAAACCTCTTGTAAAACAGTTCATAGTAAAAACAGTATCTCAGGGCACCTGAGTGTCTCAGTAGGTTGAGTGTCTGACTCTTGGTTTTGGCTCTGGTCGTGATCTCATTGGGATCAAATCTTGGGTTTTGATTCTGCTTGAAGATTCTCCCACTGACCCTCCATTCTCCCTCACGCACATGAGTGTGCTCCGTCTCTCTCTCTCTCAAATAAAGTAATCATAAAAAAAACCCCACGATATCTCAGTGTTTAAACATTCTGAATTCTAAAAACAAACACTGAACAATACCCACAGGCCCCAAAGAAGGCCATCCCCCTATTGCTTTCCTGAAAAAAGTTCAGTGGGCTGGTGTGCTAGTCTTATTTTATCACCGTCCTAGGCCACTGAATCGCCCTTAATAACATACAGACCTGCCTTTTTCTGCCAGACTGAGGGCAGGAACCAGGTTTTTGTTATCTTTGTATCCAGATTGAATAAAAGATTATTGATTGCCTGGGAACATGGTTCTAATTTAAAATGGAATATAACAAAAAATCAAAATTCATCATAATAAAAATGGTTTTGGTCATGTTTCCTCAAACATACTTTTTTCTTAAAAAATATTGAAATAGTTGAATGTTCACTTTAAGTCAAAAGAACAAATCATATGCAATATAATCTGAAGTATGGAACCATCTGAAGTCTTTTAAACTATACACATGTAACTAAAATAAAATTAAGAATTGAGGTAATACTTCAGGACCATATTTAAGGTGAAAATCTTCTTTATTTGGAATTGTCAAGTAAATCTACTTTAGGGTTATTTTTCACTCAATTTGACTTTTTCTCCAATTTCCTTTGCATCTGTGGGCAGTTTCACATCTATTTTGAAGAAAAAGTGAATGTGGGGCCAAAATAACTGGGAAAAGTTGTATTTAATAGTGAAAAGTGTCTTTAAAATGCGATGTACATTTTGCATCTGAGTTCTTGGTTTCAGAGTAGAAAACCTTGGAGGAAAAGTTGATCCCATCTTTTTCATGCAAGAGCAGCTTTAAAAAAATACAGTCATCCACTCCTTACATTTTAAAAACCACAAAGTTCTTTGCAGAACTGTCTGTTCATGTCCTCTGCCCATTTCTTGATTGGATTATTTGCTCTTTGGGTGTTGAATTTGCTAAGTTCTTTATAGATTTTGGATACTAGTCTTTTATCTCTGACACATTCAGTTTGTAGAATCCTCTCCATTCTGGAAAAAATCCTGGCACATCCACATGACCTCATCTACAACTACTCTTCCCTTTTCAACTTTGGTTCAGCCACATGGATCCCCTCGCCTTTTCTCAAACATGCCGGGAACACTCAGAGCCTTGCTATAGCTACTCCATCTACCTGAACCATGCTTCTCCCAGGTATCCATATTGTTCACTCCTGACTCACCACCTCTAGGTCTTCCATCAAATATCGACTACTTCATGAAGCTCCCTTTGACAATTTTATTTAAAAATGTAGAGCTATGATAGGCAGCTTGGAAGATGGCTCCCTAAGATCCCTGTTTCCTAGTGTTCACGCTCTTGTGAAATCCCTCCCCTTGAGTATTGGCTGGAATAAGTGACTCATGTCTAATGAATAGAATTTGGCCAAACTGAGGGGACATCACTTTCAAGATTAGGTTTGAAAAAGACTCTGTCTCTGTCTTGTTTACTTGCTGCTTGCTCTAATGGAAACCAGCTGCCATGTTTTGAGATATTTTATGGACAGGCCCACATGGCAAGGAACTGCGGAAGGACTCTCGCCAGCAACTAGTGGAGAACTGAGTCCCCCCTCCATCCAACTGCCCCAAAGGAACCAGTCCTGCCAAGTACCATGTGATGGAGCTTGGAAGAGAATCTTCCCCCATGCAAGGCTTGAGATGGTTAGTCCCAGTGGACACTTTGACTGCAGCATGTGATCCAGAGGACCCAGACAACCTGGATTCCTGACCCAGAAAACTGGAGATGACAAATGATTGCTGCTCTCAGACACAGTTTTGGGGAAATTTGTTACACAGCAATAGATAACGAATACAATACTCTCACTCCTCCAGCCCCCATCTCCAGTAACTCCTCCCTCCATCGTATTTTCCTCTATACTGCTTATCACCACTAACATGCTTTTAATTTTACTTCTTGATAGACTCTTCCAACATCTACTCTAAAATGAAAGGTTCATAATGCCAGGAATTTTTGTCTTTTTCTTTTCACTAATATGTCCTTTTCATCAATTTATGTCCAATCAATGTCTGGCACAGAGTAGTCAGTCAATAAATATTTGTTGAATACATGCTATATTATGCATTGACAAATCCTCTGTTTTTCCTCCTTCAGTAGTCTCAAATTCCGGAAGAAAGTGGTTTCACCCATTAAACAATCTTCCACTCAACCCTTAAGCTTTAGGGTTGTCACTTAATAAATATTTGCTGAGAGAATCAATCAATAAATCAATCAGAAAAAAATGTTTCTTGCTAAGTTCAGGACCAGCTAAATCAGGGAAATGACAGGATAATCCATTATCTCTATGTCAGTGTCTTATAGGGGTTAAGGAGCTGAGATGATGATGGTAAAAACAAAATAAAACAAAAACAAAACAAATTTTAAAAAGCAAGGAAAAAAAAGAGAGAGAATTCTGGAATTTGCTTTTCCTCAAACAAAATGTTGGTCATTGTCTTCCTAAGAAAATGAACTTCTTTCCCATTATTTAAAAAAAAAAATCTATTAGTGGCAAAAACAAATAGAGTTTCCTCCATGCTGGAGGAATTGCTTTTACCAATGCAACATAAGTAATTGTAGAAGAAGAGCAATGCCAGCCTTCCCTTGGTAAAAAGAATCAAGGTAGATTCTTGAGGACTAAGGCTTCAGTCATGTTGAGTTATAGAGCTGCGATGATTGGTTCCAGGTATGTTAATAACAATATCCATGAACAAGGCATCACTCAGAGGTTCATAGGAAGAGCGTACTGGTGACCTACATGTTCTCAGACATATCCATGCACAAGGACCACACATGAGAGATCTTTGGGGGGCATTTCCTCTTTGCCCTTTATATCAAGCCTATTGTGTACTGATGGAAAACATGCACATTTTATTCCTAAACATAGGTTCAAGACCACTGTTCCTAGAACAGAGAGATAACATAGGAGACTTGAGGATAAATTCATATGGGACAAAAGCTGAGGAGTTTGTTCAGATGATGGGTATTATAAATTTGAAAAAAAGATTTACCTAAATATATGAGTTGCTTTAGCACTAAATATTTGCTCTAAATGTTCTTTATATGTCTACCTTCTTCCCTAAAACTATACTTTTTGCCAATTCCTAATTTTCAACTAACTCATATCCAAGCCTTCACTTGGACTCACCACTAATATATATATATATTAGTCAAAATATACTTTTTTAGGAAAGTGTTTTCAAATAGCATGCTACTCAAGTCTTTTCTTCCAATGTCAAATGTGGTCATGGTCTTGTTTTGAATGAAACTAATGTCTTGGATTTATGACAGTTCTCATGTTCTAAAAATAATTGTAAGCAGGAGTTACATCTGCTAGTTACCTCCGGTTCCTCATTGTGTCTTCCTCCTTCTCTGTCTTTGTCTTTGTCTCTGTCTCTATCACTCTCTCTCCCTCTGCTATTTGAATGGACATGAACTCTGGACCCTGTTCGCCTTTAAACCTCTTTTTAGCTTCATTTCAAGAACTCCTTAAATGGCATTCTACAAAACAGCTGTAGGTTAGATTCCTCATGTCACTTTACTAGTTAAGATCTGACATAGAGAGTAGTTGGCCTACAGTTTCCAAAGTAAAGTGGCAAAGATACATTAATCTAATGTTTCTTCCTGAGGCTCTGACTCTTGCCTAATTATAGCATTAATGCTCAGCAGAAATACTCCTCAGGACTATTTTCCTAAAGACCTTTCAGGTTAGTAAGATCATCTAAGAGCTTAATGCACCTGATCAAAATCCACCTGGTTTGTAGAAAAGTTCTTGTTTACCAACCATACCCACTGCCAACAGAAACAATTCAATTAGAAAAGATAGAGAAGTCATAGTTTCCAGAGGGCAAAGATAACCTATCCACACTTGTCTCAATAAATACCCAAGAACAAAATTTCTAAGATTTTAATGCACGGGGTGGGGTGGGGGGAGCTATAGAGAATTTAAAGTGAGCACAACAGAATGAAATTCTCTACTTTTAATTTATGATAGGATTAACCTAGAACTGGGGACCTGGCTGGTTCAGTCAGGAGAACATGAGACTCGATCTCCCAGTCATGAGTTCAAGGGCATAAAGCTTACTTGAAAATAAAAAAAGGCCTCACAAAGAAGCCTGGAAAAAAGAGAAGGATATTAAAATAAGTCTATAGATGTGCATATTTTTATTTCCTCTCGTATCATTATTTACAATTCTCAGGGAAAATTAACCTATTTTTCTTGAAGTTTTTTGAGGGGATGTGTAAAAGCGCACTTCCATGCTTACAGCTATATATCCATACATGTGTATACACTTAAACAGGATGCAATAATTTGCTTTAAGAAGAAATTACAGAATATTCCATATGATATTGAATATGGAATACAATAAAGTCACTTTTAGACATTTACATATATCATGTCATGTAAAAGTCATTTAATAAACTCTGTAAAGACCAATTGGAGAATACCCTGGACCAATGTTTCAAAAGAACTCAAGGAATATGACACTCTACTTACAGCACTTATATAGGAAATTAAATTATCTCAGTTGTCTTTAACTCAACATTGACATTGCTGCCCCTTAGACAGAAACTAACATGAACAAAGCACAGGCTGAATGACTTTGTATAATAACAAAAATAGGGCAATGCTTACCTTTATTCACTCTCCCCGCAGAGGATCTATGAGCTGGGCGCTCCCAAGTGAGCAGGGATAAAAATGTTCTTTAGTTAATAATAAAGGAAAGAAAAACTCCAGACACCAAGAACCTGAGTTAACCATTGACACAGGTTTGTTCCTACAGTTCCACCTGAAAATCTACATAGGCAGCCCTTGGCATCTTATAAAGCAGGCGATAGCCGGTCAGCTGAGACAGAGGTTACCTCACAGCCCCGTCCCTCTGGAGGAGGTACAGCGTGAAGGGCATTCAGGCATATCCTGACTAAGTTTTCACTAGGTCAGGGATAGAAAGGAGGAAGATTTCCTGGGCCAGAAATATGTTCAACAAATACGGATAAACAGGGTTTTTGAGAGGTGACCTATGGAAATGCTCCTACCCAATGCAAAGAAATCCTTCTTACCAGAACTCTTTGTCTACCTCTCATCCAGTGAGGGCTGAGATCCAATGCCAATGAAAACTGAGACAGGACAGCTAGAAATAACTAAGCATCCATTCATTCCTTTATTTGCCATGCCTCTAATGATTAGTCACCCTGTGCTAGGTGCAGTTCCGAAGAACTAGCCTAGCATCTTTGAATAAACCCTGATAAATGTTTTTCAATATTTCCTTAGTGATTTGGGGTCTCTTCTGATTCCATATAAATTTTAGGATTATTTGCTCCAGCTCTTTGAAGAATACCGGTGGAATTTTGATCAGAATAGCATTAAAAGTATAGATTGCTCTAGGCAGTATAGACATTTTAACAATGTTTATTCTTCCAATCCAAGAGCATGGAATGGTCTTCCATATTTTTGTGTCTTCTTCAATTTCTTTCATGAGTGTTTTGTAGTTCCTTGAGTACAGATCCTTTACCTCTTTGGTTAGGTTTATTCCCAGGTATCTTATGGTTCTTGGTGCTATAGTAAATGGAATCAATTCTCTAATTTCCCTTTCTGTATTTTCATTGTTAGTGTGTAAGATACAGATGTCGTGAAAAGAAGGGCCATCTGTACCCCAATGTTTATAGCAGCAATGGCCACGGTCGCCAAACTGTGGAAAGAACCAAGATGCCCTTCAACGGACGAATGGATAAGGAAGATGTGGTCCATATACACTATGGAGTAGTGTATCAGTCCATCAGAAAGGACGAATACCCAACTTTTGTAGCAACATGAATGGGACTGGAAGAGATTATGCTGAGTGAAATAAGTTAAGCAGAGAGAGTCAATTATCATACGGTTTCACTTATTTGTGGAGCATAACAGAAAGCATGGAGGACATGGGGAGTTAGAGAGAAGGGGGTTGGGGGAAATTGGAAGGGGAGGTGAACCATGAGAGACTACGGACTCTGAAAAACAATCTGAGGGGTTTGAAGGGGTAGGAGGGTGGGAGGTCGGGGTACCAGGTGGTGGGTATTATAGAGGGCACGGATTGCATGGAGCACTGGGTGTGGTGAAAAAATAATGATATTGCTATGCTGAAAATAAATAAATGGAAAAAAAAAGTCATGAAAAATAATAAAATGTCCAAATTGGGGAAAAAAAAAAAAAAACCCTGATAAATGGAAGGCAGAGATTGAGGCTGGAGTTTCCTCCCTCCCTGAACCCCAAGGATCAGAGCTTAGAATAAAAATGATTAATAAAAACCAAGGCTGTGGTTCCCATCCAGGATACACAGTTTGATTGCTACTCTGCCCCAGCAACAGGTCCTAAGAGATGACATGAAATGGTGAGAGGTTGTGTGGTCCAGCTAGTGGACCAGAAGTCAGAAAATCGAGTAAGTGAAGAGGTGGCTTTAAAATGATAGAGTCAAGAGAAAGGTCCAGAAGAATGTGAAAGGCAGCCGCAAGAAATGAAAGAAATAATAATCCCAAGCTCTTCAGAATGTGGGGGAGCTGTACCCAGAAGAGCTCAAAAGGCAGACTGGAAAGCGAGGGTTTCATATATTTCTTTACTCCCAAGAGTGCAGGTAGCCAGGAGATCTAGGAGCTTCCATCCAGTCTGGTAAGCCCTACAAATTTAGGGGGTCATTTCTGGGTTCTGACCACAGTTGCCATTTTGGGGTTTTGGGGTTTCGTTTCCGTTTTTAAAAGCGTGAACACTTGAGGAAGCAAGATAATGATTTTCATTTAGTGCTGTCACTAGGTTTGTGATAAGGGGAGCTATGCACGCTGTCTGCCTCCCAGTTGCCTCATCTGTAAATGAGGAGGATAATAATAAATACGACCTACCTTAGGAAGATAATTAGTGTCTCCAAACTGCCAGCTATCATTAAGGATTTGACATTCTGATGGGAGCACTGATTTTCAGCCTTCTACGGAGTACCAGGCAGAAGAGTCTGAATTCTCTAAGGGAGCTATCTTTTCCATTACCAGTAAATGTTAGGAAGGTGATGGACACAGAGTTGCCTCTTCTGCAAAGAAGTCTGAATACCAGGAAAATGGGACATGTGCATACTAATCAAGGCAACTTACACTGTGGTTTATCCATAGTAAGTCTGACTGGGTGGTTTAGTATTTTATCACTTACTCTGCTTGATTGCTTCCTTGTTTGAAAGCTGAGCTCCCTTTGTTAACATTCCATCTGAAAGAACTTTTACAAGAACACCACCACACACATAACACCCTCCGCTCTGAGAGAACCATTTCAGGAAAGGTAGCTTTGTTTGGGTGAGTGTTTGGATTGATCTGAGAAGATGAGACATCTAAACACAGCCTAAAAAAGACTGCAGAGAAGAACAGGACAGAAGGCAAGATAGAGAAATTGGATGGTTTCCCAACTCCCACTGAGTCAGAAAATCACAGCGTGGCTTCATTCCTTTGTTTGAAGTAAATTCCCAGAACATCAGACACACCCATACTCACATGTAAGTAGAAAAACACTTTCTAAAGCCAGATGAAAATGATATCTGGGTTGGCTTTTCTGTTGCATGTCTATGCCTCCTAAATCCACCTTAACTGAAAATTAACTTTACTGAAGGTCAACTTTGGTGAACTACGATCCTCCCCAAAACAGAGAGAGGCACCAAGGCAAGTCGAAGGGGCAAGTTTGTGTTAAGATTTGTCATGCAACAAGATGATGAAAGAATTTGTAATAAAGTATAAAAACTTTGTGATAAATAATTCTCTTTCAATAATTTGTACTTAATGGCTGTTCAATGATTTCTGTAACAGCCTAAAGGAGATAGATTACACAAAGAGACTATTTATTACATAGAAGTGTGAAATAATCACTCTAGCTGTCTCTGGAAAACTTTCTTTCTTTGTTCATTCTTATTCCTGTTTTTGGAAGCCCTTTGAGCTAAAAGAAGTTTTACATGTTTAAATGGTGGGGGCACAATTAAAAAAAAAGAAGAAGATTCTGTGACAATTGTAAATTATATGATATTCAAATTTCCAGGTTCTACAAATAAAGTTTTATTGGAATACACCCACACTCGTCTGCTCACATATTGTCAATGGCTGCTTTCACTGTACAATAGTAGACTCCAGTGGCCCTCAGAGCCTCAAGAGAGGCTATGTAGCCCTCAAAGACTAAAATATTTAGTATCTGGCCCTTTACAGAAAAATGTTTACTAATCTCCACATTAGCTAACCCATAAGATTCACTATTCTCCAATGACAAAGTTCTTCTTTCTGATTAATGATTAATACATGGTTAACTCACAGATCAACTCTATAATCTAAAATCTTATCTCTCTATCATACAATCCGGTTATCATGCTCCTTGGTCTTTACCCAAAAGAGTTAAAAACTTTGCCCACACAAAAACCTACACATTGGCATTGATAGCAGCTCTCTTCACAGTTGCCAAAACCTGGAACCAACCAAGATGTTCTTCAGTTGGTGAATGGATAAGTAAGCTGTGGTTAAAGCATGGAGGAATCTTAAATACATATTACTAAGTGAAAGAAGCCAATCTGAGAAGGCTACATACTAGAAGATTCCAACTATATGATATTCTGGAAAAGGCAAGACTACAGAGAGAGTGAAAAGATTTGAGGGAGGGTAGCACGGACAAAGGAATAGGCAGAGCACAGAGAAAATTTTACAGTCATGAAAACACTCTGTAGGGTTTTATAACAAAGGATACATATCATTATGCATTTATCCAAACTCATAGAAACTCATACAAAACCAAGAATGAACCCTAAGTTAAGCTGTGGATATGGGGTGATTATGATATGTCCATGTAGGTTCCTTCTTGATAAAAAAAAAAAAATGCACCATTCTGATGAGTGATGTTAGTAATGGAGGAAGCTATGCTTGAGTGGGGGCAGGGACCAGATGGGAAATTCTACCATCCCCCAATTTTACTGTAAACCTACAACTGCTATAAAGAGATAAACATCTTTTTAAAATATCTTTCCCTGGGGCACCTGGGTGGCTCAGGGTGTTAAAGCCTCTGCCTTCGGCTCAGGTCATGATCCCAGGGTCCTAGGATCGAGCCCCGCATCAGGCTCTCTGCTCCAAGCCTTCTTCCTCCTCTCTCTCTGCCTGCCTCTCTGCCTACTTGTGATCTCTGTCTGTCAGATAAATAAATAAAATCTTAAAAAAAATAAAACAAAATAAAATATCTTTTCCTTCAAGTTTCCTTTTACTAACTCCTTCTCTGCCTACTATAAACATCAACTTGTACTTTATTTAAAAAATAATTTTAAGAACAAACGTTTTAAACACACTGTCCCTTTCAATTTATATATTACAGTTCTCTATTGTACCTCTCATTTCTTTTGCTTAATTTTATTCATTTATTTTATTTTAGGATTTTCCTTTTTTTTTTTTTTTTTATTTGAGAGAGACCACATGAATGTGAGCACGGGGGAGGGGCAGAGGGAGAGGGAGAAGTAGGCTCCTTGGCTGAGCAGGGAGCACAACAGGGGGCTCCATCCCAGGACCCTCGGATCATGACCTGAGCTGAAGGCAGTTGCTTAAGCAACTGAGCCACCCAGGAGCCCTTCATTTACTGAATTTTAAATACTAGTGGATAAGGACTGACTAAGTCTTACAAATCTTTGAATTCAACAAAGCACCTAGCAGATAGATGTGACACAGTAGATGATAAGCAATGAATGCTTTTCTTAAACAAGTATGCCATATTTGCAGGAGTCAAACACTTATTATTTTTTTTAACTCCTCTGGTCTCCTTTCTTTAGTTCAATGTCTTAATGAGCTTTTCTATCATTCCCTGTCCATTTCCCAGCAGTCCTGACACGGAAGACCCTCTTGCTACCCAGATACTCTACCCAGCATCATAATTACTAGAAGGTGCCTTCATTTTCGTTTGTGTTATTGTTGTTGTTGTTGTTGTTGTTTGTTTTCTCGTCATCATCCCAGCCCTCAAATTTTTCTTTGTTGTGTCTCATTTCACTTGAAGGGGTCTGATGTACTCTGTTCCAAGCCCTCCAGAATATATACGGTAAAAAGCAGAGGAAAAAGGGCAGGGGAGTTAATTTGAATTTGCTTTCTTAAGAAGCAATCCAGTCCAGAATGGTTATAAGATGATGTACCATAATTAAACAAATGATTTAAATAAACATGATAACATATCAGAAAGCCTGATGTAGCGAATCGCACAAACAGGTTAAAAGTTGCATGATCCCTCCTGGAGAGGGGAAAAAAAATAATACCTTAAAAAAATCGCTTCTGGATATTAAAATTCTTTATGTTTATTGGAGATAATATGGGTAAAGATGCAAAGAAAGCAATAAAGATGAATCACAAACCTCAGTGTCTTTCAGTAAAATTATTTGCATGCTTTCCCCCTATTTTTTTAAGATCAAATTGAGATTCCAATTGTATTAGTACTTTTGAATCTTTTTTTTTAACCTTGGTCAAGGACCTCTTGTCTTAACGTTAACAGAATGCATTCCTAACCTTGGAATTCCCGACCTCTGGGAGACAGAAGTCAAGCCCATCTTACTGTCTTCCCAGTACTTCAGTCCCACCCACATTTACGGGAATGGTTGATACCCTGCAGTGGGCATTAACTGAAACCAGGCCTGGAGAGAGCTTTATAAACTGTCAAGCATGCCACAGGTGTGATGCAGTGTTTGAAGGTGTACCCAAACATTAGGTAAATCCTAATCCCGTGGGAGAAGAGCTTACGTATTGAGAAGCTATCACTCCCAAGGAGGCATGCCTTCTGAGTCAGTGAGAATGGCATCAAAGGCGGCTAACTGGATTTCCAAAGACACCCTCATTTTAGAGACCATTTCGCTCCTCTTGATTCTGCCCTTGTCTGTCTGAGGGAAGATTGGAGGTAATGACCTGAATGCTTCAATACTTCCAGCTCTATACCCCTAACAAACTTCCTTGCCACGCCGATGACTTCATCGGGAATTCCTTGCAGGAGACCCATTTACCTGCAGAGTGACTTCACCTCTTCCTCACTTTTCCTGCTGGAGGCACAATCCCGTCCTTCTCTCCTTGGGCCCTTTTGTCCTCTTGTCAAACTTCAGGAATGAATTATAGAAAGGAAGGTTCTTGTTGCCTCATTCCCTTCCAAGACATATTTTTTTTTTCCTAATGCTTTCCTTCCCCCCAAAATAAGAATTAAAAGTGATATTTCATTTGACAGCTGGTAACTAATCCCACCTTAGCAGGAAAGAGAAACAGGAAGCCCGCGAAGGAATTTTCCATTCCGATGTCCCTTTCAATTTTTTTCCACATCAGGTACTTTTCAAAATCGAGACGTTTCCAGTGAGTCTGTATATCTTCTTGTTTTGTCTACTGGAGTCACATGTCCTTTAACTTCTTCCATGCCGATGAAAAACCTCATTGGACTGATGTTTGCAATTGAAGGAGCGAGAACTCGAGAGCTTTTGAAGCTCCAAAGGGAATATAACTGAAATAGGATTCCTTGGCTTATGCAAACGGGAATTTTGCTTTTGTAAAGATAAAATTCACCCCGCGAGTCCCTCAAACCACACATCAAAATGCTTCATGCTGTAATGTGAACTACAACTTTGACTCCTGAAATGAGTCTCCGTTCCACTCCTTCCCCTGCCCGCCAGACGGCTTTCCTCCCTCCGTTCCCGCCTTCCAGCTTTCTTTCCTTCCTTCTTCCCGCCTTTCCTTTCTTTCCCAAGCCCTTCCGTCTTCCCTGCCTCTCTGCCTGCCTCCCTCCTCCATCCATTTCTTCCTTTCTTCTCTGTTTAAACCCTAAAGGGCCCTGTGCCTCTTCATATGTTCCCAGCCTTCCAGAATGTACTTTATAAGAAGCGAAAGAAAAAGCAAAGAGCCAAGGAAAGAGTTGACTTGAATGTGTTTCTTCAAGGCACAATCCAGTTCAGCATTTTCAGAAGACCATGCACGACACTCTCACGAATGATATCTTTTAAGATTTATTTACTTATTTGAGAGAGAGAGAGAAAACACATGCGTGCATGAGCACGAGGAGGGGCAGAGGAAAAGGAGAGAGAGAATCTTAAGCAAACACCCCACTGAACGCAGAGCTTGCCAAGGTGGGGCTCGATCTCATGACCCCCCCCCAAGAACAGGACCTGAGCTGAAATCAAGAGTTGGTTGCTCAACTGACTGAGTCATTCAGGCGCCCCACAATGAAATATTTTAATAATGAATTTAGAGTTTCCTAAAGTGGGTGATTTGGACAAAATGTGAAAGAAATATATTCACCTAAATTCGTATCATTTAAAATGAAACAATTTGATTAAGATGATATCTACAGCAGCATGTTAAATTCTGTGTAAGTGGCATTTAATAACATTGCTCTGTTTTTCTGAAATTTTTTCTGCAATTTTTTGAAATTTCCAAGTACCTATTTTTACCGAAGCAATAATGATTAGAACCTAAATAAAAGCAGTAAGAAATATTTATTCAGTACATACTAGTAGCAGAGACTGTTTTAGGCTTTTGATGTATTAAATAATTTATTTTTCTCACTTAACCAGGGGGTAAGGTGAGGAAGGCACAGGCATCTTATATTATCTGCATAAGGCCTTATGTCCTGTCAGTTAAGGCCCCAGGGTATGAAGCCAGGCAGTTGGCCAGAGAATGAGAGATCTTTTTTTTTTTTTTTTAAAGATTTTATTTATTTATTTGAGAGAGAGACAGTGAGAGAGAGCATGAGCGAGGAGAAGGTCAAAGAGTGAAGCAGACTCCCCATGCAGCTGGGAGCCCGATGCGGGACTCGATCCCGGGACTCCGGGATCATGACCCGAGCCGAAGGCAGTCGTCCAACTAACTGAGCCACCCAGGTGTCCCGAGAATGAGAGATCTTAACCAGAGAGCATATCATAGCTCATATTCCTCTGACAAAGTCCACTCTGCCTATTTTACCCATTCATTTGTTTGAATAAATTCCTAAGACTTTTGCATCAGTCACAGAGCAAAAAAACAAACACCACTAAATGACAACTCCTTAAAACTTTTCACTGAGTCTTATACCTGTTATGTAATAAAACAGATACAGAATTAGAATCTCTACATTTTTCTAGAAGAGATAGAAGGGCAAGAAGGAGGGAGGAGAAAAAATAATAGGGCAGAAAGGAAGGAGATAGGAAAGCATCCTTATCTTTTAGAATAGAATTTAGGATATATATATATATATATACATACATATATATAAAATTTAACGCACATTTACTGAGCACAAAGCAATGTGTATATAGTGTTCATAACACAACAGTTATGAACCTAAATAAGACATCGTCCCCTGCCTGTCCTCAAGGAATTAGTAGTCTAGTAGGAAAATATGATAAGTATGGAAGCAACAACAAAACTGTTGGATTTTGGGTAATAGGAATGCTTAAAGGAAGTACAAACCCAACTGGTATGGGATCAAAGTAGGAACAATTTAATCCACTGGTGGAGGTCCACAAAAGCGGCATGCAAGTGGTAACTTGATGAGTTTTCAAGAGGTAGGAAAGGTTATGCATGTATTCTAAATCTAAGGAAAAACATGAATGAAGACAGAACGGAGAAACTCTCGGGGAAACAAGAGTGTTGCCAGTCGATGTGGTTTGGGGCACCTCTAATGAAGAAAAGGCTAAAAAAAAATGGTGCCAGACATGGTGTGATGAGCACGGGATGTTATACTTAACTAATGAATCATTGAACACTACATCAGTGCTAATTATGTACTATATAATGGCTAACTGAACATTAAAAAAAAAAAAAAAAAAGGTGCCAGAACCTGAAGAGCTTCATCTTCCCCTGAGGAGGCTGTGCTTGGTGTGAGAGACAACGTGGAGTCACCAGAGGTCAGAGTCAGGAGGGGAATCTACCCACAGATTTGAGTGGAAAGAGACAACGGGGCAGTGGGGGAGCGGTGGGGCAGTGCACACAAAAAGGGGGTGGCATCAATCAGGAGTCATTTGTTAATGAGAGCTGGAGTTAGTGAGTAGAGGGAGAATTTGTCAAACATAAACGGAATACAAATGGTTTTATGTTATTTAGCACTTGATAAAACTAAGCAATAAGGGAGAAAAGAACCAAAGATAATTCTCAGTTTTCATTATCTGAGTCTGTGGGAGGAATTCTGCTGAAGATTCATAATATCTTAATGAGAATAATATTTTTCAATGGCAGCAACTAAGTACAAGCAGCCAGTGCAGGGGCAATATTCCTAGAGAAAAAGTCAGGAAATTGGGTTTTACCTCCGTACCAACAACTAACCACAGGTATGACCCTTGTCAAGACAATTTATTTCTTCGCATCTTAGTTTTCTAGCATGCAAGTAAGAGTTGGATAATCACCATCATTTCTTCTAAGTATATAATTTTAGTGTTCCACATTATAAAGAAGCTTCTTTATGAACAGGGACTGTGTCTTTTGTTTTATTCTACACTGCAAAGTCAATGCTTACACTAGTACCTAAACCACAATATGTGCTCAATAAATACATGCTTAATGAATGAGTGAATGAATAAATCAATAAAAGATTGTGTGTTTTGGGGCACCTGGGTGGCTCAGTGGGTTAAAGCCTCTGCTTTTGGCTCAGGTCATGATCTCAGGGTCCTGGGATCAAGCCCCACGTTGGGCTCTCTGCTCAGCAGAGAGCCTGTTCTTCCATTCTCTCTCTCTCTCTCTCTCTCTCTCTGCCTGCCTGCCTCCCTCCTTACTTGTGATCTATGTCTGTCAAATAAATAAAATCTTAAAAAAAATAAAAGATTGTGTGTTTTTATCAAGGCCAAAGGACCGATTGATTAAGTTATTTATTTTTTTAGGATCTTATCATTTATTTGAGACAGAGCAAGAGTGAGAGAAATCACAGAGGGAAAGGGAGAAGCAGACTCCCTGTTGAGCAGGGAGCCCAATATGGGACTCAATTCCAGGACTCCAAGTTCATGACCTGAGCTGAAGGCAGATGCTTCACCAACTGAGCCATCCAGATGGCCCTTGTTCTTGTTTTTAAGTCAAAAGAGCCATTTGAAGTTTTAGCTTCAATATTAAAGCTGGATTTGACACCAAAAAAATTACAGCCACACTTCTTCAAAGTTATTTGCTATTATACACATATAAATGTTCCCAGCAATGATTACTCTTCAAAATGGAAAACTTATGTACATTTCTGTAGATCTCTTACTCCCACTGCTATCTCTATAGGCTGCTCATGCTATGGAAAATAGAGATCTAGCTGAGACTGAATTGGAAGGGATTACTTTGAAATTTCCCTGGTGTAGAAATCTTACATTTGGTTGTGCATTTCTATAGCGCTGTTTGAAGATAATATACATCTTGAATATTTCTTTTTCCTACAATATATTGGCTGACTCTTTTTATAATGCCCAGTTACTTTGCTTCCTTGTAAATCACGATCCAGCAACATATTTCACGTTGCAACTATTGCTTTGATTCATAAGGACAAAGGATGAAGGAGCCAAAATTCAGCAGAACTGTTTAGACAAACTTCTGCACACAATTATTCTAGAAAGTGTATTCACAATTTCTCCTTTCCTGATCTATGAGTTTCAAAAGCAGGTTGCTAATTATTAATACATTCTCTCCCCCCCCCAAAAAAGAAACACACATTACAAAATACCTGAATTGTTAATACTATGTATACAAAATGCCTAGATGATAGATTGTTTGCTTGTAATAAAGTTGTTTGGACATGGTATCTAATGTCTTATACATTTCTTAACCCAATCCTAACCCACTATTTTTTCTTCTTATATAAAATTTAATAATATAATGAATTGGAAATGCAAATAGCTCCATCTATGTTATAGACTAAGACTATAATAAGATAAAATCTGACCTTCATAAGATGAATATTTTGATAAGTCATAAGATAAATAGTACTTTGTAAGAAATTGTATTTAATATTATCCCAAATAAGTAAATGTAGTGAATATGTATGAAGTAAATACGTATAAAGTAAATAAGTAAACTACTCATTTCAATGACTTCTTTTTTTTTTTTTTAAGATTTTATTTATTTATTTGACAGAGAGAAATCACAAGTAGATGGAGAGGCAGGCAGAGAGAGAGAGAGAGGGAAGCAGGCTCCCTGCTGAGCAGAGAGCCCGATGCGGGACTCGATCCCAGGACCCCGAGATCATGACCTGAGCCGAAGGCAGCAGCTTAACCCACTAAGCCACCCAGGCGCCCCTCATTTCAATGACTTTTAAATCACAGGTGTTTTATAGTGAATTGCACTCACATTATAGCAAAGATGTAATTACATTGTTTATCCACAGAGTACTTTTAATAACTTCAGTGTTAGCATTATATTCCTAATAATGAATTTAGCATGGGGTTTGAATGAATCTATTCTCCTCTCTTATGCAAACTGATATCTCTACAAAGGTGGGTTTGGTAGAAGAAAGAGATGTCACCGTGCATGCACGTGTTTGTGTTTTTGTTTTGTTGAAATAGCTAAGAAACTAATGAAGTAACATTCCTGTTTGTTACGGGAATAGAATGTTCTTGAGCGGGTGAGATGGCTAGGCTCTCTTAAAAATGGGAAATAAGGATGTTAGCGTTACACTTCTGATTACTGAACCCATCTATTTTATTTTGCCTGCCCACAGAGCAGAAAGACATACATTGTTCTAGTGGGACAGAATATGCAAGATTGACCTTCTTATTCCCCTTGAACCAATTTCCACAAAAAAATAGAACCCAGTGAAAGAAAACACAGGGATCCCCAAATGCATACTGAAAAGTAATCCATTTTTCACTCATCAGATAACAACAGTTAATGACTTAGGTCACCCAACTTCGCTCTCCTATGGCCTTAATGAAAAGGCCAGTTCATTCCATTAGGAAATCAGTGAGATGAATCGTAATGAAAAACCATGATTCTTTGCCAGGATTTAGCAAAGGCCATGAATAGCCCAGCTTAAAAGTTGAATTTCTTGTTTTCCTTCCTGTGTGGCTCTCTTTGAAAGGACAAGAAAATGGTGCATTTGGTCTTTGGAAAACCCTTCTTAGAGTGGGAAGCCTTGCCAACTGGTTTAGGTTCATTCTAGGTAAATGAAGCCACAGGGGCATTAGGAATAAAATGACCAGAGGGAAAATTCGCAAATGAATACAAAGTAACATGTTTAGATTTTCTTGCTAATATAGTGAGGGTATCAAACAGATCCCATTTTACAGGAAACAGCACCTTCAGGGCATGGAGTCCTGGGACAGCCCTATCACCCCTGAGTTCTCCTTTTGGTGCAGTAGTTCTGCTATCACATGACCTAAGTGTTCTTAAAAACCCACCATGCTATACATGACCTAGGAAAAAGAAAAAGAAAAAGACAAAGAAAAAAAAAAGACAGACAAAAATAAGGTGGGGGGGGGCATAATACTTAAAAGTTTTGTCGCAATATATAATTAAAAATAAATAATAAAAGTAATAAGGAAGGGAGGTGAACCATGAGAGACTATGGACTCTGAAAAACAATCTGAGGGGTTTGAAGCAGCAGAGGGTGGGAGGTTGGGGGAACCAGATGGTGGGTATTAGAGAGGGCACGGATTGCATGGAACACTGGGTGTGGTGCAAAAATAATGAATATTGTTATGCTGTAAATAAATAAATAAATTTACCCAACAAATCTCCCCCGCCCCAAAAAAATTAATAAGGAAATTTTCAAAACTCAGGATGCTAATAGAAAGAGTAGCAGAGTTTTACACTTGGTCAGTATTAAGGAATGCATAAATGCTACAATAAACACAATAAACATGGCACTTTGCCTTGAGAGAGGTCTGAGGTTTACTTGTGGACATGTGCATCAGAAGAAGCGGGAAGAGCTTATGAGTTTATTGCAAAGTGGTGGAAGGAAGATTGTCTGAAATCTGATGGAAGTTGTAACACTGGGGGATGGATGAATGAGCCTGTAACACATGCGGGGCCCTGAAATGACTGGCAGATGTCCTAGGATCATGCGGATGGGTTTTGTGCATTCCTGTGTTTCTCATGTCAAGTAGGTAAAGTTGTTTTCATGTACCTAGTGTTTCCTGAGCACAAAATCACGCATAGGAAACACAAAGCTTAGCTCAAATTATATGGTATCCTCACACTGTT
The DNA here is from genome assembly GCF_009829155.1 of Mustela erminea. Lineage (NCBI taxonomy): Eukaryota > Metazoa > Chordata > Mammalia > Carnivora > Mustelidae > Mustela > Mustela erminea. Next base: position 51,758,390 of record NC_045631.1, on the reverse strand, counting down.
CCCTTGTATATCAAGTGCATGAAACTAACTCACATTTTCAGAACAAGTGTGACCCAGAACTGACTGCATATTCTCAGATTATACTTATTTAATACCTGAACGGTCAAATGAAGAGTCAAGTTTTTCTTATCCTTGTGGAGATTTCCAGATAGCTGCTCAGTTCAGTGTTGTGTTGACATATCATTCTAATTCTAAATTCGTTTGCTGGCCCCAATAATGCCATTCCCTTATTCGTACTAGAGGACCGTAATTATGGTAGAGTTGAAGACATTAATCAAGAGTTTCCTTTCTGGGCGCCTGGGTGGCTCAGTGGGTTAAGCTGCTGCCTTCGGCTCAGGTCATGATCTCAGGGTCCTGGGATCGAGTCCCGCTTCGGGCTCTCTGCTCAGCAGGGAGCCTGCTTCCCTCTCTCTCTCTCTCTGCCTGCCTCTGCGTCTACTTGTGATTTCTCTCTGCCAAATAAACAAAATCTTTAAAAAAAAAAAAAAAAAAGAGTTTCCTTTCTTCTTACATGATGGAGTGTGTTATTGATCGGATTATGTTACCCTTCCAACTCCTATCTCTACCCCAACTGTTTTTTTTTTTTAAGATTTTTTTTTTTTTTTTGACAGACAGAGATCACAAGCAGACAGAGAGACAGGCAGAGAGAGAAGGAGAGGGAAGCAGGCTCCCTGCTGAGCTCCCCGTGCGGGGGTTCGATTCCAGGACCCCGGAATCAGAAGCTGAGCCAAAGGCAGAAGCTTTAACCCACTGAGCCACCCAGGTGCCCCCAACTGTTTTTTGTTGTTGTTTTTTTTTTTTTTTATTATTCTATTTGTTCCAGGTCTCAATTATAGCATTCTATAGCCTATCAACATATTATTGCTACATTCCAAAAGTTTATCCAGCAATCTCTTATCCTTAAAATGTTCTTTTCTTGTTTCATTTAAAGTTGGATTTTGTTGTTACTGGTTTTTTGTTTTTTGGGTTTTTTTTTTTTTTTTGGTGTTGTTCCAATTCTGTGACACTAATCCACTTACTTAAAATATCCAAAGCAAATGCTTTTCACTATACTTCAACTGGTTTTTCAGTTCTGCAGAGTTTAAAATCTTCTCTGTCTAGGAATCTTACTCACTCTTTGGAAAAGATTTTACAAGGATCCAGTGTAAATATAAAATAACAGGAACATGCACACCATGTTTGGCCTCTTTTCCATCATGTTTTTAATGCTAATAATCCAAGAAAGCAGCCTGTAAAATATGCACACACGTATGTACATGGCAGATCTTCTTGTAAACATCCCTTCTGTGATTAAATTGATTCCTGAGGAATTGGTTAAGACAAGCAGTATCAAAGGTCACTTTCAAAACTTCCTGTGCCCCTGAGAATGTTTTGTGTTAATAATACGCATTAGTTTTACAGCCACTTAAGAAGACATCATTTATGTCAAACCAGAAACAGAAAGCCAAGTTGAAAACAAGGGGAAAATCCTACCACTTCTATAGAATCAAATGAATGAAGACGTCTGGAAACAAAAGAAAGCTGTTTTGAAAGATTCACTGAAAATCTCCATCTCTTGTTATTTTATCCCAAAGCCTACACACCAAGCAGAAAGCAACAGGAAATTATGCCATCCAGGGACAGGGGCTGTGTATTGATCAGACAGGATGATAGATGTGAAACAGAGGAAAGAGCCAGACTTAGCATCACAATTGTGAAAAAGCAAAGCAAAACAGAAGAGTTGGATTCTCAGTGCTAATCAGCTTGCTAAACAGGAATTCCTTGCCATCGTAAAGAAAGTAGAACTCTTAGAGAACCTTTTAAACTTCTTCACATTTAGGGACATGTGTTTTTTTTTTTAATTTTCTTGAATACAAATATGTAAATATCAACCAATCAATCCCAAGCCCTTGTGGGGGCAACTTTGCTTGAATCTCCAAATGGGGATACCATGTGAGAACAATACTGGATTTCTCGAGTGAAAAGAAAATCAGCAGGTGTTTCAGACAGAGAACATGATTTCACTGACAGTTTAAACCCTCTTACCTACATCTCTGAAGACAAATGCTTCCATTCTCTTTATGGAGCCAATATGTTTTGCTTTCTCAGAGTAACACGACACAGTTCCATAAACCATAGATGGCTGGTGAGTCACTTTCCTAGAGATCAGAGCTTATCAGAGCTTGAAATTTGAATGTTGTATAACTGCCCCAACTCTCCAACATTGCTCATGAAATTCTGAAGTTTTAAGCAGAGAAGGAAAACATGTTTAAAAAAAAAAAAATTCAGATTTTTTTTTTTTTTTTTTTTTTTTAAGTGGGAACTCAAATCACCAATGTCCTGCCCTTTTCGGGCTGCTGTTGTCATAGTCTGCATGGGAGACGTCTCTCATATGATTGTAATTACCAACATAACCAAGATATAAGAGTAGGCATCAGGGCGTGTCTGTAAGAGTGCCTAAGGTGATTTGTTTTAAAAAGGAGAGAGAGAGAGAGCTGCAGATGAATGAATTTAGGAAACTGAATTGTGCAAGTTATTCAGTTCAGCAGCGTCAACTCAAATCCAGCTTATGGGGCCCAGCTCGGGCATCAGTAACCAGAGGAGAGTAGGGAACAGCCATCAGTCAAAAATACCCCTGTCTGAGCAGTTCTAAGCTTGTGACAGATGACGCACTGAAGAATTAGTTCCTCCGGGAGAAGGGGCAAGAAAGAGAAGAGTCTAACGGTGGGAATAACCCACCGAAACTCCCAAATGTGAGTCGACATTAGTTGGGTATAAAGCAAAAAGACAAGGAAATAGTATGTGACCATTGCACAGAAAATATACCCTGGATTTCTCATCATTTCTGCCTCTAGCAGATTTTTACTCTTTAGTTTAGATTATTTTATTTGCTTGTTTAACTAGACATTGATGCTGTTGTTGGTTGCTGACTTCCTCACTGACGTTGCTTCGGGTACTGACACCTGCAATATGCGAGCTCTTCTGAGCACCGTCTTGGATGCTGCGATCTTGAATGATTTGCTTGAATCCATTCCCTGAAATCTGCTGACCTATTGGCTGGTCCCCTGAGTACTTAACCACTTGTCCGGATAGAGTGTGGATTTTCTATTCTTATTGGGTTACCATATTTGCAGGCAGTGCCTCTTTTTCCCATAGGTTTGTCCCATTGCCACATGAACTCCTCAGTGCAAGTCTATTGTTGGTTTCCTGTACTTCCATTTGGGGCTATGAAAGGCAAATGCCAGCAGGATTGGGGAATCCAGTTTGGGCGCCTGATGCATGTTAAGCAGTCTGCATGTGTCAATAAAACAATGGGTTAATGAATCGACTTGGCAAAGTCAGACCATTGAGTCATCTGAACATGCAGACATAGCTTGTGCTATGACAGCATCAGTCTCCATGCATCGTGAAATAATGGGAAGCAGATTGCTACCCGTTCCCTCAAATTAGTCTGGAATGAATAAAATAGCTTCTACTAATAACCATTTCCCAGCATGCCTGTGTGAAGAAGAAAGTGTATAAAGGAAACCAGGTATTTCGTCTCTGGGGTACATGATTGTGATAGGTGGTTATGACTCATGACCTTTCCCATCACTCAGTTATCCAAAAAAAATTTCAAAAATTACTTGTCTTCATATATATATAGATATATATAGATATATAGATATATACACACACACACACATATATATGTGTGTATATATATATAAACTATATAAATTATAAATATATATAGCAATATATAAATGCATATATATATTTGTAAGACTCAAAAACAGAACTCCTGGTGGGGTACCTGGGTGTCTCAGTTGGTTAGGCGTCTGCCTTCAGCTCAGGTCATGATCTCAGGGTCCTGGGATCGAACCCTGCATCAGGCTCTCTGCTCAGCAGGGAGCCTGCTTCCTCCTCTCTCTCTCTCTGCCTGCCTCTCTACCTACTTGTGATCTCTGTCTGTCAGATAAATAAATAAAATATTTAAAAAAAAAAAAAACTGACAGATCCAGCTCAGGGTCTCAACTTCACCACTTACTCATCCATGACCTTGAGAGGTCACCTTGCTTCCTTTAGTTTCAATTTTTTATCCGTAAAGTTAAGATGACTAAAAGTCAAACCTGAAATTCTTTCCAGCCTAGAAATTCCATGGTCTTGGATGAGTTTTTGTCACATTCCTACATTTTAATTGTAATTTATTGTTCTATGAGAATAAGCCAAAGCTTTAGATACATCCTTTGTTTTCTTTTGCTTTCTTTTTAACATGCAACGCAACTATCATATGGTTTTTAATTGAATGGATTAGAATGAAATAAGCCAAAGCATTTCACCTTAAAGGTGACTGTATAATATGTAATTCTGATATTCAGTAATAGTGCTGGCATATCAATGTATGCTGATCAGGCCCATCTTGAGAAATGGAGCTACAAATACATACATTGCCATTCAGGCATAGAATTTTCCTCCACCACAAAGAAGGTGGTTTCTTACTGAAGTGAGTTAGAAATGTTTTGTGTTTGAGTACAGATGGTTTCAAGTCATGCACGGAATCGGTTCTGGAGGCTGCTCCTTTAGTCTGTCCAATGGGTTGGTGATGGTGGTATTTAAAGCTATGGGAAAAAAAAAAAAAATGTATCCTCTTACTAAAAAGGAAGCAGGATCCTGTCATAGAAACACACCCATTCTGGCACCTGTATCTTGGAAATTTTTGTTCCTGATCCTTTGCTCTTTGTTGGTTTGGTCAACAGACAAAAGCAGTTGCTCCAACACAACCAGACGGAAATCCGTAAGCTCAGGGAAAGCCAAGACTTGCTTGAACAAGCGTCGTATGCAGCAAGGTAAGGGTACCAAAACGGGTCAAAGTGTCCCAAAGCAGAGAAGTGTGAACTACGTGCTACGGGGAGGTTATAGTATTCATTGTCATCCGTCCGACTTTCAAAAAGCAGCACCTGTTCTGTGTGTGGGAGGAATGAGTATCACTTTGTGCCAACCTCAGTCAACATCAAAGATGGACAGAACTGAGTCACTAAATTGTGGAGCCACAGACAGCATCCTCCTCTTCTCTTGTATTGGGAAGGTAGGGCACCCATTCTCTAGGGGGCAGAATTCTCTCCTTCAGACCTAGTTCTCACAGTTACACTACTTCTATGCTAATGACATGAATTCTAAAAATAAGTCTAGTAGACCAAGGACAGCAGTAAGACATCCTGCCAAGGTTCTCTTGGTCTTACCTTAGTTAGATAGCTATTCTTAGATAATGAACCTTCTCATGATCCATTTGGATTATACTTGTTTCAGGCATTTTCTGAGGAAAAGTTGGTATCATGACAAAGGAATAGAAACTAGGTTGGTTCCATATGTCCTTATTTTTCCCCAGAAGAGATACAAATCCATGACTGTCATCTAGTTAAAAGAGAATCAGTGCAGGGAGCAAAAGGCCCAGGGAAGCAACCATCTTGAGCTATCTATAGCGGCTTTCTCACATTGTAGCATTTGCTCTAAAGGTCAGGCGCCATGTTAAGCACTTCAAGTGTGTTATCATATTTAATCCTTATAACCTCATGAGTCAATACAAAACTATTACTCCTATTTTGCAAATAAAAATATGAGCCTCAAAGTCACACTGAGAATAAGGGTCCCAGGTTTTCTCTTATCACTGGCCTTCCTCCTGTACCTGTACTTTTGCGTATGGCCCTTGGGGCAGAAGTGAACTGGGCAGTCTCTTTCATCTAAATGAGAAACTTCCTCTTGAATTAAAACAGATTATTTCTGGGTATTCTAAAAAAAAAAAAGGCGGGGGGATGCACAGGGCCAGAACCCTGCAATGTTAGTTGTCCTGAATGTTGCAACACTCTTGAAAGTAAATGGGAAGTAGGATACGCCAAGCTTTTTTTTTTCTAGGACTCATCTTCACCAAGAGTGGGGGGATATGTCGGGTTAGTCACTTTTCTTCCTCGGCCTCTCACTACTTCATTTAAAAATGTCTGTCTTCCTCTGACTGGTAGAATAGGGCTTACGTTGTCACAGAGGTGATTTTCAAGGTCGCTGGGGGAAAAAAATACCAGCTTCTCTTGAACTAGGTTCACATACTGGAGGTCAGAGGGGGCATTCATTCAGTTCCTGAAATTACGTAAGCCCTTGAAACCGATACTGATCTGCAAGTTCTTGGATGTTCTAGACACCCAAACCACAAGGGGATTGCGGAAAGAGAAGGTTGCACACCGGTTCTATGGGATTAACCTAATGGAATTTTCATTCAGTATTACAATGAGCAAGTTAAAATTCAAGAATCTGTTAAAAATCTCAGTAAAGAAAGAATATAAATCTGAACAGGATGTTATCATCCTCACTTTAAAATCTATAGGAGTTATCCAGCTGCATTCAGTCTTGAACTACACCTACAGTTTAACAATCCTTTTTAATGACTTCCCCCAGAGGCTCAATTCCATTCAAATTATATCCAATCCACATTTTAAATCTCACCAGAAAGTTTCCTTTAACTTTCTATTTTCCAAGCTATGCCTTTTCACGTTATTATAATCATGGGTAAAATGACCAAATTCTGTGGAAAAAAGAAAAAAAATCAGGATATACGGTCCAGAGGAATATGTTTCTGATTTATGAGTTTATTTCCAAATAAACAAAATCTGATTATCTTTTTAATGAATTGCCTTTTTTGAAAAGCATATAAAGGCACAGAGACGGACTGCCATAGAAAATCTGATTTGCCCTGGTCACGGGGCACCTTTCCTAATTGTTACACAAAAACAACAGCTACCATTGTGGAAAACCTTAAAGACTCAGCAATGTCTATATCCTAACTGTAAAAAATGAATAAGCTTTTAAATAAATAAGCCAAGAATTAAAATAACTTACTGTCCTCTTGAAAGTGAGGCACACACTTAATTAACATTGACAAGTCAAAATAATTATTTGAGTTCAATAATAAGAAGTGATACTACTTTTTACATTTTTAAATTTTATTTTATTTTTAGAGATGGAGAGACACAGGGGCGGGAGGGGCTGAGGGAAAGAGAATTTTAAGCAGGCTCCATACCCAGCATAGAGCCAACCTAGGGCTTGATCTCAAGACCTCAAGATCATGAAATCAAGAATGGGACCCCAGCCTACTGAGCCACCCAGAAGTGATGGTATTTTTATAATTAGCCATTAGTTACAAAACTTTGAAATTCACACATCAAGGTTGTTTTAAAAGTGCAAAAAACTCTCGTATATTAACCCATTAAAGTACACAAGAGCCACTTAGTTTGTTTTTTTTTGGGGGGGTGCAATTTCTGTCTATACTATCTATTATCTATTATTCAGGATCATCAGAAAACCAAACACAGAATTTTGTCCCAAGCGACCATTTCATAGGCATAATCTGGTTTCACTCCAGCTGCCTTTCCATTTTGTTCTCTGTGGATGTACAGTCCTTGGACCAATGACATTCGAGGAAGAGGGTGTTCCCCAAGTCATCAGGAGCGAACAATGCAAATCTGGGGAAGGAGGAACCATGAAAGACCAAGGAAACAAAATCCGCTCTCCCCTGGAGAACGGGCCTTTTTCTCCCTTTCCTTCTCGAACAAACTTCTCCATCTTGTTTTTCACTTCGCTCTGCCCAGTGCTCCCTTCTAATCTTCCCGAATTCCTGGTTAAGGTCTAGCTAGAATTGCCACATGCACATGTGCACATGCACCGCAACAGCTAGTGAAGGTGGCAGGGGTGGGCGGGGGACGCCCACACCTTAAACCTCATAAGAAGCATAAGGAGATGATGAAGGTGTAGACACACAGGGCGGTTTGTCTGTTTACTGGGCTCATTTCCAAAGGGCAAGCTGTTGGTGCCTCTAACCCCACTTCATGCCACCTAATTCACTTCGACCACCAGAGACCCAAACTCAGGAGACCCTTGAACATGAAAGGCTATGAGCCCCACACCACCTCCTGCTTCCTGCTTTTGCATGTCAATTCTCAGCTGCTCAGTCCACCTCCTGACTTGCTTACGGGGCCAAACATAACTGTAGTATGAAAATGGATCGGCTTATTTGCCTAATTGAGAAAGTTTAAAGTCTAGAACAGGTAGATCTGTCTTGCCAGTGACATACGAGCGATTCACGCATTTTCAATAAATCCTCCCTCCTTCCCAGGCTAAATGGGTCCTTCCACAGACCACTGTGCCAGGCTCTATGATCACACTTGTAGCTACAAATGATGATTATTTATACGCACAGCATTCTTCCCCATCATACTGGAAACTTCTCAAGGCCGTCTCATCATTTTGGCAGCTGCCACCCACCCTCCTCTGTCCCTCTAACTCTCCATGGTAACTTCATAGTAGGAATTTCATATTGCCTTTTTAAATAAATATAGAAGTTAAATCTCTAAAAATATATATATTTTAAAAAAGGGGTGCCTCGGTGGCTTAGTGGGTTAAAGCCTCTGTCTTCAGCTCAGGTCATGATTCTAGGGTCCTGGGATCGAGCCCCGCATCAGGCTCTCTGTTTGGTAGGGAGCCTGCTTCCCCCTCTCTTTCTCTGCCTACTTGTGACCTATGTCTGTCAAATAAATAAATAAAATCTCTAAAATATATATACATATTTTTAAAGAATGTATATATATACACATATATATACATACATATATATGTGTATATATATATATTTTTTTTTAAATAAATATAGAAGTGAATGAATAAATGACCTTTGGTTGTCCTTCATGTCAACAAATGCCTTGGTACTAAAGAAAAATACAGCTTGTGTTATTTTGCAACAACTCTTTATCACAGAGCAGGTAGGCTCCATGAGATACAGATTACTTCCTCAGTCTGATCTTATTTACTCTTTCTCCTATACCACAAGGAAAGGCAGCAGGCTTCCTGTTTGCTAAGAGCAAATCTGCTTGCCTTTGATTGCATTTTGTAGCTTGCTCTCAGTTCCTCAATGATTCTTTCACCCAGAAAGGCAGCTTCGTACTTTGCTGTGGCTGCATTGTTAACTAGAATCCACATTTTCTAGGCTGTTAAAAATGACCTTTGTCCTTTAGCAACCCCATTCCAAACGAATGTGTTTTGGAAGACATATGAAGTTGATCTCCGGACTCAGAGAAACAGAATGACATGTAAATCAGTGGCCGTTCACAGTGATTAGATACCTTTGAAGAATATATATATTTTTAAAATAAATGACTAAATTTCCTTTAGGATATAGGCTAATATATCTTAAATAACATTCCCCACTGCAGCCCTGATTTGTGGTAAGATTAAGATGATTGAATTGGATGGTCTAGATTTTCAAAGTCCATCATTCCTATTTTCACAGGAATTTCTGGGAAAGAAAAACGCAGCAGAGGTCAGAGGGCTTGGGGAAGGAAGAAGTTCACAGATCCAGTTTCAAAGCTCCCCCTCTATGCATGCCATACCCAGCAACAAGACGCTTGCCTCTGGAGAAGAAACAGGCCTTCCAGAGTCAGCTGGAAAAGAGAAACAAAACCCCAAAATGAAATGGCTTTCACACCTTTGAAGCTTGTGTAATTGTTTTTAAGTTTTTTGACACCACTGGGTGTGGAGAGACACGACGAAGCCACGTTTAAAATTTTCTCCAAGTACAAAAGAAAATTTAAGTACCACATTATAAATCAAGGCTACAGTACTGCCAAAAGACTGTGAGAATAAAAAGCTTCTTGTTGTTGTTTTTGTTTTGGGTTTTTTTTTGTGGGTTTTGTTGTTGTTGTTGTTGTTGTTGTTGTTGTTTGTTTGTTTTAACCTTCTGGGCATGCAAGAAAGGACAGGTCTAGCAGTGAAAACTTAGAGAACACATCCCAAATCTGAAGAAATCTGCCTTGGGCAAGGTGAAGGTGACATCTGACTGATACACTGGCTTCCCACTGAAGGGTTGCATCCAAGAAAAAAGTGTCAAGTATTTGCCTCAAGGTAAGTGAGCCTCACTGACTGAGAGGGACCCCTGAATCCCAGGGCTTACCCTCCAGAAATCTTCTGCAAAATGAAATAATTTTAGAAGTTTAAGCGAGGGGGACAACCTGAGCTCTGTTTCTTACCAGCGCATTACCAGGTCTTCTGCAACATTAGGATGCAAATATATCCAGACAAAAGATGTTATTGTCTGAAAGAATTCGGAGATAGCACAGCTTCCATCACCTAAAGGCTAGTAATGGTGAATCTACCAAAAACAAACAAGAGCTTCACAGACCTCACTTGGGTTGGCATATTGTGCTCTGATTCCTTAAATGCTCTTCCATTCATCTCGCTTCTGTTCCTTTAGCAAAGCTCATTTGCAACAGTCAGGGTTACAGTGAAGCATTTGGGCTCTCCCCTCCCATTGTGGGTGTTCCCCTTCCACAGGCAAATCAACTGTGAGTTGATACATAATTGGAAATTTACCAAAACTCCTCTGGAAGGTCTCTTGAGAAGACAGAATTCAAACTTTAATTCAAATAAATTTAGGTTGAAAACTAGGGATGATTTGGAGTTTTTAGGTAAAATATTCAGGTTCTATTTCGGTTGAACTAAATTGTCTACGATCCTATATTTTTCCAAGTATCTCTTCCCTCCTTTCATCATTGTCTTTAGGAATTAACCATTTAAAGTGACCTACTCTGCATAGATGTATATGGGCAACTGCCTCTAATAATATGATTAATTGACTTCTTTAGCAGATGGTGACTTTGAAAATGATTAGAATCCAAGAATGAGGTTTCAAGTCCAGTAATTTGAAAATGTCATTAGACATATCTCTGTATCATAGCCCTGTATATCTAGAATAATGTATCCCTCAATTTAAAGCACCATGAAAGTTTTAAAAAATGAATGGTTCTCGTCTGGGATATACGAAGTTTGGAAGTTGACACACCATGCTAACAACAAATAAAAAACTGATCAAGCCGAAAAATCAACAACTCTTCTCAGATCTGCCACAGCAAATTGCTTCCACCGAAACGAGACACATACAGGGAAATACAGAGAATCACAAGTTACCAGAGCAGAAATCTCCATGGGAACCAGGAAAATCTAAACTGTTGCTAATCATTGCTGGAGGTTCACGTGAATAAGTCTGATAAAAACTCTGGGGGGTTGCATATTATCTCTTTAAGATTCTAATTTCAATTCCTTTGAATATATACCTAGAAGTAGGACAGCTGGATTGTATGTAAGTTCTAGTTTTAATTTTTTGAGAGACTACCAGACTGCTTTTCTTTATTTTTTTTTTCAAGATTTTATTTATTTATTCATCAGAGAGAGTGAACACAAGCAGGGGGAGCGGCAGGCAGAGGAAAAAGCTGAGCAAGGAGTCCAACATGGGGCTCAGTCCCAGGACGATGGGATCATGACCTGAGCCAAAGTCAGACACTTCACTGACTGAGTCACCCAGGCTTCCCTAGACTACCATACTGATTTTTGCATTACATGGGCCAATTTCCATTCCCATGAGTAAGATACAAGAGTTCCTGTGCCCTCACATCTTTGCCAACACTCATTATCTCTTGTGTATTTGAAAACTGATGTCCTGACAGGTATGAAGTAATATCTCATGGTAATGGTTTCAAAGGTGTATCTTCTTCTCTTGCTGATCATGAACCTCAATAAATGTTATCACTCTTTGATCGATGACCTACAAGAGTGGGAAGAAGCTTCACTAGATTTTGAAAAGCTATTAACTCTACTCTCTTCTTTACCATTCAAATGTCAAGGAAACAGGAATGTTTATTTTGTATGAAAACCTCGAGACAGAAATTCAGCTGAAATTCACTTAGAGAGTTCTCATTTATGGTTGTAGAATCCAAAATGCGGCTTTGCAATCAGACTACTTCTTCAGAGCAAAACCCAACCTGTGATTTGAGGCACTTATATCATCAGTTAACATGTACTTACTGTCTGGACCGACAAAGGCCCTGGGCTAGAGATCTTACAAATATAATCTTTTATCTCACTAGCCTCTAACCCCCATTTCACAGATGAGAAAACTGAGGCTCAGAATTTAAAGTAATTTATCTAAATTCACATAGATAGGAGCTCTGAACTTGGAACTCAAACTTAACTGTATATGATTTGATATCCATATCCTCTCCACGAGAAGAGATCAAAATATGAACCCAATTTATAGATATTCTAGCAAGGAAACTGAATTAGAAGTCAGAACACTTGTTCCCATCACAAACCTCAACCAACTGTGTTACTCAGATAAGCCATATCCTTTTTCTGAGGCTCAGTTTTCTCATGTGTGGAATGAAAAGATCCAAAACAATCTTTAATTACAATACATCCCAATGTTAAATAAATGATTATATCAGAAGGAGAGATAAACCATGAGAGACTGTGGACTCTGAGAAACAAACTGAGGGTTTTGGAGGGGAGGAGGGTGGGCGATTGGGGGAGCCTGGTGGTGGATATTAAGGAGGGCACAGATTGCATGGAGCACTGGGTGTGGTGCATAAACAATGGATTTTGGAACACTGAAAAGAAAAGAAAATGAAAACAAACAAACAACAACAACAAAATGATCACTAAACAGTTCTTATTAACATTCATTTTAGAGACAATATTAAAGGCATATGACAGAAGCATCTAGACCAGAGCCAATAGCTATCACTTAACAGAATAGAAAAAAAATCTTCTGTTACTACAAATTTCTATTGCTACAAATTATTGAAGTTTAAAGTTTTGACTTACCTTTTCACGGTCTCAAAACTTCCTGAGTTAGCTGCTTCCTAAGCGTCTCTCAGTACATCTGACTCAGGCTAAGCAAAGCACCTTTGCTTCTTTGGCCAGTCTCTGTTATCTCCTTTTATCAGAATCTTGGTTTGATGTCCAGCCCGGTCAGTCCCTTAGGATTCAGATATCTAGGACATTCTGACGCCAATATTCTGCTGTGTTCATAAACGTTCTTCCCTTCAGCCAAACCACATGGTCACCAAATATTTGAGGAGAGACTCCTATCGGATTGAAGTGTTAGAAAAAAACCTGAGCATCTTATCACTTCATCATTGGCTCTCCGGAGATTCACACCCCTTTTGCCAACACAGCCCAGGGACAGCTGTGGAACTGGTCAAGAGCCTGTTCATTTTGAGCCTCAGGTTGACTTATAGGCTGAGATGTATGAATTCTCCAAAATCCCAGATTCATGGAGATTAACAGACTATGTTTTTCATACCTTCATACTCTGACAAATCTCATAATGTCCTCTACCATTTCAGAATCCCGGAAAACTCCTATCCATACTTTTGTACTTGGTTTAATCATCCATCTTTTCTGGAAAAATTGTCCCCATACCATGGCTGCTAATTACAGGCCAACTGTTTGCTCCTAAGTTATTATTTTTTTTTTTAATTTTAACACCTACCATATTGTAATGTAAACATATTTTTACAGGTTTGCCTTTGCTCATAGACTAGAAGAATCTTCATGACGAGAACCATGGCTTTATATTTTTCTAAATCTTTCAGAGAACCTATCAGGGTGCCTAGGACATAGGAGGCCCACATAAAACATTGCTGCAGTTCACTAATGCATCAAAAGCCTAATTAAGCACAGTTCCCTCTACTCAGAGCAACCTTGAAAGACAGAAGTAATTTGTTCTTAATCTCCAAGCAATGTTGTATTATCCATCCAACATATATTTATTGAGCACTTACTATGTCCCATACTCTTTTAGGCTCTGTGAATGTCCTGAAATGTACACTCCCTGCTCTGTGAATATTACATTGTAATGTAAAGAGACAAGTGGCACAAGAAGAGTTGAGTATAATAGAAGATGAGGAATTCAATGAAAAAAGCTGGGAGAAAATGCTGGATGTAAAGGCAAAGGTAGCTACTTTATAGAAGACAAAGATGAGGATGAAGAAGCATAAGGAGGACAGCTAAAGTAGCAACGACAATTAGCAAGTACCATTCAATTTGGCTGATGGGCTTATATTTAACAAAGCAATCACACATACATTTTCTGGAGTCCAAGGAAAGTGATTCATCGAGTTTGCCTGTATTGTGTTTTCCTCATTGTTGCTCCTGAATATAGCATAATTCACTTCACCCTTAACCTGTAAGGGTAGCAGCCAGAACCAGAGAGAGAAGTCTTCCCCTTTAATGAGATTGATGGGCCAATGGATCACCTTGAATTTTAGAAACCCCCTGTTCTTATAGATTCTTCGGTTGTGTAGGGATCCTTATCTTCTGGGGCTCTAATTTCAAATCAGAAGCCCTCTCCTTTCCCTGAGAGTGACATTCATGTAGCAATTGCCAATTGTCAGGAAATTCTCTGGCAAGGTTATTTCCAAATGCTTGATATTTTAATTGTTCTGAATAGCTTATTATTTGATGGACAACAGTTGACTACAACTTCCTCACACCTGTGTAGCTGCACACATATACGTCTGGGGGAGGTGGGGGCAAGGCATACAGCTGCCCAATTTGTCCATAAAGTGGTACAGACAGATTGATCATAACATTCAGGAAGGACAACAAGGTATTGAGAGAATGAAAAACTCTAGTAGATGTAGTAAAATACTGAAAAGCCAGTAGTACACTATTAACTTCTTCTTATGGAGAACAAATGAAAAACATCAAGGGAAGTCATAGGAGACATTGCTAACTTACAGGAAAACTCAGATTCCTTCTCTTGGGAGTCCATGGACCTTTTCATAGAGAATTATCACTGGTCATGTTTCTCAAACTCTGTTTTCAAGACAAAGGGTTTGTTTTGTTTTGTTTTGTTTTTTCCCCCCAAACTACCCAGGTTATTCTGCTGCAAATTATTCTTTACCCAATTCGCAAGAAAAAATTCAACAACAAACCAAGTTTTTTAGTGGATATATCTCAATTTTAGCTTTCTTTCTTTTTTTTTTCCTTGCCACATAATCTGCATCCAATTTTCTGTTGTTTTTTTTTTAAGTCTCTCAAAGTAGATTTTTGCTTACAAATTATAAGGGTTTATCAATAATAGGCAACTATTTTTCCTATGTTAGCAGTAGCCAATTAAAAGGAATATTATAGAGGAAAAATGACCTCATTCATACAGCCACTATGATAATCTAACAATTTTCTTAATATCTAATGTACATGATGGGTATACCACAGAATCTAAGAACATGGGCTTTTGGAGACAGACTCTGGTTCTGACTTTAGACCTAGTGATGAGGGAGAAATCACTTGCCCTCCATGTTCCTCAGTGTCACGACTGTTAAATGAGGATAATGATAAACCTCTCCCTTATAGTATTAGGAGTTAAAAAATATTAATACATGGGAAGTCCTTAGAGCAATGCCTTGCACACAATTTTCAATAAACCATTTTTACATAATATAGGGAGTGGCACAATGCCATTGAAAAATATGAAAGAAGAGGGGTGCCTATGAAAGAAGAGGTGGCTCAGCTGGCACCACCAACTGAGTCAGCTCAGGTCATGATCTCAGAGACATGAGATTGAGCCCTGCTTCTGCTCCATGCCCAGTGATGAGTCTGCTTGTCCCTCCCCCTCTTCATCTCCCTCACAACCTTGGATCCACTCTCTTAAAAATAAATACATAAATAAAATCTTAAGAAAAGAGAAACATAGAAAAGAAAAATTGAATAAATGAGAATATACATTATGCTCCAGGATGGGAAGAATCATGGTTATCACAATGTCAATTCTCAAATGATTCCACAAGTAGCATGTGCTTTTGATCTGAATTCACGTAGCAGCAATTCTTGTTGTAAGTTGACAACATGGCCAAAAATGCAACTGGGAGAGTAAACTTACGGGAATGTCTAAGAAAAAAACCTGGTTGATGAGAGTAATGCAAGTTAGTCACATTATCGGGTGTTACAACGTTATAAAGTCGTAATAATTAAGCCAATGGTGAAGAAGCTAGAATAAACCAACAGATAAACTTAAGACACTAGCTTTCCCAAAGGCAGATACTAAAATGGGAAAAAGAAAAATACTTGATAAAGGTCACAGCACAAACTAATGAAGAAGGAATGTACTATTCAATAATAAAAGAATAAAATTGGGATAATTGGCCAGCTATTTGGAAAACCAATCAATTTAGAGCCTGTCTTCATAACTTACAGCCAAATAACGCTGAGGGAAATTTTTAAAATTAAACCACAAAGAAGAGAAAAGAAAAAACATTTGATTATCAGATACATAATGAGCACTTAACTAATGACAGAATTGTGCCTTCAATTATCCACCGAACATTTACTATGTGTTGGACAACACATAAAGGGCTTTACATTCTTTTTTCAGAGCAATGACATAAGGTAGATATTCTTATTGACTCCATTTTAGAGCCATGAATATTGAGGCATCGGAAGGCTTAGTAAGGTCACATGACCAGGAAGTGGCAGAGTCAAGGTATAAATCTGGGCAGTTGGACTCTAGAACATGGGCTTTTAGATTTTTACCACCTAAAATGTATCTAACAGAAATAAAATTGGAGAGGAAAAAATAAAATGGAGAGAGAGAGAAAACAAACCAATGGGTCAAGATACAAATGGAAATTTTGTAACAGAATAAATGTAAATGGATAATAAACTTGAAAAAAAAGTTGAACTACTGTCATCAGTCACACACACACACACAACTATTTCACCAAGATACCATTTCCCCCCCTTTTTTCTTAAACATAAAATCCACACAGCTTTCTTTCTTTGCCTTTCTTTACAAACAAGCATATTTAGAACTACGAAGATCTCAGGGAGGCATCAATTAAGCATTGCCAAACTGTTTTCCAGAGATGACACACCAATTCACACTTCCCACAAGTGGCAAAAGAATAGGCAGTCTGAAAAGTATTTATAGCCTTTGACCTAGAAATCCCACTTCTAGGAATCTATTCTAAGGGCAATGGAAATGCACAGAAAGTTTTAATCATAGAGATGTTTATTTAAATTTTTTTATTAGAGTAAGGAGATTTGGGGAGTAATCTCAATGGCCCACAGTAAGAAGGAGGTTGAGTAAATTCAGGTATATCTAGGAGATAGTACACTGTATTATACTGTAGCAGAGGGATCAGCAATCTCTTCCTGGGAACTGAGACCAGCCCACTGTCTTTGTCAATAAAGTTTCATTGGAACACAGCCATGTTTTCATTTACATATTGTCCATAGTTGCTGTCACGATAAAAGGACAGAGGTGAACAACTATTTCAGAAACCATACTGCCAGCACTGCTAAAAACATGTATTATGTGGCTGTTTACAGGAAAAGTTTGCTGATGCCTGTTGTAGCCAGTCAATTAAGTTATGTTTACACAGAATTTTTAACAAGGTTAAATGCGAAATTGGCCATCTTAAATGAGAAAGAAATTATATTTATTCTGATCTATTAGCACAATATTTAATTACCAATAACAATGCTAATCATAGTAAAGTTCTGGCGCAAAAAAAAAAAAAAAAAAAAAAACTGTGCCTTGGTATGTCACAATAGTCAGTTTTAAAATGGAATGCGTCTGTATTAGGATTTTAGACTCACTTCAACAGAAATATCTTTTTTTTGTGGTAAATTCTTTCCTAGTACTGGTAATTCCTACAAAGTGCATCATATCTCTTTTCTTCTATACAACTCGTGCTGCACAAACATTAATCTGCGATAATTTATGAAACTTTGGTCCCCAAAGGCAAGCAAGGCCACTGCCAATGATGATGTCATCTGTCATCTATCCTCCCCTTAAAGGCCAACTCCCCTCTTCCCCCAGCTGACTTTTTGATCCAATGACCATACTTTTTCACAGTACATCAAAATCTGGAATTAGCCGACTGACCTATTGGGTAACCCTCGCCTGGAAAATTAGGTCAGTATACTATCCCTAATTTATATCTGTTTTTAGGATCTTAAGAAATTGCAGAGATGAATGTAGACCTTCCCTAACTGTTCCTCCTTGGAAAGCAAGCAGTACCTTCCAGTTAATAAATCACCAGGAAGGGGATGACAGCACAGAAATCCGTGTTCACGTCTCTCTGTTGTTTTTGTCTGGTTCAGAAATCATTAGCACCTGATAGCGGTTTCAGTGTTCTCCCAACAGGCAAGGGTAATTCCCAGGCCAGGTTTCTGTCAGACAAGAGACAATCTATGGAGACAATACCTCGGAAGGAAAGAGGCTTGCAAACTTTCAAAGAGCATACCTCGAGGCCTTATAGACAGAGTCACTCATGCGAGTTTCGTAGTAGAAATCATAAAACAATATAATTTCCAACAAACATAAGTAATCACTGGTTTGTTTTTTCGTTTTTTGTTTTGTTTTGTTTTGTTTTATTTAGAGAAGATTAGGATCATGCCAAAGACTAAATTGATCTATTTCTACAGTATCTATTAAAGAATTTCCTGTTTCAAGAGGTGTATGTATTATTTATCATTGTTTCCATTAGCTGAACTAGGGAATGGGAAAATCAAACTTGGCTGTGAACTTGAATACTAGTTCTGATACAAAATGCATTCATTATCTTAGGGAAAGATGTTACATTATTTACGTAGCCAACTGGTATGTCTCAAACATTTTTTTTTTTTTCAAATACACAAATAGACAATACTGAATGTTTAGTTGTTGCTTTTATGGTTTGCGTGCTCATTTTTTTTAAAGCTCCCCCCCAATCTATCCTACCTGTCTTTAAATATTTTGTAGACTCTGTATGTTACAGATATTATGATACCTGTGGTAGATATAGACAGTTAATAAATTACAATCCCTGTTCTTAAGAAACCCAAAGTCCAAATGGAGTAGTCAGTAACAGAGAAAGAGAATGAGAGAGGCTATGTAAAAAAAAAAAAAAAAAAGAAGAAGAGGTGGGGGAAACTTCACACAGGTAACAAGATACTTCTTAAGGATAAAGAAGGAATTCTTTGGGTAGACAGGGTGAGTAAAAGGAAATGATGTCCAAATCCTAGAAGCATGAACAGCTTGAAGCAGCTGGATCCCATGGGGAAAATGAGAAACAGTCCAGGGAAAGACTGGAGAGGTAGAAACTACCCTCCCCAGGGGCTCTGTGTGCCAAGATGAGACTGGATTTACCCTCGAGGTAGGGGGAAAAGGTTTTCTAACATTTTAGAAGTATCAGCCAGGCAACAGTGTAGATGGTAGGTTTGAAAGTTTTTACTTAAAAAAATAAGACAAACAAATGAAATTAATTTTAATAAAATTTAACCAGATATACCAAAAATATTATCATTTTGACATACAATCAAGACAACATTTTTTTTTCCCAAGGCAGTTTCTTTCTTTTCTTCTCTCTCTCTCTTTCTCTCTCTCTCTCGGTACTTTTTTGAAGCCCAACATTTTAAACTTAATGCACATCTCAATTTTGGTAAACTGCAATTCAAGTGATTAACTGTCCTATGCATTTGTGGCTGCCAGTTGGAAGAGTGTGGGTTTAGAAAATAGAATCTTCAAGTTTCCTTCACCAGTTGGGCAAATAATAATAAAAAGAACAGCTAACATTTGATGAGTTATTATATAGAAGTAGGGATAATAACTATATATTATTTGATCCACACTTAATCCTATGAAGTAGGATTTTTTTTTTTTTTTTAACAGCAAGCTTAGAGAGGTCAAGTAACTTGGCCAAAGTCACATAGCTTTGGTAAGTGACAAAACTTTGAGCCAAAGTCTGTAGGGTGGTATAACCCAGACTCAACCACTAAATTATACTGCTTCCCAAAGCAAAGTACAAGAGGAGTTGAGGTTGACTGTAATGTGCAAAAGTTGATGGGTGATCATACCACTCCCTGCTTTGGCAGTTGATAGATGTGCCCTTGGCTCAAGACCCTTTCCATTCTCCAGCCCTTTCTTGTTCATCTAATCCCTGTGCCATTTATAAGAGCACAGGTAAACTTAATCCTCCTCCCAAACCAGTCTGGGGCCATAGTAAGCTTCATGGGATATACTGCTCTGCTTCTGCTCTACTCTCCTAGTCATGGTAGTCCTGGGACTCTGGGAACACAGAACCCAGTGCCCCTCTACTCTCAGATCATAAAATCCAGGATCTCTCCATCTTTTCTATCCCTGGATTCAACTCAAAAGGTGCAGAACCCAAGCTTAATCCGTTTGAACCTCCCTTTCAATCTTGCCCCTGGGAATCCTAGTCATGGGGACCTTGGATACGCTGCCCACAGTTGTGGCACAAATTTTCTCAGATCCCTGAAAGACTCATGAACACACACCTTTTCTTGCTAGTATCTTTAGTGCCTGTACCATGAGTTGTGAAAGTCTGTTTTATAATTCTGTCTTTGTTTCTGCAGTAAAAAACCCAGGTGAAGAACACTAACAGGTAGGTAGAGCGTCTTTTGGCAGGTGGCACTGGGAGGAGAATTAGCAAGCAGGTTCAAGAGCAGGAGAGCGTGCCAGGGAAGGTGTGTGTGCATGGGAAGAAACACGTGCCTTGTAAGTTCAAGATAATATCCAGCTATCCCACTGAACCCTACACAACCATGAAGAATGACATTGCAAATTAAAAGGCATTGTCACTGAATGATTTTCAAGGTGCATAATATTAAAAATGTAACTTTCACATTATAAAATAGTGTGAACTTAGGATACATTTTATGCTTTTAAAGTACTTTTATGCATAGAAATATATTAGAAGTACAACCATGTTGATTATTATTATCTTTAGCTATTGATATTATGGTTATGTCTTCTCTTTTGCTCTCTCTATGACTATATTATTTTCTAATTTTACATAATGAATATGTATCTCTTTTTGTAAAACCAACAAAAGAAAGGAACTCAGTTTTCATTTTCTCAAAGCTGTGGAGGGTAGGAGGGTGACAGGCAGTAGCACGAGGGAGATGTAAGGTCAAAGGCAGGTTTTGTTTGGAATGGCAGAAATTTGCTCATGTTTACAACTGAGGGGAAGGAGCCCATAGAGAAGGAAAGACTGAAGATATGGGAAGAAGGGGGTCATTGTTGGGGCAAGGTCTTAGAGGAAAGTAGAGGAATCTAGCAATAAAGGGACATTGGAAGGATTGCTACAACCCAAAACAGGAACAGTTCTTCTTCCCATTAAAAAAAAAAAAAGAAAGAAAAAGAAAAAAAAAAAGATGTGTGGGGCACCTGGGTGGCTCAGTTGGTTAAAGGTCTGCCATCAGCTCAGGTTATGATCTTGGGCTCCCTGCTTAGTGGGGAGCCTCCTTCTCCCTCTGTCCCCCTACCACCAGCCCCCCCAGCTTGTGCGTGCGTGTGCTCTCTAATAGGTAAATAAAATCTTAAAAAAAAAAAAAAGAAAATGAAATTGATGCATGTTTGTCTCTAAACATTCATAGGAAGGCAGAAACAGGGCCACAGAGAGGATGGAGAGGCTACACGAGAGTTCACTTTACAAGAAACAATCACTATGGCCCCCATCCCTTTGCTTACACAGAACTGGCTTCACTCCCTACTCCCCATCAACTCTCCAGACCCGACTCCAGCCCACTTATGTACAGGGTCTCTGCAATGTCCCAAGTCTCCAGTAAGCACGGACTTCCCCTAGATAATTAGATCCCAGAATCTTCTGGGGAGCTTTTCCAAAATGCATGTTCCCAGGATCCTACTCCTGGAGTGTCTAATTCCACAGCTCAGATTAGCGCTTCCTTAACTTTGATGTGCACACAAATGGCCCCAAAAGCTTATTAAAAAGGCAGATTCTGATGCAGTGGGTCCAGAATAGGGCTAGAATGTTACATTTCTAACAAGGTTCCAGGTAATGCCCAGGCTGTGACCATGTAGAGAGTAAATGCTAGAAAAGCTGTTACTTTATTTTCCAACCAATTTCAATGTAACCAGTCTGACAGACATTTAGGAACTAACACTCACCTTTCCCCTGGCTGTTGGCATCTGCTCTCCCGTTTTATTACAGATATCTGTCTTTGTATCGGTTTGGCTCATATTGTCATGAGGCTGCAAATCCTTAAAAAGAAAAATGACATTTAATACTCTTTTGCATAACTCCCTCTAGCAGAGGGTCCTGCAGAAATGACACCCACATGTGTGTACATATTAAAGAAAATGAACAGTGTTGCTGTTTTAAGCCTGACCTATCCTAAAGAGATTCCAAAGCTGCTGCTCTGATAAACACAGAGTGAAAAGGAAGGACAATTTTCATTTTTCAGATGGCATCTGCATGTTAACATATGCAGTTTCCATTAAGGATGATGGGTCACCCACTGAAACCCACTGCGGGCCCTCACTGGTGACACTTCCCCCTGTTTCTCTGCTGGATTTATTATTCATCTGGCTTTGGGTTTGCTTTAATTACCAGGTGTCTTGTTTCTTTCTGCCCACACCTGATTTCAGGATGCTGGGGTCACATGTCCCCCTTTTCAAGTTCCCCGCATCCCAACGTACCCTGTTTTGAACACCTGAAGTATATAAAATCTAAGGTTAACATGGGTTTTATGTTGTCCTTTGGGGCAGGAAAATATAAAACCTGAGCTCTGGGAATGGCCTACTTCCTGTTTTTATTGGTCATAAAGTTTTCATAGTGGGAGCAGGTGGCACAGAGACCCAGAACGGACTAACTCCCAGCAATTCTCTTGCCTAGATGGGAGGGCAATCTTCCTCTTCCATACTGAAGCCATACGAGAACACCTGCAGCGGGTTCTCAGCCTCATTTTATATGTGTAATTGGATGCTTTTTTCATAAATGCACCCAGTTGACAATCTGTCACTGTGATCCTAATTCAGAACATTTCTGTTACCCCAGTAAGATTCCCCCTAACCCTTTACAGTTAATCTTTGTTTCTGCCCCATCCCCAAGTATCCACTCATCATTTCTTTCTTTCTTTTTATTTCTTCCTTCTTTCTTTCTTTCTTTCTTTCTTTCTTTCTTTCTTTCTTTCTTTCTTTCCTTCTCTCATCTCTCTAAATTTGTATTTTCTGGGTATTTCATGTACGTGAAATCATACTGCAAGTGGTCTTGGGTGTCTGGCTTACTTCATTTTGAATAGTATTTTCGAAGTTCATCTACATTATAGGCTGTGTCAGTCCTTTCTCTTATTATTGCCAAACAGTATTTGCTGTATGGAAACATCTTTTTCTATTCAGTCTTTCACTAGTTAATGAACATTTGAGGGGTTTCCAGCTTTTGTCTGTCATGAATCATGTTGCTATGAACATGTATGTACGTGTTTTTTGTGTGGCCATCAGTTTTTATTTCTGTTGGGTTGAAACCTAGGAGTGGAAACCTAGGAGTGGAAACCTAGGAGTGGAAACCTAGGAATGGAATTTCTGGCTTATATGAGAAATTGACATTGAACTTCTTGAGCCATTTTACATTTCAGCAGCAATGTATGGGAGTTCCTGATTCTCTACACTTACTATTGTCTGGCTGTCTGTTTTTTGTCTTGTTTTGTTTTGTTTGTTTTGTTTTTCTAAGATTTTATTTATTTATTTGACAGACAGAAATCACAAGTAGGCAGAGAGGCAGGCAGAGAGAGAGAGAGAGAGAGAGGAGGAAGCAGGCTCCCTGCTGAGTGGAGAGCCCGATTTGGGGCTTGATCCCAGGACCCTGAGATCATGACCTGAGTCGAAGGCAGAGGCTTAACCCACTGAGCCACCCAGGCGCCACCCCCCCTTTTTCTGTTTTTTTAAATCACCATCCTGTAGGTGTGAAATAGTATCTCACTGTAGCTTAAACTTGCATTTCCCCAACGACTAATGACACTGAGAATCTTTTCACAGGCTTACTACCCATTCATATACTTTCTTGGTGCAATGTTTCACATGAGTTCGTTTCCTTTTAATGTAAGAATGGTCTCAATGCTTCTTCCTTCATTTGGAATTTATGCATGACCTGTTGATGTAAAACTCTCAAAGACTAAGCACTCTGCAAATAGAGAAGGACTTAAGAATATTAAGGCACCTGGGTGGCTCAGTTGGTTAACTGTCTTCCTTCAGCTCAGGTCATGATCCTCGGTCCTGGAATTGAGTCCCATGTCAGGCTCCCTGCTCAGTGGGGAGTCTGCTTCTCCCTCTGTCCTGTCACCTGCTTGTGCTCACTCTTGCTTTCTTTCAAATAAATAAATAAATAAATAAATAAAATCTTAAAAAAAATAGACTATTAATAGTAAATAAAGCAGTAAATACGCTTTTAGGAAACACAAGCTTCATTTTATAGTATATAATAAAAATGCTTCACTGCCCTAAAAGTTTTCCATTAATTAACTTAAATTTCAACTGGCACAGTTCACTTTTGTTACTTTTCCTTTACTTTCTCTGCCCCAGCCCTCCCAATTTGTCAGTATTGCTGTAAACCTAAACCTCATGGAAGGCTATTATAGCATCAGGAACAGATGGTGAAAGTTTCCATAAAACAGAAAGGGAAACAGACTTGTCAGAGTGAGGTAAGTAAACACAGAGCACATGAATGGTGAGAACTGAAATCAAGTGTTAAGTACAAATTAAAAATAGAAAGCATAACTGCTACACTTGTTTTGGAAAGAAGTGATCTTTTTATAATATGGCTATTAAAAAGCGTGCATAAACCCGACGTTATTTTTATTTATCTTTGGAACATGGCCATCCTCAAGTATTTGGGACAATAAGTCAAACATTCACCAACAGCAAAACAGAGTAGAAGAGATTATCTAGATAATTTAGTAACAATCTCAAACTTAATGGGGGAATGACTTCTGTTGTGTCTTTATGAAAATTTAAAAAAAAAGAAAAGAAAACTGTTCACTTGAATCAAATAGGGAGACAATTATCCTCTTCTCTAATTCTCTTCTCAGTCTATACTCCAGACAATGACCACTTCTTTGTCTCTGTGTTTCTTCTCTTACTAGAGAGAGAGTAGATTGAACAGTCACCATTTTGCCTTTCCTATAGGCTATTGCATTGGATTGAGCCAGAAGACTCCTACCTTGTTTGCTGCTATCCTTGTGGCTTCTGTTCTTTATTTGTTTTTCCTCACTTAATATCCATTTTGGGAAGGAAATGAAAAGACTTAAGACTGGCTCAAGCGCCCATTTCCTCTTCGCAAAATAGGATAGGGAAGAAAACATGAACTCTTCTCTTGATGATGGGAGGAAACTTTTTTTTTCATCTTTGGGGTCACGTGTTGTTTTTGTGCAACACATCAAAGTGTCTCCCTTGTGTGGATGTTCACAATAACTCGTAATGAATATGATGTAGGAGAAAAGGCAGGAGGAAACATGCATGTCAAATTTGCTCACAACAGTGTCTGCAATGCAGGCTCATTTCTTGGACACCATCAATATAGTCAGCAACTCATGAATATTTGTTGGTTAATTATATGACTAAATGAGAGATAGCTGAAGGTAAATTATTCTTGAAAAACTTAAATAAGTTAGTTCATGTTCGACTAAGTAGACATTTAATATTTAAAAATAATTTATTAGAGGGGCGCCTGGGTGGCTCAGTGGGTTAAGCCTCTGCCTTTGGCTCAGGTCATGATCTCAGGGTCCTGGGATCCAGCCCCACATCGAGCTCTCTGCTCAGCAGGTAGCCTGCTTCCCCCTCTCTCTCTGCCTGCCTCTCTGCCTACTTGTGATCTCTCTCTGTCAAATAAATAAATAAAATCTTTTTTAAAAAAATCCATTAGGGGACAAAAGAGAACAATACTTCCCAAATTTGAAATATTTAACTAGAAGACATAGAAGATCCCTTTGAAGTCATCGGTCTCTGTGCTATGATTCAAGGCCCTTCGTGTTAACTGACAACTGCTTATTATGTTTTTTGGTGGCTCAGTTGGTTGGGCAGCTGCCTTCGGCTCGGGTCATGATCCCAGCGTCCTGGGATCGAGTCCCGCATCGGGCTCCTTGCTCCGCGGGGAGCCTGCTTCTCCCTCTGACTCTGTCTTCCCCTCTATCTGCCTGTGCTCACTCTCGCTCGCTCTCTCTCTGACAAATAAATTAAAAAAAAAAAATCTTAAGATTTTATTTATTTGAGAGAGAGAGTGAACAAGCAAGAGGGCACAAGTAAAGGGAGTGGCAGAAAGAGAAGGAGAAGCCGGCTCCCCACTCAACAGGGAGCCCGATGTGGGGCTGGATCCTAGGACCCTGGGATCATGACCTGAGCTGAAGGCAGAAGCTTCACTAGCTGAGCCACCTAGGGGCCCTGACAACGGTCCATGAAACAATAGTTTTGCAAACATCTTGTACATCTCTGCTCCAATCTCCAGTCCCAGCCTTACCTCTACACACACAGTCTAGAATATGGTACTTTATACTAGACAATGTACAATGGGGAGTAGAGAACACACAGAGGACAAGTAACAGACAACTTGCAATTTTTCTGTGTCTTCTGAGAATCCTATCCCCTCTCCCCAAATCCATCCCTATACACAGAGCAATTACCAGTATACACAGTAGATGTCATAGAATGAAATGATAAATTATATATAACTACATATACAGTTAAATATAATTATAAACATGTATAGCTTACTTTGGCCCACTGTCAAATAGCAGCAAACAATGATACAGACTAATCTTTACATAATTCGATGCTAACAATATGCCCAGTATTCTACTAAATTAGATTTTCTAAAGCTCTGATTATTAGTCAGCTACTAATATGCATGTGATGTCCATTCATAGATGATCAATATTTAATTGCAATAAGAGTGGGAAGAAGTAGTGATGAATTCTAATTCCAGAAGAAAATAATTTTTCTACATGTCAGTTTGGCCTTGTCATATCCAGACTTTTTAGGCTCCCTAATTATTCAATTAAACTGATGATAAGAATGAGCACATAATCACATAACTGGGGTTGGAAAAGAAAATATTTTTAAAAATATAATAAAAAGGGTGTTAGCAACAATTTATAGTTTCTTTTTGAGTCACCAACTTGGATAATCGCAGGCTTCATAGAATAACAATACACGTCACGTGTACAGGGCATCCCAGTGATGTTACTATTATTATCTGTGGACTCTTTAATGTACTAAATGCTTTCACAGGCATTATCTCACAGAATGATATATACTGAATAATTACGAGAGTTCTTGTACCCACCTACAGATTACAAAACTGAGACTTGGCTCCATGAGGCAAGTACATACCACCATTTAGGGAGGGAAGAAAGGTTTAAACCTTGCTTTATTTGATTCTGAATGCCACAGGCTTCTGTGATACATCCTTTGGTTTCACAAGTAGGAGAGTGCTTCAGAAGACGTTTTAGATAAACAAATCAATACCAATTAGTCACGCTGAGGAAAACATTTACATAAAACAATTACATCTCTCTAAGAGGTGCGATTGAAGAGACATTTCTTGCAGATGTGTCTCTTCATTAATACTCCTTAGCTGTTAACAGAGTATTTTGAGACCAAAATCCAAGACACAAAGACAGTGAGACATAGTATTTTCACTTCCCAGCCCGAATGTGCCAATTCCTTCATTTATATCAGGGACTAGCAAACCTAGGGGAAATAGGGATGAATCACTGTATCTTAAACCTCCGACATGGTATAAGGACCTTGAAATTCCATAGTTTGGTTTATTTATCTTTGCCTTGGTTGAGGCACATTTTTCGATTCCACTCTTGGCCACACCATCTTCACCTGTGTGTGAGCAGCATGGGCACCGAGAGGCCATAGACCAAGCTTTCTTGGATGGGTATTATCTTCACCATCACCTCGAAGGTCCAACTCTAGCCACTTACTTTAGATGTCCCTGCTAGCAGTCAACACAGAAATCGAGGCTCCCACAGCATGGGCTAGAAATAGCTTAAAGACAGTGACATTGGCTTTATGACAGGACCCTTTGATGGAGCTTGGAATTGGGGGTGATGTCCATCCCACAATTTTCAGGTAAAAGGACCCACATCATCCTTGAGTCATGGAGCATCTAGTTGGCAGTATGGCGGAGTACGGTGGGCACAGACTTCTTTGGTCAGTCAACCCTAAGCTGGGGTCCCAGTTCTCCGACTTTGTGACTAGTTAATTAACCTGAGTAGAATCCCAGAAGGTGATTGTAAAAAATCAAATGGAAATTTTCTTTTGTGCAGTGGCTGTCATATTATCAATAAACATATTATCGATACCAGAAAAAGGTCCTTTTCTTGTGTAGGTAAAAATAAGATGTAAAATAAAATTTCAAGGATGATACATTTGAAAAGGAAAGGGAAAGGAGCCACAGAAAGGGCTAGAAGAGGCAGTTGCTACAACATGGAAGCTGGTGTCTCAGAGATCTCACACTTACTTACATAGGATAAACACTTGGAATCAAGTCCAGAGGTCTCAGCAAAGCCAACACAACCACGTGGTCTGGTCTCTGCTACCTTTCTCACTTCATCTTCTACCACTCACCCACACTGTCTGAGCCCCTTGCCTTCCTTTGCACGAGGATATTCCTCAGGACAGCAAGTTTAAGGACATCACTGTCTGGAAAATTCTACTTTCACTTATCCACATGGTCTCTCTCCGACTACATCTACATCTGCCCTCTGATCACAGAGTACCTCTTCAGAACAACTTTCTTCACTGTCCATTTAATATTGATATCTTTGACTTCGCTGACAGAGTCTTATTCCTCTCCCCTTTTCAGGTTTTTTAATGCATGTATAATAATAGCCTGATACTATATGTTTTACCATTTTTATACTATATATTTTTTTATTGGTTTATTATCTGTCACCTCCTCATTCTCTTGCCACTGCCCTCATATCCCAGCACTGAAAATAAACACCCTTTTGTTCAATTCTATATCTCTAGACCCAAACATAATGCCTTGCCCATAGTAGACACTCGGTATAAATTTCTTCAGTGAATGAATACATACCCACCTCTTCATTTCTGACTCAAAGAGAGGAGAAGTATGCATTTGGTCAAGATGGAACAACACCCTATAATGACATACAAGTGATGACATCTTGACATCTATATATATATACATATATACATATATATACATATACATATACATATATATACACACACACACATACATATACACATATAGATGACATCTATAATGACATACAAGTAATGCATCTTGAAACCCTACCTTGAAAGCAACTTCATGAAGTCTTATAAATATAAGGGAATACGGCCATGGGATCCTGGCACAAAACTAACATTGTGTTTCCATGTTGAAGGCCTTCCTGTGTGGTCACCAGCTTCTATGTTATCAGCCCACAGGAGTCGACACCTTTTTCCTTTGAGTCACTTCCTATAAGCTGCATACTTGATTACGGTAATTAAAGAAAATGTCTTCCTATGTGAAATAAGGTGAGAAAGAACAATCAAAAACAGTAAAATGGTGAGAACATTTCTTCGAGCAAAAGCCATTTCCCCTGTGAAAGAGCTCACCTATTTTGATCTCTGTGGAGGCATCTATTTTCAGGCTATTACTTCTCCCTGATGAAGAACAAAGTCATCTCAGGGAACCGAAACGCCGGGATAAGTCATAGTGACCACGGTTTTTCATCTTTGACAATCAAAAATGCATAAGATATCATGTCGTCAAAACAAACTCAGAATAGTAACTTCCAGGAAGCTACGAAGGTTCTTGAGGAAGAAGACAGTTTTCCTCCCTATTCATTGCATTATATTAGCAGCACAAAATACATATAAATACCTCGAGGTTCCTCAATCTTTTTCTTGGTGGGACTTAGCGTGGTAAGTTCCTGAAGACCCTACATCCAGAAATGTATATAATTTCCAAATGGCTCTATTCTCTCAGAATCATGTTCACTCATTCAACAGACATTTTCAGCCTTTTTATGTGCAGGACAAATTTTAATTCTAGTGTGATCGGTGATTTTGAGAGTGTCTTGCAAACAAAGCACACATCGAATGCAACGGGAGAAACAAATATGATCGAGTCATGGTCTCCTACTGCAAAAAAAACTACCCAGCCTAAGTTGCCTGGACCATCAGAGGATTTGTCATCTAGAGGGGGGCAGGGGTAAGTGAGTAATAAACGTCAGTGAATGCCCCAGAAAAAAAGGCTGAAAACTAGGGAAAATGAAAAAGATGGCACTTAACGCCATACTGGTAAGTGGTTTATCTTGATCATCATCCCGATCATTGATTGGAGGGAAAGAAATTCCTTTTATCCTTTGATCCTACTAGGCTTGCTTCAGTATAAACCATAAATCACTCTAGCTACTCTCTCTAGTGGTGTTTCATACCTGACTACCTCTTGCTTTGAGCACACAAATCAGTGATGTTACACAACAGTAGACACATGTGTGAGAAGTTCATTTGGTAGAGTTGTGTATGCAAGGTTAGTAGTAGATATATTCTCTGCTTTGTGGCCCATCAGTGACAAAAGTCCTTATGATCGAGGTGCATCACTGGACTGTGGAGAGAGCCAATCTTTTCACTTATTACATTGACATTTTGTTCTCCTCAAAGGACTTAAACCTGAAAGTATGTCAAAAGGTAGGGATACTGAAAAGTATGTCTCCATCCCCATTTCTTCATGAGAAAAGGGGCAGGGAGCATTGGTTGCACTTTGTGTCTTAGTAAAAGAGTATAAAGTCTGATTTCCTAGTGTATCTAATCACCCTTTTAATCTGGGGGGAAATCCTAGAATCCGTAGAGTAAGCATGTCATTTATCATCTGACTTAGTCTATTTGGGCTTCTGTCCCCAACATACCATAGGCTGGGTGGCTTAAACAACAAATACTGATTTCTCACAGTTCCAGAGGCTGGGGAGTCCAAAATCAAGGCGCTGGCATGTTTAGTGTCTGGTGAGAACCCACTTCCTGGCTCATAAAAGGCTGTCTCCTCACATAGCGGAAGAGAAAAAAGAATTCTCCGAGGTCTTCAAAAAAACAAATAAGGGCATTAATGTCATTCATGATTAGAGCTCTACCCTCATGACTTAATCATCTCCCAAAGGCCCTTCCTACCAATTCCACCACACCAGTGGGTTAGGACTTCAACCTATGAAAGGGGGTCGGGGGCAGCACAAACATTGAATCAATAACATCATCTAAATCTGGATACACTTTAGAATGAGCGGAGCACCATTCATCATCACATATCAGTGGCAGACTTAAATCATGACTGTTCCAGCAACCAGGACTCTGGTCACCTAAATGATAGGTTCGGGGAGGGGATTCCACTTTCAACCACAAAGCGAAAGGAGCATCCAATACAACCAGTCTTTGTCTCTTGGAAGCTGAACTCTGGAAAGGTTACTTAGTTCAGCCAACCAGATGCTGGGACCTGCACTTGGCCCATAAGTGGAAAACAACAGGAAGTGCAGGTAGAAAGTCAGAAAACTTGTGGGGATTCCAAAGGCATAGCAGTCAAGGTCTAGACGCAGAGCAGTACAACAGAGCAACAACCCATGTCCTAGGTGAAGCACTGTGCAGCCTTAACGAAGCTCACCTGGGGAACAATGATATACTGAAGTCCACATCAGGACTTCTTGGACATCAGGACATCTTGGAGGGACCTTTCCTCCCTTGACGTCTGCCCGAGCCTGGTTCTCTAGCTTGAACCCGAAAGCTATAACAAATCGAATGAACCATCATCTTTCTCCTGAAGTGAGTCAGAATTGGCTTATTCATTTCTGTTTTAACCAAGAACTGACTAGAACTTAGACAATATTATTTTCTGATGACGATGACCATTTTAGTGTGAGTCCCTTAATTACTAACTAGGGATCACATGAACAACATAACAGCATTCCCTTTAAAAAAAAAAAAAATCTCTAACTACATCTTTAGATTGTTAAATACTTTCTAAAAATAGCCCAAAATGTTGTAATCCAAATCCTTTCCCTTTCCAATCTCATGAAAAATCAATAGGGGCATTCATGTAAGTTCCATGAAAAAAGAGCCTGAGCTATTTTAAGAAGTCACATACTTCCCAATTGAAAGAAAATATGCCAGCCTTTTGAGGTCCTTGTCAAATTATTTACCTTCATTTTTAGATGTTGCAGCTGAAGTACCGAAATAAATATTCATTTGGGAGATTACAGATTGTGAATATCAATTGCTTTATATATCAAGTTATCATGGAGCTTTGAAATTATACTCAATGGGGTTCATAATTGCTAGAGGCCTAGGGGAGGGGATAAATGTAAAGGATGCTAGAAATCTGAGGAACACAGATATTTGTTGGGATGAAGGTGTATAAAGCACTCATTAAATTTTTCTAACGTAGGAGAACATGAAAGAAGAGCACATGGTCCTTTTCTATAGACTGCAGATACCTTAATAACAAAGCAAAAGTCACCCCCTTATACCAAGAACCAATCATCATAATGCCTCAACTGGATAGCAAGAATCAGAACTTACTTCCATTAGTTTGATTTATGGGTAAATAAATCATCAAAAATCACCCAACACTTGCAACAGCATGAAGGGAGATGGAACAGTACACGAGCAGGCTGTTTTTGAGGAGAGCAACACAACAAAACCCTGGACTTGGCTTTGGACCACCTCAGGATACATCCTGCCTATGCAGATGACAACTTAGGACCCACATCAACCTCTTGGCCTGGTGAATAGCTACTGAAGATGGGGGACCAAGAGCTGCCAACCCACAGTCCCAGATAAATTGCTCAACGTTCCTTCCATGGCATATCATATCCAGCTCTAGAGAGAAAGCCCAAACTATAAGACGAGATTTCTCTGAGATCGAGGATGGAAGACAAGAATGTAGAGTATTTGAAACTACTTGTTGCTTCCAATCCAATCCATTACAACTACACCAATAGGACTTTTTATTTATTTATTTATTTATTTATTTATTTAAGTGTTAAAAATGCTGAGTTTGGTCCATGAGTGGGGGGTTAAGAAAAAGTGGAAGAAATTATTTCCTTACCTACTTATTTCTGTAGTGAACTTAACTCCACTTGAAACTAGTTGGTGGTTACCATGTGATCACATACCTTTTCTGGACATAAATAAGAGTCACAAAAGTTAAGTAGTTAAAGTACTTCTTATCTTTCCAGAAAGAGTATAGTATATTATAGTGGTATACTAAGAAGAATACAGGGTTAGACTAGACAGACCTGCATTCCTGTCCTTGCTCTGCCTCATATTAGCCAGGTGTGTTGGACCCTCTTCTCTTCTCTTTACATTAATGTCTACATTTATAAAATGAAGTGTTTATTTTTCTCCAAATGACTCCTAAAGCTCTGTTTTCCTTTGTTTTGCTTATTGAAGTCATCAAAGATTCTTCCTATATGTTTATTTTTATTGGCATACTGCCACCAGACTCCGACCCCCCTTGAAGTAAAAAATTATGTCTATTTTCTCCCTCCCAGATATCCAGGACTCTTGCCAAGTATGCAAGAGGTACTCAGATTTTGTTAAATAAATGAATGGATTAAAGAATGGGAAATATATATATATATTCTAACTAGAAATCACAGAGATGTGTTATCTTTAAAAGATACTTATTTGATCATTTTCTCTTATTTGGGTTCTTCCAGAAGCTGACTCTGAGACATGGGTTAGACTTCAAGTTGTGTATTTGGAATGTGATCCCAGGAATACAGAAAGTACCAAAGTGAGAAGGAAAGGGGAACTAATAGAGTGTTACCAAGACAGTTATTACTTGGCCTATGGAGCTCGATCCAACTGGGAAAGTATAGAAAACAATAGGAAGCATGCACCTTTTGTTAGCCATCTGAGGAGCAAGGGATGTGGAATATGTGTATAATAATGTCTACCAGTCATAGGTCAAGGGAAGAATAGCCTGAGAGACCAAAGGAAAGCCCCCTTAGCTAAAGAGACCAAGGTGCTGGCAGGTGGAAGACAGACCAGCATGCACTGATATAGTAAAGGCTCAGTGGTTTATATCAACAGGGTCTCTATCATAGTCTTAAAACATTATCTCTCTTCCATGTAGTTATTTACCCATAATACAATGTCCATTTACTTATCTTTGTCCTTCACTGGCTC
This sequence comes from Mustela erminea, assembly GCF_009829155.1. NCBI lineage: Eukaryota > Metazoa > Chordata > Mammalia > Carnivora > Mustelidae > Mustela > Mustela erminea. The sequence continues at coordinate 51,724,615 of NC_045631.1, read as the reverse complement.
ATCATCTTCTTTAAGGGAAAGAACCCAGCTCCTTTAAAACTATCTCCTCATTACCTAGCATAGCATATAGCTCAACTCTATTTGGAGAACGAATAATGAATCTATACTAAGGGCATAATACCACCAATTGTATAAGGTTGTCTCAGAAACAACTTAGATAATGTAGATGGAAATGTAGTGAGAAGCGTAAGGTGTTATCCATGTCTAATAAGATAGGCGTTATATGGAGAACACCAAATACCATCCCCAAGCTAACCAGGCAAGATAAGAGACTTTAATCTTTCCTCACCAACACAAAGTCTTTATCTGGCAGTAGGCCAACATGTCACCAAGACCTCAACATGCTGGAGAAAGATGGAGCATGGTGGTGAAGAAACAAGGGAGAGCTTCTGCCTGGTGGGGTCTTCCAGTTGAGAAACCCATGAAAAACCTGGGACCTGTGCAATTATTTATCCTGGAGGGCACAAGAGGGTGGACTGGACCAGAGGGGAAGTGGGACTATCCCACTATCCTTCTCTTAAACTCCCACTCCTTCCTTTTTAAAATGGTGAGAATAAATTAAGGTAAAACATGATGCCAAGGGAATAGGGGCTCGGATGCTGTCTGGATCCTTAACAAGCCTATTCATGAAACCAAAGGCCAAAGAACCAGACCAGTGTTTTTCTCAGTGATACGAAGAGTCATTCCCCAGTTTTTGGTGTTTTTCTTTCTCCCCCCCACCCACCCTTTTTTGACCACCAAGAATTGAATTCTTTCCATTTCCCACACCAGAACTGAGAAACCTCTCAATTTCCCAGCCCACTCCAAACAAGCTAGAAGATGCCTGCAAATGGTCGGGAGCTGAGAACACTCTGGAAGACAGTAAGATGTATCAGTAATAGTCTGCTTTACGAAGAGGGAATGGGTTTTAGGAAATTCAAATGGAATTTTACATAGTTTGTGGAGAATCCATGATGACCAGCTCTTAGACCATGAGGCAGGAACACTGGAGAAATAATCAGTCATGGACACTCCTTCTCTTGAAAATGCCTTAACGTTCAGTGGCACAGAGCCAGAACCACTTTACCCTTCCTTGACCCGAAGCATTCATCAGGGCTGTCCATCTTGGTCCAACCAGCTCATTTCACTATCTGGGAATCTCAAAGAGGAACTAAATCCTCAGTCCTTCCTTTTGTTACCAGGATACCTCTCTGTTTTTCTCACACAAATTTTCCACATAGCCCTACCCAACCCACAAGATTTCATGACACCTGTGGTTAGGAAAAGGTCATGTCCCCAGACAGCTCACATCTCTGTTTCATCAAAATCCAATGGTTTCTCCTCATAAGAACCATAGACTGATACCTGTATGAGTTGTACGCACATTTCTAGGAAATCTCTCAGATCAACAGGTACCACCCCTAAAGGCAGAAACCTGGATAGATTCCACACATGATGGTTACTTGAGATCAAAGTTCCAATCTTCACTGGGTACATCACCATACATGCTATCATTTTCTAATCTTCACAAAAATGTAGGAATTATTGTCAACTTCAGTTAATGAGGAATTCTGGGATGACGGTATTGGGGGCAGATATTTTAGCTTTAGAAAGTCATACAATTGTCCAAGGTTACACAGCCTGTAAGTGTCTTTCTCCTAAAACATAGCACTCAATGTTTTTTCTTCCATAGAATCTTTAATATAAAGAAGGTTTTAATATCTTTTTTAACCAGGGGGATGGATCCAAGAACCCTTAACCATTCTCTTCCTACCATGCTTTTATCACTCAGCTGGGTGGGCAGTCATCTGCTGATTAAAAAATAGGAAATTCTATAACCTTATCTTCTGGGTGTCTGCATGCAAGTCCTGTGATCTCATTTATAAATGTACAGGTTTTAATAGTATGTGCAATTATTTTCCTATGGAAAATGGCACACAATGAAGTCCTGACCTGATAAAGGAGAATCGACAGAAAGTAAGGACCATTTAAAGGGATGCGACATTAATAGAATTATAAACAGAGCTACTGTTATAAAACCTTGCCTTAAAGAATCACAGGATATAAATGATGAAAACTCTATTTTTGTATCAATGGTGGTACACATTGTGAGAATAATTCTCATTCTGTTTCCAATCCCATGTGTCTGTTTTGCAAAAGGAGAGGGTTTGGGGTTTAACTTGGTTGAGTTTTAGAATTTATGGAGTTTTTGTTTTTGTTTTTTTAGGACAAGGAACTATATCCCTATTTCTCCTTTCTGTGTGATTTTTCTTATTTTCTCTAGTTCCAGGAAGACAATGCATACATTATAGAAAAGACAACTGAAACCAACAACACGCCCAAGGTAAATAATGATCTCTCCTCTAGATCAGGGCAACTGCACAAGACTAAACATTGGAATTAGCTAGCACATTAGGCAAAACCAAACTCAAATTCATGTTTATCTTATTCCACAACCCTTAAAAAAAAAAGATTTTATTTATTTATTTGCGAGAGATAGAGACATAGATAGCAAGACAGAATGAGCAGGGAGCAGAGGGAGGAGACTTCCACTGGGCAGGGAGCCTGAGGCGGGGCTCAATCCCAGGACCCTGGGATCACGACCTGAACCGAAGGCAGAGGCTTCACCAATTGAGCCATCCAAGCGTCCCTTTTTCCACAAGTCTTATTTAAGGTTCATTTTTGTAGTGAGTAGAAATTTTAAAAATGGCTATGTTGAATACATGGCTTCTCCCTGACAGATTTCTTATCTCAGCAGGTAAAGATATCATGAGAGAGAAGCCACATGGTGAGAGATCACCATGACTGTTCATTGTGGCTTAGCCGTCTAGGATAAAACAAGATACTTAGCTCTGAAAATGAAGTGGTCTGCACTATACTGAGACCTGCCAGCCCTTTTCCATTACACAAAGAATGCGACAGATGAGCTGCTGGGTAATTCCACCTCCTTTGTAATTCTATGCATAACATTTGGGCATCCCTCAACCCCTTCCCCCAATATTCTAAGATCTTAGACTTGGAGCTTCATTGTGAAATCAGATTCACTGTAGTGCAGGGTATACCCTCTTGGGGTACAACTGAAGTGGTAGATAACACAGGAGACCCCCAGTTTTAAATTCCTATCTTTTTAAAAATATTTTATTTTTATTTATTCTAGGGAGAGAGAGCAAGAGAGCATGAGCAGGAGTGGGAGGGGCAGAAGGAGAGGGAGAAGCAGAGTCCCCACTGAGAACAGAGCCCCAATAGGGCGCCATCCTAGGACACTGAGGTCATGACCATGACCCCCACGAAGGGCAGCTCAACCTACTGAGTCACCTAGGCACCCCTAAATTGTTATGTTATGTGGCGCCTCAAGGTTTCTTTATAAATGTATAAGCTGTACTTTATGAGATGTAAAGTTAAAAAAAAGAAACTTTTCTCTCACATAATAGAATCTCATTCAAACAAGAAAGAGGGCCTCAAACATTTTCTGTAGCTATATGGCTATCTGCTTACAAACTGAAAATATGATTGAAAGACCCCACACTAGAAAAGGGCGTGTTGAGGGCTAAGGATTGGCTCAAGGCAATGAAATGGCAGACAAAGCTGGAGATCCCTGAGTGCTTTTAAATGTGTTCAATTTGGGGTCAAGCGGATGCTGAGGACCTGGCTTTCAGAGAAGTCGTTATTTCTGCCAAGAATTCCATTTCTTGTCTGGCTTGCTACTATCTTTCTCAGGAACATTTATGGCAGGCTGATTATATTCTGATTCCAAAGTGTTTAGACTTTTAAGTGCAGCTCAGACTTTTCTGCCACTCTCAGGTGAGGAAAGCATAACACCATTTCTATTGGGTAAATTCACCACCCTGATGATCATACCTTTTATATAGTATGATCCCAAAGAGATATGCCAAAGGCTTGTCTTTCAAAATCAGGATTAAAAAAAAGGAGGAAATTTGAAAATGACCCATAATGATCTATTTTTTTTAGACACGAACCAACTTGGACCTTCATAAAATGGTTCAATCCAGATTGCTCCCTGAACCTTTCTATTGAACAAGTTTTCAAAGCCAGCCCGTCCTAGTTCTTTATTCTACCCATGGAGAAATTGGTACCACGTAGGTAAACCTCCTTGCTCAAGGTTAAAGAGGAAATCTAAACTATGGACTAATCTACCTTTTATTACACAGTTCCCATCCGAAGTCAAACATGACATGAGATAAGACTCAAGGGGAGGAGTGAACACGCACGCATTCCTATGGCTCAGGCGTACAATTTTCCTCCCTTTGGCCAGTCAGTAGAATTTGTCAACATAAAATCAGCTCTTGTTAGCTTCCTCCTCATCCCTCACTTCCCTAATTCAGAGGAAGGAAACTGATTCGTGGTTTCTCAACTCCAAATTGGAAGTAGACATCCAGTAAATAAATGAAGAAACTTTGCAAAACAGAATCAAGATTATCTCGAGCCCTCTAGCATGAATACTTTTAGGTAACTTCCTAAACTCCTTTTGAAGATTCCTAGAGTAGAATTTGAGGCTAGAGAAAAGTGTTTGATGAGAAAATATTATTGTAGAAGGTGTTATTAAGAAGACAAATCATGGGGCGCTTGGGTGGCTCAGTGGGTTAAAGCCTCTGCCTTCGGCTCAGATCATGATCTCAGGGTCCTAGGATTGAGCCCCGCATAGGGCTCTCTGCTCAGCAGTGAGCCTGCTTCCCCCCTCCTCTCTGCCTGCCTCTCTGCCTACGTGTGATCTCTGTCTCTCCAATAAATAAACAAAATCTTAAAAAAAAAAAAAATGATAAATCATCAGAAAGGTGTGCCAGAAAGAATCAGATGGAAGAAATGGCGGGTCACAGACATTTGCAGAAAAAGGGTATTTGTTATCTACAATAACCACGGGATCAGCATGCAGCGGTTTCAAACCAGCCCGTGGCTAATTTTTCTAGGCCAATCATCATTAAATTGTAAACCACTTAATAATAAAACTTGATGGACAAAACTGATGTGAGGAAATTAATCCAAAGCTTTATTAAAGTCAAAATAGATCACATTTATCTCACATCCTTCGGCAACTGGGTCTGTCAGTCAGTCACAGAAGATTAGTATCATGCAGTTCCCGAAATTTAGAACTGGCAGAAACTCAGAGATTAGCCTGGATGCTTTGAACTTAACACAGTGCAAAGAGACAAGGAAAATGCCGTATCCATCAATGGAGCTGCTGTTGAGCAGGGCTTGGGAATGACTGCAACTAAGTAAGTTAGGGAACAAGGCAACTTTATAAAAGAGAATTAATTATGCTGTGATTCATAGTCACTGGCTGTGCTATAAATACTTTTATGGAAGTGTTTTTCTTTTCCTTTTTCCTTCCCCTTTTTCCAAAAAGGCTGCGTGGATAAGCAGGGCTTCCAGGACTCACATAATTGCACCTAAAAATCATAGAATGTTACAGCTGGAGGAATCGTTAAAGAGTTTGCTGAAGCTCCTTCAGGAGCATTTTACAGGTGAGGCAACTGGAGTCCCAGAGAGATGAAGACACTTTCTGGAGGTCACAGGGTCAATGCCTGGCCTGCTCGGCACTGGACTCCTGGTCTCTGGACCGCAATGATCCTAGAACATTCCACCACACCTTGTCATTTTCCAGTGTGGGCAAGGGAAGCGCCCTGGACAGGACACTGCTTCCTACAGTTAGACCTCCGCCCCAGGCTGTATATAGCCAGCAGACCTGAAGAATTTCTCTTCCCAGAGCTCACTGGTATTTCTGATCATTACTTTAATGAGAAGGTATTTTTACCTCTTCTCCTCCCTGGAGCATTCTTCCAGCTCATTTTCAGAGCTGTTCGGATCAAGCTTAGAGGCGAGAATAACTTACGTTATTTTTTTTTAATTAAAAAAAAATTCAATTCAATAATCTTTTAGCAAATGCCTTTAATGCATAAGGCATTGAACTAAGTGCTTTGTGGATAGAGACATGAATAAAACGGATCTCTATTTCTAAGTAAGTTACAAGCTATGGTAGAATAAAGAGCCATGGGCTTCATCAAGGAAGGAGATGTTAAGGACATGCTAGAAACAAGAAGGGGGCGCCCAGGCGGTCTCCATCGGTTAAGCATCCAACTCTTGGTTTCGGCTCACGATCTCAGGGTTATGAGATGAAGCCAGGCTCCTTCCTCCTCCTCTCTCTCTCTCTCTTTCATAAATTAATAAAATCTTAAAAAAAAAAAAAGAAATAAAAGAAAAGAAACAAGGAGAAGAAAAAGGCACTAGCATCAGACCTCATAAGAGACTTGATAGGTTCCAGATATTGCTTACTAGTAAGTCTCACTTGCTAGTTATGGGACAATGAAAAAGTTACTTAAATGCATTGTGTCTCAATGTTTCCTTCTGTAAAATGGAGTAACCAGTCCCTACTCTCCAGGGTTGTCATGAAGATTAAGTGAGATAATGCATGGAAAGCACTTGCCCAGGATACATGATAACATGAAACAATTAGTTATTTTACCATTATTATTGACATACGATGAGAATGAAAAGTTTCTCATCCATAGTCACCTTGATGCCCTGCCCTAAAGGGCTACCCTGTGCTTGTGAATTTAGGAGCCCAGGATGAGAAAAGATGCTCTCAACTGTCCCCATCAAGAGTTGCCAAGGAGACTGATAAATGTGGTGTCCCAGTGGGATCCTGGCACAGAAAAAGCACATTAGGAGAAAGTAAAGACATCTGAATAAAGTATAGACTTTAGTTAATAAAAAAGGATCAGTATTGTTTCATTAATTGTGACAAATGTACCATGTTTTAGTATATGTGCTGCCGAAGCGAGCACAAATGTACCATGTTAATAGAAGATGGTAATGATAGGAAGGGGTATGTGGTACAGAGGAGCCATCTGTACTATATCCATAATTTTCCTGTAGATCTACAATTATTCTAAAATTAGAAGTTTATTTTTAAAAAGGATGTAACATTTGAAAGAAAAAAAAAATAGTTCCTGGACAGACTTCTATTATCTTCATTAATTTGCTGGTCTGGTATACACTTACCAAAGGAAACACTCCAGAGTACTGTTTAACCATTTTTTTTTTTTTTTTTTTAATGAGGAGCATTTTAACATGAAGAAAAACACATAAAAAATATTATGAAACATACCTCATTGTAGCAAACTATCTGAGTACTCCCTTTATCCTTTTTTCAGAAGATTCTTTTATTTAACTGTTCTTAATTACATCCAGTTGTGTTGGCCCTATCAAGTTGCTTTTAATAGCACTTCTAGTAAACAGAGCTGCGGAGAAAAATCTTGTTGGTACAGGTCTTGATGGGAAGGGTGTTGGTCACAGGTATGGGCTGCTTGTGGCATGGGACGTAAACATTCATGGGGTCAGTGATGGGGGGACATGGGGTAAAACGGAAGCAGGAAAGACATCATAGCTCTATTAGATGAGAGGTTTTCAGTGGGGGGCTTGGAGGGGTGGGCAATGGCCCATCCCCTAGAGAAATTTGGTAACATCTGAAGACATTTTCGGTTGTCACAACCTGGGGAGGAGAGGGGGTGATGGCAGTTGGGGGAGGGCTACTGGAATCTGGTGGATAGAGAGGCTAGGGATATTCCCTTAGTGCACAAAGCAGCCCCTCTTCCAACAAAGAATTCCTATCTCACCGCAAATGGGTATAGTGCCAAGCTTTTAAGAGTCCACATGAGATAGAAGAGGGAAAACAAGGCATTTGCCTCCATTCCCTATCTCCCAAGAAAACAAATCATTATTTGAATTTGTAACCCCTTTTTACATTGTTTGGAGTTCTACTAAGGGCTAGCTATGAACCCGCTGCCATTACTGACCCACGGTTAGGGAACAAGCTTGAAGATCCCCCTTGGCCTGGACCTTAGGTTCTCTTGGCTCCTCTTCTGCTAGGACTCTGCTTCGGTAACCAGCTGCTATCTGCCAGCAGTGTAGCCCCCATAGCCTCCGGGTTCAGCTGCAATGAGTATCTCTCACTGTGTGCCCTGGGGCCTCTCCGACACCCACACAGCGGAGTGATTACAAGAACCTTCCGGCACATGTGCGTCCTGGAAGCTCCAAAGCATGACTGTTCCATAGATCAACACTTGAACCTCAGAGGAGGGAAGCTAGTAAACAAAAGTGCTCTTCTTCTTTCTTTCAAATGGGTAATTCAAAAATGCAGTTCTTCAGAGGAACCCCATGGGGACAGGCAACCAGGCTCCCAGCTCTGGGGAGAGCAGCTTGACAGCTCCTCCTACCTGGATTTCCTGACATCCTTGTTTTACTCTCTCCAGTCCTCCAACCCTCCTGTTTGAGATTTCTTCCCCAAATAATCTACCAGCACACAGCCCTGGCCTCAGGCTTTTCTTTCTCAGGAACCTACATGAACAACTAACACTTTAAAATTTTTGTCATATTTTCCTCTTGAGTAGATGTGAATTATTCTGGGTTCCCCAGAGTCCCTCAGCTCTAATTTCAAGTAATTATTATCATAATAAATATTAACAATTACAAAAGTAACGGTCGACGGTAGTCTTTCTTATGGCAAAGAGACTGAACCTTGTAGAAACACCTTCAAGGAAGCCAGGATTTGATCCCAGTCTGCCTGAGCTCCAGGCTCCCACCACCCACAAGGGCCAGGACTTTTCTTAGAAGTGTCCAGGTACAATGTTTGAAAATGACATATTTTATTCAGCAAACCCACCTGATCATGGTTTCCTAACCCATGGAACTTGCCATGGACGGAATACACAATACATTTAATAGAGCAAGCGATTTAAGATCCTGTTGAAACTGCAGGTCTGACTCACTCCCCTATCATTAACTATTGATTCTGAGTAGATTGTCTACACCCGCTGGAGGGCACCGACGTGGGTGCAAGCAAGAAGACAACATGGGTAAAACTGGTAAAACTGTGTGTGCATGTCTAATGTGTGTGTGTGTCTGTCTATGAGAGAGGGAGAGAGAAAAGAAGGAATGAGAAAGGGAGAGAGAGACAAAGAGGGATTTTGAACCTCTGGCCCTAAAGCCAAAAGCCAAATGACATTTGGGTTTTGTAGCTCATTGTTTTATATTTTCAAAGCTGCCACATTCCCTTTGTGTGGACACTGCAGAGCCCCTTCCAGCTGCTGATTCCAGGCCAGCGGTCCAGTGAGTGTGACTGTACAGAAAAGGAAATAGCTTTGCCTTTACAAAATTAGGAGATGTCTGTGCCCTCGCTGTACCTCTTTCCATATTCTGATGGTGGATATTGGTGGCTGTCTGCAAATAATGATGCTGCTGGAATTTTGTTTGCCTCTTTCTTGTTTGTTTGTTTGTTTTTCCGTGAAAGGACCATAGTATAAGGCTACCAGGGCACTCGTCTTTGAATCAGAAAAGCCGAACTTTAAGTTCTCTCAGTTTCTTACTGTAGGCGTAAGGAATAGTCATGGTGGTGAAAGTCATGGCAGTGCTAATGACCACAAACCATTATGGACTATATATTCTCCGTTAGGCATTCTGTGAAATGCATTAAATGTTACATGTTACCTCCCTGAAATTCCTTCAATTACACTATGGGGTAAATAGTATTATTATCACCATTTATAAGAGGATGTGTCAGATGAAATCAAGGGTAGAGCTGTTAACTCATCCAAAGTTGCCCAGCCAATGGATGGGAGATGAAAGACCCCCAATCAGTCTCCATGTTCCCAATCATTTCTTACTCGCCGCCCTACAGAAAAGGGAGCTACAGTTTTCTTGTCCATGAAATGGAGCTATTTTTACTTTCTCCATCTAGGGGTGGTTTGGTAGGAGTATTTGTGGTATTTGTTTGTTTGTTTGTTTTTATGGAGAGGGGGGAGGGGAAGAATAATAGGGGACATTAGACTGGAAACTGTTCCTTGAAATCCACAAACTAGGGGCACTTGGGTGGCTCAGTGGGTTAAAGCCTCTGCCTTCAGCTCAGGTCATGATCTCAGAGTCCTGGGATCGAGCCCCGCATCGGGCTCTCTGCTCAGCGGGGAACCTGCTTCCTTCTCTCTCTCTGCCTGCCTCTCTGCCTACTTGTGATCTCTTGTCTGTCCAATAAATAAATAAAATTAAAAAAAAAAAAAGAAAGAAATCCACAAACTACTCAGGGACTTTGGAACATTTTCTGTAACAGGTTAAAAATGCTAATGTAAGATATATGTGAAGCGTAGCAAATGATGCTCAAATTAATGACTTTTCACTACCTCAGGGAAAAATTAACTACCCAGCATGGCCGAAAGTCCCTGTGCTTTCTGGCTCCCATGTTCCCATGTCATCTACCATGACAGTCCTTCTTGTTTATTACTCCGTTCTAGGCTTACTGGCCTTTTTGATTTTTCTGAAATATCCCAATTTCAGTCACAGCTTAGGAGTTTCATGTTCAGAATCGTTGGGCTCTTTCCCAGCAAAAGGATTGGGAGACTTTTCGTAAAGTCAGATTGGTTGACTATCTTGAGGAGTACTCTCCAACGAGCCCAAGAGAGTGCCAAAGGGCAGGGGGAGCTGCGCTGGGATGTGTGGACTGGGGGACCTGCACATAAGCAGGGGGGAGGCTCCTCCCATCATGGAAGGCAGCCAGGGGTGTGAAGAGAAGGGGAAATGGGCCCATGGATGGGGTTGCCAGGGAGGAAGGCCAAAGGTCCAAGAATTCTAAACTCAAAGCAGGGCGCCTTGAGGTGGTTAGGAAGGATTATTTGTCAAGGTGGGTGGGTAGAAAATATTACACGAACTATTATACGAACAGTTTTCTAGCTCGGTTTATCATTGTTAAGTATTTCTATAGGGGGCACACGGCCTGCCGTTGGTACTACTGTCCCGGAACACAGAACAGGGTAGCGGAGAGCCCTGTCCTATTTACTTGCTTTTAATGCCTCTTCTCAACCTTCACAAAGGCAGGTTCCTTATTAGTCTTCAGATATCTGATAACTGTTGTATTCAGAAAGGCCATCTCTGACTCCCTTGCCCTAAATAGTTCTTGCAGTACACGCCAGCCACTCCCTGTTTCTCCCCTCTCTATTAGCCAGGGCACTCACATGATTTGCTTTCGGCTCTACGGTTCCTCCCTGCCAGGAGGTAAGCTCCCTGAAGCAAAGGTTCTGCTTTCCCTTCTCCACTGCCGCATTCTTAGTGCCTGGAAACACAAAATAAATATTCCCTAAATACCTGTTTGATGAGAGAATAACAGAAGATGTAATGCGATGAATAAACTGACAAATGAAACATACTGATTTCTAAGCACGTCTATTTCATTAATTAATTTTAGAGAGAGAGTAAGAGAGCCAGTGAGCATGAGTGGGGGTGGGGAGGGGTAGAGGGAGAGAGAGAATCTCAAGCAGACTCTGCGTTAAGTGCAGAGTCCCATGCATGGGGCTCGAACTCATGACCCTGAGATCATGACCTCAGCCAAAACCAAGAGTCTGATGTTTAACTGACTGAACCACCCAGGTATAGGGATGCGCGTTTATCTTAAATAAAACTACTAAACAGCTGTGCTGTGTCTGGGCTTTTCTAATGTCGGTGCATGATGCTCTCCCATTTCTTTTGGAGCCAGCTAATGATAAAGCTGACACAACTACACACTTACTGTGAGAAAGGAACAGGAGGAAGAGGCAGCAGATCCAGGAATAATCAGTTTGCTGTGCGTTAAACAAAGTTGTTGTCCTAACTGCCTTACCCACCCCTCTTCCAGCCCCTTCTGAATCTGAGGGAAAGAAATGGTGGCCGGGAAGTCAAACTTTATTTCCTCTTGGCCCCGCCAGAAGGTGTGATGGTTAAGGGGCCAAGTTTCTTACATTAATAATCTAAAGTTCATTTCTGAGAAAATATTGTTGAAGGTCTTAAAATAGTTTGGGTATTGAGAGGACCCTGTAATTACTGAATGTCGAGTTTAAATGCCTAAAATGATACTTGTGATACTTAGTATCGATAGTCCCATGAATTATATTTAGGTAGATAGATTTATTTTGACGGGAGAGGGATTTGGGATTTGGGATAGGTTTGATAATCTGGTTTTGTCTTCATTTATATAAAAATCTTCCATTTCAAAAAACAAAAAATCAAAAAACAAAAAAACCTTTCATTTCAAATCGCTGTGAAAAGATACACATGAAGCAAACGACCTATTAATTTCTTCTTTCGTCAAAATTTAAATAGTACGCAATTGTCAAAGCTTCAATTCTTACAAAACAGAGCTCTGAATATATACTAATTATCATCTGTGGAAAGGAAATTCACTGAGATTCAGTAAAGACGGCTTCACGTTCAGTAAGTTCCATCTCTTATCTTTTTAAAGATTCTATTTGTTTATTTCACAGACAGAGCTCACAAGCAGGCAGAGAGAGAGAGAGAGGAGGAAGCAGACTCCCTGCAGAGCAGAGAGCCCCATACGGGGCTCGATCCCAGGACCCTGGGATCATGACCTGAGCTGAAGGCAGAGGCTTTAACCCACTGAGCCACCCAGGCGCCCCCCATCTCTTATCTTAAATACACCCGCGTACACATGCTTCCCCCTTCCCCCCCTACCTACTCCACTCCACTCCCCTCTCCCTTTGAACTGCTGACCTGAGTTAGTAGCCAAACATAATAACACAGTGTTTGATCCTCTGTAAACCCATAAAATTATAAACCGGCAACCACCAGGATGTTGGCAGAATTTCTGTGGACAGCAACCAGCATGGTACTTTTTTTTTTTTTTTTTCTTTTTGAAATGAAGCAGTACATTGTGCTTGTTGATCCATTAGTGAGGACGGTAATGCCTTCCGTCATCTCTTGGTCCCTGACTGACTGAATTCATCTATTTAAAATATTAAAGTCTTCTCCCTTTCAACTTTTATTATTTAAAGTCGCTTCCTTTCATTCATTTTTAAATTTATTCTATTTGTATTAAGCACGAACGGATTTTTATAGCGCTGCGCTAAGTCCTACAAAGGATAAACACATAAATCAAACACACCCTCTCAATGCCTTCAAGAATAAAAAAAAAAAAATAATAGAAGCCAATAGGAACTTAAATTATAATGTGGATTAGGAACTCTCTTCCCACTACAACAGAAATATTTAACTCATCATATAAGTGATCCTCCAAAGAAAAAAAGGAAAAATCCACACCCACCCCGCCCCACGTTCCAGAAGTAGAGACAACTCAAGCAGGAAGCCTAAGCTGATATATAGATGACCTAGGAACCTCAGGAGCCACACCAGAACAGACTAGGGACTGATATTTTTCATTCATACACAGAAACAGGAGAGGCTGCATTGGACTTGAGTTAGAATGAGATTTAGAACTGAGAGCCTTACATCAGGTAGGGACTGGTCTAGCTTTCACCCTGCTATAAAGCTGGGCTACGTAAGTCCATACCCTGGCCTGGGTGTATGGCAATAAGCTTTTACATCTCTACCTCTGCCCCACCCCCTTTTTGGGGAAGATTATTTATTTATTTATTTATTTATTTGACAGACAGAGACCACAAGTAGGCAGAGAGGGAAGCAGAGAGAGAGAAGGAAGCAGGCTTCGCACTGAGCAGAGAGCCCACTGCAGGGTTCAATCCCAGGACCCTGAGATCATGACCTGAGCTGAAGGCAGAGGTTTTAACCCACTGAACCACCCAGGCGCCCCTACCTCTGTCCCTCTTAATGGTAGGAGACAATAAAGTCTTCTGTTGGAAATCAAGTAACTCAGACTAACACCACACATAGTCATGGAGCAAAATGTCCGTTACCGACATGGTGCTTCTATGCCTGAGATGATAAATCAGTGTAAAAACAGGTCACCACCCTTCAAAACCCTGGATACAAATGGCAGCGCAAACTAAAAGCACATAATTTCACTGAGGAAAAAAAAAAAAATCAACTTTGTTGAAGATGCTCTTACAATCACAAATGGTATACTGCCCAGATAATTCATCAGGCACGGCCAGCAGACAAGAGGATTACAGAAGACCTGAAATGACAGAATGACATGAAAAGCCAATAACACACTGATGTGTCCAATAATCAAGGATATAAAATGAAGAGTGGAAATATGAGGGAAAAAAAATAGGTAGATTTAGGGAGGGAAGGGAAAGACCGTAATTAAAACATGTAATCCAAGAAAGAAAAAGTATCACTGGACAAAATTAAACTGGTGTTGAAAGGAGAATTAGCAATGGAGGGTTGACAAAGAAATTATCCTGAATGCAGCACACAGAGAAAGGGAAATCAGAATGTAAGATAGGAGAGAACAAAGAGATAGAATAAAAAAAGTTTAAAACTGTCTGCTAGGAATTACAAAAGGATAAAATAGGAGAGAAAATAAAAGATCTATTTAAAAGGAGTAGCTTGAAAAATTTCCAGAATTGTTGAGGGAGAGACATTGAATTCTTTCATTTTTAAAAGCATAGTCTGACATACGGTTCTCAGAAGAGATTCAGGGAGTCCTGAGCCCAGTAATGGAACGGACTAATATTTTTGCAGATGACAATTACAAATCGAGCAAAATATAAAAGCAGTTTGAAGACACCACAGAATGATGGAAAAGAGCAGAAACTCAGAGGCACTGGATCTTTTTTTTTTTTTTTAAAGATTTTATTTATTTGACAGAGAGAGATCACAAGTAAGCAGAGAGGCAGGCAGAGAGGGGTGGGGAAAGCAGGCTCCCCATCGAGCCGAGAGCCCGATGCAGGACCTGATCCCAGGACCCCGAGACCATGACCTGAGCTGAAGGCAGAGGCTTAACCCACTGAGCCACCCAGGTGGCCAGCACTGGATCTTTGAAAGAAGGAATTTACATGGGGTGAGACCCCCATGAACAGAACACCTTTCCTCAAGAAAACTAGGACTCATCACATTATATACAAAAATTCATGAGGCGCCTGGGTGGCTCAGTGGGTTCAAGCCTCTGCCTTTGGCTCAGGTCATGATCCCAGGGCTCAGGTCATGACCCCCATTGGGCTCTCTGCTCAGCGGGGAGCCTGCTTCCCCTCTCTCTCTGCCTGCCTCTCTGCGTACTTGTGATCTCTGTCTGTCCAATAAATAAATAAAATCTTAAAAAAAAAAAAAGAATTAATTCAAGGTAAAATACAGACATGAATGTAAAAACTAAATTTAAAACACCTCTAGAGGAAGGTGCAGGAGATCATCCTCTCCACCTTAGAGTAGACAACACAGGATGCAAAAACACGCACCATCAAAGAAAAAATACTTGAAAAACTGGACTTCGCCAAAAGGAAAAATATTCTGTTCAGACAGCATGAGGGAAAAAAATGAAAAAGAAAGCCACGATTCGGGGGAAAACATGCATAATTCATTTATCTGAAAGAAAACGCTGTGTAAATGCAGAATATATAAAGAACTACATCCATACAGATTTTTTCCTATTCTGTCTTATCTTAGCGTTGGTGGTCTGCACCTTTCAAGGAATTTTTCCAATTTACCTAAGTTGTCGGATTTATTGCCCCTATTTCATGATATTCCATGATCATCCCTTATGATTTCCCCTTGCATCTGACAATTGCACAATATTTCCAAGTACCCGTGAACTATTTACCAGATAAACTATATACTGGACCCACACGAGCCAAATATTACATGCAGGGTCATAAAATTAGTTTTAATAACTTTCAAAGGTTTGAAATCATACTTTGCATGTTCTGTGGCCACAATTAAACCAAACTGAAAGCAATAACCATAAAATATGTAGAGGTCTAGAGAAATCAAATATTTGTAATTAATCAACAGTGTTTTAAGTAGCCCATGGATCCAATAAGGAAAACTAGAAAATATCTTGAATGGATCATAAAGAAAGCATATAATCAAAATATGTTAATATATCATCAAAATATGATAATATATCAAAAATCAACAGATGCAGCTGAAGAAGTTCTTAGAGAGTCATGCATACCTTTGAATGCTTAAAATTGAGGTTTAAGGACTTAATACTTAAAACCAATGTGTAAGCATTGAAATATTTAAAATCAGTCATCTAGCTCCCAGCTTAAGAATCTAGAAAAACAAGAGTTAATATAAGACAAGGTCAGTAGAAAAAGGAAATAATATAAGGATAAAGATCAATGAAATATGAAAAAAGAAAGAAAATAGACATATCCAAAAGCTGGTTCTTTGAAAAACGCAATAAAATTAATAAACCTCTACTAACCATGTATCTATTAAAAATTGAATTCCTAACCAAAAATATTCCCATAAAAAAAATCTCTAGGATCAAGTCATTTTATTTATCAGTTGTGAATAGAGAATTATTCTATTTTAATGCATGGGGAGGTTTAAGATTGTTAAAATGTCAATTTTCTACTCAGTTAATACATAGATTCCAATGCGATCTCAATATAAACACCAGTAGATTTTTCCGAGAAATTGAAAAACTGATTCTAAAATTTATACAGGCATGAAAAGAATAATAATAATAATAGAATAATAAGCAAAAAAAAAGGGGGGAGAAGAAAAAAAATAAGTTCAACTATTTAAATTACCAGATTGTATGTCTTACTATAAAGCTACAATAATTCAGATAATGTGTTATTGCCATAAAGACAAAGAGATTAACAGAACAGAGAGTACAGAAATAGATCAATAGATTGATTTTCTGCAAATAAACCCAGGTAATTCACTGGAGGAAAAAAAATGCTCTTTCTCACGAATTATGCTGGAACAAGCAATTATCTATATAAAAACAAAAAGGAAGACAGAAAGAGAAGCCCAAGGCTTCCTCCGCATCAGATGCAAAAATGACTCAAAATAGATCACATACAGTTATATCTTCCACTATCTTTTTATTTTTTTAATATTTTATTTATTTATTTGAGAGAGAGCATGAGCGAGGAAAAGGTCAGAGGGAGAAGCAGACTCCCCATGGAACTGGGAACCCGATGTGGGACTCAATCTCGGGATTCCAGGATCATGACCTGAGCTGAAGGCAGTTGTTTAACCAACTGAGCTACCCAGGTGCCCCTATCCTCCACTACCTTTTGTCACATTCTGACGCTAACCTGCTGTTCAGCTCTATCTCCTGACACCTTGTGCCTTGTAAAACTATTCCATTACCCACTAAATACACTATGCATTTCTTGCCCTGACATGCTGCTGTCTATTGAAAAAGTTGTCCTTTTCACAATCTTCCAACCTCCTTAGGCAGACCAAGTGGCTCTCTCTATTCACATAATATTGGTATGACTATTTCAAATGGTAGGACTCATCACACTATATCTTAATCACTGCTTCTCTGCCCCTTTTCTGATAGAATCTGAGCTCACCATAGACAACATCTAAATCTCACTTAACATTGATTAACAATTCTGAGCACAGTGCAGGGGCATAATCAGTACTCAACACATGTTGCATAAATTAATTACAAAAGAATGATTTAGGCAACAAATCTTTTTATTACCTTGCTAGAGGAATCTCATCTTCAGAGTCAAAAATGGTTTTCCTGCCACTAACTTTGAAGATCAAACCCACTGAGATGCTTCCACGGATGAAGGGCTTTAGAAGTTTCATTGTCATGGAAAAGAGAAGGTAATTAACATTTATTTTACCTTCTGTGGACAGGCCATTATGCTAGATGATTGGCATACATTTACTTCATTGGGTCCCACAGCCACCGGTTCAGATTATCAGTATCTTCAAAATAGTTCCTGAATTAGGTTAAATTTGGTCTTGAGGTTCAGAAGATGAAACAATGGCTTGGTTCATCATCACCTCAAGATCTTTTGATCTTGCTATACCACCCATTCTCAGTATCTCCCTTGGTCCAAGATGTTGTTCCAGCTCTGGGAGGAGGGAAATGAGAAGAGAGAAAGAATAGGGCTCGTCCTTCTAGGGGCCACATGAAATGTGTCTATTGGGACACATGAACTGCAGGGAAATCTTGGAAAGGGAGTGTTCTTCTAGATGTGTGTGAGCCTGGAAAAAAACAACTGTACAGAGGTTTTATTTCTACAGAATTAGGAAAAAAAAAACATATTTTTTGGTGGTTAAATTATAGCATCTGCCCTGGTAAGGCCAACATTAAGACACATATCTGTCAGACTTTGGAACAATGCTTCAAAGTTGGTGGTCCATGGTGATCTTCACTTTCCTCTTCAATTCCTAGACATCCCATTTTGCCAAGCCTTTTCTTTTTTTGTTGAATTGTGGATATTTACTTTAATCTGTATGTTTCAGATCCCCATACATTTAGCACATGAGAATATTTATGAGGTCAGGGATACAGAAAGCCCCAAAACCTTGAGTTAATTTTATAAACATTTTTCATCTTTAACGCATGAGATCTCTCTTTGCAATATTTTTTTAAAGTCACAAAATTAAAGAATCTGACAGTTTAAAGGTCCTCAAGTGTCTCCCTCAGGATGAGAGAAACTGGTAATTGGCTAGGAAATTACATATGAAACCTATGTAATTGGGATTTTATTGTGAAGCTTTCATCTTTTTGTGGATTCTTTACAGAAAAGTAAAATAGCAAGATGCCTCATGGTTCTCATCTGCTTTGTTCCAAATCACTACTTAGAAAAACTAAGATCAAAAAAGCAAAAACTGGTTGATATTCCCCCAAACCAGGAAATCCTTTCATAGGTGAAACACATCAAACCTGCAAAGCTAGGTTTTCCCCTAGACTTAGAGGGCCTTGAAATTCTTGCAGGAACGGTGTTAGATCAGTTTATCAGTGTTGACACAAAGAAATAGTGTTTCCACATGTGAATAAACCCAAGGACATGGCTTAGATCGAGAACAGAATGGAGCTTGTGGCCAAGCATCTTGTTTTGGTGGTGACGTTACTTAGGATGAGCTGCCTGAGAAGGAGGAGACTAGATAACCAGTTCTAGGCTGTCTGTATCCCTCTGTCTGATGGACTGTTTACTTCTTTGAAGGGTGACCTACATGGGAAGTGTCTTACGATGTCTTGGATAAGGGCACCTGGGTGGCTCAGCTGCTTAAGTGATGATCTTCCGTTCAGGTCATGATCCCGGAGTCCTGAGATTGAGTCCCACGTCGGGCTCCCTTCTCAACAGGGAGTCTGGTTCTCCCTCTAACCCTCCGCCTTCTCATGGTCTCTCTCTCACTCTCTCTCTCTCAAATAAATAAATAAAAATCTTAAAAAAAAATAAGTATCTTGTACAGTATAAAATAATGGGTGCTCATGAAGCCAGTCAACATGCAGACACTATTTTTAACTTTACCTGTGTGGTTAGAATTAGGATTTTGACTAATTCTACAGGTTATCACAGGGTGTGGCTATTTTTAGGAGTGGCCATTTTTATTTATTTATTTTTTTATGATTTTGCTTATTTATTTGAGAGAGAAGGGGACAGGGAGAGAGAAAGCATGCACACAAGCCAGGGTGGGAGTGGGGGTGGAGAGGCAGAGAGAGAGGGCAAAGCAGACTCCCTGCTGAGCAGGAAGCCCAATGTTGGGCTCCATCACAGGACCTGAGATCATAACCTGAACTGAAGGTAGATGCTTAACCAACTGAGCCACCCAGGTGGCCTTGGAGTGGCAACCTTTACCCTTATTGTCATCAGAATAAATGTACTTCCAACATGGCTATGTCCTAATCCCCAGAATCGGTAAGTATGTGACATTCATGGCAAAGGAAAGTTAGGAGAACAAAAGGAATTAAGGTTGTTCATCAGTTCATTACCCCAGGGCATCCAGGTGGGCTTATGGTCATCAGAATGTCCTTAAAATATGGAAGAGAAGGCAGAAGAGTCAGCATCAGAGCGATATGATGCGAAAAGGACTTGATTTGCCATTGTTGGCTTTGAAAATAGGGGGCCCCAAGACTAGGAATGCAGGTGGCCTCTGGAAATTGAAAAGGCAAGAAGACATGATCCCCTACAGCCTCCAGAGAAGAATGCAGCCCTACAAACGACTTGATTTTAGCCCAGAGGACCCCATTGCAGACTTGATCTCCTAAATTGTAAGATAATAAATCTATGTTGTTTTAAGCCACTGGGTTTGTAATAATTTGTTACAGAAATTAATAAATCCCGTTGATGTTTTTATCAATCCCTGGACACACTCTCATCTAGGATGGAAAGATTCCTTCTTGCACGTCCTTTCTCAATGTTCTAGAAAACTCCTAATTCCAGTACACTCCCTATCTGTCACATATTTATGGTCTATTCCGAAAAGACAGAAGGCTCTTCCCTAGTGTCCTTAGTGGACACGTCTCACTCCTCCAAGTTACTTTCAAATGAATAAATTATTGTTTATCACCTTAAATTTTACTAAGTGAGAATACCAATTAGTTTCCAGAACCTCAATGTATAGAGGACACAACGAGCTCTTTCAAATTATGAATCAGAACAATACTAGAAATGACTGAGACCACTGAATTGATATTGTTTTCATACTATTTTTTGATGCTTTCAACATTGACTTTAATTACTAGTTGAAATTCAGCTGAATTTGGAAGTTTGCAGTAACTGGTACGTAAACAAGTTGAAGACAAATATTTTTGACTCTACTGATATGAAATCAACATTGCTGAGTGGAGGATAAATTCTACACATTTAAGCTAATGAGTCCCCAGGGCCTCCAAGAATGTTAGGGACATGGTAGACACTGAAAAAATATTTGCTGAATTAAGTAAGGGAAGTACGAGCCTTTGTCTCTGGAGACCTGGGGATTTATTGATCATCACCGAGTTGAAGAAATAAAACAATCAGAGGTGCATAAGGCAGGAGCTACAGAAAATAGGCATAAGAAATAGAGTCCAATAAAAGCACGCAGAAAAATCCCCCCAAATGGGCACTTTGGCTCAGAATGATACATTTAATGAAGAAGCAAGCCCAGTGTACTTCTGCAGTTCCTAGTATTATCATCTCTTTGGGGAACATGTTAGCAGACCCTATGTGACTAGATTTCTACTCCAGTTTGGAAAAGAGATACTGTAGAATTAGTCTGTAGTGGAATTATTTATATATAATTTTTAAAAACTTTATCTGAGAGAGTGAGAGAGAGCAAGCATGAACAAGCAGGGGCAGGAGGGACAGAGAGAGAGAGAGAGGGAGAAGCAGACTCCCCACTGGGCGGGGAGCCCAATGCGGGGCTCGATCCCAGGATGCTGAAATCAAACCTGAGCTGAAGGTAGACGCTTAACAGACCGAGCCATCCCAGTGCCCCTATATAATATTATTTTTAGTTCACACATGCTCCTTGTAAAATTCACTCTCTGTGGCACAGTTCTATGGGATTTGAAGCAGAGTGGTTTTAGCCCTTCCCCAAATTCCCTCACACTGTCCCTTTGCAATCACTTTCTCCCCACTCCAAACCCCAGGCTACCACCAATCTGTTCTTCCTTATCCATCTAATGACACGGTATGCATGTAGCCTTCTGGGACTCCTTTCCTTCACATGGGAAACTGGATTTGGGGTTCATCAGTGTTGTTGAGTAAATCAACTCAACTGCCTGAATGGACCACAGTCTGCTTATCCTGTCACTAAATGAGAAGCCTCTGGGTTCCATCCAGGTTTTGGCAATTATGAATAAAGCTTCTATTCCCATTCATGTATAGGTTTTTATAGAAACCTAAGTTTTCATTTTTCTTTAGTAAATAATGAGCAAAATGTCTGGGTCATACAGTAAGTGTGTGTTTTGTTTTTTAAATAATTATTATTATTATTTTATTTTCAGCATAATAGTATTCATTATTTTTGCACCACACCCAGTGCTCCATGCAATCCGTGCCCTCTATAATACCCACCACCTGGTACCCTGACCTCCTACCCCCCGCCTCTTCAAAACCCTCAGATTGTTTTTCAGAGTCCATAGTCTCTCCTGGTTCACCTCACCTTCCAATTTCCCCCAACTCCCTTCTCCTCTCCATCTCCCCAGGTCCTCCATGCTAATTGTTATGCTCCACAAATAAGTGAGACCATATGATAATTGACTCTCTCTGCTTGACTTATTTCACTCAGCATAATCTCTTCCAGTCCCACCCATGTTGCTACAAAAGTTGGGTATTCATCCTTTCTGATGGAGGCATAATTCTCCATAGTGTATACGGACCACATTTTCCTTATCCATTCGTCCGTTGAAGGGCATCTTGGTTCTTTCCACAGTTTGGCGACCGTGGACATTGCTGCTATAAACATTGGGGTACAGGTGGCCCTTCTTTTCACGACATTTGTATCTTTGGGGTAAATACCCAGGAGTGTAATTGCAGGGTCACAGGGAAGGTCTATTTTTAATTTCTTGAGGAATCTCCACACTGTTCTCCAAAGAGGCTGCACCAACCTGCATTCCCACCAACAGTGGAAGAGGGTTCCCCTTTCTCCACATCCCCTCCAACACATGTTGTTTCCTGTCTTGTTAATTTTGGCCATTCTAACTGGTGTAAGGTGATATCTCAATGTGGTTTTAATTTGAATCTCCCTGATGGCTAGTGATGATATACATTTTTTCATGTGTCTGATAGCCATTTGTATGTCTTCATTAGAGAAGTGTCTGTTCATATCTTCTGCCCATTTTTTGATATGATGACAAGAAACTGCCAAACTATTTCCCAAAGTGACTGTATCGTTTTGCATTCCCACTGGCAATACAGTACGTTGCTACCATCCCACAGCCTTACCATGCCTCCATATTACCAGTTTATGTTTACATGTTTCATTATGTGGGCCATTCTAATAATCAGAGTGGTGGGGGCATTTTTTTTTCAGATATTTCCAAATAAAAATAAGTTAGCTGATTCTCAGATGCCTTGCAAGATCATCCAGGCTTGGATTCAGAGAGAAATCATATCTCAAAGACATGTCTCAAATGACTAGATCTAACACCCTACTTATGGCTACAGTTTTACCCTCAACTATATTTCAGGCAGGACACAGGCCTTTAGAAATACTTCCTGATTTTAGTAACAAGTCCAAATTGCACTTGACTGGTGATCAAAATCATGGATTTGGTTCTTGGATGGTCAAGTCCCATCTCTTTGTCCTTTGGCATAGCCCTGAACCTGGTCTCCTATTTGCAAATACATCCTTTTGTTATCAGGGACATTAGGAAGGTCCTCCAATCGTTCTTGGGAAAACCGGTCCATTATTTGAGAAAAACAGGCTCAAAGTCACCTTCCTATTCATTGTGGTATTCTCTTAATATATGAGGAACAGCAACACTGAAAACGAGAATGGTCGAAGGCTTTAAGAAAATGGAACATTTTTAAGTGCCAAGCATGATCACAAGGCATTTAGGGCATTTAAATTTCCATCCAACACAATTCACTTAATACTACATAGTCAATCCCACATGAATTACCCTTCAGTTCTTTCTCTTGTAAGGCCTATCTCAATTAGGTCGTTTTCCCCTACTTTGAACTTTTAAGGCAAAAGAGAAAGATAAAATCTGTGGGTTAATTTTGTAACAAGTTATGTTCTTTCTCAATGAATTTTCCATGACATCTGTTTAGGAAAATCTCCGAATATACCAAAATGAGATAATGATGGGGTTTTATATTTATCAAAGGCTGCCTTACCCCCACGCACAAATAAGCTAACTCCCCATTGCCCGGGAGGACACTTTTGCCTGCCCAGAGGCACAGTCAGTGAAAGGGGGAAACTAAGAAAGGGAAGCTGGTTCTGGTGAAAAAGACCTCCCCGCATCCTCCCCCAAAGCTGGATCCATCTGAACTTGGCATTTCTGACATTGTCATCAAGGTCAAAAGCCACCACTCTCCTCTGGATAGACAAGCTGCCATTTGCCCTTGACACTTACTTGCTTTTCTTGTTCTAGTTCCAGGCTGGGCTTGAAAATACATTTTAGATAGTTCTTGAAGAGGAGGTATTTTCAGAGGAGGTCTCATGATTAGAATGGTGAGACTTTTCTTTGGACTCTTTCATGGATGGTCCCAAGTAGGAGCGGACTCAGGTGGAGCTCATCTCCATCAGGAAGAAAGTGCTGAGGACCTTTTACGTCAAGAGTGCCTGCGGGGGAAAAATAGTCATGATCTGATGTGTGCTTTTCTCTCTAGATGTTTTCAAATGCTACTGAATTTATTATTGTGATAATTAAGAGGAAGAAAATCCATTTCCACATTTACCATCACCATAGCAAGAAATTATTTGATCTTAAATTTAACTGTAAGGGCTCTGGAAAAGAGGGGTTATAGTTGTGGCCATTGGTCATATTTTGAGATATTTATGTGTGTCTTTCTCTCACCTCTGCTTAAGAAGACATTATATCTAGGGTGAACTTGAGGCTATCCAATGCTTCTTGAGAAGAGAGTGCATTTTTTTTTTTCCCTCCAACCTCTGTCCTATGTTTATTTCTGTAATTCTCCGAATGTTCTCATTTACACCCTCACCATTAATGTTCTCCTTCTGGTAATGCCCAACACTTACCTAAATCTATGCCTCAACTCTGTCATTTTACTTTTAATTCCATCCTGAATTTCTGTTTGTCTTGAATATCTACTGAGCCTAAAGATGTTTGTCCTGCTGGCATGACAGACATGTGTAAACCCAGACTCTCCATCACCTGCCATTACACAACTGCTTCCTTCTGATTCACTTCTTCTTGTATGGGATATTACATCATTTCAGCCACTTAGAG
Organism: Mustela erminea; assembly: GCF_009829155.1. Taxonomy (NCBI): domain Eukaryota; kingdom Metazoa; phylum Chordata; class Mammalia; order Carnivora; family Mustelidae; genus Mustela; species Mustela erminea. The sequence continues at coordinate 51,700,116 of NC_045631.1, read as the reverse complement.
AGCCCACCTCCTGTCCTTTTAACCTCTCTCAACATCTAGCCTAGGAAATGTCTTTAGGCTACGTGGCTTTGCCCCACCCTCACCCCAACACACACACACAATGTATTTATTTTGCTTTACTCCTTTCCTTTCTGAGCACCCAGTATCACTGAGTGGTATTTTACATGACTGGGCAACAAAAGCCTCCCTTAAGTAAGCTCTTCTCGATCTATCCACATCCCAGCCATCCAAATGGCTACCAGACTAACTTGCTTAAAATTCTACTTTAACAGGCTATTTTCCTATCCAAAACAAACAAACAAACAAACAGGTCCATGTAAATGTCCCATAAATTCCAGTGTCCTAAGACCTTTTCTCAAGGCTCAATAAAAGTGGGCCTATACTTTTTTTTTTAATTGAAGTATAGTTGAAACACAATATTATATACATTTGGGGTGTACAACATAGTTATTCAGCAACTCTATACCTTATGCTGCACTCACCAGAAGCACAGCCACCATCTGTGACTATACAATGCTATCAGACTACCATTGGGTATATTCCCTACGCTGTACCTTTTATCCCTGACCTGTATCTTATCAAGACCTGTGTTTGTATCTTGCCATTTCCCTATATACACCCTACACGCCTACTAAATATTTTCTTTCAAACCCCCAGAATGGCTTATCTTTGGATACCACGCCTTTGTCCATAGTCTTTCCATCTTGAATTGTTGTTCAACATATTCACCTATTGTAATCTAACCATTCTTTTTTGAATTTGTTCTCAACTTTAGTGAACATCCGGAAAAACTAAAATGATGAATTTAAAAAATTGTAGTTTCTTGTCCAATCTCAGAATTTTGATTGAATAGATCCATGACAGAACTCAGGAATCTGTATTTAAACAACTTCTCATGGGAAAAAAACAGAATACATAAAGACTTCTGTGAGGGTACTTGTTGAACATACTTGACTTTCCCTGGAATCCATTAAGCATCTTGATTCTATCTGTAGAAGAGTGGGTCTTCTGTCACACAGCAGCCTGTATTAGCATCCGGATTCCATCACTATCGAGTTATGCAGCCTAGGGCAGATCACTTAATGTCTCACACGTCTCTTTCTAATATGCAAATGAATCAAATAATAGCATCCACCTAATAACATTGCTTTGACTTATGAGAAGCAGTGGTTCCAGGTTCTGGCACAGAGTAAATAATTACACATTAGCTAGTATTGTATTTCTTACATGGTTTCTAGATCACAATGACTTTATATGGCTTTGGACTCTCGTCCCTACCTCCTTTATCACCCACTGTTAAACATCAAGTGTTTTGTGAATTTGGCCTCTCTCTTTAATAGATCATAAGTCCCTTAAAAAAAAAAAAAAAAGCTCAATGACTATGTTACTTTATTCTGTTTATAGTATACACTTAACTCTGCATAGAGCAAATGTTCAATAAGTATTCTGGATGGAATGGGTTAATTCAGAAGTGTTGTGAAAATATGCTAGTAGAGGTACGTCTATTTTGAGCAAGTTAAAATACAAGTACACATTAGAAACTCTGAAAACTGTGTGAGTTACTATAATAATGATACAGTTTTCTACTGTCAGTTGGTGGCAGAACTGGGACTGAAAGACAAGTCTCCAGACCCTGGTCCTAGTACCTCGGCCCCAAGTGCCAGCAGCCCTTTCCAACCATGAGTTTGAAAGTCAGACTGAAACATTTGTAAATGTCCTCTGAAGATGCTCATACACAGAATACGATGTGCACATTTACTCTCCTGGGTAACTCACTGAGTGCCGGTAGAAGAAAGAAGACATATAGGTTCCCTATAAACTTCATGAGAAGGTACATAAAGTCAAATATACAGAGCACAGCTTAGAACAAAGGATGCTTAAGAAGAGCACCCGGGCCAGGTTCCTTCTTCCTTTAAAACTCAGAATTGCTTTGTCAATAGAGTAGCAGATTTTTAGACTTGACATGCTGTGCCCTACTTTCTTCATAGCACAAGAAGTAGACTAAGAAACTATATGGGGCCCAAGGGTTGGCAAACAAACAAACAACATGACTCTATGTCTAGAAATGGGTTTCAAACTCTAAAGTCCTTGGTCCATCCAGGATATCTTGTGTCTGTAATGTCAAAACTAATATGAGAAAAGAATGTAGACAAAGCCCAGAAGTCTGGCAACTGCCTATTTCCTATTTGAAGCTATGATAATTCCTATCTGCATGATTAAAACAAATGTTTGAGAGCTCTCAGTGATATCTCATTGATCAGACACCACTAAGCAAATATTGACACCAGAAATGATGAAATAGTCCCATGATTTAGCCATAACAAGCCTTCAGAATTATTGACTCAATCCCACAGCATTTTCATCCACAAGGCACTATTGGATATCCAGCCAAAGTTCCTTTTAATTATCTCTAAAAATCAAACACTTCATACTTCCTTGAGTGTTTATTCCACAATCTCACATACTTGCCCTTAGGTTTTCCTTGTAGAGAGCCTGCTCTTTAAAAATGTGAGCTTTATCCAATATTCATACTTATTTTGCTTTCTTCTACCATGTTATCACACTCTCATTTAATATTACAACCTTTGCTGCTACATTGTTGCTTTTTTCCACCAAAAACAGATGTGAATTATGACATCATGAAACACAGCCATCAGCCCCGAGATTCTGTTACAAAGATACATGGCTTGGATTTTCCCAACTACATATACCTGTCTTCTTGAAAACAGTCAGAGAGAAAGCAGGGAGTCAATGCCCTAGATCTTCTGCAACAGCCAATATTTGTCATGTCAGGACTCTGGGAAGATTTTTTTCAGCAAACATGGATTATCAACTTGACTCTTCTTACTGGGGGAACTCTAGAAGGCAGAAGACGACCCTCAGGAAACACTGAATTATCACATGGGAGAACTGCTACATTCACTGGCAAAGAGTCTTTTTTTCCCCCTCGTTCTTTCCACAATAATTTTTTGATTACCCCTTATGTGCAAACCCCTGTGTCCATAAAACTTAAATTCTTTGGGTGATATATCTGCCAGAGTCCCAGCGAGAAAAAATGTCACACTCAATTTACAGTAATTCGAGAAGGACTTATTAGCAAAGTTGTAGGGAAAGTTCAGAGAAAATACACAGACACACACACACACAAGCAGGCTAGTGCCTCAGGGTTAGCAACATTCAAATTGTTTTTATCTATGCCTAAATGGATAAGGGATGAGAAAAGTTACTGAATACTGGTAGAAGCTCCATGTAGAGGGACTGCCAGCAGAAGAGAGGATGATGTTGGGGGGTGGAGGCGGGGAGGGACACAGGCAGCCAGACCAATCCCATAGAGAGGGCACTCAGGGATAGATAAAGTGAGCACACTCTGCTCTCTTCAGCCTTGCTGTGGCCTCCCATTGACTGAACACAACTGGAGTTCGGAAGACTCCAAATTTTGGTTTGGGTCCCAGGACCTTGGCTATAAATCCCAGATTATCCGACTCTACCACTTCTCCTTCCTTACTCTTCCCAGGGCACAGAGCAACATGGAGTGGGATGGATCGTGATTGAAGAAGGGGTCCACAAGAGAACTGGGCTGAGTGGCAACACTCATGGTGCCTACTCCCTGTCATTCCTTGTTTGAAGGAGAGTAGTAAGGTCAGACACCCAGTTTGGGCTTATGAATAGAATATTCTGCATATTTGGTACTTTGGGATGTGACATATTCTATGTTTGTATGATGTGCCAGTTTCTAAGGTAGGAACTGCTAGAAAAAGAGAGAGGGGAGAACAATGCTGAAGTATGTATCCTAGGAACTGAAGATACGTTCAGATCTGTATATTTAATCTTCAAAGACCTAAAAATGAAGAGCTCTGTGGACATGGTCTAAGGCAGCCCCGTGACCCTTGCTTTTAGGTATGAAATCTCCTTCCCTTGGGTAAGGACAGGATCTGTGACTTGGTTCTAACCACAGAAAATGCAGAAGATGGATGTCATTTTTATGACAATTACGACAAAGGCGATGAAGTCACTGCCGTGAATACACGATATAGAACTGTCCCCATGGCAGACTCTTGCTAAAGACCTTCTCACTTGCTGGTTTGGGAGGAGGAGTTCTGTGAAAAAGCCACATGGCAAGAACTGTGGCCATCTCTTGGAGCTAAGAGCAGTCTCTGGAAAATGGCCAATGAGTCCCAAAGGACCTTGGACCTCCAAGCATGAAGAGATGAATCCTGCCAACAACCTGAGTGAGTTTGATAGCAAACCCATCCCTAATCAAGCCCCTAGATGAGAACTCAGCTCTGGCTGACACCTTGATTTTAGCTTTCCAGAGAACCCAGCTAAGTAAGCCATGCCTAGACTCCTGAAACAGAACCTGTGAGATAATAAATGTGTAAGAATTGTGACCATTTGTTATGCAGTGGTAGAAAACTAACATAAATAGGTATTTCATTTTTCTGTATCGTATTATTTATTAACTCTTTATAATACCTCCCAAATTTCCTACAACTTGAGTCTTGTGGCTCAGTCACTATTTTAATCAACATCAATGTAGGCTTTACCATTTATAAGATTTATAAGCTATTCCTGTAAGTATCAAATCAACTGTTCATTGAGATAAGCCAATGTTAGTGGTCTCAGATAAGAGACAAGGAAACAGTCTATGAGGTATGAACTGACTTACCCAAGGTTAACCAAGTACTAAATGGCAAATTTTGGTTTTGGTCCCAGGACCTTGGCTATAAACCCCAGATTATCCGACTCTATCACTTCTCCTTCCTTACTTCAGGCTTAGATAATTAGAGTGCAAATAAGCCATCCTTGATATTTTTATATTAATTAATTAATTAATATTAATTCTGTTCCCCATGATGGCAAAATGCCTTCCTTTTACCTCAAAAATGCATGTGTTGCTGGCCCATGAGTAAAAATGTATGCCAATAGGAAGAAGCCCATGGAAAATTCAAAGGCCTCCTTCTACTAATCATGGCTCAGTAGCAGCATCCTTATCTAAAATCAGGTTTTAAATTGCAGATAGGCGTGTTATTATCATCAGTAGCAAAGGCATAAGGCCAACATTTGAAAACACATTCTACAATGTCTACCCAGGCTTAACTTTTTTTTTTTTTTTTAAATACCTGAAAATAAAAGGGTTTTGGCAAACACATTATGATAAGGCTTAAACTCTAAACTTGAGTCATAACCAAAGCAGGTGGCAATATTAACAAATAGATTTAAAAAAAAAAAAAACTGTTTTCTGTTGAGAGAAATATTTGGAAGGAAGGCAAAGGACTTACAATTTACCTCTTTATGAATGGCCAATGGTGGAATTCTATCTGTGAGGTCTGTTGCCGGTTTGATCCAAAGGCCAACAAATGGGGCACAAGGCAATCTCTTTTGAAATGGAGCAGAGCCTTTTCTACAGTGGAGATCAAAGACAAGAGTACAAGTCATCAACGTGGGCACCTGTAATAATATAAGTGAGTGATTAAAGTGGTCCCACCCTTGTGTTTCACATTAGTCCGTTTGAATAGTGGTTATTAACATTTTCCCTCACATTTGTCTCTTTACTTAAACCTATTAGTATCCCTGAAGCTGTGGGAGCTTAAGAATAATTGTATAACAAATAAAGGATCGTTTAATGTTTGCCAAACATTTAATAAGCTTCTAGAAAATATCCTGTGTTAGTTCAGCTCAGAATTTGGCCCAAGATGAGAGGGTTTTGTATGATTGTTGGTTGCTTATTTTTCTGAACCTACATTTTAAATGACAGCAGGTTTGGAAATAAATGTGATTCAACCTTGGAATGTTCTTGCTATGTGTCTGCGTGTCTTTTATCAGGGCTCTTGATTAGAAGGAGAAGAGAAAGGAGTCTTTTTTGTTCCATTTCTCCCTGTTATTATATTCATTATGAATCTTTCCCTTTCTTTCCGCCAATTAGGACCTGTCCCAATATGGCGGGACCTCCAGAGTACTAGTGCTGCCTCACATGCATGACTCTTTCCAGAAATCACTTGGCTTGAAATTCAATCCCCCCCACACTTTTTTTTTTTTTTTTCAAATAAGGAAACACAGTTCCACTGAATTCCAAAGCATTTATATTTAGAGATTGTATGACTTCAGGATTTAGTACCAAGAGAAAATGAAAAAGGTCCCATTTTCACCCTTTGTTAAAAAACAGCCTCCCTGGGGGCCAAAATACTTGAAATAATTAGCCCTTGCTTCTTGTCCAACAGAGACGCTTCTTTCAAGAGCCTCGGTTCAGGAGGATAAAGCAGATGGTATGGACTTGGATTCTAATCCTGACTCCACCGGTAACTAGCTCTGTGGGTTTTGATATATCAAATAACCTCTTCAAGTCTATTTCCTAATCTGTAATAGAGGCATACTAATCATGGCTTCTTGAGGTCAATGAAAAGGTTGGAAGAATAGTATCCAAGGCTTTATCTACACCACCCCCCACCCTAATCAGGAACATGGCGAGTTATTTAAAAGAGCTATTATTTCAGGACTGAAAACTGCATGCTTTCCTCTGATTCCCTTTTCCAATGGTTCCATCAACTCTCTTTGGCTTGCTCTCATTATTGTTTGATTGGCTCCATGCTAAACGTATTGGGGGGGGCGGGAGGTTCTGTCTACATAGAATCAGAGGAGATGTAAAGAGCTGAAGAGGGACCAGCTTATTCTGGTCATCTATTTGCTTTGAAACATAGATGTGTGTTTACTGGTCTTCCCACATTTACCTTCCAAATAATATTGAGGTTTGCTGTCAGAGCAGAGGGCAAGTTGATAAACAACTTTATGCATTCTTTTATTTTTTTTTAAAGATTTAAAAAAAAAATTGTTTTAAGTAATCTCTATACCTAATTTGGGGCTCATACGCATGACCATGAGATCAAAAGTCACACACTCTTCTTTTTTTTTTTTTTTTAAAGATTTTATATATTTATTTGACAGAGAGAGATCACAAGTAGACAGAGAGGCAGGCAGAGAGAGAGAGGAGGAAGCAGACTCCTGCTGAGCAGAGAGCCCGATGCGGGACTCGATCCCAGGACCCTGAGATCATGACCTGAGCCTAAGGCAGCGGCTTACCCACTGAGCCACCCAGGCGCCCCGTCACACACTCTTCTGACTGAGCCCGCCAAATGCCCCTAACTTTGTTCATTCTTGAAGAGTGTTTCTACAAAGCATTTGATACATAAAGCATTTCACGCATTTTTGTTCATGAAATGAATAAGAAACTGAAATGGTCACATTTAATTAAAAATTATGATGACTGGCACATTAAATCATTACATTTTTATTAAAAAGTATTTTACAACTAATCATGCCCATTTAAATTAAACGTTCTAGCTTTATTATTCAAAGGTCAGCAAGTTGGCAATCTGAGGACATTTCTGCTGTCACCATTGCAATTTAGGAAGAAGTGACATCTCTATAATATTGTTTCTTCTAATGAATGAACCTGTTATACTTTTCCATTCATTTAGATCTTCTTTATTATCTCTCAATGAAATTTTAAATTTTGCTCTTAGACATTATTTTGTCTATTATTGAAAACTTTATATATATTTTTTCAATCATAAGATAATCTTTGTTAAATAGACTTTTGATTTTGGAATACTTTCAGATTTCCAGAAAAGTTGCAAAGATAGTACAGAGAGTTCTGATAAACCTCACAGTTTCAGTGCCCATAAAGCTATCATCTTACATTACTTGGGTATATTTTGTCAAAACGAAGAAATCAACATTGGAACATTACTATTAACTAAACTCCAGACTATATTCAGGTTTCAGCAGCTGTTTGTTTTTTCTATTAATGTCCTTGTTCTGTTCTGGGATCTCATCCAGAATAACACATTGTATTTAATTGTCATATCCCCTTACTCTCCTCTGGTCTATGACAGTTTCTCAGCTTTTTAAAATTTTTTATGACCTTGACAGTTTTGAGGAGTATTGGTCAAGTAATTTGTAGAATGTTCTAGAGTTTAGCTTTACCCAGTGTTTCTTAACGTAACTGGACTTGGGCTATGAGGTTTAGAAAGAATACCACAGAGATTAAAGAAGAAAAAAAAAAAAGTACCCTTATCATCAAGTAATATTATTGGGTCCATGAATTCCACATGACATCACCATCATGTTAACCTTGATCATCTGGCCAACGAAGTGTAAAATTAATATTTTTCCCTCTCATGCTCTATTCTTTAGAAATCAGCCTGTAAGGTTTATCTCCTGGAGGGGAGAGTATCTACATGTGATATTTGGAATTATTTTATAAGGAAAATTTTGTCTTTTCTCCATTTATTATTTTTTTACATCTTTGATTTATAGCAGAATGGATTCATGTACATTTATTTTATACTCTGGGCTATAATTCAACACCATGTTACATATTTTGTGGCTCAACTCATTCCAACTTTGGCCATTACCCATATAATCATTAGCTTTTTTTAAAGTCGTTTTAACAGGTGTGTAGTCATATCTCATTGAGATTTAATGTGCACTTTTCTAATAGTAATGATGACAAATATCCCTTCATGCATTTATTTACTAGCGATATTTCCTTTTTGATAAAATTTCTCTTCATTGCATTTGCACATCTCCTAAGTGAATTTTTTTTTATTGATGGGGTTTGAGAGTTTTTTTTTTTTTAATATATCTAAATACAAGTTCTATGTTGGATATTGGTTTTTCCTTAACTAATTTTTTTTTTTTTTAAGAGAGAGAGAGACAGAGAGAGGGAGAGAGCACAGGGAAGGGGCAGAGGGAGAAGGAGAGGAGGACTACCAAGCAGGCTCCACTCTCAGGGGCACAGAGCCAGACGCTGGGCTCAATCTCACCACCCTGAGTTCATGACCTAAGCTAAAGCCAAGTCAGATGCTTCACTGACTAAGCCACCCAGGTGCCCCCATATTGAATATTTGTTACTTGAGAATATTTTCCCCTAGTCTTTAGATTAAATGTTCATCCTCTTCACATACTTTTTCACAGAGCAAAAACTTTTAATTTTGATGAAATCCAATATAATTATTTTCTTTTATGGATCATGCTTTTGGTGTCATGTCTCAGAACTCTTGATTTAGCCCTACATTCTAAAATTTTTCATCTATGAACTTTGAATTAATTTTTCTATAAAGCCTTAGGTTGAGATTAACATTCATTATTTGCTTTTTGATGTTTGTTTTAGCACCACCTATTGAAAAGACTGACCTTTGATTGAACTGCTTTTGCAACTTTTTTAAAAAAATCAGTTGACATATTTGTTGAGTTCTGGGTTCTCTCTTCTGTTGCATTGATCCTTCAATACCACAGTCTTTTATTATTGTAAACATACAGTAAGTCTTAACTTTGGGCAAAATGATCCCTCTAAGTTTATTTTTTTTTTTCAAAATTATTTTTAGCTATTCTTGGGCCTGTCCTTTGCCATATAAATTTTAGAATGAGCTTCTCCATATCTGCAGAAAATATTACTAGAGTCTTGAATATGAATCACATTAACCCTATAGGTCAGATTTAGGAGAAGTGGCATTTTTACTAGTTGAGTCCTTTCCTTCATATGATTGTCTCACCATATATTTCAATGTTCTTTGATTTTTATCAGTGTTTTATAATTTTTAGCATGCATTTAACATTTTCAGGGATTTACATTTTTCAGGTCCAGTACAGATATTGCTAGATTTTTCAAAATTCTTTTCTTTTTTTTTTTTTTTTTTGAGTAGTTGTAAATAGCCTTGTATTTTAATTTTGGTTTTCATATATTCTTTGCAAATATATAGAAATAACAGTTGCTTTTTGTGTGATTTTGTATCCTGTGATCTTGCTAAACTCATTATTAGTTTGAGGGTTGTTTTTGTTTGTTTTGCAGGTCCTTTGGCATTTTCTATGTATACAATATCAAAATTTGAAAATAGGAATAGTTTAATTTTTTAAATTATTTTTAAAGATTTTATTTATTTATTTGACAGAGAGAGATCACAACTAGGGAGGCAGGGTCCCTGCTGAGCAGAGAGCCCGATGCAGGGCTCAAACTTGGGACCCCAAGATCATGTCCTGAGCTGAAGGCAGAGTTTTAACCCACTGAGCCACCCAGCGTCCCAGTAACAGTTTAAATATTTCCTCTCCAGTCTAGAATGTGTGTGTCTCTCTCCCTTTTTTCCTTGACTTATTGTGGATAGAACTTCCAGCGCCCTATTGAATAAGAATGGTTGGAGCAAACATTGTTGCCTTGTTCCTGATCTTAAGAAAACTCATTCAACTTTTCACCATTAAGTATGATGCTAGCTCTTTGATTTTTATACATGCTCTTTAGTAAATTGAGGTTATTCCCCCTCTATCTCTTATTTATGGAGAATATGTGTATATTCTCTTATAACCTACCAATTGCTACGGTCATGTAATTTTTGTTTCTTAGCTTATTGATAGAGACCAAATATATGACAAAATTTAACACTCATTTATTATGTACTTATATTATATGTAAAAAGAGAATATATATATATATATATATATATATATATATATATATATACACTCTCCCAAATTAAGAAATAGAGGGGAACATCCTCATAAAATAAGTTACTGTGTATAAATCTAAATCTATCTATATATTTATATATATATACACATATATAGGCCTTATGATTTAAAAACTTCTGAAAATGGTAAATGTATGCTAAACATTATAAAATATTGGTAAAAGCAAAGGACATCTAAATAAATGGAGAGGAAACTACATCAACAGGAAGATTCAACATAGTAAAAAGCTGGTTCTTTGAAATTTGATCTATAGAGTTAATGTACTGATTTTTAAAATATTTAACTAGCACAGTATAACTGGAATAAACCCCACTTGGCTATGGTATGTAATTCTTTTTATATATATATATTGCTGGATTCAAGTTGCAAACTTTTTTTTTTTCTTTAGGAATTTTAGGTCTAAGTTCACATGAGATACTGTCAGTAGGTTTTGTTTTGTTTTTGCTTACACTGTCTAGCTATGATATCAAGGTAATTTTGGCCTCATTAAACAAGTCAGAAAGTCCTCCATCTTCTGTTTTCTGGACAAGGTTGTGAAGAATCACTTTAATTCTTAATTGATGGAGAGAACCCTAATTATTAGGGTGACCTATATCTCAGTCATACAACTTTAAATCATAAAAGCAGGGGATGAGGAAAAGTACAGTGACTTTATTCGATGGTTATGTTCAGGTTATCAAACTCTTCAATCATATAGTCTAAAAGGAATTTCAGTATGTGGAGATTTCACTAAAAAGATAAGATTCAGGGACAACTGCTTCAGCAAATAAATTCTCCTGAATTCAGAAAATCCAAATAATTAATCTGTGGGCCAAATTCCATGTTCACATATTTTTTTCTTTCAAATGTAGGTTAAATATAACACTTGTGAGATGACGAAGAAGGGAACTTGGCCCAGAGAAAGCTGCTGCATTAAGTTAACATTCCTTCTTAGATTGAAACTTGGTTTGCGTTCTGACTAACGTACCCAGGACAACACAGGTCATTGGGAAATTTCCTAAAATCAGATCTTTCACATGATACATTCCCCCAGAGTGAATAATGGTTGGCCTCCAGAGCCAGATTTTTCCAGGATGACTTTTTCTAACACATCATAAACATGCAACCCCATCTTCTTACATACCTTGAATACCTTCCTTGCCATATACATAGCTTTGTTTCCACTATATCGCTTTCTTGACTATTCTCTGAGTGAATTTTCTCATCAAGATCAATATGCCTATAGAATGAGAGGGAGAAAATAAAGTGTTGGGAGAAGAAGACAGGAAACCTGTCCCAGTGAGGTACTCGTTGGGCTGGCTCTTGGAAACAGCTATATGTAAGGCTGAACTATGAGCAACCATATTGAAAAGTGGTGATAGAAGCATATACAAAGTTAGCCCACAACATACTGTTCCCTGGCTGAGATCGGAGATCCCCTGCATGATATGGAGAAGGTAAAAATGATTTCTATCAACCATGAACAGGCAGCCCATACATTAAAATCAATTTCCAAAATAGATGCATGTCTTGCCTATTGCAAGAATTATAAGACAGGGAAGAAAAGTATTTTTAAGCTAATCCTCAGTTTCTTTGAGGAGACCAAAGAGCTTAGAGAACTGTATATGAAAGACACAATATATATTCATCTATACTAAATATATAGATATGACTGAAATAATACAGTCTCTAACACAGTCTATATCTAGATAGATAGATAGATAGATAGATAGATATTCATATCCTAGGAAATATCTTAAGCCTTGGAAGTATTAATGTCTTTCTGTTTGGTTTGGTTTTAACTTTTTGTTTTGTTTTGTTTTTCCGAAGACTTACAGCAATTCTTCTCAACCAAGGGCAGTTTGTCCCCAGGGGCCCCGTGGCAAGGTCTAGAGACATTTGTTGTTATATTAGTTGGGGAGGGGGCTCCTGGCATCTACAGGGTAAAAGCCAAGGATGCTATTGAACATATCACCATACACGGGGCACCTGTCCCTTCAGTAAAATATTATCAACCCAAAATATCAACAGAGCCAAGGTTGAGAAAACTTGATTTAGAATAAATCAGCACACCAATGAACATTTAACAAGTCTTAGGTCTCTAACTGAGTATATCTGGGAGCACATATCAGACACTGGCAGCCACCTCACTTCTTTAACACCTCAGTCAGTACATTCCAGTGTCACCATTGCTACCTCATAAGAGAAATTCGTGTTTATTCCCTTTCTGGATGAGTGAGAACAAGAAAATTGCAAGCTGTTCCAGTAATTTCCAGAGGATCCCAGGAACGAGGACATTATACCCCAAGTCTGAGAAAAGTCCACAAACATTTCAGGGAAGTTCCCTTCTTTGGCAAAACTGAAAGGCTACAAACACACTGACTTTCAACTTGATATTTAAGGGCATGTTATGAATCTCTTAGATGTCTCTCCAAGTCTTGCTGTAGTTACTATGATGAAAAACTGTAAACTTAGTTGCAATAAAGTAGATATTATTTTTAATTATTTCCTCTCAGGCATTGTCACACATATGTAGGGGGGGGATCTGTGAGGAAAATCAGTATTTACAGTTCCAAACAGTTTTCACACTGTCATCAGTCTATATCCTAAGGTGTTTCTGCATTGAAAGGAAATATATTAGCAGAGAAGTATGAGGGAAGAAAAACTAAAAAGTACCAGATGGTCTTCAAATGTTGGAACAGATCATTTATATCTTTGTAACTTCATTGCTTCCAGGTATTATTATTATTATCCATGTGTAAGATTAGACCAGAAGAGCTCGTCTCCAACTCTGAAGGTCACTGTCAACCTTACCACATCCAGGATATCTGAACATTGAGGCTCCATCAAGAATAGTTCCAGGAACTCATCCAATTTGATTTGCCATTCCAAGATTAAAATTTGGATAATAATAAAAAAAAAACCAGAACATGCCAATCTCTATAAATCAGCATGAAGAAGTTGAGAACTGGCTATTTGACACTAAGTATCTGATGATGCTGAGCATACCCAAGTGGGCCAAATCTCCCTATGTACGATATTTTGTAAATAGTCCTCTGGCTGGACTGCTTCTTTTTAACAATTAGTTATCTGGATTCTACCTAGACTGCTGGTACTCCAAACCTATATGTCACATTTGAATTTACTTAATCAGAATGAGGACACTGCACTTTATCTGATTGACTATACTAATAGAAATTATCTGAAGAGCCCATTATCAACCACTACATTCACAATAGCAGTACTGGAGTATGAATTCAACTGTAAAGACAAGAGGTGCCTGGGTGGTTCAGTTGGCTTGGAGTCTGCCTTTGGCTCGGGTCATGATCCTAGGGTCCTGGGATCAAGCCCTATGTCAGGCTCCCTGCTTAGTGGGAAGCCTGCTTCTTCCTCTCCCTCTGCCTGCTGCTCCCTCTGCTTGTGTTCTCTGTCAAATATATAAATAAAATATTTTTTAAAAATTTTAACTGTAAAGACAAGTTAAGAAATTTTACTGCTCTAAAGGAATGGAAATTGGAGCAATTCAGGGTTCCAAAGCTATAAGACCTGCTATCATGTCTTCTCTGCTTTCATCTAAAAAACAAACAAACAAACAAACAAAAAACTGCTAGAATGAAATGATATAACCAAATAAAGTAGACAAATAATTGCCTATTTTCTGGCATTGTTATTTATTTTTTTAATCCGTGTGTTATTTTTATTTTTTTTTATTTATTTATTTTTAAGATTTTATTTATTTATTTGACAGAGAGAAATCACAAGTAGATGGAGAGGCAGGCAGAGAGAGAGAGGGAAGCAGGCTCCCTGCTGAGCAGAGAGCCCGATGCGGGACTCAATCCCAGGACCCTGAGATCATGACCTGAGCCGAAGGCAGCGGCTTAACCCACTGAGCCACCCAGGCGCCCCCCGTGTGTTATTTTTAAAAATGATACTCTGAGCCGGGTGACAGGTATTAAGGAGGGCACATGTTGGGATGAACACTGGATGTTATACACAAATAATAAATCATTAAACACTATATCAAAAACCAATGATGTACTATATGGTGGCTAAGTGAACATAATTTTTAAAAAATGATACTCTGTTCCTTGTTTGCCTTCTAAGTGAAGTATAGATAATACCACATCTTAAAATATGTGAAAAGTATTTTATAATGATTATGTCATTTTCATTCAGATTTCAAAACAGAGCACAAAACCAGATCCTTCCAAGGTTGGGACAAAATCAGGTTTATCATTAAGGGATAATAATAAAAAAAATTCATGACCGAAACATGATAGAATATGAAAGTGAACCTTTGTGTTGGAATTTTTCAAAAACAGAAAGATCCTATTCACAGTTATTATTATTAATTATTTCTATGCGACCTTCCCTGTATAATTTGCAAACTGCTTACTGATTTTAAGCCAACTAAAAAGTAACTGAAATAAATTTTGCAGGAATCATGCATATGAGAGGCAAAAAATATAATAATTCCTTTTTAGGATGACCTCCATTCAAAGACATGTTGACTTGACACTTACCCCACATGTGACCTGTAACATCTTCCTCAAAAATGTGTCTTTGGCCTCAAGGTACAACCACAAGGAGCATCATGTTGAGTATATATGAATCCTTCATCCAAAACACATTTGACTCCTGGAAAAACGATCAAAATCACACATCATGGGATGTGCCATCATCTCTGTGTAAGAACAATAGCACGTCAATCTGATATTGAAACAGGTGACACTTAGCGAATCCCTTTCCTGCAGGTGCATGCTAACTAGAAGAGAACAGGTCAGACTTGCACTTATCAACCTAAAAAGAAAAAATAAAACATCTTGGGACACACATGATTGTATCAAAGACATTGGACAGGATTCATCCCCTTTAAGAGCTGTAATGAGCTAATCAGTAAATACACTTGTACCAAGCTGCATTGGGAAAACAAATAATTCATGCAAGGCCAATATGTACTATCCCAGGAAAAGCAAAAACAGGGAATTCATATCATCAAGGAAAAAGAATGTAGGCACATCAAAGGGCTAAGGTGTCTTTGCTCTGCTAAAAAAAAATATGTCAGGAGGACAGGGGTCCTTCCTTCTCATCCAATAATAATTAATTTTTATTGTATTTTCCATAATGGACTTTAAGTCAGCATCTACTATGTTCTAGGCACTTGTGAATAATTTATCTCACTAAATTGTCAGATCCTCCCTGCCAGGTAGGCATCTGCATCATCATACAAATGAGGAAGTCAAGGATCTGCCAGGTAAAAGATAACGGGCTAAGTCTAGGGTTAGAATCGCATGGCTATGGCTGTTCCCTCTATTCTCCAGTGGCTTTCTGATAGGTTCAATTCACCCTACTAAGTTCTTTCTATTCTTCTTGAAGGAGAACAGTTTCTCTATAGTTATTGACCTCGTATGCTCTTCCTTTGTGCAATCCATGGTATTTACAATGGTACCATGAAAATCTTATAAAATGTTCTCCCATTCATGGAAATGTTGATGATTTAAACACCTAAACATCATCTAATTATAGATGAGATCATGGCGTGTGATTATAAAATATTGAGGAGAAAAGGAATCTCTTGGGGTTTACTCATTATTCTCCTGTAGGACTTTTTTTTTTTTTCTCTCCCTCCAGGAATCCAATAATAGAATGCAGTCTTTCATCACAAAGTCCCCATTACACCGCTAGTACTTATTCTTTACCAAGGAACGACCATTAAGAATAATAAAATAGGACCAAATGTTCTTCCTAAAAAGGTCCTGGAGACAATATCAGTGCTCCCTCAGATTCATGCCACTTTAAGCAAAGAATAGGGGGAAATTTTCAATTAGTTGTCTTCAGAAGGTTAAAGAGATATTAAGACAGTCATTAGAACAGAATAAGGCTCATCAATGCCTATAGCTACAGCTTAAAATTCTAATAAAAACGATCTTTATCATGTTGGATAAGCGAATGTTAATCTCACAAATGTTCTTGATGTATGTCTAAATAAAAATAGAAGGATTCTAGAAAAAAAAATCCACCCAGAATTAATAGCTCTCCTAAAACATTTTTAATTTTTTCCATCTGGTCACTTCCAAGAAAAACTCTTCAGGATTTCCAAGTAATGAAGAAGCAAACTAGGTAAGGTCTGCTCAGAGAATTTCAGAAAGACTACCTAAGGGAATAAAAAATGGTCTTAAATTTCAAAGACATGAGTTTTTCTCCACCAACTCTAACACATTTCATGACCTTCTAACTGAGGTCATGCTAGGAGATGGTCCACCAGAATGAATGATCACAATAGCTTTGCAGAGTCTCTAAGTTTTTGTTTTGTTTTGTTTTGTTTTTTAAAGATTTTATTTTATTTATTTATTTGACAGACAGAGACCACAGGTAGGCAGAGAGGCAGGCAGAGAGAGAGGAGGAAGCAGGCTCCCTGCTGAGCAGAGAGCCCGATGCGGGACTCGATCCCAGGACCCTGGGATCATGACCTGAGCCGAAGGCAGAGGCTTTAACCCACTGAGCCACCCAGGCATCCCTGTTTTGCTTTTTAAATGTGGTATCTCTAGTTAGGCTGTATGTCAATAAGAAAGAACAGAATTTTCGTATGACTACTTTTCAATCGTATCCAGACTCTGTTACTTGGTCAAGAACAAATGTTCAAGCAGTAAATGATTTCCCTTCTCATTTATATTCTTCCGAGAATTAGAGACCGTTGTTTTACAAGAAAAAAGAATGCATCTCCGCGATTCTGTCTTATCAGCTTAAACTCTGGGAATCAGCAAGAAATAAGAAACGTTTGTGCAAATACACAATGGAATTCCCTCTCTCGAAAACTGTCCTTTACCCTCCTCCGCTCACACCTACAGCTGGTGGCACTGCCATAGCTAACAGGGTATCAGGGGGAGATGAAGCCAGAGGCTTTCCTTCACAACCAGACAATCAGCACAGTTTCCAGTCCAGGGTCCAGCTTGGCTCCAACAGCCTGGGGTGAAGGCAGAGAGGTAGACAACCATAGGGTTCAGTGGAGTCACATCAGCTGTTACAAGCCTCCTCTTCACTAATGATCCGTTTTCGATTCACTCCCATTAAGTCAAATTTCTAGGCTGTACATTGACCTTCTAGGGGATTTAGACCCCCTCAAATGTAGCTAAAGGATTAAATCCCCTTACTTGCATAAATTCCTAGAGTAGAATAAAATATTAGACTTCTCTTTATTGATACCCATCATGTAATAGTGTCTCACTTCCACAAGTCACCGCTTTGTCCTTTTGTTCATGCAGACTTACTGCTCTCCTGCATCTCAGCTGGGACAAGTTAGAAATCTGGCAATCACAAGCAGAAATTCCCAGGGTAGGAAGGAATAAAAGGTGGTCACCTTTCCTGAATGGTTCATTCCTCTTTCTCTTCAAGGGTATGGATGGGCCAACTTGTCACAGGAACATCTCTGACTTATATAATCTTTTTTGAAGCATGAGAGAGCCAAATAAATCCAACCCATAGAATATACTAAGCAATACTATGCTATTGCAGAATTAATAAAAAAAAGGGGGGGGTCCAGAAACTGATACATGCATACACAAAAGCTAACTCTCAACATTCATTCTGGGGTCATAGGATCTGGAATAAAAATGTTTTTAATGGGCTTCAGAGAAAGATATCCTCTTATTTCTGTCCTTCTGATTATTAAACTTACCCCTGGTAGACTGTTTAAAGAGTCACCTAAATATTGTCAGGAACAAAGGCCACAATGATAATAGTCAAAACCAAATGCTCAGTACTTAAATGCCCATGTAATGAAAAAAAAAAAAATCCAAAAAAGTTTTCCTAAAAAAAAAATGTTCCCCCCAAATCATAAGCTTTATTTTTACAGTAATTTTAGACTCTCAGCAAAACTGAGAGGAAAGCATGATGACTGCCCCCATACCCCCTGTCCCCACAAAAACACAGTCTCCCCCACTGAATCATCTCCAGAAGAATGTTGCATTTGTTACAACCAATGAACCTGCACTGACACAGTCATTAACGGAAGCCCATACTTTACATTAGAGTCTACTCTTGATGTGTACATTTTACTGGTTTTGACAAATGTACCTACCATTACAGTATCATGCAGATTATTTTCAGGGCCCTAACTATTCTGCTTAATTTTTCATTTATTTACTTAGTTATTTTTATGAAAGACTCTTGCTCCTATGTGTTAAACCCTCTGCTAGACCCTTAGAATCTTTAAAATGAAGTTTAAAAAAAGAAAATCTAACAGCCTTTCCTTTATTTTGTCTCTCTCTTTTTGCATCTTACTAAGTAAAAGCAGAAAGAAGAAACCAGGTGGCAATTTCAACATCCTGGTTGGAAATATTCTTAGCTAGATCATCCAGAAGATGAGATAATACATGTTTGTTGTTTGAGGTTGCTAAGTTTTATAGTAATTTGTTACACAGCAATGCCTAACTAGCACATATATTAATATTAAGAGTGGGACATTGCCAAAATACAAACCCAGAGTTTGGCGGTGGCTTTGGAACGAGGCAGTGGGCTTTGAGAAAAGTGTTAGTGACAGCCTGAGCACCTTGGAGAAACTGCCAGTAGAAGACTTGTGGTCCTTTGGAAAGCTTCAGGTGACGGCTGGCAGGCAAATAAGGTGAATATTATTGGACACTAGAAGAAGGATCTTTATTATATTATGGCTGAAAGTTTAGTTAACACTGCTGCTAAAGGTTATATGAAACGTAGAAAATGCACCCAATAAGCCAGGTGATCAATAAAGATGTAGATATTGTAGATACATGTACTTCTTTAAATAAATAACAGAAAGTTATTGTTGTTGTTACCTAGAAGATGGAATCTGGAAGTCTAGGAGAGACAAAAAGACAGCTTCTGGGGTGTCTTTTCTTATTCTTCAAAATACTTATTGGCTTATACTGAGGTGCTCCTCTCTGAGGAAGAATGTTACTCCTCTATCCTGGACTCCAACGTGGATATGTGCCTTGAACTAGCCAATGAACTAGGAGCGGTGGAGGCATGGATCCCTTCCAGACAGAAGTTTTAGGAGCTAGCACATGCTTCACCGTTTTTATTTTGCCCATGGTGCAACATCACAGATAGCTACTCCATCAGTCTGGGCCTTCCAATGAAGAAATCCAAAGTCAACCAGCAGTGGATGTAGATTGCGAGGTCATAAGACACATAAGTGAGACATAAATGCTTACAGATATGGGTCATTGAGTTCTTGTCTTGTTTTCTAGCAAAAAATTGATTGACATACCATCAGACTCAAATCTCTAAAATGCTGAAATATCAACAAGCAACTATCCCAACTCTGTGCTCATTTAAAAACTAACTGACCACAATTTTTCAGCCAAAACTCACCATCTTTTCTTTAAATAATTAAAGATCAATGTAAGAGATTTCTTAAGTATTTTGTTTGACATGCTTTTATTTAGAGTTTATTTTTGATCGTTTATCCTTGTGTATCTTGTCATTGTTCAAACTTCCCATCAAATGGGAAAATATGAATTTCCTTATTATTGATTGGGCAAATTTACTGATTCTTACTAGAAGTAGCTGCACAAACCTATGCAAACAGCCAATATGTAAAAGTTAGTTTCCCTTAGTCTTAAAGAGACCAGCTTAGGTTAATCAATTATATGTTCCTGGGTCCAGGTTCTAGTCCAAAATCCACTCAGCTAAGGCCTTTTAAGTTTTCAATGTTTTCATCTTTTTAAAATGCTATTTAATGTGGGTTTTCTTAGTTTGAAATAAGGCATGTCATGTTTTTATTAGGGCAAATATCAGTAAAGAAAGGCATGAAAAGTATAGGGAAAGAGTTTATTTGCAAACTTTCAGAAGTAGCTTAATACCCAAGATATACGCAGATTACAGCCCAGATAATGAGGGAATAAATAAACTATAGTAAAAATCATTGAAATGTCTGCCAAGATATATTCTCTTATTTGAACTAAACCCTACTTCAGGAAATTGTAATTCTCCGTCTTTTATCAAGTGACCACAAACTGGATATTAGCCTTGGTTTGTTTCTAAAATGTTTTGAGGGGGTGTTTATCACTTTGCCATAACGGACTGGGAAGATAGCAAGGTGAACCACTGTGGCATACAGCTGAATTCTAAGGGAGTGATACCCACACCATCAAAGCCTTCTAGAGAATGCCGACTGATTGGAATGAGCAAACTCTTTTGCACCCTGGTTATCTCAGTCTGGGGAGATACGTCCACGAAGTGTGAGGAAGCCTTTACTTGGTGCAGGCTCTTATCCAAGGATTGTCCTTAGAGAGTCTGTGGGCTGACATCCCCAATATATTGGCCCTCTACTGCTTGGTATCTTTGAATCTGTTTTTAATCCTGGAGGTAATATAACATCACTAAAGGAAGATTATAAAAAAAAAAAAAAAGTAAAAGAGATATCATCCTCTTAACCTCACTCCTGTTCTCATTTCTGTGTGTCCTCTCCAGGATTTTAATAGAGCCTTTTGAGTAATTAGTAAGCACCCAGAACACGAGGTTTGCATTAGCTCATGTAATTCTCATGGCAACGGTAAGTGCTTTTCTCTTTGCAGAGAGAAGAGTTGAAGGTTTTGAATAACCT
This sequence comes from Mustela erminea, assembly GCF_009829155.1. Lineage (NCBI taxonomy): Eukaryota > Metazoa > Chordata > Mammalia > Carnivora > Mustelidae > Mustela > Mustela erminea. The sequence goes on along the minus strand of NC_045631.1, from coordinate 51,679,037 downwards.
TCTCAGGGTTATCAAAGTACAAGTCACAGAGGCAGATTAGAAAACTAGTTGTTTGATTTCCTAGCCCAACCTCTTAATAAGTAACTTACGTAGTCGTAAACACGGTATGAATAGGATTCTGTGTCCTGCATTTTTCACTTCATGTTGAACTCGAATTCTCCTTTCCCAGGAGAACACAGTCTGTTACCATTATTTTCATAGCATGGTTTCTCTTAACATAGATATACTCCAACTTCCTTAACCATTTTCCTGTTATGGGACATTGGAATACATCCAAATTACCATTTTGAAATTTTATGGTGTTATAATTAACACTATAATGGCTATCTCAATGCATACACCTTTTACATGACTTGGGGGTTTATTTCTGCTACACTTTAAAATGCTTGGAAAATCTTGAAAAATTATTTTATATGTGCAAAATCTAAGTGGGCCTCCTTCCATTGTTTCAATGCTGGCGGGGATATCAACACTGAAAAGCTGTGTGACAAATACTCCTCCTTTGTATAAAACAATGACTCTCTTTAGAGAGGATCATTTATACATGACCTACAAAGGGGGTTGCAAAAAACAGGTCAGCTCTTCCTAACCTATCGCCCACCTACCTTCTACTGTACAACACAAGATAGGAATGCATTAGGCAGATCGATAATGTTTTAGAACAGTTTGTCAGTAAGTCTGACATTTCTCCTGCCCTCCTCTATGCTTGCTTGCTTGCTTCTTTCGAGAGGGAGAGAGAGAGAGAGAGAAAGGGAGCGTACATGTGTGCACCTGAGCAGCAGGGGTTGGGGAGTGAGGCAGAGGGAGAGTATCCATGCTGGGCATGGAGCCCAATACAGGGCTCAGTCTTCCACCCTGAAATCATGACATGAGCCAAAATCAAGAGTTAGGTGCTTACCAGCTGAGCCATACAGATGCCCCCTCTCCTCTAGGCCTTCTTAACCAACTGTAGGCCAAATGAGGAAATTTGAAGAATTTGAGGTGTGAGGGATTTAAAAAAACAAAGAGGTTGGCTCCCACCTGAAAATTCTAAATGCAAGAGGTTGTCACACATGGCCAACCCGTTGGGGCCTGGCTCAAGTCAGTGGATAGTTTCAATGTCAGTTTTCATTGGGTTATTTGGAGAACCCAGGAGGTACCCCCCAGGCAGAAAGACCAGCATTTAGGTTATCTGAATCTACCATATAGCACCTGTCCCAGATGACCATTTCACCAATTGATAAATAACTTTTTAAGCCCCAATTTCTCCCAGCTCCAAATCACCAAGGAGGGGCCAAGAAAACTACACGGTAAGAAGCAAAGAATGGAAGAATAGGGTGGAAAATAATATCCACCTTCTTTAAAAGAAGTATCTGCCTTCTTTCCTCAAGGTTCTCAAGCCTCAAGTCAGGAGTCCAGGGGAGAAGCTTAAAATGGGATTACACAGGGACATCTGGGTGGCTCAGTCAGTTAAGGATCTGACTCTCCATTTCACCTCAGGTCATAATCTAAGGGTCATAAGACAAGGCCCACATTGGGCTCTGCCCTCTGGGAGGGGGTGGGGAGAAAGAAGGGAGTCTGCCTGAAAATCTCTCTCCCTCTCTTTCTGCCCCTCCCCCCCAACCCCTGCTCCTTCTCTTTCTCTCAAATAAATAAATAGATAGATAGATAGAAAAATTAAATCTTTAAAAAAATTATAGGGGCACCTGTGTGACTCAGTTGGTTAAGCCTCTGCCTTCAGCTCAAGTCATGATCTCAGGGTCCTGGGATTAAGCCCCACCATTGGGCTCTCTGCTTAGCAGGGAGTCTGCTTCTCTCTCTCTCTCTCTCTCTCTCTGTGCTCACTCTCTCTTTCAAATAAATAAAATCTTAAAAAAATATATATAAAACATTGGGAGAAGGGGGTGGGATTATGGACATTGGGGAGGGTATGTGCTTTGGTGAGTGCTGTGAAGTGTGTAAACCTGGTGATTCACAGACCTATACCCCTGGGATAAAAATATATGTTTATAAAAAATAAAAAATTAAAAAAAAAAAATATATATATATATAAAACAAAAGATTCTCTCTCCCTCTACCCCTCCCCACACTGCACACATGTGCCCTCGCTCTCTCTCTTTAAAAAAGCTGTGTGTGGGGCGGGGAGGGGGTTACATAATGAAGGATTTGTGTTTTGTTTTGTTTTGTTTCTTAAGCTCAACTTGGACTTTTGAACACCTGAGAATGAGTTTACAAGAAGTTCCTGTCCAGGGTCACAAAACATTAACAAGCTATTGTGGAAGAAAAACAGAATTATTTCATAATTTCACACCTCTAAACTCAGTTCATTCAATCACCAAACACAAAAAAATTTCAAGCTGCCTTCCAAAACATTTTTACAAATTTACATCATCAGCAATGAAGGAAAATCAGTACCATAATGTTCTTGCTAGCTTTAACAATTTTCCTTTGATGTTTATTTTAATTTAACATGTGCAATATGATCTCAAGTAAATGATTTTTATTAGCATAATTGACCATTTTTCATTTGTATATCTATGATTTCTATTTGTTCACTTAAAAATTAACTAGAACATTGACCAGTATATCTAATATATATAATTAGTTAATTATTTTCTTATAAATTTGCATGCAGCCTTAAGAGACAAACTCCTTCCCCTGTTTGAGGCAGCTATTGTGGTCATCTATAATTTGTCTTTCAGTGTAAAATAATTTATTTTTACATATGAAATTTTAAATCTGTATTAAAACTCCAACTGTCAACTTCTTCCTTTTAATTTCTCCCCTTTGGAAATTTAGAAGGAAAACTTATTTTTTTCTTTATTCTTTTGTCATGGGATCTCTAATGTTTAAATATTTGACTGTTTCTCCCATCTGGAGCTCATTTGTATAAGGCTCAGAATCTGATAAGCATGAGTTGAGTCTAAGAAGTTGGCTGGGAAAAGACTGTTGTTTGTATGGATATATCACTTCCAGCCGTATTCCTATTCTAGTTTAAAACACAACAATTGTTCTCACTCTCTAGTAAAGACTGAAGAGACTTTCACAATAAATTTTCCTGTCAAGAAGAATCCAGAATTTCCCTTTTATAAATATTAAGCTGCCTGAGCTCAACTCTTTTTTTTTTTTTTTTCCCTGCCACTGTGTCCCCCAACTCTCCGCTCCCAGAATTGACACAACATCCATTGTCAGGGACACAAACTGCTCTACACTTTGTTAATATCCAAGAAAGGCCATCACCTCTGAATCACTTTTTCCCCAAACATCAATCCTTGGGCCAACGGAGAAAAGTGGTATTTTTCCATCTCCATAATTCCTGTTATTTTAAGTCTATCCTTTAACCAAAGTGGCTGTGTGTTTCTTTTTCCTTGATAACTCACAGGTTCAAATGTAAAATTTATTATTACAAGGAACAATTATGAGGTTCAAAGCATCGTGTGTGCATTCCAGGCTTCCAGCTTCTGGTACTGATCTATGGAATGAAATGCTTGTGGTTGTCTACTCGCATGAAGTGGACGGGCTCCAACCGCTGGTGGTGAAGGCCTTAATGAATATCTGCCTTCGTCAGACCCAAAAGGGACCTAACATCATGGGAGGTTGCCCAAGTGCCATATTGCAGGCATCTCAAAAACAAACTTTGGATCATTTACTTATTCATTGCAGCTCCTCTTCAACGTCAACAATGGCAACCACCAAAAGGTTTTGCTGATTTCCTTAGTTGGAACCTGCTTCTAGATTTTTAAGATTTCAGGATCTCTACTTCAAAACACTGAACTAGAAAAAATGACTGACCTTTTTGAACACCTTTTTTTTTTTACTTCTTCAGTGAGACATGTTTCACATTTTGATAACCCACTGCTCGGAGTCCTGCTTTTTTAATGAGGTAGGATATTTATATGGCAAAGCAAGAAACCCAAACAGAAAATTCTTAATAATTGTTGGCTTTTCCTTCACTGACCCTGTTTACTTTTTTGTAAGACCAGGACATCACAGTTCCTTTTTTCTGAGGCCCTATAGCACATTTATAATCTTATTATAGAAAAAAGAGTATTTTAATCACATGTGTACATGCTTGTCTCACCTAGAATACAGAGAGCTTTTTTTTTTTTAATTTTTTATTTTTTATAAACATATATTTTTATCCCCAGGGGTACAGGTCTGTGAATCAACAGGTTTACACATTTCACAGCACTCACCAAAGCACATACCCTCCCCAATGAGGAAGTGGTGATGCAACATGGGGGCTTAAGTGGTTACAGAGAGCTTTTTGAGGACAATAATTTATCCTTTGATCTCCATCTGCCTGACACCTAACCCAATACCTGATATTTGGTGAGTACCAATAATTTACTTGTGGTAAATGATAAACTCATCTATGGTACTTGAAACACCTCAAGATTTTTAAATCATTTGCACATCAAGGTCATGCTATCAACAGTGCCTTTGCTGCTAAATGTTCAATAACTATGAATAATAGTTCATAAAGCCCTAAACAATGCTAGCTAACAGAGTTCGGCTGACTTTTGGTGTACTCATGGACTCAAATCTGTGTTCTTCGCTGTGACAGAGACTGCATATATGCACCGAACCCATTACCTTTCCCCACTGGAAACACACACAGCAGGAATATATTTCCTACCACCCTTTGCAGTCAGATGTGGCCATAGGACTTAATTCTGACCACTAGAATGTGGGTAAACGTGATGTCCACCCTTTTCCAGTTCAGCGTACAACAAAATCCCACAAGTGATCCCTGCTCTCTTTTCCCCAACGTTCCTGAGATGTGAAAGATCTGAGAATCTATAATAAGGTAGATTTACAATATGGAAGGAACTTGAGGCATTGAGTGACCACATGCTAGACTGCCTGACCAGAGGTAGCCACTGACGGGCCATGATATGAGCTAGAAATAGATCCTCATAGGGCTAAAGATCTGAGATTACAAGGTTTGTTTCTTGTAGTACCTACTGTTACCTGAACTAATTCTGAAATTGACATTTTGGAGTCAACCTGGTATACACCTGAAATTCATCCTTGGCTTACAGGTCAGTCAGCAAAAAGGAGAGGAACCAATAGATGAAGGTGGAGAGTCAGAGGACCAGTTCACGGTATTCCACAGTATTCCTTTTGTTTCCATTACCAAAACATAGGGTAGAACTAAGTAATTAGGAAGGCAGTCGACCTCATGCAACTATTAAGCTTGTAGTTCTTACATAGAAGACTAAAAAGAATGAGAGTAACAGGGTCCATTTTCTACTATTGTCTACTCTTAGCAATGTATAACAAGAAAGTGTTTAAGGACAAATTAAAAACTAGCTTTTTTTAAAAAATAAATTAATTAATTTATTTTCAGAAAAACAGCATTCATTATTTTTTCACCACACCCGGTGCTCCATGCAATCCATGCCCTCTATAATACCCACCACCTGGTTTTGAAGCAGAAATCAAGGTGGATAGGTAGGCAGAGATCACCAACTTTTAGGGCTGGAAAATCAGCTAATAGAGATAAATGGAAAAAGGCTCTGAATGACAAAAGTACAGCAAGATTCTTGGGAAACACACACAGATGTATAGCCATGAGATGAAGATCAGATCAAGGGTATGACCTTCAAGCATATTCTTTCCCATAGCTTGGAGGATGCAGAGACCTGCTTCGAGGGAGGGAAGAGGAAACAAATGAATAAAGCAGACTTGAGGAAATAGCTATGAAGAAATTTCAGATGCAGTTATTAGCAGTTGGAAAGGTCTGGAAACAAAGGGTTAAAGGACGTAGGAATTTTGGATTAGAGAGTATCACTAAAGGCACTATGACCTGGACTAAAAAGACTGACTTTTTGAGCTTTAGGATTAGTTCTACATCCCCTGACTTTCACCAGGCCAAGTATAGGCCCCAAGACCTACTTCATTCAGGCCCTGGTGGATAGTGGGTGAAGAAGGAGCTCCTGGGGCAGGAATCTGGGGCAGAAACCATCAAGAAGACAAGGGAAGTTCCACAGAGCACAGTTCTGGACTAAAGGAAGACCTTTCCCTACCCAAAGAGTAGGCCTTTCATAATATGTGTCTAGAAGGATGTCAGAATTACTGTGGACTGGTGATAGCTACACATATCTCACTGGTTTTTTTGTTTGTTTGTTTGTTTGTTTCATGTTTTGTTTTGTTTCCAAACAAGAGTTTAAGATATGGTTTTCCTGTATATATATATCACCACTAGATACTGTGTGTGTAAGATAGTTCGTAAGCTCAAGGATTCTCCTTTGGTCCTGATTTAGAGGTCTGAACTTCACCCAAGGATTTGGACTTCAGCTTGATGCAGTGACTGGTGGTGACCTTGCATCTTCTTCTTTCAGGAAGGACAAATGTCTTCCATGTAGTAGGAGAACAAAATGAATGCTGGGTGATGGGGGCTGGACTGGGCAGAGTTTGGTTATCTTGTCATCAGATACATTTCTTTTTTCTCAGTCACATAGATAAGAACAACAGCCTGGGTGTAGCCACCTAATGGAGAGTCGCCAAAGGAATATGGATGGAAATAATGTTCACCATTTCCAGGACCAACCCATAAAATGGCATACACAAGAGCCTCTCTCTCCTTCCCCACCTATTAACTGAATGGAGAAGACCATGAAACACAATGGAAGAAGCCTGGCTCCCTCACTGGTCACTTGGACGAATGACCCACCACGGCGATGATGCCTTGCAAAGACATCTGGAACTGATGGATATATTAGAACATGGCAGAGGGAAATTAAGGATCCAGATGGAATCTGGGTTACTTGTCAACTGACCTTAAACAGGGAGATGATTCTGGATTCCATGGGTGGGCTTAATATAATCACAAGAGTCTTTAAATGTGGAAGGGACAGAAAAAGAAGGCATAGTGATCCAATGTTAGAGGCTGATTCCCTCCTGCTGGCTTTGAAGTTGGAGGAAGGGATACAAACCAAGGGATGGGAGTGGCTTCTAGAATCTGGAAAGAAGCAAGGAAATGGATTCTCCCCTAGAGCCTCTAGAAGGGATTGCAGCCCTGACAATATCTTGATGTTAGTCCAGTGAAACCCATTTCCGATTGCTAACCTACAGACCTGTAAGATAATACATTTGTGTTATCTAAGTTTGTGGTAATTTGCTACAGCACCAGAAGAAAAATCATGCACAGTCACTAACATTATGTTATTAACTTTGAATTAGAGGACACTGAAAAAAATTCCTCATGTGTCTCCTCCCTACCCAAAACTACTCTCAGATTGTTCGTGCATACTATATATAAGAGCCTAAAAATCTCATATTTATGGATACCTCCCAGAAAGATTTGAACCTTAGAGGTGAATAAAGTCTGACAGTTAATGCATAACTCTCTACCAGATGAATTTCAGTGAAATATGGAGAGTGAGAGAATTATTATTTTGACCCATAGAATGACTATATGGAGTTTTCCTAGGTCATTTCCCAAAGTTCCTTTTCCTGATTTCAGATGACCATTAAAGAGTTAGAAAGTGCCAAAATGAGGAACTGAGCTCTAAGCTATACCAGATACTAGTATCAGACTCAAAAAAAAAAAAAAAAAATTAACTTCACCACTCCAACTTGGGATTCTTTCCCCAAAATGAAAGGAATCAGCTAGGCTAATTAACTTTCCAATCCCTCTTTGTTCTAAGCTGCTATGTATCAAATGAGTATTTCTCTAATGACTCTCATGCGAATTAGTTCATTAGTAAATATAAATTGTTGCATGTTTGAATCTTTCCCATTGTAGTGGTTCCTGTGACTAATGTGCAACAGACAAGGAAAATGAAAACAGTGGTTATGTCAGAATAACCACTTGGGAATTACACTTTCTCCACTTAATTGTGAAGTGGTTTGGAGACGTGGGATAACTTTCTTTTTTGACTCAGGGAGAAACTGACCAGAGGATCTTAAATTTGAAGTTTCATCAGCAGACATCAGATGGAGTTGAAACCCCACAGATGTGGAGCAGAAGTCAGGAAGGATGGAGAAAGGGTAAGAGTTCTGAAAAGAAACCGGAGGACAATATCTCCATCACCAGGTGGAAGAGAAGAGTTTTCTCTGTTTAGTTGATGGTCATCAAATTCTGAAGGAATTCTGTTTCTCAGCTATTAAAAGAGCATAGAAATACAACTGGGGCCAATGACTGAGAAGCATCTGTTTCTTCTCCACATTGATAATATGGGAGGAATTGGTTTGGCCACGAAGTAAAAGGGTTTAATTCAAAGAAAAATTGCTAAAGGGGCGGGGGGCATAATTAGACAACAGACTAGGAAACGAAGAAATCAAAAAATCTGCTTTCCTGAAAGTTGCAAAGCAATCAAAATTTTCTCTGGTTGGTATGCTGTCTGAAGACAGAAAGAAGTCCCAGTTAATCTCTTGCACTGTCTTGTGGGGACCATTCTGATGTCAATCTCATGTCTTATATGTTTCTCCTCCCGATATAAGCATATATGTGCGGTTCACACATCCCTTTACAGTAAGTATCTGCTACAGGCCGACATGAACAGAAAGCTAGAAGGATGCCAGCGTGGGTCCCAAATGCTCTACCTCCGATGCAGGAGGTCTCCACGGAAGACAAAGATGAAATATGCAACTTTCAAATCACATTCACAAAGGCTTCCCTTTGGTCCCTATTCCCGGTTAGAACTCACGGACCAGGACTAGGATTAGATAGATCTACGCTCTCTGCAGGATCCCTGAGGCCCCAGGCAACAAGACGTGAGAGATTTTTTCACCGAGGGCAGTGAGCGTGAGGAGACAGGTAGGTCCAGTCGCTCCGAATGGCCACATTTTTATAGCAGGCTGTAGGGACAGCCGAAGCTCAGGCAACAGCCCCCTTCTGCTCTTTTTGACCTACTTGCTTACTTCCTACCAAAGGAAAGCACTTTGCTTCTGTCCAGATTAACAACCAAACCCCAAATTCACGGGTTAAAGGAAACAGCTTTGTAAACGGATAGGACAGACACCTCAATACATTGATTGGAAACATGCTATTTAAATTCAGACTAGTTAAACAGGATGCCCTTTGTCACTGACCAAATTGTTAAATTGGGGCCTTGGCAGGAGCCTTCTGTACGTCTCTGAAGATTCCCTGGATCCAGACCTCTGTGGTATTAAAACAAACAGAGTAAATATTTTCCTTGCAGTTTACATCCCAGATCTAAATATTTCCAAGCACGTCAAACTCACTTTTCTCCACCGCTCCCTGCAGGGGCCGGGTAGATTTCAGCTGCCAAGGAACCCAGTTGAACTTGCCTTGCTTGGGAGGGGCCGTCCCTGAAGACAGGCAAAGCTCAGAGCAGCCTGCCGGAAGCAGTGTCTCACAGCTGTTGCCACTGTGCCTGGCAGAGGGGGCTCACCAAGCAGGAGGTGTGCTTGCTATCTGCTGATTTCCACTGGCACGGAGGGAGGATCGCTTCCCTCGCTGAACATCTGCACCTATTCCCCGAGACGTGCCAAGCACCTGCCCTGGGAAACCTGGGTTTCCTTTCATTAGCTTTTTTTTTTTTTAGGATTTTATTTATTTATTTGACAGACGGAGATCACAAGCAGGCAGAGAAGCAGGCTCCCTGCTGAGCAGAGAGCCCAAAGTGGGGCTCGATCCCAGAACCCTGAGATCATGACCTGAGCTAAAGACAGAGGCTTTAACCCACTGAGCCACCCAGGCGCCCCCCCAACTTTCATTAGCTTTTAATGGGTAAGTCTGTCTCCCAGTTTCATCACTTTGGGCTTCACTTAAGCCAGTTACATCTCTGCAAGAAGGTGACAGCCTCCCTCCCTGCTTTTGGATGGCTGTGTTTTGGGTCCTGAACATTGTCGAAGCTCTCTTAGAAAAAGACAGCAAACATCACAATTGAGTATGATGCCATTTTACAGGGTGTTTCTTCAGACTGTGTAGTATCTTGGGGACTTACCCTGGAAGTGTCCTAATACGATGGCAAAAGCAGTGCTCTACTTTTGAAAAACTGTTTCTTTTGTAGCTGCTGACAGCACATTCTCAAGCGACCATAACAAATTCAATTTAATTGAACTCCACCAAGAAGTAATGAGTATAGCTGTGGGCATCGACATCCTTGTCTCTGGCCTCAGAAAGGTAATCCAAAGTAGGGGAGAGGGATAACGCTCACCTTTATTATTATTTCTTAACCGGTGAAGTTTTTATTAAATCCACATAAGGAAAAACCGTATCATGAGGGGTTGTGGAGGTGGGGTCACCAAGAAGTAGGAGCCAGGCCACCAGATGGGGCCTTGGGCATGGGGAGTGGATAACTCCCACCTTTAAAACACAAATTCCCATCAACTTGGAGTTACTTAGTGTGAGTGAGCCCTGGGCTTCTGAGGGTTCTGCCAGCTGATGGCCGTAAACCATGAGCCCTTCAAGAATTGCCTCAGGACAAATGCTCTCTCATCTAAAATCACATCCATTCCTCAGTGGCCCACATCCAGTAACTGATCGATGAGGAAGTGCATGGGCCTGTCCACAACCACCCAACTTGAGAGAACTCCAAAGGGTCACTCTAGATCCAGAGTTCCCTAAGAGATCCAAAAGGCTATTTTGGGGAGTCTACTGTAGCTCAACATTTCCCTCTCCCCAGTCTGCCGCCTTCTCCTCTCTCCATAGGTATTGATCCCAAGGGCATACCTTAATAAACATCCTGACCACTCTGCTTCCCAGAGAACCCAACTTGGGACACATAGGCTCCAACACAATCCATGTTGGGGAGTCATTTCTGTGTTTGATGCGAGCATTCAGTCAGTCATGTTTGATAAATGAGTGCAGTATTTTAAGCAGCATCCATAAGAAACTCCAAAAACAATATGGCGAACATCTACCTTGGCAAGAGTTTACAGTCTAAAGTCTGTCGTTGGGCAGATAGTATAGATATATAAAAAGATACTCCATAATATTATATAAAAAATGATAATTATCAAAAGAGTAGGTGACACTGGGATTTATCACAAGGGAGGACTAGTTTTAAGGACAAAATAGCAGCTGGTTGTTTGGAGAGTGACGGGCTTATGGTAATCCTCCATTATCTGCAGGCTATTCTTCTGTGAAAGTCAACAGTTCCATATGTAAGAGTCCTCACCCGGCCAATGAGCTTGATTCCAAATAACCTTTCATAAATACTCTTGCTCTGAGATTTGCCCTACTTGACCCCATTGTTCCTTGTTGCTTAGGTTCCCAGAGTTTCTCATCTCCCCTCATCCAAGCTCCAAGGCATTGGCATCTGGAGATGGTGCCCTGCCCTTCTTGCTGGGCTGGTTTGTGGGCTCCGTCTTGCCAATTCAAATCCCTAAAGCTAGGTTTTACTCATGTTCCTATCCATCTTGTTTTTGCAGAGATTTCCTCACTTGACCTTGCTTTTCCTGGCACTCTCATTGCCTCCACGTCTACCTGGAAATTCTCATCTCCATTTTGCTTCCCTAGATTCTGTCACTGTCCGTGATCTCCAGCTTCTATCTCCAGCTAACTAGATTTGCTCCTTGTACAAAACCACAGTCCAAGACTCAGTAACTTATGTTTAACTGTGACCTAGGGCAAGTCATTTAACACTGCTCATCTTTCAGTAGTTTTAATTGTAAAATGAGGATACTAATTCCTATCTCTCAGAGATGATAACGGTAATGACTAATGAACTGGCTTGGAATCAAGAGTCTCCTGGGAAGAAGTAAAAACAAAACACAAACACAAAATCCTAGCAAAAATCATTATCATTTATCAAACACTTACTATATGCCAGGTACCACACAAAGCACGTTATCGTAATGCATAATTTTTCAGGAGAAATTCCAGGGAACTAGATGGTAAGTCCTGCCAGTTGGTACTCAAAATGTGACTGCAATTTTGCTACTCTCACTTCATGCCAGAAATAGAGTCTGGAATCACTCTCTGTCCATTTTTGCACATGATCTTTGCTTTTCCTCCTGTCTTTCATTTCTACTCTTACTGCCTCCTAGGTTAAGCCCAAGATCTTTGGAGCCAGGTAGGGAGAGTTTCAGGGGGCAGGGTCTCCTGCCAGAACAGAGATCTTGCCCTCCACAGTGGAGTCAACAAGATCTGCAGTGGTATGCTGAAGCAAGTCCACTGTTCAAGCCATGATAAAACACAGGATGGTTGATCTGAAGAGGATATACAATGCAGCACAGGGTCTGAGATCCTGAAGCAAAATGTGTGCAAAAACAGGGAGGACTAATGAACAAATAATATCTAAGTACATATGAAAAAGGTTAAGATAGAGCTGTTTCAAAACAATGGTAGATATATGGTTTCATTAAAGTTATTTTTTTTAATTGAGATGTAATCCATATACCATAAAATACATTATTTCCAAACATACAATTCAGGGGTGTTTAGTGCATTGAGAAAGTTGTGCCACCATCGGCACTGTCTAAATCCAGAACTTTCTCATCACCACAGAAGGCAACCCCATACCCATTAGCAGTCACTTCCATACCCTCTCCTCCCATTCCTGGCAACCACTAATCTACTTTCTGTCTCTGTGTTTTGCCTATTATGGGCCATGTATTTCAACCCCTGGTTGGCATTGTTCTGTTGAATGTATTTAAAGATATTGATGGAGCATGGAGCTTCCTGGATACCACCATTATTTAATTCTCACATTGTTACATTGATTCTGTTATTGTTCTCCATCAAGATTTTCATGCCCTCTTCTCTTCCTTTCCCCCTTCCCTCTGACAATGGTCTGCATAGTGGAGTCCGAATTCCTTCATTTGAGTTTAGGATCCTTCAGTCTAAATTCCATCCTCCCAATAATTTTGCATTTTCTTCCTCCACATTTTTGTTCACATGGACCCTTTAATAAGAACCCCAATCTTTTGTTGTCTTTAAGACCAGATCCAATACCACCTCATTCATTGCATTTCCCTAGATTAATCCAAGAAGTTAAACCTTCTCCTCTTATGCCATCTGGCTCTTGGTGTACCCCATACCACTCCTTATAACTATGCATTCACCAGTGTGCCATGGTTGTTTCCTCTCTTCGACTGCAAGCTCCCTGATTGATACCATGTCTCTTTGCCACCCACAGTGCCTGCCTGGCACACTGTAAGCACACAGTGTTTGCTGAACGCATATATGAATGAAAAGGAGTTTGGACTCAAGGTAATTCCAACTCTGATAACCATTACATAGAGTTCCGAAACTAAGGACCAAAATTAAACTGTCTGCAGTATTATAAATACAGTAGGTAGTTCTAAACTTTGGGTATGATAATAAATGCTAGGGAGGTCTATAAATTGTTGGAAATATACTTAAAGACCCTTAAGTTAATAGGGAACTGGTAACTTAAATATAATCATTTGTTTTATTTATTTTTTTATTTTTTAAAAAATCATTGGTTTTAAAACAAATGAAGACCATTTGCTCAGTGAAGTCAGATTATTGAGTCTCCTGAGATTTCAATGTTGATTGATCTTTGGAATGAGGAATTTGGATTCAATAAATTCTCCTTTCTTGGCAAGCTATTATCTTCAACACTGCTATTCTTATCCCTTCCTGTGAAGGATTTATGATAATAAATCACCAAAGTCTTTATTTCTAGACACACAGGGAGATCCACTTATAACTTACCAGGCTTCCTGCTGTCCCAGCCAGTTTGCTTTGAAAGTGAGGATTTCATTCAAATGAACTTCTTTCTTTTGACATACATCTTGAAGTTTATTAACTCACTGTGCAAACATTTTATGAACATTCTACCATATGTAAGCTACAGTGTTCTACAAAAATTGATACTCTAAGGCCTCTGTCTTCACAGATCTCATGGTTTGGTAATGGATAAAGATAGGTAAACATAAGTTAAAAGGACTGCATGCAGAAAGGGAGTTTGGAGAAGAGTAAGACAGTTAAAGGACTGATTAAAAGTGTTTTTTTGAGGGGAGCTTAGGTGGCTCAGTCACTTGAGTGTCTGACTCTTGGTTTCAGCTCAGATCATGATCTCAGGGTCATGGTATCCAGCCCCAGGTGGGGCTCCCAGCTCAGCAGGGATTCTGCTTGAAGATTCTCTCCCTCCACCTCTTCCCCAGCTCGCCTGTGCACGCTCACTCTGTCTCTCTCGAAAATAAAAAATAAATAAAATCTTTTTTAAAAAGTGGGGTTTTTTGACTTGCTAGTTTTTATCTGATAAGCCCTATGAATGTCATACCTGATCATTTTTCCCTTTTTGGTCTATTTACTGGGATGATCAGAACCAATTTTTGTGGTCCACCTCTAGCCATATTATACTTTGAGTTACTCACTTAGAAATTTATAGTATAAATTTGATGATCTATAAAGGTTTTATAGAGGTACTAGGTACTATAAAGGTACTATAAAGTACCATAGGTACTTTATAGTAAAAGGTACTATATAGGTACTTTATAGTAAAAAGTACTATAAAGGTACTATAAATTACCTCCGACTTTTTCTCACTTTGCCACTTTTATTTTCTCTTCATCTACTCTTTCTTTTTTATTCTTATTTTTAAAAGATTTTATTTATGTATGTATTAATGTATTTATTTATTTGACAGAGAGAGATACAGTGAGAGAGAGAAAACAAGCAGGGAGAGAAACAGAGGGAAAGGGAGAGAGCCTAATGTAGGGCTCGATCCCAGGAACCTGGGATCATGACCTGAGCCAAAGGCAGAGGCTTAATGACTGAGCCACTCAGGCTCCCCTTTTTTAATTTTATTTTAAATTCTGTTTTGTTTTATGCATCTCATTAAACCATCTAAGAATATATTTTAGGTGAAGTGGGACAAAAATAATAAGGCTAAAAATAATTCTGAGTCAGAGTAAAGAGAACTATAGAATTTTTTGCACCAGTTCACTTGGAACAATTACATTTTTTAAGGGTCAGCCTATCATTTAGCTAAAAACTGCAAAGGATGCTAATTAGAGAGGAAATATTTATATGTATTGTAATCATAGTTTGCTGATTCACACACCCTAATTTGAATTATTTGATGTGATCCTAGTCATGTAAAGGAAAAACAAAATAGCTCATTATAAAATCTGAAAACACTAAATATGTGTTCTATGCTCCCTTAAAAATCAACCACTCAAATCCTAATCTGTGTAAAGTTAAATTAACTGACATAAAGGTAAAAGCAATCGACACAGAGTAGGTCTGCATTGACGTCTTTGAATCAATGAGAGAAGAAAGGCAGGAACAATGTTCTTGGAGCCCACATCACTAGCTGAAGGGCCTTGGCTGGCTGGACGTTTTACACGTAATCTTCAGATTGGTCCTCAGCTCAGTCCCAGGGGCTGGTATGGTCCACCCCATCTCACCAAGGACAAGCGGAGGCACAATGAGGTTCAGTAAGAATGCTTCCTGAACTGTTGTTGGACCTTCACCTCTATGGCTCATAGAAAATCCATGTACTAGGGTCTATTTCTTTTTTCCTCATTTCATAATTGAAGAAATAAGGGACAGAGATGTTACACCTGTTGTCCAAAGTGATACAGCTGGTGAGGAAGCTGGGATTGAAAACCCAGCAATCTGACTCTAGACTCCATACCCTTAACCACTAAACTAGTCACTTCCCCAAATTTGATAAGCAAATGGCAGATATTCCTGCCCTATACCGAAGTCTACAATCTTTAACTTACACCACACTGCCCTAGGATTCAGTTCAAACCAAGCCTACCTGATGTACCTTTTTCTGTTGCATTTAGATGCAACATGGTCTTCCTAGTGCTCTCTATCACATATTTATAGGACTTTCCATATCTTCTTTTAATAATCTTTTAAAATGTATATTTGCCCTTAAAATATGATTTTCTTAAATGTAAGGATTACTTAACGATGAAATAACTTTTCTTTGATTAAATATACCTTGAAAATATAAACGAGTCAATGAATGAACAAATGAAAAACTCTATGATATATACCCCTGGCCTATCAAAATTTCATCAATGCCTGAGATTCTGCAATTAGAGATTCATTACTTTGGCCTAAATCTTCTTATCTCTTGAAATGAAAAGATCTTGTAAGGAGTTGGTATGTTCATTCGTATGTGCCTTTTATGTTTTAATATAAACACACTTATTAGATTCCTCCTTGCGAATAGTTTTGATAGAACAAAGTGCAGCTAGAACAAGGAAATGATAATTCCTGGATAGAGTCACAGGTGATCACCTCTGAAGGAAGTTAAGAACAACTGAGATAGATTCCAAATAATTAATTTTGTCACATGGTCAGACCTTTCTCTTCTGGCCTGGCCTTTGCTCATATTCTCAAATCTCATCTAAAGAAATATCTTCTACAAATAAAATCCTCCCTTGAACAAGGGAAGTGGAAGAAAATGGAGGATATTAAGTAGCTTCAAGTTAACAGACCCACAAGATTTCAAAATGTAACCTGTGGTGCCCAAACCTAAGTGGGGAACAGAATCGCACTG
This sequence comes from Mustela erminea, assembly GCF_009829155.1. NCBI lineage: Eukaryota > Metazoa > Chordata > Mammalia > Carnivora > Mustelidae > Mustela > Mustela erminea. The sequence continues at coordinate 51,662,646 of NC_045631.1, read as the reverse complement.
AGAGGCATTTGAAAATGCATCTTACCTGTGCCCCAACCCTCATAAATTTCATCCGAATCTCCACAGGCTAAAATAATAAAAACAACACGCCCCTCCCCACAACTAAGGTTCTAACAGAAGCAACTGGATAACAGAAGTCGATCTGCTTTCACAAATCAATGTTTTAGGGGGTACACCACTGTACTCAACTTGGGGTGTGTAGTCAGGGGTGTCCGGCTCTTAAGATTTCTCTCTGTTTTGTAACATCCACTTCAACCATAAATACCCCTAGTATTTGGATAATAGGTGTGTCCTTCATGCTGTGGATGGTACCAAGGCCAGCTTCATGGGCCCTCAACCTGTGGATTCACTTGACTGGGTCGCAGTCAGAAGGGTCTTGCTTGCTTTGGTCCAGCCACCTGCCTTAAATTTTTAGTAATTTTTAAAAATTAAAAAAAATTTTTTTTGAGAAAGTGCACAAGCAGGGGTCAGGGGCACGGTAGTAGAGGCAGAGGGAGAAGGAGAGAGAGAATCCCAAGCAGACTGACACCCAGCATAGAGCCTGAGGCAGAGCTGGGTCTCATGGTCATGAGATCATGACCTGAGCAAAGTCAAGAGTTGGATGCTTAACCAACTGAGCCATTCAGGTGCCCCTTTTTAAATTTTTTTAGGGACATCTGGGTGGCTCAGTTGGTTAAGCGTCCGACTCTTGATTTTGGCTCAGGTCCTGATCTCAAGGTCTTGGGATTGAGCCCAGGTCAGGCTCCATGCTCAGTGGGGAGTCTGCTTCAGATTCTCTTTCTCTCCCTCTGCCTCTGCCCCTGCTCTAGCACACCCTCTCTTACTCTCTCTCAAATAAATACATCCTCAATAAATTTTTTTAACATTTTTATTTTGTACTGCCCCAGCAAATTACATAGCTGGTCTAGGGTGGCATTGATTGTTAGTAGACATTGTGGAACATCAGTGGCAAATAACGATTACAAATTTTTGAAATCCAATTAAATAGATGGCAATGAACTAATCAGTGAAGGGAGTCACTAAACATCCAGATTCTTGAACAAGTCAGTTCACTTGGTGAGCTTTATCTTGATCTTTAAAAAAGAAAAGAGAATTAGAGTAGATGGTCCCTAGTATCTCATCAAGTTCTAGTACTGTGGCAGAAACTGTTCTGTGTTCAGCAAAACCTATTTCTTTTTCTTCCTTAGCACACAACAAGACTACATTTCCCAACATCCCTTGCAAACAGGTATGGTCATGTATATAGAATTACTGGAGCTGTCATAATTAAGGACTGCAACTAGGTGGCTTAAACAACAGAATTTTCTTTTCTCACAGTTCTAGAAGCTAGAAATCCAAGATCAAGAGGTCAGCAGGGTTCGTTTCTTCTGAGGCCCATTTTGGGCTTATAGATGGCTATTTTCTCCCTGTGTCTTCATGTGGTCTTCACTCTATATTTGTCTGTGTTCAAATTTCCTCTTCTTATAAGGACACCAGTCTTACAGGATTAGAGCCTACCCTAATGACCTCATTTTGACTGAAATGCCTCCTTAAAGAAAGTATCTCCACATACATTGAGATACTGGGGGTTAAGACTTCAGCATATGAATTTGAGGTTGGGGGGACATAAATCAGCCAATGATACCACATGATGAAGTTCCAACAGATAAAATATGGGTAGGAGTCTTGGATGCTCCTTTCAGTTCAATTCTATAGACAGCTTGCACACATAGTTCTTCACCCTTTTCCCCTCCAGCTGCCTGGAAGAGAGACCACTCCCTGGGCAACTTTGAAAGCCATGTATTGAACACCAATGGTCCACAAGGTAAAAGGAGCTTGGGTCCCCGATTCACAATGTAGAGAAGAGACACCAACACAGAGGTGTGAAAAGAATAAGAAATAAGCAGGTACTGTGTCAGGGAATGCCATTTGGGGGTATCTCTGTTGTAGCAGCTAGTGCCAGCATGGCTAAGATTATCATTCAGTGAAGATTCAGGGAAATTGGGATCACATTCCTGTATGCAGCTACTAATTAATAAACACTGACTCGGTGTTGAAAACCTTGGTAGGTAACGTGGGACACAAAGAAATTAAAGACATAATGCTTTACCCTTGATATTGCTGATAAGGGCAGAGACCATCAAAACACCAGTAAAGGCTGAAACGTAGAGAAATACCTCCAAGTTAACATTTTAAAAAGTGGTTTAGCCCTGAAGGCTGGTGGAGGCAGAAGGGACTCATTCATTTGATGAGTTGGACGTTGGCTGACCTTGGCTTGAAGCCTGGGAGGAATTTAGATCAGTGAAGGGTATCCCAGGAAGGAAGATGACCAGGCAGGAAATTGAACGTGACAAGAAGTCAGGCATAAGTGGGAAATGGTGAGACTTCTGCCCAATAGAAACAGAGAATCCTGCCGGGGGTGCTAGGTAATAAAGCAAAGCTCTAAGCCCATGCCAGACCCAGAAAATCCTTGGGAGCTAGATAATGACTTTAAGCTGCTTTACTTCATCCCTGCCACCCAGCTCCAAACCTGATTGGGAAAATCCTTCAGAAAATCCTCTCTTCCGTCTTTTCCTTTGAAAGTCTACCTCTCGCTGATTGCCTTTTCCCCTGAGCATTTGTTTCTAGAGCTTGTGCACAGATAAAAGGATAGAATTATAAAGCACCCCCACCTCCTTGCAACGGCTCATGATTTCACTTTTTGTAACTTTGCTTCTACTATCATGTATGAGTCTTATCTAATCCCCATTTGATCTTAGTTTTTTTTTTCCCTTATAAAACCAACCCTAATTTTAAAATATTTCCCCTTTTTCTCATATATAATACCACAAGGACTTAATCTGGGGCTCTGAAATGACAGATTACCCTTGTCATCCCTTTTTAACACCTTGCTTCTATCTGTTGCTACCTTAATTTAACTCCCTTGGTCAGCATCTCTGTCTTTCCCTTGGTCACTCATTACAAGACTCCAGCCAGCATTTCCTGCAGCCCTCAGTAATACCGCAGTAATAGTTTTTCCATTGAAAAATACCACAAGTACAGTATTTCCAATGGAAACACCGCAAGAACAGTGTTTCCACTGAGCGTACCACAAGGAGAGGGCTTTTTGTGGTATCTCAATTCTGAGATGAACTCGTCATGTTCATCTTGGATTCATTATAACTAGAGCCCCTACTTTCTGGAAAGCGCTGAAACAGGGATGGAATTTTTATTTGCAGTTTAAAAAAAATACAATAAAAATAAAAGTGGGAGGATGCCAAGACAATTTTGCACTTGCTTTTGTGAGTAAAATATAAATAGATTTAGCAAGTAAAAGAATGAGGAAAAACTTCATAAAAAATGTACAGAGAGGCTTAACAGCTGGAAAAGCCGTGTGTGTATGTGTGTGTTTGTGTGTGTGTGCGCGTGCATGCATGTGTGTGCGTGTGATAACATTTAAGGAGCTCAGCAGCTGGGAACGCAACAACCTGTAAAAACACTTAACATTTACAGCCACTCAGTGGCTGGAAAACCAACTTCTCATAAAATCGATTTAACATTTTGGTCACTGTTGAAGACATTTAATGCATGCATGTTTATCTATCTGTGTTTATACTGTAGCCCCATGGATTTCAGTGGGTTTTAAGAGCCATAAACTGGTAGAGACCATTTGAAACTGTTGATGGTATATATGTTTTTGTGCTCTTGGCAATAACAGTATTTACCAGCACATGTAAATAGGTTGTAGATATGCTGGTAAGTGTACCTAGAGTCAGATTAACTGCAGTCTCCTTATTAACTTGTGTCTGTACCATTTCAATGCTCCATAGTGTCCTACTTTAGAAAGTCATTTAAATAAAAAAATTTCCAGTTGGAATTGTTCTCTTATTTTCCAGGAGTTTAAGACTAAGCTTCTTAAATCCTGATCTGCCTGTAGTTTGGCAAACAAAGTTATCTGTCAGGATAGTCCAATTTTTTCCATTTCCCTTGCTATGTCTTCAATCAGTTTAGTTAAAGAGGGTAACATTTTGTTATTTTTTTCTTTCAGTTTTTTTTCCTGGTTAGTTCCACAAAATGAAGCTGACTACTAACAGGCTAAAGAGAATTCTGTTTTTTAAATGGGGGGAGGAGGTTATTATATATGAAAAAAGTCATCGAAAAAACTTTATTTAAAAACATCTAAAGTTAATAATACTGGAGCAAGGTATACAGGAAAGATGCTCAAATTCTAACACACAGCCCCTTATTGTGTAGATATGTGCCTTTGGAGATGAAAAACTAGCAACATCTGAAAATCCAAAGTTTCACATTTCTATATATAAAATATAGATAATTGTGGCTTCTTTATCTAGCTCTCTTGACATTTTTTAGACTCAATGTACTGTGTAGGATTGCATTTAGGTGGTGTCAAAGTACTAGACATAAAGTATTATTATAACACTAATGTTAAAACTATAACTCTCAAGAAAACTTTAGTGTATTAGAAGTAAAATCTTAATTAAAATTGTAACAGTATATATATTTCTAGGCTCTCATTAAGTGAACATTGTTTGTCCCTTTGGAAGATGGAAGTTAGCAAGAAACGCGTCACCCAACTGGGTATGGAGTGGACCCTTCTCAGTCTAGGTGGTTACTTTCCTCTGCTCTCTTCTCTAACCAGAGCCTACGCTGAGCCCATGCACTTAAATGGACTAACTATTCTTAAGCTATTTCTTTTTCCTGAAGGTTTGAATCCTTTACTTCTGTTTAAAGAAAGGCTTTATGATTATTTCTATCCGTGTTTCCCCAAAGCCACTCTGAGCGAGGTAAGATCCTGGATGATTATTATAACATTTCACTAGAGCAGAGTAAGTATGATTAGGGCTTTGTTTTTATCCTTTTTCTCTTCCTCTTCCTCTTCCTCCTCCTCCTCCTCCCCTTTTCCTTCCCTTCTCTTCTCTCCTCTTCCTCACCCTCCTTTTTCTTTTACGACTATTTCTTTTATAGTCTAAGAACAGAATCTACACAGAAAAATGGACTACAACCATATTTTTCCTGCAGGTCATTTTCATGACATTGAACACAAATGATATTAGACTTAGTGACATGATCTCAGTGAAGGTTTCTCCGCCCGAAATGAATAGGAAACCCTTAATAGACAATTAGAGACTGATAGAGAGATTGAAGTTTCAATTCTCATCAGTTCCCTGAATTTCTAGGCCATTGGGTTGCCCAGATTAAAAACAAAAATAGATAACTAACTGGTGTTTAAAATATAAAATACTATAAATTCAGAACCTCTAATTCTAGCTGGGAGCACCAAAACCTAACCCTTCTCTTAACTTTATAACTGCAGTAGGTTCAAGTGGTGCTAGAAGTAAAATATGAAAGAGAAAATTTGTCAAATGTTATTCATTTGAGGTATCTTTCGCCATAGAAACCTTACTGTCTTCCAACAGAGTGGAAATAAAAACAAGATCTGGGGAGAGATGTTACTGAACTTGTCTATGAGTTCATGAAGATGCTTATTTTGAGCTCAAGAATAGCCTTACATTTAAGACGTTGTATCAAGAAAGGACCAAACAGCAACATGCCTTAGTAGCAAGGGTTGGGTATTTCAAATTCATTAAAAAAACAAAACAAACACACCCCAAAGAAGTGTTTTTTTAAAGTTAAAGCTAGAGAAGCATGAGCTAATGCCACAAAAGGTCTCAACCAATGCCTGGGTTTCAGGTCACCAGGCAGGATTTCCACGGAGCTCAAACCAACCGCTGTCCTCTCCTCCCTCCTTGGAGATATCCAAATAGTGCAGGTTAACCACAGACCCCAGCACTGTGCCGTCATGCTTCCTGTGCGTAAGAGGCAAGGCCTTTGATAATAAAGAGACTTCCAAAGTCCGAAAGTTGTAAACAAGATAAATCAAGAGTTACTATGGCAAAATCACAAGAAGGAAATGGGAATGGGGAGTGAGTAGTGTAACTACCCCCAGCCCCCATTCTGCTACTGAAGGAAAGAGAGCATCTTTTAGACACACGGACATTGGGTAATAGCTTATTGCATTTCGTTAGGCTTCCTAAAGAGAGGCATACAACACAGTATAGCCTTGGAGGCACTACATTTAAAAGGCAGATGAACTAGAAGATGGTTGCATTTTTTCATTGGTACTTCTATGACTTAAGGGAAAATAAATCTCTCACTAGGGTTAGTGTATAAACAATATTTGGTAAAGAACAACAGTTCGTCTGATAGTCTACAACTCAAGCTTACAAGATTCGAGAAAATCTAGATGGTGAGTGAATTTTTATTGGACAAAACAAGTCATCTATCCATTTCACGGGTTGCATGTAATTTATAAACACTTTTGTACTAGCCAAGAGCTTTTAATTCGAGGTAACAGGTAGAGATGAACGAAATCAGCAGGGGAAGAGTCTATGAGGATAAGAAGCAGCAGCAAGCAGCACCAGTGAAGATATCGTTGGATCTCAGAGGGGAAAAGAAAAAAAAAAAAAAAATCTAAAGGGAAAGAAGAGGAGGGCAGGGAAAGCAGAAGAGAAACTTCTGGAAAAAGATACTCTCTTGGCAAGATGAATGGAAAATAAAACTACAGAATGAAAGACTGCTTAAAAGAGCAGTCCCTAATCTTCTGCCAACACAGGCTAATTTGTATTTCTGGAACTAGCAGAAAGGATGTCAGCTGAAACCCATGTTAGAGCCACCTTGCTGCAAATGTTCCACAGCACATGTGGAGTTGGGGGGGGGGGTGTGGAATGAATTTAGGTTTCACAGAGTGAAGAATGACTTCAGGAACTCCAAACATCCCATTCCTGAGCTTCAACTTCAGAGCAGATGCTCTTTCCTTCTAATTGCACATAGGAAACAAAGAGAGTGGGGACTGGGCTGTCAATTAAGGTCTAAATTTGGCTCCAAGCATAGAGAAATAGCACCCATCCAGCCGTAAATGCTTCTTTAATGAGGTATGAAGGACTAAGCTTGACAGCAAGAAAAATACTCCCGTGGAGAGTTCTAAGAACTGAAGGAGAAGTGAACAGGCTCTACTCGCTTCAGATTCACAGTCTGGTTCTTTAATTTGTTTTAAGTTATTGTGAGAGGTAATTAGTTTATACTATTCTTTTTCCATGTTGCTTTTCATGTCATAACTCTTCAGTTGTCGATCCCCAGAAAGTAAAGCTTCCTTCCATCTTTCCTTCCTCCGTTCCTCTCTTTCGCACACTCTTTCTTACAGCCTTCTGGTAAGTTCAGTTGAAAGCACAAATTCTATTCAGTTTTCACAAAAATGGACCTACCGAATCAGTAAACATAGTCTTTAAGCCTAATCTGCACTCAGATTACAATTTAGAGAATTTCTAGTATTGCAGAAGCTCTGAATGCCCCCCCTTCAAGTTACTACCGAAGATAAACATTGCTATAACTTATAACAACATAGACTAAATTTGACCTTATTTTAACTTTATATAATTAGAGTGATGCAGTCCATTCTCCTTTGTGTCTGGTTTCTTTTTGCTTAGGTGATTGCAGCAGTCGTCCCTATTGTGGCAATGAAATGATGGTTTGTTCGTACTTATTCTCTCTCCATTGTATGGATATACCATCATTTTTTAAATAGAGTCTTATTAACAGAAACTATTGTACATGAGTTTGGTTAATACGTGTATATACATCTTCTGGGGATCTACATCGAGAATTGGAATTGTTGAGATATAAGCTATGATTATCACAGCTTCAATAAGCATTCGGATATCCCCTTTGTCAAGTTCCTATTCAAAACTTTTTGTCCATTTTTTTTTTCTATTGCTTTTCTGCCTTTTCACTCTCTCAATGGTTTATTTTGAATGAGTAACCGTTCTTAATTTAAAGTAGGTCAATTACCTACCTTTTTTACATTTTTATGGCTAATTAGCTTTTTGTATCTGATTTAAGCAATATTTGCCTACTTAAAGGTCATGGAAATATTCTCCTATGTCTTCTTCTAGAAACTTTATTAAATTTGCCATCTAGAATTGATTTTTGTGTGTGGTGTGAGGTAGGGGGTATAACAATGACTGCATCCATATAATTAGGGAGCAGGAAAGAACTGAGACCACCTGGGACATGGCTTAACTATTTGTTCCAAGAGATTCCTCCAAACCAATTCCTCCAAACAAGTATTTTATTTATCTAGTAAAATATCTCTCCTGTCAGGATAATAGATTTCTTACCTGAGCAAGCACTTCATACATCAAACATCAGTTTACTTTTCTAGACTCATTTTAAGACTTTCTCTGTACACCAATCCTAAATTATCATGGCATGGATTATTCTAATCTCAATCAGTTCCCAACATTGAAAAATCTAACATTGACCATTAGGGTCCAAGTCCCAAAGTCCTAAGTACCTTGCTCTAACTTTTGTCAAACATAAAGCTAATAAACCTAGTTTCCTTAATCAACAGGTTTTAGAGTGATCTTTTCAGGAGTTGACAACAGATAGAGGAAAGATATGTTTAGCATCTTGGAGACACCTAATTGACTTAGCTCCATTTATTGAAAAGACAACACTTTGTGTTCTCCACTGATCTCACCTTTTTTATAAATAAACAGACCTACACATATGTTCTTTCTTTATGCTTATTACTCTGTTCTATTTGCCTACCTTATGCCAATACCACATTTCATAAATACTACAGCATTAGAATGACTCTTAATATCTGGGATTCTGCATCTCCCAACTTGGTTGTTCTTTGAGAACTTCTTGGCTAATACTGACCCTTTGTATTTCCAACTAAGTTCTGGAATCAGCTTGCTGGTTTCCAGAAAGCACCTCTAGGGATTCTACTTGATCTGTTTGGGATGAATTGTAATCTACAAACTACTGGATCTTCTAAATAAATGTGTATTTATTTAAGTCTTCTTTCTCTCACCAATGCTTTAAAGTTTTTTGTGTAGATATTTTTTGTATCTATCATTAGATTTATTCCTCAGCATTCTATATGTTTGATTAGATTATAAATACCTTTTCCATTCCCTTTTCAATTTATTATATCCACAGATCATGCTAAAATGGCTTAATGCAAATTCTTTATCTGCAGATTCTTACAGATTGTCTATTGATGTAATCATGTCATTTATAAATAAAGATCATTCCAAATTGCGTATGGGTTTAAATACATTTTGCTATCAAGGGAGAACTTTCCTTTGGTACAATATGTCTTGTCAATGTGTTTTGACTGTTTTTTTGTGGATTTGACAATTGACAGGAAGAAACATCTAACTCCTTTGAATTCCCATAATTAATAGTTCTTGGAACATTGGAAGCAGAAGACCTGAACTCAAGTCCATTAAAAGATAATCTCAATGGGTAAAATTACGACCATCATACAAATCTATAATAAACATATAAAATTTTTTGTCTTATTTAACTAATTAATGAGAAAAATTGTGTTACAAACCAGTTCAAAAGAAAAATCAGAACACAGATACAAAGGCAATTAGGAATGCTGAAATAAATTTCCTAATAAGATGAAAAATGGGTCAATATCAACCAGGAATAATATGTAATCCTTGAGGGTTGCCTGGGTGGCTCAGTTGGTTAAGCATCAAACTCTTGATGTCAGCTCAGTAGATGATCTCAGGGTCATGGTATCAAGCCCTGTCTGAGGATCAGTGCTCAGTGTGGAGTCTGCTTGTCCCTCTCCCTTCATTCCTCTGCCTGCTCACCCTCACCTCTTTCTCTCTCTCTTGCTTTATCTCACAAACAATAAATAAAATCTTTAAAAAAAAAAAAAGTAATACCTGAATCATCTTTTCCACAGGGTGGAAATCAATTGTGAATCCACCAGATAAAATTCATTTGTGTCTCAGCAGATAAGAATTGTTGGTGTTCTCCTCAGTCTCCTACAACTTAGAGAATTATAAAATGGCTTAGTCAATAAAAAACTGAGATTTCTATACTAAAAACACCCAACAATTCACTGAAAGGACACCCAATAACCAAACGTCCATTTTAATATATTTTATGTTTATCCTTGACAAATCACCTGTTCCATCCATGTTGATGCAAATATTGGGTATTCATCCTTTCTGATGAATGAGTAATATTCCATTGGCTATATGGACCATATCTTTATCCATTTGTCTGTTGAAAGGCATCTCGGCTCTTTCCACAGTTTGGCAACTGTGGTCATTGTTGCTATGAACATTGGGATATAGGTGGCTCTTCTTTTCACTACATCTTTGTCTTTGGGTTAAATACCCAGTAGTGTAATTGCTGGATCATAGGGTAGCTCTATTTTTTTTTTAATTTTTTTAACTTTTTCTTTTATTTACTAAATGTTAACTCATCATTTCCTTTTTTTTTAATTTGTTCATTTATTTGTTTATTTATTTATTTATTTATTTATTTATTTATTTTCGGCATAACAGTAGTCATTACTTTTGCGCCACACCCAGTGCTCCATGCAATCCGTGCCCTCTATAATACCCACCACCTGGTACCTCGACCTCCCACCCCTCGCCCCTTCAAAACACATATTGAAAATCCCCTCATGATGAGTGTGCTTGCAGGGCACAAGAATTAGTCTCAATTTTATGCATTTGTAAAATGACTGGATATACCTCAAAGGCTGAAAATCTTAAAATCTCTCTCACACACATGCATATGTGTGCACACACACAGTCAAACAATGGATGAGGCAGCAGTGCACCAGAAGAACAGCATGTTGGCATGTAAAAGCTAGATGTGGGACAATGGTTATTAATCCTAGCTGTATGAGTAACTTGGGTTTGTTAAAGAACTAGTCCATTTCCAGAAATCCTAATTCCATTGCTCTGTTCCTACCATTAATTTTTTAAAGCTCCCAGGTGATTCTAATGTGCAGTGAGGACTAAGACCATTTGCTATAGGGTTTTTAATAAAGTCAGAAGGGAGGAGTAATTTTGAATTGAGACAGAATGATATCTCTCAAATGATCTCTCTACTTCCCCAGGGAACTGTACCAGGTTTCAAAAGAGAAGGCAGATGTAATGAATTAAATGATCTGAGGAAAGAACCAAGTCATTGAGGATGTTCTAAGAGAGTGAAAAGACAAGGTGAGGTCATGATGGGTCCTAGAAACAGAGTAGTACACAAATAAGGAGTCCTTTTCCCAGATTTCATTGTGGTGAATCAAAATCTATAAAAGAGGATTCTATTTACATGAATAGGAGTTGCATGTATGTGAATATTAGGGACCACCTGGTGATGGTCAAGACCAGGATGGAATAACTAATTTTCAGGGGCTAGTGTACATTAAAATGAGAGCCCCCTATGAAAAGAATTACTAAGCATTCAAGACATCAACAACAGAGCATAAAATCAAGCACTGGGCTTGTCTAAGGACAGCAAGTGTAACCCATGATGCTGACCCTGAACACGATGACAGAAAACTTGCTTTGAGACACCTTGGAAGATATCTGCGTTTCCAGTACCTACTTGAAAGTCCTTGCAAGATAAGGTAGAAATTGAGGGCATTTGAAATTCCAGTGATCTTTTTTTTTTTTTTTCCAGCATAACAGTATTCATTATTTTTGCACCACACCCCATGCTCCATGCAATCCATGCCCTCTATAATACCCACCACCTGGTACCCCAACCTCCCACCCTCCATCCCTTCAAAACCCTCAGATTGTTTTTCAGAGTCCATAGTCTCTCATGGTTCACCTCCCCTTCCAATTTCCCCCAACTCCCTTCTCCACTCTAAGTCCCCATGTCCTCCATGCTATTTGTTATGCTCCACAAATAAGTGAAACCATATGATAATTGACTCTCTCTGCTTGACTTATTTCACTCAGCATAATCTCTTCCAGTCCCGTCCATGTTGCTACAAAAGTTGGGTATTCATCCTTTCTGATGGAGGCATAATACTCTATCCCCAGGGGTACAGATCTGTGAATCACCAGGTTTACACACTTCACAGCACTCACCAAAGCACATACCCTCCCCAATGTCCATAATCCCACCCCTTTCTCCCAAACCCCCTCCCCCCAGCAACCCTCAGTTTGTTTTGTGAGATTAAAAGTCACTTATGGTTTGTCTCCCTCCCAATCCCATCTTGTTTCATTTATTCTTCTCCTACCCACTTAAGCCCCCATGTTGCATCACCACTTCCTCATATCAGGGAGATCATATGATAGTTGTCTTTCTCTGCTTGACTTATTTCGCTAAGCATGATACGCTCTAGTTCCATCCATGTTGTCGCAAATGGCAAGATTTCATTTCTTTTGATGGCTGCATAGTATTCCATTGTGTATATATACCACATCTTCTTGATCCATTCATCTGTTGATGGACATCTAGGTTCTTTCCATAGTTTGGCTATTGTGGACATTGCTGCTATAAACATTCGGGTGCATGTGCCCCTTTGGATCACTACGTTTGTATCCTTAGGGTAAATACCCAATAGTGCAATTGCTGGGTCATAGGGCAGTTCTATTTTCAACATTTTGAGGAACCTCCATGCTGTTTTCCAGAGTGGCTGCACCAGCTTGCATTCCCACCAACAGTGTAGGAGGGTTCCCCTTTCTCCGCATCCTCGCCAGCATCTGTCATTTCCTGACTTGTTTATTTTAGCCATTCTGACTGGTGTGAGGTGATATCTCATTGTGGTTTTGATTTGTATTTCCCTGATGCCGAGTGATATGGAGCACTTTTTCATGTGTTTGTTGGCCATCTGGATGTCTTCTTTGCAGAAATGTCTGTTCATGTCCTCTGCCCATTTCTTGATTGGATTATTTGTTCTTTGGGTGTTGAGTTTGCTAAGTTCTTTATAGATTCTGGACACTAGTCCTTTATCTGATATGTCGTTGGCAAATATCTTCTCCCATTCTGTCAGTTGTCTTTTGATTTTGTTAACTGTTTCCTTTGCTGTGCAAAAGTTTTTGATCTTGATGAAATCCCAATAGTTCATTTTTGCCCTTGCTTCCCTTGCCTTTTGCGTTGTTCCTAGGAAGATGTTGCTGCGGCAGAGGTCAAAGAGGTTGCTGCCTGTGTTTTCCTCAAGGATTTTGATGGATTCCTTTCGCACATTGAGGTCCTTCATCCATTTTGAGTCTATTTTTGTGTGTGGTGTAAGGAAATGGTCCAATTTCATTTTTCTGCATGTGGCTGTCCAATTTTCCCAGCACCATTTATTGAAGAGGCTGTCTTTTTTCCATTGGACATTCTTTCCTGCTTTGTCGAAGATTAGTTGACCATAGAGTTGAGGGTCTATTTCTGGGCTCTCTATTCTGTTCCATTGATCTATGTGTCTGTTTTTGTGCCAGTACCATGCTGTCTTGATGACGACAGCTTTGTAATAGAGCTTGAAGTCCGGAATTGTGATGACACCAACGTTGGCTTTCTTTTTCAATATCCCTTTGGCTATTTGAGGTCTTTTCTGGTTCCATATAAATTTTAGCATTATTTGTTCCATTTCTTTGAAAAAGATGGATGGTACTTTGATAGGAATTGCATTAAATGTGTAGATTGCTTTAGGTAGCATAGACATTTTCACAATATTTATTCTTCCAATCCAGGAGCATGGAACATTTTTCCATTTCTTTGTGTCTTCCTCAGTTTCTTTCATGAGTACTTTATAGTTTTCTGAGTATAGATTCTGTGTCTCTTTGGTTAGGTTTATTCCTAGGTATCTTATGGTTTTGGGTGCAATTGTAAATGGGATTGACTCCTTAATTTCTCTTTCTTCTGTCTTGCTGTTGGTGTAGAGAAATGCAACTGATTTCTGTGCATTGATTTTATATCCTGACACTTTACTGAATTCCTGTATAAGTTCTAGCAGTTTTGGAGTGGAGTCTTTTGGGTTTTCCACATATAGTATCAGATCATCTGCGAAGAGTGATAATTTGACTTCTTCTTTGCCAATTTGGATGCCTTTAATTTCCTTTTGTTGTCTGATTGCTGAGGCTAGGACCTCTAGTACTATGTTGAATAGCAGTGGTGATAATGGACATCCCTGCCGTGTTCCTGACCTTAGCGGAAAAGCTTTCAGTTTTTCTCCATTGAGAATGATATTTGCGGTGGGTTTTTCATAGATGGCTTTGATGATATTGAGGTATATGCCCTCTATCCCTACACTTTGAAGAGTTTTGATCAGGAAGGGATGCTGTACTTTGTCAAATGCTTTTTCAGCATCTATTGAGAGTATCATATGGTACTTGTTCTTTCTTTTATTGATGTGTTGTATCACATTGACTGATTTGCGGATGTTGAACCAACCTTGCAGCCCTGGAATAAATCCCACTTGGTCGTGGTGAATAATCTTTTTAATGTACTGTTGAATCCTATTGGCTAGTATTTTGTTGAGTATTTTTGCATCTGTGTTCATCAAGGATATCGGTCTATAGCTCTCTTTTTTTGTGGGATCCTTGTCTGGTTTTGGGATCAAGGTGATGCTGGCCTCATAAAATGAGTTTGGAAGTTTTCCTTCCATTTCTATTTTTTGGAACAGTTTCAGGAGAATAGGAATTAGTTCTTCTTTAAATGTTTGGTAGAATTCCCCCGGGAAGCCGTCTGGCCCTGGGCTTTTGTTTGTTTGGAGATTTTTAATGACTGTTTCAATCTCCTTACTGGTTATGGGTCTGTTCAGGCTTTCTATTTCTTCCTGGTTCAGTTGTGGTAGTTTATATGTTTCTAGGAATGTATCCATTTCTTCCAGATTGTCAAATTTATTGGCGTAGAGTTGCTCATAGTATGTTCTTATAATAGTTTGTATTTCTTTGGTGTTAGTTGTGATCTCTCCTCTTTCATTCATGATTTTATTTATTTGGGTCCTTTCTCTTTTCTTTTTTATAAGTCGGGCCAGGGGTTTATCAATTTTATTAATTCTTTCAAAGAACCAGCTCCTAGTTTCGTTGATTTGTTCTATTGTTTTTTTGGTTTCTATTTCATTGATTTCTGCTCTGATCTTTATGATTTCTCTCCTCCTGCTGGGCTTAGGGTTTCTTTCTTGTTCTTTCTCCAGCTCCTTTAGGTGTAGGGTTAGGTTGTGTACCTGAGACCTTTCTTGTTTCTTGAGAAAGGCTTGTACCGCTATATATTTTCCTCTCAGGACTGCCTTTGTTGTGTCCCACAGATTTTGAACCGTTGTATATTCATTATCATTTGTTTCCATGATTTTTTTCAATTCTTCTCTAATTTCCCAGTTGACCCATTCATTCTTTAGAAGGATGCTGTTTAGTCTCCATGTATTTGGGTTCTTTCCAAACTTCCTTTTGTGGTTGAGTTCTAGCTTTAGAGCATTGTGGTCTGAAAATATGCAGGGAATGATCCCAATCTTTTGATACCGGTTGAGTCCTGATTTAGGACCGAGGATGTGATCTATTCTGGAGAATGTTCCATGTGCACTAGAGAAGAATGTGTATTCTGTTGCTTTGGGATGAAATATTCTGAATATATCTGTGATGTCCATCTGGTCCAGTGTGTCGTTTAAGGCCTTTATTTCCTTGCTGATCTTTTGCTTGGATGATCTGTCCATTTCAGTGAGGGGAGTGTTAAAGTCCCCTACTATTATTGTATTATTGTTGATGTGTTTCTTTGATTTTGTTATTAATTGGTTTATATAGTTGGCTGCTCCCACGTTGGGGGCATAGATATTTAAAATTGTTAAATCTTCTTGTTGGACAGACCCTTTGAGTATGATATAGTGTCCTTCCTCATCTCTTATTATAGTCTTTGGCTTAAAATCTAATTGATCTGATATAAGGATTGCCACTCCTGCTTTCTTCTGATGTCCATTAGCATGGTAAATTCTTTTCCACCCCCTCACTTTAAATCTGGAGGTGTCTTCGGGCTTAAAATGAGTTTCTTGGAGGCAACATATAGATGGGTTTTGTTTTTTTATCCATTCTGATACCCTGTGTCTTTTGACAGGGGCATTTAGCCCATTAACATTCAGGGTAACTATTGAGAGATATGAATTTAGTGCCATTGTATTGCCTGTAAGGTGACTGTTACTGTATATGGTCTCTGTTCCTTTCTGATCTACCACTTGTAGGCTCTCTCTTTGCTTAGAGAACCCCTTTCAATATTTCCTGTAGAGCTGGTTTGGTATTTGCAAATTCTTTCAGTTGTTGTTTGTCCTGGAAGCTTTTAATCTCTCCTTCTATTTTCAATGATAGCCTAGCTGGATATAGTATTCTTGGCTGCATGTTTTTCTCGTTTAGTGCTCTGAAAATATCATGCCAGCTCTTTCTGGCCTGCCAGGTCTCTGTGGATAAGTCAGCTGCCAATCTAATATTTTTACCATTGTATGTTACAGACTTCTTTTCCCAGGCTGCTTTCAGGATTTTCTCTTTGTCACTGAGACTTGTATATTTTACTATTAGGTGACGGGGTGTGGGCCTATTCTGATTGATTTTGAGGGGCGTTCTCTGAACCTCCTGAATTTTGATGCTCGTTCCCTTTGCCATATTGGGGAAATTCTCCCCAATAATTCTCTCCAGTATACCTTCTGCTCCCCTCTCTCTTTCTTCTTCTTCTGGAATCCCAATTATTCTAATGTTGTTTCGTCTTATGGTGTCACTTATCTCTCGAATTCTCCCCTCGTGGTCCAGTAGCTGTTTGTCCCTCTTTTGCTCAGCTTCTTTATTCTCTGTCATTTGGTCTTCTATATCACTAATTCTTTCTTCTGCCTCATTTATCCTAGCAGTGAGAGCCTCCATTTTTGATTGCACCTCATTAATAGCTTTTTTGATTTCAACTTGGTTAGATTTTAGTTCTTTTATTTCTCCAGAAAGGGCTTTTATATCTCTCGAGAGGGTTTCTCTAATATCTTCCATGCCTTTTTCGAGTCCGGCTAGAACCTTGAGAATTGTCATTCTGAACTCTAGATCTGACATATTACCAATGTCTGTATTGATTAGGTCCCTAGCCTTCGGTACTGCCTCTTGTTCTTTTTTTTGTGTTGAATTTTTCCGTCTTGTCATTTTGTCCAGATAAGAGTATATGAAGGGGCAAGTTAAATACTAAAAGGGTGGCAACAACCCCAGGAAAAAATGCTTTAACCAAATTAGAAGAGATCCAGAATCATGAGGGGGGAGAAAGGGGATAAAAAGAGGTTCAAAAAGGAAGAAAGAAAAAAAAAAGAAAAAAGAAAAAAAAAAAGAAAAGAAAAGAATTAAAAAAAAAGGAAAACACCTAAGAAAAATGTAAAAAAGAAAAAATATATATATTAGATAAACTAGTAAAAAATCTTTAAAAAAGAAAAAGGTAACAGTTAAAAAAAAAAAATTTACCCGAAGGCGAGGAAAAAAAAAAAAAAATGAAAAAGAAAAAAATTAAATTAACTGCAAGACTAAAAAAAAATCACAGGGAAAAAGCCATGAGTTCCGTGCTTGGCTTTCTCCTCCTCTGGAATTCTGCTGCTCTCCTTGGTATTGAAACCGCACTCCTTGGTAGGTGAACTTGGTCTCGGCTGGATTTCTTGTTGATCTTCTGGGGGAGGGGCCTGTTGTAGTGATTCTCAAGTGTCTTTGCCCCAGGCGGAATTTCACCGCCCTTACCCGGGGCCGGGGTGAGTAATCCGCTCGGGTTTGCTTTCAGGAGCTTTTGTTCCCTGAGCGCTTTCCGTAGAGTTCCGGAGGACGGGAATACAAATGGCGGTCTCCTGGTCTCCGGCCCGGAGGAGCCGAGAGCCCAGGGCCACACTCCTCAGTGTGCCCTCAGAGAACAGCGCCCAGTTACTCCTGTCTGCCTGACCTCCGGCCGCGCTCCGAGCTCACTGAGCCTGCGACCAGTTCAAGGTCACACCGAGCTGTGAGCTTACTGTCGGCTCTGTCTCTGTAGCCGGCTTTCTCATTCCAATACCCGCAAGATCTGCGACACTCAGACACCCCTGATCCTTCTGTGACCCTGCGGGACCTGAGGCCACGCTGAACCCACGTGGGCTTCGCCCCGGTTTAGCCTCTGGAGCGATGTCCCTCAGCGGAACAGACATTTAAAAGTCCTGATTTTGTGCGCGGTTGCTCCGCCGCTTGCCGGGAGCCGGCCCCTCCCCCCGGGGTCTATCTTCCCGTCGCTATGGATTCACTTCTCCACCGATCCTACCTTTCAGAAAGTGGTTGTTTTTCTGTTTCCAGAATTGCTGTTCTTCTTCTCTTCGATCTGCCGATGGATTTTCAGGTGTTTGCAATCTTTAGATAAGCTATCTAGCTGATCTCCGGCTAGCTGAAGCAGTCTCAGCCTGCTGCTTCTCCGCCATCTTGACTCCTCCCCGAAATTCCAGTGATCTTAATGTTGCAAACTTTGTTAAAGAAAATGGCTTGCATTTTTTTAAGCAGCCTTAACTTTAAAAAAAAAAAATGTATGTCTTGATTCTGTACAGGAAAATCCATTATTTGTGAGGGGCACCTGGCCTGGCTCAGTTGGTAGAATGTATGACTCTTGATCTTGATCTCAGGGTAATAAGTTTACGCCCCAGGCTGGGAATAGAGCTTACTTAAAAACAACAAAAAACACAAACAAACAAACAAAAAGAAATCCAAAACTTTTTTAAAAAGGAAAAAAAAAAAAGAGGAACCATTATTTGTGATGTATAGTTCTGCTCTTACCATGAAACATAGTGTTGACTGTAACTTGGGAAAGATATTTTATCTGGGTAAAGAATTCTGGGTTGACAGGTTGGTTTGTTTTTGCCTGTTAGGATCATGAAGATGTCACTTATCTTCTACCTTTCATGGTTTCTGATTTCTGCCTTCTTACGTTTCTTTGTAATGTCTCATTTTTCTCTGAATGTCTTTAAGATTTTCCTTTTGTTCAAATATGACATGGCTAAGAGTTTGATGTATGTGTGCAGGCATGCATGTGTGTCTGTGTGTGTGTGTTTAATTCAATGTGCTTGTTCTTTGATTTTCATGGAACCATGTTTTGCTGCCTGTCATTTATTCTGGAAAATTCTCAGCCATTAATTCTTCATTAATTTCTTTTTTCTTTTTTAACTCTAAAAAAAAGATTTATTTATTTATTTTAGAGAGAAAGAGAGAGCATGAATGGGAGGGGGCAGAGGGAAAGGGAGAGATAATCTCTATCAGACTCAATGTTGAGCATGGAGCCCAATGAGGGGTTTGATCTCACGACTCTGAAATTATGACCTGAACTGAAGCCAAGAGTAGGATGCTTAACTGACAATGCCACCCCAGCACCTCTCCTCACCTAGTTCTTATCCCCACATCTATGCCTTATCCTTCTAGGACTTCAGTTATGTGTGTGTTGCATGGCTCTTCCATGCTCAATTCTGCTTTCTTTTTTTTTTTTTTTAAACCTATTTACCTAATCTTACCTAATCTAACTTTTCTTTTTATGTTTCAACTTTGGAAGCTTTGATTGACCAATCTTCACATTCACTAATTCTTTCTTTGACTTTGTAGAGTCTACTGGCAGGCCTGTCTGTACTAGGTTGAATAGTGCCCCCTTCCCCAAATTCATATCCTATCCAAAACCTCAGGATATGACCTTATTTGGAAGTACTCTTGTCACAGATGTAATTAGTTAAGATGAGGTCATACTGGTGTAAGCTGGACTCTTAGTCCAATATGATTGCTTATAAGAAGAGGCAAAGGGACAGGCATCCAAAGAGAATGCCATCTGAAGACACAGAAGAGATGGGAATTATGCTTCCTCAACCCAAAAAAACACTGAAGATTGCTAGCAAACCCCAGAAATGAGGAGCCAGGCATGGAACACAAGCTCCCTATGAATCCCCAAGAAGGAACCAACCCTTCTGACACCTTAACTTTGACATCTAGCCTCCAAAGCTTGGAAACAGAATACATTTCTGATGTTTTAAGTCACCCAGTTTGTCATATTTTGTTATGATAGCTCTAGGAAAATAACATATTGTCAGAGCCCTTAAAAAAAAAAAACTCTGTTACTATGATTTATCTTTCTAGTATTTCCATTTGATTGCAGTTTCCATCTCTCTACTGAAATCATCTATCCAATCCTGCATTTGTCTTTCTTTTCATCACTTTTCATAGTTATATTAAATTGCATTGATTCATTCCAACATTTGTGTCATAGTGGAGTCTGGTTCTGCTCACTGTGTTGTGTCTTGGCAGTGTGCTATGTGGATTTTGTTTGTTTGTTTTGTTTTCTTAGTATGCCTTGTAATTTTTTCTTGAAAGCCACACATTTTGTGTAGGACAGCTAAGACTGAGGTAAGTAGATATTTATGCTCAGAAAAGGGCTCATGTTTCCTTCTGCTTAGTCTTTAGGGTGGGGTTTGAATCAGTTTCGTGCAAGATCTGAGCTGGGTTTGGGGTCTGTCGTTGTTGTGTTTACCTTCAGTACACCGCAAGTCAGCATCTATAGCACCTAGTGTTTAGGGCAGTTTGCCAGAGGGCTTTTTCTCTCTTTAATTTCTGTCCCATGCCCAGCTCTCCCTTTGCACTGTGCCTCAGAAAGGGTCCTTCTCCTTCATTTTTGTCTTTCATCCTGCAATATTCCACTGTATTTGTTATTTAATGCTTCTTAGCCTGCTTGGGGTAGAAGTAGAAACTCCTATTATTTTATTTTATTTTTTAAAAGATTTTATTTATTTGTTTGACAGTCAGAGATTACACCTAGGCAGAGAGGCAGGCAGAGAGAGAGAGGAGGAAGCAGGCTCTCCGCTGAGCAGGGAGCCCGATTCAGGGCTCGATCCCAGGACTCTGGGACCATGACCTGAACCCAAGGCAGAGGCTTTAACCCACTAAGCCACCCAGGTGTCCCAGAAGTCTTATTATTTTAGATAAGATCTTGGGTTTAAGTAGGCAATATGTCCTGAGTCTTAAGGATCTGGCCTTCTGTACACCTACTCCCCACCCAGCTTTTTTACCAATGTAGATTTCCATCCTTCTCTCAGGGTTAGAAGACCTCTGTTTGTTGTTGTTGTTGTTGTTGTTGTTGTTGTTGTTTAAGATTTTATTTATTTATTTATTTATTTGACAGAGAAAAAGAAAGAGCAAGGACAAGTAGGGGGAGTGGCAGAGAGTGAGGGATAAACAGGCTCCCCACTGAGCAGGGAGCCTGACTTGAGGCTTGATCCCAGTGGATCCTATCTATCCATGGATCCTATCTATCCATGGGATAATTAGGGATCCACATAAATGAAGTCCTTAAGTTTGAAACACACACACACACAAATACTTTATGCCCAAATAACTACCACTTTCCCCTGCTAACACATAAATCTCTTTTTCCATATTTAAACTTTCTGTTGAGTTTTATACTCCTATACCCAATTGTCTGAGGCATATTTGGGCTATTTTATGAGAATCTCAGCTATTCTCTTTTCTACCCTCCTTCTCCTATATTTCTATTTTAGTCAGTTGAACCAACAATCCCTGAGCCGGAAATCAGAGAGACACTGTCGAGTCAGCCTTGTCCCTCAACACCCACATTCAGTGAATCATAGTCTTGGTTATTCCACTCCTAAATATTTGACTAATTTTCATCTCCTCTTCTATTCTTTTAACCCAAGTCTGAGTTTGATGACCACCACCTAAATGACCTCTTTGCCTCCAATCTTCTCAATCTTATAATTGTCTTCCATTTTCCTTGAAGGCCACATCTGAAGGATGACCTTGATCATAAGCCTTCCCTATCAGCCGCTATAAGATAAATCCACACTTCTTAACATGATATACTGATGGCTTTCTAGGTATTCCTCTACCTATATTTCACTCATGTCTCTGTTAGTTTGTGTCTTGAATTTAAATTCCAAACACCAAGCAAACTTCAGTATCCTCGTCCCTCAATACACTCTCACATGCACACTGATCTACAAAGCTTTGTCTCTTTTTATCATGTTGTTTTTAACCACAGCACTTTTCCTATTTATTCACTACTATTCAACCTCTTCCCAGATTCAGTGCCATTTCCTCTAGGAAGCCTTTGTGGATTGTCTCAAGTTAAGCCAAGTAGCCCCTTCTCAGAGTTACATAGCAAGCCTGTGTGGCATGTATGCCTCTGTCTCCCACTCTAGGTTCAACATGCTTCCCACGAATGGGATTTCCAATTTAATCTTATATTCTCATAGTCTACCATGGTACTTACAGTAGAAACACAGCAGATTTTCTTATGAACATACAAATTTTGAATGAAATAACCTCTGCACCTCTGTGACTATTTCCAGTCCAGCTTCTGTGCTTGCAGGACCCTATTCCGTACAACCTGGTCTCTTAAGGCCCCTGGCCAGCCTGATAGTGATACAGCTTGGTAAAGGGGTCTTTGCCTATATTCCATTCTAGGATCTTCTTTCTTCTCCATTTTTCAGTGTCTGGAATCTGAAAGTTTCTCACTCTCTGTGCTTTGTTTTTGACAGAAACTCCATCATGTCCTTAGTTAATAGGTCACCCTAGAACCATGCACTGTGGTTCGATGTCCCTTTATTCTCAACAGCCACCCTTGTACTAGATTTCACAATCCCTGCTAACTTAACCCTTGGCCTCTGTTGCTCCCCCATCCCCAACACCATCCAAACTCTGTAGCCATTTTTCTGTTACCCCAGTCACATTGCTGCTCACCAGCTCCTCATTGCACATGACTGGGTTCTCTGCTCCTCCCAGAGGGCCATGTGGCTGGCACCACACTACAACAGAGAAGCCAATCCTGGCCATAATGTCTATTCCGGTGCTCTTAGCAGCCAACGTGAATGACCACATCTTCTGTGCCTGTAATCAACCAAACTTTTCTTAATTTAAACTTCGTGATAATTTTCAGGAGCCTCCGCCTTTTCTAACTTTCCACAGAAAACCCTTAGCATTGCCAAAGAAATTTGCCTCCACCATAAATTACCGTTAGCATTATCTACATAACTCTGGCAAAATCGGTATGGGTAGGCAACTTGAAACATGTTGGTTTCACATCTGGATTTGTTATGGGATTATGGGCAGCTATTTCTTCTTCTTCTTCTTCTCCTTCTCCTTCTCCTTCTCCTTCTTCTTCTTCTTTTCAATCTACTTGCATCCTACCTTTCCAAGTTTCAGTGGTGTAAAACTGTGGTCACTTTTACTGACTAGTTTATGTGGGTGGTAATTAGGCTTCCTGTGGAAGTAGTCTCTCCAGCTTCCAGGCTGGGAGATGACTTTCCAATATTAATTATTCATCTGACATTCTTGTTCTGGTAGGACTCTCTAAAAAATGTTAACAAAAAGCTCATGGGTTGGCCAAATACCTTTTAGGACTGCTCTATTTCCACCACAGGATGTATCTTAGAAGATGTCCTGAAAATATGTTTCTAACTTATTTCCGAACTACCTGCAAAGAAATAACTCTCGTGTTTAATCCGCATTTGACTAGGACATTTTCTTAAATTGGTGTGTGATTATTCCCTCCTGATTCCACACAGTCTGGTTAAATTGTCTCTTTGTACTAGATATTCACTATTTCATCTTTTTTTTTTTTTTTTGAGAAAGAAATAGCTAATATAAATAATGAAAAGATCATGTGCTCTAGCAGCTGGCCTTTAACTCCACATTCCAGCCCTACCTGTAGCATGTGTTCCTTTGGGTAAGTGTGGCCCTGAGTTCTCTGACTGCCTTTGGTGCAACGGACCCTGACTAATGAGGCCAGCATGCCCTACCCATAAGCATCCATTGCTCTAGCTACCAGAAAATTTTAATAGCAGCAATTATCCAATACTGCCTGTGACCCTGCCAGAAGCCATGAGACTTCACAGCTGGACGAAACCTCTGAGGTCACTTAATACAACCACCCATTTCTCAGATCATAGTATTCAGGAACGTGAAGTGACTCGCTTAACAAATTGGTGGCAGAACATGAATTTCCCCTAGATCTCCTGACCTACTTATATCCCCTGCAATTTATTTGTATGTCCATTCATTTTTTTTAAAACAAATATTTGCATGAAGCACTGGGTGTGGTGCATAAACAATGAATTCTGGAACACTGAAAAGAAATCAAATAAAATAAAAAAGGGAAAAAACCAAATTTTTATGTAAGCCCTACTTCATGATGGAGATTCTTCTAGCCACTGGTATGACATAAAGAGCAAGACAGATATATTCTGCGCCCTTCCTGGCAGGTTCATCCTAATTAATGCAGCTCATCCTACAATGTTAATTTCTCCACTCAATCACAATGGAAATGCAGAGGTGCACAAAGAACTGGATGAATTCTTAGGACCACTGACAGTACAGACAAGGATCCACTCCCAGAACTGTTGTCTCTTATTGAAACACATTGGCCCCACTCCCTAAATGCTTATCCCTCTGAAGC
Organism: Mustela erminea; assembly: GCF_009829155.1. Classification (NCBI taxonomy): domain Eukaryota; kingdom Metazoa; phylum Chordata; class Mammalia; order Carnivora; family Mustelidae; genus Mustela; species Mustela erminea. Next base: position 51,638,463 of record NC_045631.1, on the reverse strand, counting down.
ATAACACTTCCTCTCTCACTCCTGAGTCTAACCTTGAATCAAATCTCCCTTTCAGTGTAGTTTCTGACAAGCATGTAATACTAGTCAACATTCCTTGAACTCTCACATCTGAGTATGAAATCATTCAAGAGAAGGACTACCTAAACCCAAGCCAAACAATCATGGAAAGAAAACAAGAACTCCCCCGCCCCAGGGATAAAGATGCAGCCCCCTTTACAAAGTGGCTCCCCGTGGGAGAAACTTGGCTTCCCAGGAGACATGTAGCAATGTCTGGAGACATTCCAGGTTGTCGCCACTGGGAAGGGATGCTGCTGGCATCTAGTGGGGACAGGCCAGTGATGCTGCCCACTGTCTTATAACGCACAGGATAGCCCCCATCCTCACCAAAAAAACTAAGGGTCTCAAAGTGTCAGTCATGTCCAGGTTGAGAAACTCTACACTAGAACTCCAGGACTCTATATGAGAGTAACCTATAACCTGTGAAACACCGCTGTCCCTTCGGGTTCACTCCGAAGAAACTGGTGGCATAACTGCTTAAAACGAAAGAAATCCAAACTTTTTAGATGATCCCAAACCAACCTGATGGTTCCAGATTCATCCCTAATGAGGGTGTGTGTGATTAAAAGCTCAGAGAGCATCAGAGGGAGAAGCAGATCCCCATTGAGCAGGGAACCCGATATGGGACTCGATCCCAGGACCCTGAGATCAGGACCTGAACTGAAGCCAGCTGCTTCACCGACTGAGCCACCTAAGTGCCCCTGACAGAAAGTACTTGGCATACAGAGAGCTCACACAATTAAAAGCCTGACATGCACCAACATAAATAGCCGTTCCTTACTGAATTCCCATTGGGTTCTGCTTCATGGTCTTCAAAGCGAAGACTCAAAACATTGAGAGACAGGTATGACTTTCTCCAGATTAGTGAAGTCTTAAAAGTAAAGCTTAAACAGATTGACTAATGTGCCCCGGGTCATAGCAAAGGAAAACCAAGGCAGGGGAGACCTTGCTCCCCATCCCATGCCATTTCCTCTACAGCCCCTTCCACAGAGAACTCCTGTGGGCAGTCTCACCCACCGCCATCCATCCTTTGCAGCTATGTCCAATCCATCCTTCCTCAATTCCTCAAGCCACTTTCTGTATCTCATGCCCTCTAAAGTTTGCAGGCTGAGAGCAAAACACAAGAACAGCAAAAAATTTACCAGGGCCAGGTCTCGAATGCAGTTTGGTCACCTTAACTCCTCCAACACGGTTTAATTTTATGTCCACCTTCTTCGGAATAGATGACACCATCAGATTAGGCAGAGCTAGCTGGACCTGTCCTACTCAGCCTGTGACCTAGAATCGCCTTTGATCAGAAGCAAACGTGGTTTGTGGAACGGACTGGGTTTGGATGCCAAAAAAACAAATACGATGATTTTTTTTGGGAGCTAGACAAACACTGGGAACGCTTACTAGCAACCACAAAGCTAGTGTATTTGATCTTCGATGCTTGACGTCAAGACAAGGTTTTAAAATATCCTCATATTTGGCTGGTTCTCAATTTCGCATTTGAGATGTTTATAGATATCATAGTTAATCATAGTGACACATAGGAGGAGAGGGGGTCACTTGTAGGAAGAAAACACCCAGCTTTAAACGACAGACCAGTCTGACAAGCAGGAGCCCTTGACCCTGACACACAGTAGAAAGTTCTTTCGCTGTCAAGCGAGGAGCAGTGCTTTTTAAAAAGGCAAATGTGTGACTCCCATCGCAGACCAACTGAATCAAAATCTCTGGGGTGAGGGAGAGGGGGTACGGGGAGCAAATTGTTACTATTTCTAGACTTCTGGTGGGGATTACAACAGAGAGCAAGTGCTGAAAACAGCGGCACACGAACAGGTCTGAGATAGGCGGTTTGTGTGGGCGTCTCAGCTCTGATCTCCAGACCCCGAGGTTGCCTGACATTTGTTTCCCTTCCCAGTGCTGCAGCATCAGTGGTCCTGATCACTTCACAGCATTGCAAGGGTTGAAGCAAGGTGTGACATGCATCGGTCACATCATATGGGGCCAATATGATTATTAGTCTAAGATCCAGAACGTCTGTTCCTATTCTCTTCAAAGGAAAGGGTTTGAGTTCTGCAATGGGCCAACAGACCATTCTTCAGAGGCCTGACCCAGGAGCCAGCTCCTTTGTCTTTGCTTTCTTCCCCGAACTGGGGGAGCAATCGGGAAATCTGCCTTGCTTTCACCTGAGCCGTAAGAGGCTTGCTAGTGAAGCAGAAAGGAGAAAGATGCCAGCTCTGATTGCACCGAGGTACTTTCTGGGCCAGAGGCTGGAACGGCTGAGTGTTCCCTCCGCATTGCATCTGCCGATTTTCTCTGGGCTCTTGAGCAGAACCGACTTCCACTAACCACAGGATCAAAAGTGGGAAGTGACTGCATCAAAACACCTACTTCAAAGTAACTGCTGACAAATGGCTAGGAAGGATGCTAAGTACTTTACCCTCAGGACTTAATTTATTCCTCGTGGTGGCCATCCATGAGAGGCATGATCTCAACTTGACCAGCAAAGAAATTGAAATGAATTAGCGTGTCAAAGGTCTCCCGTCTAGTAAGTGGCATTTCCTGCATGTGAAGCTCTGATGAGTGGATTCAAAACCCCAGTCTCTTAGCCAAACCATGCTATGAAATGAAAAGAAAACACAACACAGAAAGAAAGAAAGCGCCCACCCAAGACAGCCTCTTCCTTCCCTTCCCCTTCCCACCCTACCCCATGGGTGAGCTAACTTACACAGCTGTCTTCCTAGAGGGGTACCAGTTCTCAAGCTTGCACAAAACAATCTTTTGAGATGCTGATTGATACGCAGATTTCTGGGTCTTATCTCCAGGGATTCAGAAACTGTAGGTCCAAGATGGGTACTCTGAATCCGCATTTTTAGCGTTCATTAGAAGTTTTTCTACTCTCCATCATTTTTATTTTATTTCCTTTAAGAAATATGTCTATGATTTTTATTTTACTGGCTTAAACTTACTGTCCCACAACAGGCAGCCTCGGGCCAAAACATGCCAGCCACCTGTTTTACAAATAAAGTTTTATTAGAATACTGTCACCCCTATGTGTTCGTGCATCACCTATGTCCGCTTTCATGACAGCCGAATAGTTGCAACAGATGCGGTATGGCCAACCAAAGCAGAAAATATTTACTACCTGGCCCTGGACAGAAAAAGTTTGCCAACACCTGTCCTCAAATGACTCCACTGCTAGACTTCGGCCAAAATGTGGACCCTTGATTAATTTGGAAATACTTTTCTATGTCTGGCATCATCTGAGTTGCTCAGTTTCTGGGATTCAACAAGTGAATGAAAAATATATCCTATTCATTAAAAAAAAAAAAAAACCCTATATGATTCATTATGTCTTGGGACATGCTAGAAGTGTGTAAATAAATCATATTATCTCTTTTTCCTACCTTCTGAGGAAAGGAAGAGGCAAAAGAATCAGAATTTTCTCTCACAGATGACTAAGAAAAGCAGGTGTTCCCCATCAAATTTGTAAAGCAAATAAAGAAAAATCTGAGGAATCCATTAAGAATCCTCTTCACTTATTTACTTGAGGGGAAAAAAGAGTTAGTAAAGGCACAGACCTTCCTTGTTGCCATGTACTTAGAAAAAAATCGAGACGGAGGGAAGAGTCACTTGACATTGATGGAGGTAACTCCTTCCAATTGCTGACTAGTAGGAAAGTTAACCCACCTCTTTCTTCCCAACCCATCATTATGTAAAGGAAATAGTTGCCACATTAGGTCAAGCTCCTTTGGACCAGAGAGGGAAAAAGGGACAAATCACCAAGCCAGAGAAAAGAAAATGAGGTAAGAGATAGTCAACTGACCAGAAGGATGTCGTTTAGAGGGCAAGAGGGAGGAAATGGTCAAGAAGATATAGATCATGATGAACTCACAGATTATGAAAGAGGGCCTCATAGGGTACAGACATGCCAGGAATCCTCAAAGCTTGTTGAATGAATGCACTTAGAAAAACAAAGTTGGCAGGTTGGCTGGGGCGGTGGTGTTCCAAAGAGAAAGGCAATGTTAGGAGTTCGAAGAAGGAAAATAAAAACATTATTCTTACACATAATCATCCAGTATCACATGAATGATCTCTAAGTATTTTCCCACTAGGGAAAATAAAAGCCCAAATTCCTCCCTTGGAGCTTGGTTTCCTGGAGGCGCTAAAGGCTTGACCAGGTCTAGACTACATTTTACGCTCCTTTGTTTGCCAGGTCCTCTGGCATAAGTGGCTGGGTTCCAGGCTCTGTTGCTCTCCCCATGTTGGCTGGCCGCACGGCAGATTTCTCCGTCTCATTCAACAGGAAGCAGGTACTGTTTGTGGGATGCTCCTTAGCTATTTTTAAGAGCTGAGCTACCTACAGGTATTTATGACTCTAGATCCGATTAACGGAAACACAATTTTGCCAACGCAAGTGCAGGGCACATTTTCACAGCCAACCATATGTCCTCTGGAGGGAAATGGTCAAGGTGAACAAGTGGAACAAGGCTCTGCCTCAGCCCTGCAAAAGCCATCATTTCCTTTTCCAGGCTGTAGTGGCAGATTCTAAGAAACCATCATTTGCTGCCATCAGGAGGGCACTGTGCCCTTACCTGCATGACGGGAATAGTGGGAGGCATAACTACCATTTTGCACAGCAAGGGACTCATGAAGGTTCCATTTTTTTTGCTTATGCAGGTTAATTTGGGATCCTCCAGAGTTCGTATTAGTCAGGATTCTTCAGAAAAACAGAATATCCTATTTGTAGGATTGTATGTAGAACATAATCCCATATATGTGTATGGGATTGTGCTTTATACATACAAATACACATCCCATACACAAGCTCTAAGTGCCCTAAGCCCAAATAATATAAATATTCCTATATACATAGGAAATAGGTAACCTATGTGTATGTATATATAAAGAGATTTATTATAAGGGGTTATAAGGAATTGGTTCACACAATGGTGAAAGTGGCAAGTCCACAGTCTGCAGAGCCCATGTCTCAGTGTAGCCACTACAGACCCAGGGACTGCCACTGTCCGGGTTCAGCCACTACAGACCCAGGAACAGACAATATCCCAGTTCAGCCACTACAGACCTAGGAAGAGCTAATGTCCCAGTTCAGCCACTATGGACCCAGGAAGAGGAGATGGACCAGTTCTAAGGCCCACAAGCAGGAAGAGCTGGTGTTTGAAGGTCATCAGGCACAGAATTCTCTCTTATATGGAGAACAATCAGTCCTTTGTTCTCTTCAGGTTTTCAGCTGATTGGGTGAGGCTCACCCACACACAGAGGGCAATCTGCTTTACTCATAGTCTACCAATTTAAATGCTAATCCCACCCCCCACCCAGATTAATGTTTGACTAAATATCTGGCCCCTTGTGGCCCTGTCAAATGGTTGCATAAAATTAACCATCACAGAGTTAATTCCAATGGAGCTGTCAAATAAATATTCTGGGCTCAATGCAGTGTTATTTAATGCAAGTTGGTTGACCTTGGCTAAAACTTCAGTTTGTAACCAATCTATATTTATGAAGCCACTCACACCATTTAAAAAAAATTTTTTTTAATCTCGATATTTAGGAAATATTTGAGAACAAGTTAGCCCATTTATCTTCCATTAATTAAAATTATATAAATAGAATATATAATTTTTTTTCATCTTCTTTGTCTTTTTTTTTTCCTTAATCTTAGGCAAAAATAAAATAACTCAATGTTCCCCATATATTCCCTGGGCTCTCTCACCTATATATTCTTATTCTCTTTCTTCTCATGGCTTAGCTAATCTCTGGATAGATTATTCATTTATTTATTGAGGCAGACTCCTGCCTCAAATTCTCACCTCTGCATTAAGCTATATTCAAACGCCTTCCCTCAAAAAAAATCTCGGACTCCTTTGAAAGCCACATATTGTATTTCTGCCCTTTGAGTGCCACTTGCCTTTTCCTTTCTTCTTCTTCTTCTTTTTTTTTTTTTTTTCCTTGATATAGTGTCAATCTTCAAACTCATCTGTTAGCTCCTTGAGGATGGGGAAAGCTTATGATTATCTCCTCTAAGGTAAAGCCTAGTACTATGCACCTAAGTACTCAATGAATATTGAATGAATAAATGTGTGAGCGAAAGCATGAATTGAAGTAATGTGTTTCTTACTAAGCACTTATTTTAGTAACATATCCCACTGCTCCTTGCCTTTCTCCATCATCTGAGTTGCATATGCCTGTTGAGTCCTGGCAAGTCTGGGAAGGCATGCAGTCTATTAATGGCTGCAAGTGTGTAAGCTTACTCATCCTTGCTGCTTCCAGCCTCTATGTCACCATCACAGAGGTCTCTTTTAGCATTTCCATATTTCTACATAAGAGATAGCAGATTTCACATTTACTAAAATAAAGTCATAAAATTCAGCTCCGTCTCTTTGACTAGAGGACTTTAACTCTCAAGATGTTCAGGCACCTCTTCTGGAACTAGCTGTGTTCAGCCTAAAGCCATGTATATTATGAAGTAGTAAGGGCATACCTATTTTTTCTTTTCAGGGTTTTGGATGCATGTTAAACTTTAATTATCTGACAATGTGCAATTTTTAGTTTTCTCTTACTATCTTTGAAAGCAATGAGACAATGCGAGGTCCCTGAATTCTTTTTTTTTTTTTTAAGATTTTAAAAAAATCTTTAAGATTTTATTTATTTATTTGACAGAGATCACAAGTAGACAGAAAGACAGGCAGAGAGAGAGAGAGAGAGAGGAAAGCAGGCTCCCCATAGAGCAGAGAGCCTGAGGAGGGGCTTGATCCCTGGACCCTGAGATCATGACCTGAGCCAAAGGCAGAGGCTTAACCCACTGAGTCATCCACGAGGTCCCCGAATTCTCAGAGAAAATCAAGCCACCCACAAAGTTATGAGGACCCTCCCCATTAAGTTTTCTTGAATATGCAGATTCTAACCTCACCAGGCAACTGAGATTAGTCCTGCAATGGAATAAGGGAGATCATGTTATTATCCAGCTCAGTTAGATGTCTATAACCACTGAGCTACATGAGACAATGTGAAATGACACATTCATCTAGGCAGACACACATACTGACTATAATAGCAACTCCTATGGAAGAAATTTCCCAAGAACATCGTAAGTCCTAGGTAGAAAATGATATAAAGACGGGGCGCCTGGGTGGCTCAGTGGGTTAAGCCACTGCCTTCAGCTCAGGTCATGATCTCAGGGTCCTAGGATTGAGTCCCGCATCGGGCTCTCTGCTCGGCAGGGAGTCTGCTTCCTCCTCTCCCTCTCTCTGCCTGCCTCTCTGCCTACTTGTGATCTCTCTCTGTCAAATAAATAAATAAAATCTTTAAAAAAAAAAAAAAAGAAAAGAAAATGATATAATGATATTACTTGCAGAGGTTTCCTATCAAGCACTGAGACAGACCAAGGAAGTGAGAAAAACATGACCTTCACTCAGCAATCCTACACCTTGAGATTTAAAACATTGAGGAAATTAATGCAGATTAATCACTAGACCTAAATGTAGCACCTAAAACTATATAACTTCTGGAAGAAAAACACAAAAGAAAATCTTTGAGATTTTGGGTTATTGCCATATTGTGATTTTTAATAAGAAATGCATGTATTTAGTCCCTGTCTCCATTTCTGGCACAGAGCACTAAAACCTTTGGAATTTCCCAAGTGATAAGAGCATTAGGAGCACCTTTTGTTCTAATATCTGGTCTTTGACACTTCTGAAACGCTTATCATTTCCTGGATGATAAGGGCGTCTTCTGTTCTAATGAGGTGACTCTGGATGGCTCCTGGATGAGAGCCATCCAGAGATGATTTAGAAAAATCAAGCCACGATCAGAAGCTTAGAATTTCCAGCCCTGTCTCCCAGGGTCTTGAGTAGGGAGAAGAGCTGAAGAGTGAATTAATGGGAGATCCTGCCTACACAGTGAAGCCTCCCTTAAAAAATCCCAACAGTTTGGGATTCAGGGAGCTTCCAGGTTTGTGAGCACACCCACATAAGGGGAAAGCGATCCACCCCAATGCCAGGGAGACAAAAGCTCCTGTGCTCAGGACCCTCCCAGATTTCACCCTATATGTCTCTTCCTCTGACTCTTCCCCTGCCTCCTTTCTCATACCACTTCATCAACTGGGAAACATTTCAGTAAATGTTTCACTGAGTTCTGTGAGTCACTCTAGCAAATCAACAGAATCCAAAGGGGGAGGAGGTCATGGGAACCTCTGATTTGGAGCCAAGTCAGACACAAGTTGTGAGTAATCCGGGAATCTGCTACTTCAGATATAGACATCTGACATTCAGCTGGTCTAGTGGGACTGGGCCCTTATCTTGTGGGCTCTGACACCACCTCTAGGTAGACAGCCACAGAATTGAGTTAAATTGTAAGACCCCCAGCTGGTGTCCCAGAGAATTGCTTGGTGGAGAGAACACTCCCCCACATCTGGTATCAGAAGTGAAATGTTCTGTAGGAGTCTTAGAAGACTCACACCAGAGGAAATATCGGGTTTTTTGAACACAGTTAGGCAAAGATTTCTTAAATACAACACCAAAAGCATGATACATAAAGGAAACGGAAAGGGTAACTTGGACTTCATTAAAATATTTTAAAATCTGCTTTTTGAAAAAGCATTATTAAGGAACACACACACACACACACACACACACACAAAACAAGGCGCAGGCTGGTAGAAAATCTATACAAAATATGAGGCTAATGGTGACAGATTGATGACATTTCCTGACTAGAAACAAAGCAAGGCTGAGCAGAAGACATAGCGAAACAGTGATTTTTCAAATGCTGAAGGGAAGAAAGAAAGAAAGAGAGAAAGAAAGACAAAACAAAGCAAAACGCAGTCTTCCTGGAATTCTATACCCAGCAAAGAAACCTTCCAAAAGGGAGGCAGGATGAAGACCTCTCACATAAAAGAAACCTGAGCAAACTCGTCACGGATTGACTCGCACTACCAGTGACACTATAAAGAAGTTTCTTCGGGTTCAAGGGAGAGGATGTTTGTGGAAAACCAAGCACTGGAAATAGTAAATATGTAGATAACTATTTGAAAAATTATTTTATCCTTTCTCAATTTCCTTAAAAGGTCATTGTTATAGAGCAAAAGGAGCCCCATGGAACTGGGGGGTTTATAGCCCAGCAAAGTCCGTTAGGTAAGATCATCAGGGAAATAAGTAAGTTACCCGAAATGGTGACAACGGTAGTATAAGCGACAAGAGAGAGGCTAATGGCAATATACAGTGAAGTGATAATAATTCACAAGAGGTCAAGATTAATTAATTATGCATATGGTGGTTTGGACACCAAGTATAGAAGAAGGGGGAGGGGAGGGGTGGAGGGAAACAGGAAGGAAGGAAAAGAAAGAGGCAGGCAGGGGAGGGGAGCGAGAAAGAAAAGGTAAACTACCACCAAATTCTTTTTTTTTTTTTTAAAGATTATGTATTTATTTGACAGACAGGGGTCTCAAGTAGGCAGAGAGGCAGGCAGAGACAGAGAGAGAGGGAAGCAGGCTCCCTGCTGAGCAGAGACTCTCCCCCACCACCCCACCAGATAAGGGGCTCGATCCCAGGACCCTGGGATCATGACCTGAGCCGAAGGCAGAGGCTTTAACCCACTGAGCCACCCAGGCTCCCAATGTACCACCAAATTCTAAAGCAAAGAAAGTTCAGGCAACAACCTAATAAGGGAGATAAAATGGAAGATCAGAAATACCCGACTAATCCAAATATTGGACACTAGCTCACTCATGTCGAACAATTCTTAGAATGAGAAACATTCCATGTAACTGAAATTTACATGCAAGTCATCAAAGCTATTGGTGATTTGGTAATCTGTTAGCCATGAAGGGCTCTAAGATCCTCTGAGTTTTCTGAGCTACAAAAGATAACGTGTTCATATCTCTTTATGAAACCCAAGTTCTGAAAGATGCAAACAGAACTCTGACTCTATGCTCTGTCTTAGGAAATAGAAGGGATGACGGAGATGAGCAAAAAACACCTGTTAGTGATATAGGTCCATGAAACAGAGCTCGTCAAGGTTTTATCCTCCTCTGATTTAATATCAGGGAGGAAAAGTAAGGTTTTGATTACTCCTCCTTAAGCTGCTCTTTGGGAGGGCACCAGCATCTTATTCCCAGAAAATGGATAAAATATATCCAGCTCCCGATGTGTTGTTTTTTTTTTTTTCTGAATAAATTAAATTGTGGCTTACTTGATTTACAAAAATTTTAGGGGGGGGGAGGGAGAAGACAAATACACGGTAGCTACAAAACTAGTTTTTACAGGATCGGAGGCAAATAGCCTCAGAATAACTCTGAACATTCCTTTGATGATGCATTCCCAAAGGAAAAAGATTTTTAAAAAATAAATAATTGTATATGTATTTGGTTAGCGCAAAAGCTGATTGTCTTTTCAGACACCCTTCTTGATGTGGTTGGAAATTGGAACAAGTTTGGAAAGCAATTTGACATTTTATAGTTCAGATATTTCTTCCTTTGCTTTCTACTTTCAGAAATGGAACACTTTGTGATAGACAGGGGAGCCAGAGGCATGAAATTCAACCCGGATGAAGTATTATAAACTACAGGTAGCCTGTCCCATTCTGCATGCTATTGCTTCATACGTGTTGTGCATTTCCTTTTCTTGCCATTCTGCCCAATTTCCTTTGAAAGCTGTAGCAGGGTACCACTAGAAAAATGTTTCACATTATTTCCGAATATACCAGAGAGAAATATGTTTTGTATATTCCCTACTGTACTTTGATTTCTGGTTGAACCTGGAAAATTACATTGGGTTGGGTGGTTTTTCTGTTTTGTTTTGGTACAAAATTACTCTTTCCAAACAGAGCAGGAGGAGATGAAAGAGAAGGATATTCTATTAACGTGATATTACTATGTTAAATGATCATTGGAAGAAATGTCTACAGTGCTTGTGGGGAAGTGGAAATTGTACCCCACATTGCTTGGGATTTCACATGCCAGAAAGCTTAACTTACTTACTGTCCCATTCAAGCACACCAAACAAGAACCCATGGAAAATGTTCAACTTCCACAAGGGGAAAGTAAATTTCAGTGATTAAATGGGTCAGGGACTTGTCCAGTTTTCGTTACTGCAACCAAAATGTACTGCAGATGTGCCTCTTTTTGTTATTAGTAAGGCCCTTCTTTCTAGTATTTGAGCGGATTTAACGGAGCCATGAAGCTCTTTCAAGGATTTCTCTTTGTCAAGTCTCATAGTTGCTCTGGAGAGAGTAAGAGTGGAGAGACAGCACTTCCTAGTAGCCACGGCACGTGTCTCCCCCTCCAGGAAATCACCCAAACCACCTGCTCCCATCTTCTCATATCTCCCCCATCCCATTGTTTTGTTTTGTTTTGTTTTAAGAAGAAAATAATGGAATTTGGTTCTCCTTCATCAAAAAAATGAAAGACAACATACTGGTTATTCAAAATGGCACCCCTGAGCCGACTCTTCATCACAGTGCATTTTTAAATTATTTGGATAACATTGGGGTGGAAGACAGAGAAGAAAATGGGGAGGTAATCATCAAGGGACACAATTTCAGTTATCTGATATGCTTAAGTTCTAGCGATCTTCTGTACAATACTGTGCCTCGAGTTAATGATATTGTATTCTGCACTTGGCAATTTTGGCAAGTTAGTAGATCTCACACTAACTGTTCTGACCACAATAAAACAAAATAAAATGAAAACGACTTGGGTAACATTAAAATAATAATATAATCCCAATAGCTACTTTTGGCTTCTTACTTTATTCCAGAAACTGGACCAACTCTGCATATATTCGCTTTATTTCTCCAGTGCTCCCCCAAGTTAAAGACATTAAACAGTGTTCGAGAGGTTAAGCAACTGATACAACTGAGTCAAAAAGTAGCAAAACCTGGCCTCACCCCTAAATCTGTCTGATTCCAAAGCCTAAACTGACACTGAAATTTACTGCAGAAACTCAAATCACCTTGATACATCCTTCCTCCTTTTTAGAAACTAACAGCCTGTTTAGATTAGAACAAAGTATCAAATGTCAGAAGATAGAATGTCCATTTTATCCATGAAAAATCAAAGGATTTTTTAACTTACAGTATTTCCCACTTTAATTGCATCGGATTCCAATTGCTCCCTTGATCTGTCTCCACTTTGTGTAAATATACCCATTCTGCATGGCAATAAATCTTATTAATTCAAGCCCAGCTTATTTGGAATTTGTGATAATTGGATGAGACTGGTTAGGCTCACGTCAACTCTTCTATTATCTGCAAAGAAAGAAAAGTGAATACGATTAAAATTATTTCCTGGATTTAATCTACCTAAGAAAATAAGGCAATTCTCAAGAACCTAGAAGCTCTGATTTACATATAAATGATTCCTTTTCAAATCTCTCTTATGAAGTGATCACAGACAGTCCAAAAAACTTGGTAGCACTCAAATATTACTTCAGGTTACCTTAGATAGTTGCAGGAACTTACAAAAATAAAAATTAAAGAGCCCACTTCCAATAATACAAGCTGTCCTTTTCTTCCATTATTTTCAATCAGTGACAGTTTTACAAATTTTTTATGTTTTATATGCTGTTTTTTGTTTGTTTTATATATTGTTTTTTAAATGATATTTTGTGAAGATCTTTGGGACCATTGTGCTTGAAGCCCTTAAAGAAGATAGACCTTTTATGACTGACTGGTTTTAACCTGAGTTATGGGTTGAGAGACAAAGATTCCAATCTGGGCTTTGCCCTTGATATAGCTGGAATTTAGGCAAATTATTTTGCCTCTGAACCAATTTCCAGTAAAAAGAGAAAATACCCAACTTGCATGTAGGAGTGGGAAAGGAAAGGACAGAATGCAGTGGGAAGACAGCGACTGCAGAAGAAATGCATTTACTTCTCTCCATTCCTTCCTTGCACACCTCTGCTCACTCTAGGTACCCACGGGCAGGTAAAAGTGGTTTAAAGTGATCAGTGAGTACACATGACCATTTCCATCTGCTTCTTCAGTCAGTGGTGTCCCGTTCCTCTCAAAACCCATGCCTACCCCCAAACCCACTCTCCAGGAAAAACTGAAAATCCAGAGTGTCTCAGAGCTTCAGACAAAGAGCAAATCAGAGGCTCTAGGAGGGCAATACAGTGACTAAAAAAAATAACAGCGAAGGGAGCCTGGGTGGCTCCGTCAGTTGAGCATCCAACTCTTGGTTTTGGCTCATGTTGTGAGCTCAGAGTCATGAGATCAAAAGCCCACGTCAGGCTCTGTGCACAGTCTGCTGGGAAGTCTGCCTTTCCCTCTCCCTCTGCCTCTGCCCCTCCCACTGTTGTGCCTGCTCTCTCTCAAATAAAGAAATAAGGAAATAAAATCTTTTTTAAAAAAAAATACCAGCAAAATCTTTGAGGAGTGTCTGATAACAGCCGTTCCACGGTTGGAAAGTTGAGGTCCCATCTACCACAGCAGAGGAGAAAGAGGAAGATGGAAACTAAGCCACTTCAGGAAAGAAATTAGTTTATTTGCTCCCTGGGCCCCTGGGGCTGTGACAAAAACTGTATCTTTCCCTGAGATGCTGGCCTAAGAGTCCGGTTACAATGTGAACACTTCGGTCAATCAACAGACCCAGAAATCCCTCAGCAGCCTCTTCAAACAGAAACTTGCAGAGGCTGGCAAGTGTTCTTCATGTCACTGTCATCAGAATGTGTCTCATCATGGCCTGATTCATGAAAACACTTATGAACGAAAAGATACATTTGGAGTTTTATGTGTGCTTTGCACTCTGGGAGGCACAGATCACACGATGCACAGGGATGAGATGAAAAGAGTGTCTTTTCATGCCGATTGGCACACCCGAGAAATAAACCTCTGCAGCTGAAACACTTCCTCGGGCAGCTGTGACCAGTAGGCGGGAGAAACAGGGGAGCACACTAGAAATCCACCCAACTTGTAATGAGGCTTCCCCACATGAAACCCCACAATCAATGCATGACACTGGGCAAGGGGCATCACCACCATCCCTCCCTCTCGTGCTCCCGAACATCATTGTCATCCTTGACCTAAGCTCAGAGGGGAACAGTTCTAGCTGAATGATCTACCCGGATCCCACAAGCCGCTGGCTCCTTGCACCACGTGGCATCTCTCAAACAACCCCTGGGGGTTAGAGAAGGCAGGTTTGCCATTGGCGTCCATGTCTGCCACCGATCTGTATGTCGGTGACTCCATTCAATACTCTCTCACAACATCCTTTTTTCCCCCCAGCAAACGAAGAGCACTGAGCGAGATAATAAAGGTACAAGATGGAGACCTTTGTCTGACACTAAGTAGATGCCCCCAGAACTCTCCTTTCCACTTAGGCTCGCTCTCGCTGGCTGTCTTTTCCCTTCTAGCTGACAGAAGAGTCGGGAAAGAAATAAGTACTGACAGCACCAGAGTACTGCTGCCAATTCTAGAAATTTGGAGGGTCATTCTTCCCCTTTAAAACACTCAAGGAAAGAAAGAAAAGAGACTGTATAAACAGCTCTGATTTTCCTGTCTCCTGCTGCATTTCTGAACTTCACCACTAAAATCAAGTCCCAAAGCCAGTATAGTCTGAAACTGCTTTCTGATCTCTGATTCAGTACAAACACAGGAACCAAATTATATTTCCAACCAATCAATCCAGGACCTCTGAAAAGGAAAAGCATTTTCCTCGACTGACAGATGAACTTGAATTAGAAGAGAATGCTTTACATTCACAGGTGGGCCAAGGAATTCACAAACCACAGACAGGGACAAAAAAATAACCTACCCCGGGATAACTCTGATCTTGATCTTGAGATAGGAAAGAAATGATACAGTACGCGGCTTTTCAAGAGTAATCTTAAGACATCTTTCATGAAGGGCTGAGTACCTACAGACACCTTTAAATAGAAACATCAGGATTTCAAGAAACATAATTCATCATATCCATTTTTATCTGCAAAAAGCCTTTTCTGGAGGTCTGCCATATAATCAACATATTCACCTCACTCGGGATCTATTAATCTGACAAAGTATCAGCAATACAGAATGACTTGGGGAAGGTACTTGGCAGAAATAGAAGTAACTCCAGACTAGCATGGGGGGAGGTTGTGTGTAGGGGGGAGAAGATTCTCTTGTAATCTTTATTAGCTCAAATATCTGGCACACATAGAATTTTCCAACTTGGCCATCTACAGAGGAACAAAATTAGTAGAACCAATAGTACCAAAAGGACAGGCTGCTTAGCATTTTTTTTTTCCCTCTGTAAAAACTAAAATGTTACATAATGATTGCAGTAAAATCGGGAAATATAAATATTCAAAAAGAAAACAAAATAAAATAAACTGTAATTCCATTAACCTAGAGATAACTAGTAACGTTTCAGTGTATATCCTTCCCCATACTTTTATGTGCATAAATATCCAGATTTTGTTGTTTATTGCTACGGGTCACTATATTTACTTTACAAAGATGGAATCATAATACATGTACTCTTTCTTCACACAAGCTTCCCAAGACCATTGTAGAAAACAGAAAATTCAAATAAATCATAAGGAAAAGGTTGATTTATCAGTTAGTGACACAGTAACTCAGTAATTGGTATCTGTCTCCCCTAATATTTTCATTGCACTTTTATCCATTGAATACAAATTTTTATAAATATCATTATTGCATAGGAGATACTCTGTTACCTGATTTCCTCATTAGCCCTGAACATTTTTTCTGTCAAAAATATTTGCATCAACACTCAGGTACCTGGGTGGCTCAGTTGGTCAAGCATCTGCCTTCAGCACAGGTCACAGTCCCAGGGCCACAGGGTCTTGGCATTGAGCCCCATGTCAGGCTCCCTGCTCACAGGGAGCCTGCATCTCCCCCTCCTCCCCACTCATGCTTTCTCTTGCTATCTCTCTCTATCTCAAATAAATAAAGAATTAAATATGTGTGTGTATGTACATATATATATATATATATATATATGCAGCAATGCTGTTGATGGTGCCTTAATCCATCCTTGAATATTCTTTGTATTTCTAAAAAAAAAAAAAAATTCTGGGTCTGAAAGTATGCAATTTACCCTCTCCAAAATATTGTGTGTTAGTGGTCAGTTTCTCAAAACCTAGCCAGTGTTGGACCCTACTCTTCCTTTTTTTCATTGTCAGTTTTAGAGAAGAAAAATGTTTAATGTTTGTGAAATCAGTTATGTTTAATGTTTGTGAAATCAAATTCACCCTGAGAGATGTCTGCATCTATACGCTTAACAAATAATTTCATAGACTTTATTGCATGCCACACACTGTTATAAGTACCTAATAACTATTAATTAATTTCATTCTCTTAATGACTCTAAAAGATAGGTGCTATTATAATCATTCCCATTTCACAGCTGGGCAAACTGAGGCATGAAGCAATGAAATTACCTTAGCTAGGAGCACGGGGACTGGAATTCAGTCCAGGCCTTTGGGCTTTGGCATTCATTTCCACACTTTAGCACTTGGGTCCCCCTCCCATGTCGGTTCCAGCAGGCAAGGTCACTTCCTCACAGATCTCTTAGTGCCAGCAAAGCACATTTCAAATACTCCACAGCAGAGTTTCATTTATAAGATACCATGTCCCATGGTTACAAGGCTGTAGGGAGGGCACAGAAAGTCAACATGGGGCAAAAAGGGTTAGGACTGCTATGACTGCCTTACAAAATAGTGACTCCTCCCCTGGGACATAGCCTACTGCCACTCCCAGTAAAAGGTAGGATTCTGTTTGTAAACGAGGAGTGGTGGTAGTAATGATGGTCCCTGTGTTGCCACCTGAAGGCGTCTACCACACCAGTACCATGAGCTCATCACATGCAAGAAGGGGTCCTTTGCAACATGGACCACAGTGATGGCCACAGTGGACAGTGGCGCCAACCATGAATAAGAGCATTCCAAGGAATGGAGTTTTCCCAGTTCCAGGAGAAGCATGTCCGAGTTCCAGTTCTGGTCTTGGGCTTCGTGAAGGTGGGACTTGCCTGTCAGCATAAGCCAGTTCTGTTCCGCCCCCGACTGGAGGAGTGGGGCTCTCACAGCACAGGAAGAGCCTGGGGAAGGGCAGGCCACAGGGTAACTAACACCAGTATGCAGACGGGCCCCTAAAAGCACACAGTACAAGTATCATAAGTAGGACACCGAACTTACTAGAGGGGCCACACATCCCAGATGGTCTGGGAGGCTAACTAAAGACCCATCCAAGAATCAGAATCAAGGTAGACCACTCAAGGATAGTCAAAAACCTAAACGTGGCTGACGACAGAAGGAAGAAAGCGTGCCTTAAGTTCAGAATCTACACGGGCCAGTGAGGATGGGAATACAGAGATACAGGGCAAAATCTGGGATAGAAGGAAGGAGGGAGGAGAGAATTCAGGGCAGGAACCTCATCTCAGGTTCACACACCGGTCCAACGACTGCTAATGTGGAGCCGGGGATGCATGCCCACTGCCCGAGCCTGCAGGGTCTCATGCAGGTGAGCCGGCCAGGGCTCCCTTCCAGGCCACTGCAGAACTCCGAGAAGACCCTTCTCCTTTTCAAAGCTTCACCGTCCATCGTCAATGGTCATGACACATGTTGACTTGCTGAGGCTTCCCTCAGTCAAAAAGCTGGCTGGTTTATCCAGAAGACTCAACTTGTTTCAAAGCTGTGAGTTGGAAATGACGCCATGGCTCTTTCCACCAGCACCCTGGGCCAGCTCAGTCGTATATAGAACCTAAGCACACTAACTTACTTTGTTGTGCACGCTGCAATTCAGTGCTCAAAGCCCTGGGAGGTTTCTTCATCCTTAACTGGTAGGGAGTCCATGCCAAGCAGATGAACCGAGTGTGACGCCTCTTTCCTGCAGTCCTAGGTAATGAGACTTGCACAGTAACTAAAGCAGTAAGGAATATGGCAGGCGCTCCGTCCCTGAGTCACAGTGCCAAAGAAGACCTCAGACAGACGCTCACACACACTCAAACACACGCACACACACACGTGCACATACACTTTGGCTAATTTAAGCCAGCAGGGAACCTTTTCTTCTGAGAATCACTAACCCTTCCATACTTTGCTTCTAACCTTTAAAGGATCAGAATATGTTTCTTATTGGAAAATGTGAAAAAAATAAATAAATCCATAGAAATGTCCCCTATGATTGAAAACAGAAGCTGGCCATTAAGACATTCTCATTGGGGGGGTGGGGGGTGGGGGACTAATGGAAAGTCAAATGAAACGGAACACCACCAATGCATTTTATCAACTGCATGTTGAGAAACCACACCCAACACATTTTATCAAAGGAATGACAGACAT
This sequence comes from Mustela erminea, assembly GCF_009829155.1. Lineage (NCBI taxonomy): Eukaryota > Metazoa > Chordata > Mammalia > Carnivora > Mustelidae > Mustela > Mustela erminea. The sequence continues at coordinate 51,620,122 of NC_045631.1, read as the reverse complement.
GCTGGGCTGTTAATTACCTACAGGTTTCTCTTCTAAATTTATATCCCTCGTGGGACAGAGGCTGAATGAGGAATACGATGGCTGTAGAGAGAGTGTTGGGGAGGAAGGTGGGCTAGCCAGGGACTGGGCTCCATTTCCTCAACTCTAACTGGGGGGCCCTGCATGGGAAGGTATCTCACAGGCGAAGTTAGGTTCCTACAGTCAAAACAACCTGATATGGGCCCTCAACGTGGGTTATTTGTGTTGCCTTGTTGCCAGTTTAAAAAAAAAAAAAAATCAGGGCACAAAAATGTCATGAAAATCCAGGTCAGGCTCACGGCAGCCACACGCAGCTTTCTTGACTCTGTCTTAGCTGCTTGAAGACCTGACCTGGGTTTCAGAGCATGCTGCAGAAATATTTATGAAGTCTTTCTTCATTCATTCTTCCTCTCTCTCTCTCTCTCTCTCTCTCTCTCTCTCTCTCTCTCTCTCCGGAATGCCCAAAGCTACGCAGAACTTAAAGATGGAAATAAAACGGTGATGGGATTTTGAGGAAATCTATTTTTTGTTGATAATGACATGGGGATATTTCTCATGGCCTGAACAACGTCACAGTCTTTGCCAAGAGGAGCTGGCTGTGAACCGGGGAGGGAGAGTGGCTGAAAGGCTGACACGAGAAGGGTGTTCACGGGCGTGGAGGGGTGTGCGCACGGAGGGGCCAGGGGCCATGTGACATGGAAGCTATTCTTGTCCACTGGGGATCCGTCCTTGGTCTTCATCGAGGTGATACACTCCAACAGAAGACTCATGAGTCTGTTCCGCACACACCCCTTCTCCAACGTGCTTCCTCCTGACCGATTCACCCTCTAACTGGAGCCGGGTTTGGAGAACACCGTGCGAGGACTTCTTCGGGAAGACCTGCGACCAGCCACCATGAAGAAGGGTGACCTACACCACGGCTTGCTTCCTTTTTCCTCCCTCCATGGGGAGAGGGAGAGTCCAACCACCTCACTGAGTTCCCTGACTTAAGGTTGCAAAGAAGTTTTCTCTTTTCCTCCTCTCAAACACACCTACGAGAGCATTCCCCCGGGTCTCCTCGGTCTGCATGTCTCCTGGCAAGAAGAAGGGTTCTTGGGTGCTCAGCTCCGTCCGGGACAGTTGGTCCATCTGCTCGGCGGGCCTTCTCCTTGGAGACACAGAGCTCCCATCTCAGAAGTCGGGGCAGGACTTTGTGGGATGGAAGCAGGAAGAGAGCCGCCAACAACAACAATGGGAACTCTGTGTCAACACTGTCCTGGGTTGATGTCAATAAAATCTAAGGATTGCACAATGAGCCATTTAAAAAAAATAATAATAATTCTCCAGAATATTACGCTCTTGCATGACGGGGAGCTAAGCGGAGGGAGAGACCTGTTTCATCCCTGCAAATGTTAATAGTAGCCCAGGAGCTGGAAAACCAATTTCAGAAACACTTAATGTTTAGATCCACTTAGTGGTTGGAAAAAAACAACCTTTTTTTTTTTTTAAATGTTTAAGAGCCGCTCCAGCAAGTGGAAACAGCAATTCCTTGTAAACAAACCTTTAACATGAGGCTATTTCTCGGTGGCGGAAAACCTAACTTCATAAAGTCAGATTTCTCAGATTTTTTTTTTTTTTTAGCTCCTCGGAGACTACAAAAATGACCACATTCTGTCCATGGATGTATCAGACAAACAAACGGGAAGGAGAGATTTTCCATATCCAATGTCAGGCGAAAGTGTGTCTGACCAAAAGTCCGTGCAAACATGGGCGCAGGGTAGCTATGGAGAGAATCAGAGGGATGACCCGTTGGGATAAAAAAGCCAGCCTGCTCTCAGCTTGCTGTCAGGGACACTAATGACAATTCTAAAAGGGACATAAGCCATTTGTGGCCATTCCCAGATGTATCTCTTCCCAGTTCCCAGAGCGGTTCGCATGAACTGTGTCGACTATGAGCATTGGGTCTCACTTTTCATTGAAAATCCTCTGTTCTGGCCACACCGTGACAATCCAGCTAACCAGGGCGGCGTCCCGGGGACAGGCCAAAGTCCCCTCGGAAAATCACAACCCTAACTTCAGCATCAGCCCCGTTACGCTGTAGAATAGAAACAATTCAGATAGATACATTCAGTGGCACCAGGGAAGAGCTCGGCACCAAACATCTCCCTGGAAATCTACAACTGGAAATTAATGGGATTCCATTTTGCTAAAGAACTCCTCGTAAGAGCAAATATCCTTAGAAATGCCTTTAGCATGTGGTAGCAGGAAGGTCTCATCCTGCCAGCAAGGTTTAGTGCCACTCACTTCCCTGAAAAGCAAACCGGAGCCGGCTACTTAACCCAGCGGGACCTCAGTCTCCTCCTCATCTGTAAAATGGAATGATTATCCCCACTTCACAGTGTCCATGCAAATAAATGAAACTTATGAAGGTGGAAAGACATGCGCCTTTAGCACAAAGGCTGACATGTAACAGCACATGGTGCGCTCAAAAAAAAAAAAAAAAAAAAAAAAGTGGGGGTAATGTTCCCTATGTATTTAAGTAGTTGTTTTTAGAAAGCCACTAAGTTCAACTCTTAAAGGAAATGAGTATTTTGCTGGAAAAGAGTCGCTGTTTAGACAGGAGTTGGGGAGAAGTAAGCCTTGAGTTCTCCAGACAACTGGTTTCCCTGTGGTGAATCCACCTGTGTGTTAGGCAAACTGATCTTTTAGGGGTATAGAAAAACCTGCTAGAACCTTCTAGAAACCCGACTAGAAGTTTTAGTATTGATCTCAGCTTGCATTCCATTTTGTGTAAGATATATATGGTATTAAATATGTTTGCATACCATCACTGGTATATAACAAATAAGTAGAACAAATATTAGATACAATTATTTTTTTTTTTTATGATGAGGGCAAAATTTGGAGACAACAGTGATCCAAGCAGTAGCCACAGGTCTCTGGGATCTAAAATTATAAAGCAAAGAGAGTGGGATTATACATATGTGTTGGGAGATGGTCACAGAATTCCAAAATGCAAGGTCAAAATAGACTCACTGATGTCCAAAAGGGGCAGGTCATTAGAATCCATCCTGTCCTGTACTCCTGGGGCCAAGGAATCCAAGTTCCAGGTCAGAGAAGCGAGGTCACAAAGATCACCCACTGGCAGAGGTGAGCACTGAGCAGAGGGGTCCCAGATCCTACCCTACTCTTGTTTCCTATACCTTCATTCTGCCATTCGGCCATAACTGTGCCGTAAACCAACCCAGCAAGGCTGGGCTTCACAGATTTGCACTTGCTTCGCCATCACGGGATCAACCCATCTGAACATTGTGGGCCCTGCCCCCCTGTTGTTCTGATTCAACTGATGCAGGGTGGGGACCAAGAATTTGCAGTTCTGGGAAGTCCCAGGTGATTCTAGATGCTGATCTCAAGAGCCCCCTGCCATATTCTCTGATGTCAAGTCGGGGAGTCCAGAGCTAACTTCCCATCACGCCCACAGATCTTTGACATTTAAATAATTCTGACTCTATCCTATCAGATTAAATAAAATTGTGAAAGTAGAGAAAGTGTATTTCTTCTTTTAAATAATTCTGACTCTATCCTATCAGATTAAATAAAATCGTGAAAGTGGAAAAAGTGTGTTTCTTTTAAGATTTTGTTTATTTGGGGTGCTTGGGTGGTTCAGTGGGTTAAAGCCTCTGCCTTTGGCTCAGGTCATGATCCCAGGGTCCTGGGATGGAGCCCCATATCCAGCTCTCTGCTCAGCAGGGAGTCTGCTTCCCCCTCTCTCTCTCTCTGCCTGCCTCTCTGCCTACTTGTGATCTCTGTCAAATAAATAAATAAAATCTTTCAAAAAAATATTTTATTTATTTGAGAGAAAGCATGAGTGGGGATGGGCAAAGGGAGAGGGTGAGGGACAAGCAGACTCCCCTCTGAGCACAGAGCCAGACCTCAGGATCCTGAGAACAAGACCTGAGCCCACATCAGATGCTTCACTGACTGAGCCACTCAGATGCCCAGGGAAAGTTTATTTCTGATGAGAAAAAGAGAGAAGAGAAGAAGAGGAACCAACAAGGATTACATATGTACTGTGGGTTGGGACTTTATGAGGGGCTGTGATGAACAAAATCGTTCTCTGGCTTTTACAGTGAAAAAGAGACGACAAACAATACAAATAAGTAAATCACGGATGTGGTAACGCTGAGCGCTGGACAAGAAGGACAGAGGAAATCGGGAGAAAGGTGTGCCACTTGAATGATATGGTTAAAGAGGGCCACCCTGACAAGATGTGTAAGACCTGAAGGAATGAGGAAGTAAGTCATGGGTGAAGATGATCCCAGGCAGAAAAGACCAGTGCAAAGGTCCTGAGGCAGGAGCTTCCCTAATACGTTTGAGGAAGAGGCAGGAGGCTGCCCTAGCCGAAGGAGAGTGAGCAGGTCAGAGCCCAGAAGAGACACACAGGTATGGAGACAAGTGTGGGGAGACCTCTGGCACCTTGAAAGTTACTGTAAGAACGTAGGCTTTTACTCTGAGAGAAGAAACCACAGAGATTATCATGGTCGGACTTAAGAATTAACAGGGTCTCTCTGGTTGCTGGGTGCCGCAGAGACTCTAAGGCCCTAGGAGAGACAGGTGAGGAGGTTATTGCTGTAATCCAGGTGGCTTCAGACCAAGAAGTTCCCAAAAGCTGAAAAGCGATCGATTCCTGGCAATATATTGACAGATTAACCATGGAGCGTAAGAAAAGCGGAATCAAGAAAGCACACCGCGTTTGCCCTGCACAAGTGCATGGACAGAGTGGTCCTTTCCTGGGATAAGCTGACCCTAAGGCAGTGCCTGGCACACAATAATGGACCAATAAATGCAAAATAAATACATCCCAGTTTAAAAGGTAAAAAGCCTGGGGGCACCTGAGTGGCTCAGTGGGTTAAAGCCTCTGCTTTCAGCTCAGGTCATGATCTCGGCGTCCTGGGATAGAGCCTCGCATTGGGCTCTCTGCTCAGCCAGGAGCCTGGTTCCCTGCTCTCTCTCTCTGCCTGCCTCTCTGCCTACTTGTGATTTCTGTCTGTCAAATAAATAAAATCTTTAATTAAAAAAAAATATATATAAAAAACCTGAAACTCAAAGAAGTTAATTTACTTACTCGAAGTCATAGCGTGGCCGGTGGCAGAGTTGGGACCAAAAAAAAAAGTGCTTGTCTGGCCCAAAGGCCCACGGCTTCTCTCTGCAGCCATCTGTGATGTTCCCAAAGAAGTGAACCAGAGTGGGAGGGTGAGACAAACAGGCTCTCCGGTTTCCATTCTGAGCATATCACCATTCCTGCTGCCCAACCTGATTGAGGCTCTGTCCAAGGGTCACAAACCAGGGACCTGCTGGCCTAATAAGGCCTGCTGCCATGTTTTCTTTGGCCCTCACAGCTTTGTAAAAACAATTCATGTTTGAATGCCTTTAGGCTGGCCTTGTTGTTCCCAGTTCACCACAAGCACACCACTCCCTCTGGCCTAAGGCAGCGCCCTTCCGAGCTCACCTGCCTGGCCCCTTGAAGATAGGGGATTTTTCAACCAAAGATTCAAACCAATGCGACAGGGGGGAGTTTAGCTTTGGGGACAGGACAAGGGAGCTAGAAGGAAGCCCATGGAATCAGACAGATAGCGGTTCCTGGCCAGCCTCATCATCCATCAACCATCGGTGTGAGCTAAGCCAGCTCTACGCCCCTTTCTCCATCCATAATGTAGGGTGAAGAGAATCCACTCTGAACTAGTAACTTTTGGGAGACCTGGGTCAGAGAAGATGTGTCGGGTACACAAGCATGGTTAAGTGCTCAATGTGTGGCCGTTGTATAGAGCGGCAAGCGATGCCCGTGTTTAGTATTTTAAACTTTGCAGTTTTATCTTTTAGAAAAATTTTTTTCTCTCTCTTTTTTTTAATTAAATTGAATTTTTTTTAGTGTTCTCAAGTTCGTTGACTTTAGAAAATTTTAAAAGTACTTTAGACTTTGTGGGCCATATAGTTTGTGTCCCAATGACTCAGCTCTGCAGTGAGAGCAAAAAAGCAGCCCTAGAGAAAACATAAGTGAATAACATGGTAAATCAAGTCGCCATGACATTATATTTATAAAGGGAGGTAGAAGGCCAGATTTGGCCACGGGGCTGCAGTCTGGCCACTTGCTGTTCCATTATGGAATATCTCCTCTCTTATGCCCAAACTACTATCCCTCCCATTCTGCTGCATCAACTTCCCTCTGCGCCTACCAAAATAAGAAGTCTTTGGTTATGGGGCAAGGACTGCACTGCACCTTTTTTTAATCCAAGCTGTAAGATGACCCTGCTGCTCTTATTATCACCATCTGAAATGAAAAAGAAGGAAGAAGAAGAAGTGGCCTCATTGGACATAAGGCAGGACCCGCAGGAATGAATTTCCCAGGAAGGGAGGGCATCCCCAGCAAGATCCAACTTTTCTAGCTCAGACACCTGGCAAGTGTAGACAGGACAGTGTTCCTCCCTGGACTCCTGGAATCCGAGGGGGGCAGCTGCTTCTCCCCAGCGGGTCCAAGGACCGGAAGAGATGGGCCGAGGTCCCCAGAGAGAAGCTCGCCTCATGGCTTCGTCCCAATCTTGGAGGGAACAGGAAGGCTTTTCCACCCTTGGCATTGGAGCGCCCCTGAGCCGTGCTGCAGCCACATTTCCCATCCTTTGACCTAATCAGGCTTTTGATTTGCAGGCCTTGAGGGAGAGGCTGCTGGGTTGTTCCCACTGGGTTATTTTTAGGATCTGGCATGAGAGGGGAGGAAGGAGTTCAGCAGCGCGTACCACTGGGCAGCAGTGAGCCTGCCTCTGCGTAAGCCCCGTAGCCCACTTAGGTCATTTCCTCTTACCAATCTCAGAAGCAGGCGGCACCAGCAGCTCTGGGAAGGGGCAGAGACGGAGGAATCTGCTGCCTTCATTTTCCCCAAGAAATGATTTCGGGGTTTTGGTTCCCTCACTTTCATCTCAAATGATGTGAAATGAAATTTCCAAAGATCATGCACGTGCTGGGGGGGGGGGGGTAAATGGAAGGCCAGATTAATAGACAAAAAGGCAAAACCCCTAACACATTCACTGAGTCTCACCATCCCTTGGATTTTCTTGTAACCAGAGACCGGCAGAGTTTGTTCCTCATCATAAAGAACAGATTCAACACAACCAACCAAGCCACTCTACAGATGACAGGTGTCCCAAAGGGGCGGCCCTGGGTGAGGGGAGGGATGCACACGAATTCCTCAGACAGCCACAGGAGCCATCATGCAAGACCCTTCCTCAGGGCTGGTTCCATGCTGTGCAAGTGGGACAGGTGCCCAGAACCCACAGTCAGAAGGGACCCCTAGGCTTCCCTTGATGCTCTGCTGTCCTTGTCTTGAAATTCTCAATACTTTTTGAACAAAGCCACATCATAGTTTCCTTTGGCACAGAGCCCTGCTCACCGTGCAGATGATCTGCTTTCCTTCTTCTATGACCGTCTTTTCTCAACCCTTCTTTTTGTCATCGAGCTTCCCTATGACCCTGCCATTGCACTCCTGGGTATTTACCCCAAAGATACAGATGTCGTGAAAAGAAGGGTCATCTGTACCCCAATGTTTATAGCAGCAATGGCCACGGTCGCCAAACTGTGGAAAGAACCAAGATGCCCTTCAACGGACAAATGGATAAGGAAGATGTGTCCATATACACTACGGAGTATTATGCCTCCATCAGAAAGGACGAATACCCAACTTTTGTAGCAACATGGACGGGACTGGAAGAGATTATGCTGAGTGAAATAAGTCAAGCAGAGAGAGTCAATTATCATATGGTTTCACTTATTTGTGGAGCATAACAAAAAGCATGGAGGACATGGGGATTTAGAGAGAAGGGGGTTGGGGTAAATTGGAAGGGGAGGTGAATCATGAGAGACTATGGACTCTGAAAAACAATCTGAGGGGTTTGAAGTGGCGGGGGGGTGGGAGGTCGGGGTACCAGGTGGTGGGTATTATAGAGGGCACGGATTGCATGGAGCACTGGGTGTGGTGAAAAAATAATGATACTGTTACGCTGAAAATAAATAAATGAAAAGAAAAAAAAAATAAAGACAATGCGACAGCTGGTAGATACCACCCAACAAGACTGCAGAGCGACCCAACCCTCTGCAGAGGCAGCAAAAGCTCTCCATGGGCCTATGCCCAGTTTTCACGGGGCTTCTAATATCAGAAAAGTGCTAAGTTATGGCTTTATCAACAAATATTTCCATATTCTCTCGTGGAACACTAATTAGCCAATTCCTCTTTTCTTTCACTGAAAAAAAAAAATACCATGGGGATTAAGTAGAAAGAATCATGAGTTTGTGGTTCCAACCACTGGTGTAAACCTGGTCAAGTCATTCCTTTGGGCCTTGGAGGTAAAATCAAACCATCTCCAATATTCTTTTCATCTGGAACGCTATTATCCCTTTGGAAAACCTAGGAAGAAGCAACAAAAACATTTTAAAAACAGTTATGCTGAAAAAAATGTTAGCCAATGTTAACTGTTGAGATTTGTAACCACGAATGGCCACAGGGGTGAACCAGGGACCACGGCAAATAAAGGCAAAAGACAGAAGGAGAGGGCGAAATCATGGACACTCTGGTAGGTACATCCTGACCGCAGAGAGCTGTGAACCGTCCACACTTCCTGGCTGTTGCCAGGTAAGAATATGGGCTCAGTGCCACCAGATAGTCCTGTTTTGTTGTTGTTGTTGTTGTTGTTGTTGTTTTCAAAAGAAACTGAAAAGCCAAATTCTGATGCATCCTCTGCTGATCTGCAGATGTGAACAAGGGTGGTGGGCAGAGCCTCCAGTGGTCTCCACGATTCCTGTTGCCTGGTGTTTATGGCCTTGTGTGATCCCCTCACCCTGGCTGTGGGCAGAACTTGTGATGTGCTTCTAGCCAATAGACTATGACCAAGATGAAGATAATTTTTCAGATGTAGTGAAGGTCCCAAATCAGTTGATTTTTTTCTATTCATCAAAAAGCAGATAGGGATGGGTGGGCCTGACTTAATCGGGTGAAAGTCCTTGAAAGAGGAACTGTTCTTTCCCTGAAGTGGCTTTAATGAAAGAAGCAGCATGTTAGAGAAGACCACAAACAAAGGAACTGTAACGCTGGGACCTGAGAGGTGCCTCCAGCCAGCAAAACACTGGGGTCCTCTGTCCTACAGCTGCAAAGAAATGAACCCTCCCAACAACCTGAATGAATCTGGAAGCAACTACTTCCCCCACTGAAGCCTCTAGAAGAGAACAGAGCCCAGCCAACTTCTTGGTTGCTGTCTGATGAGACCCAGGCAGAGGACTCTGCTAGCCAGCTCTCCTGATCTATAGAAATGGTGAGCCTATACACTGGGCTTGCTTTCTGCTTTGAAGTATATGGCGATTTGTTAGACAGCAGTAGAAAATGGATACAATGTCTTATTTAAGTTTTCAAAAGACTCTACAAGCCAAACGCACCAAAAGGGGGACAGGTGGCTTCCTGGCGTTTGTTGTGTACATAGGATTGTGGATTGTCCGTAAGCTGGTAGAACGCTAGGTCCTGCTTTAGCTAACAGGCATGAAGAGATCAAAGGCACAGTATCTGGAGAAAGATCAATATCACAGTTCAACACATTATGATAACTGCAGGACCCTGACTGCAGGATGGACCTCCTGCAGAAACAGAAACCAGAACTTAATTACAACCTGTGCCAAGTCAAAAGCTGCCATTTTGCTGCTTGCTCTGCATGTCTTTTGGAAGAATAACGGTCCCATCTCCATTCTCTGTTTCTTCAGGGATAGCTACAAACATGCCTTGCTTTAAAATCTTACCAAAGATGGCCGGGTTTTGTTACCATTGAGCCTAAATGATAGAACTGGGCTTAGTCATGATAGGCACCATGATACTTACCTGTCCTTCCAATGTTTTTGTCCATCATCCAATGTTAGAAATTTCCCAGTTCAAAGAGGCAGGTATAATGGGGCAGCAGCTGTGAGGTCTGGGCATGTGACAGGTCCTCTGTGGGACTGTGCCATATTTCTTATACTCATATGCAGCCAGTGTTGACCAAGGCACTGAGATCCCTGGGAACTGGGACCAGACTTACAGAGGGCAAGCTGGAACTAGCCATGCAAATTTCCTAGGCCCCAGTAACCTCCCCTAGTCATCTGTTGCCTGATTTAAACACAAATAAAAATAAACACAAAAACAAAACAGAGAATGACTCTGGCTGATGGGTTCCTACTCATACCTCCCAGAGTACCTTCTCAACACATCAGACAGAGTCATCCTCTTAAACCATAATTCAGACCATACATGTCCAGTGGCTTCCTATCAGGCTCGGATTAACATCCCATCTCTTATCCTGACCTATGTGAGCTAGCCTCCCCACCCCCTTTCTCTCCCAAGGACTTAGTCATCAGAGCTTCTCTACAGTTTAAAATGTCACCTTTCTGTCATGGTGTCCCCAACCTAAGTACCAGTCTTGATAATCAGCACAGTAGGCACAGGTCTGAGTGTATCAATAATTAAGATATGTGAATGTTTCCATCCCAGCTGGCAAATGATCTATGGCCATGAATCTCCCTTTCTGTCCTCTATCCTCTGTGGCCCCTGTGTTTTCTGCTCAAGGGCTATGGCCAGCATCCATTCCACTTGGTGGGGATTGGAGCCACACTAGTTGTTAAATATTTGGATCAGGATATTACCCCTGATAGCAAGCACACTATTGAAATAAGATGGCATACAAGGCGACACCCAGTCGCCAACCAAAGGAAGGAAGGATTTGCAAAGAATAACAAGAAAGGAATCAAAAAGCTTCCTGAAGCCAGGAGCAGCTATCTCTCAGTGTGGTGGAATAAAAGTTGCCTTGTCATTCAGCTTAGGGAACAATAAATGGGAACTCTGGAAAATAAATACAGAACACACACTTGCTCTTTGCACTACCAATACCACATGAAGAGCAGAATAATTATGTATTCGAATATCATTGCTGGGAAAAACTCAGTGTGACCCAAAGTTCAATAGTCAAACACATTGGTTCCAGGCGAGATTGCCTTTCATGGTGGTATACCCTTTTCCCTCTCCTGCCTTGCTTCCAAAGGAAATTAGATACTGCTCCTATTTACCAGAATGGGATCTAATAAGGGGTGTCTTCTTGATTATAGAGCTACAAGGATCAGCACTTTCTCTCTTGCTCATGAGAAACCACATAAAATGAAACAACAGAAACCTGTAAGTATGTCCCCAACTCATCGTCCTGGCCCAGAGGCACACCCAGGCCTGGAAGCCAGCTTCTAGAGAAACGTTAAGGACCAGCATGAAACCAGATGATGTCAATGTCGTCTTCCTTCTCCTTCATATTGTTTGTCCCAAGTCTGGATGGTTCTTCACAGGCTCAGGTCAGACCAGCTCCTGCAAATACTTTAGCAACTCAGCAGAAAGCACCCCCTCTTTGCTAGGGGGTGCCTACCTAGGGGAGATTAGAAACAAATGGACATTCTCATACCCAGAATCTGGTGGCCCAGCTGCCAAACCTAGGGTCCTATGTTGTGTTCTAATCCCTCAGTCCATACCCCAAGTCTCCTTTGTCAATCAAACCAGTGTCCACTGTGCCAGAGGGATGAGCTGGCCCTCTTTGAAAGTTCTTCCCTCTCTCAACTCGCAAAATTCCTTAGTCCTTTCCTATTTCAGGTCCTGCTGCTGAGTTTTGCCTGGGATCCATCGTGAGCATGTGATTGAAGGTCCCATTCTAGACCTTAAATCTTATAACAGGGGTTCCATTGAGGATTTGTCAATCACCTTAAATGGGAGACAAGTCTTCACATAAGGTCCACCTCCCATGCATTGTCATCCAGAGCAGACTTCCTAATGTTAATTGCTGGATCCTAATTCAGTTTCTTCATCCTTCGAAGCCTGGACCTTGGATTTCCCAGCTGCCATTGCCAGGATCAGTCTATCCAGCAATGAACAAGGGCTCATTCTGTCCTTCTTTTGTTGAGAGGCCCTAACATGGTCCTAACTTCCCCTCCTAACCTGCCACCTACCTCCCAAATTCCAACAGATGTTGTCCCCCAACCCATTTTTTTTCTCTACCCTTAGATACTCCGTCTCCGTGGGCTGACCAAAAGCACTTTGAGGATTTTTACCAAAATTTCTTTGCAATTTTATTACTCAGAAGCTCATACCTGAAAACCAGAAAGGAAGATAGTCCCTCCCAACCAGGTGTAATCATGCAGCCGAAGCAAAACTCTTTACCTTCTGGAGGCTCAGATCTGAGTTTTTATTTGCTTCATCTTGTTATAATAAAATGTTACTTTTGAATATTTTGCTTTCAAATATATTTATTTAAGAGGACTTTGCTCCATTATGTAAAATAAAACAAAAAGGATCCGTTAGGGGGGAAAATGTAACATAAGTCCATCATTTAGTAAGCTTTTCCAATTACATCTATTTGAATCTGACTTTCTGCCCAGATGCGAATGGAAAGTTTTTTCCATTTAAAAAGCAAATATCTTTCATTGAAAATAGCGCAAACCAAAAGCACGCTTTTTTTTTCTTTTTGTCTAGCCATATTTGCTGTCTTTATCTCATAATGACCTTTCCCCAACATATTTTTCTGTTTCTCTTTAGTGCCCAGTTTCTAAAAATAAAATGGCTAGTGGATCTTTGGATGTAAGGATAATATTTTGATTTCACTGGTACATACAATCAGGAAACATATTTCTGTTTATACTCTTAAAATCAGTCGAGAGTCGAGATGAAGCCACGTTCTGTCAGCACATTTTTTTTTCAAAACCTGGAAAATGTAACAAAATCCAAAGCAGCTGGAGGAAGTAGAGTATACCCTCCATTTGTACTCAGCAGGGGAAGAGCTAACAAGAGGTAACAGGATAGTTCCCACATGAAAAAGTTACAAAGAATTTAACCTGTAACGAAACGCTGATAATCTCCAGGAATGAAAGATGCTTGGATGATGGGTTTTGGGGTTTCTCATGAGTTCAAAGGATCTGGTTTTCCCTATAAATGCTACACAGGAATAAAAGACATCCATGTGGTCATTGTTATGTCTGATAACCAACAAAAGTTCAGACTTCATCTTTAAGCCATTAAACGGTGACTCTGTGTGCATTTTAAGACCATGGCTTAGCCTGTCCATGCCCTTCTCTGAAGAACCTAGGAAGCGGAATCTCATTAACTCATCACCACCTGCTCCAAGATAGGGATGCTGATGGGTAATTATCAGTTAAAGGTTAGTTTCCTTTAAGATTCGGTGTGTGAAGATCCTGTAGGTCGCAGAGCTTCCAGCTTTGATATACACCCAGAAGACTTCTGGACCTTGTTATATGCAGGTTCTGAGTCAGTAGTTCTGGGTGGGGTGGGTGTGGACCTGAGATTCTGTGTTTCTGTCAAACACTCAGACGGTGCTGATGTTGCTGTTCCCTGGACCCATAATGGAAATAGCAAGAGTGCTATCCTACCCTGTCCGCTGAAGACCGTCTCTAACAAGGCTCCCAATCATCTCCATTCCTGGTGCTCAGTCCCTTGTGCAACACCACCGCCCCCTGGTCCTGGAAAAGGACCTACTGACTCACCTACAACAACCCAACATGGCAAGAGCGACAGCATGTCTCTTCTGAGGTCAGGTAAGAAAACTAATGTAGGGCACCTGGGTGGCTCAGTGGGTTAAAGCCGCTGCCTTCGGCTCAGGTCATGGTCTCAGGGTCCTGGGATCGAGTCCCATATCGGGCTCTCTGCTCAGCAGGGAGCCTGCTTCCCTCTCTCTCTTTCTCTCTCTCTCTCTGCCTGCCTCTCCATCTACTTGTGAACTCTCTCTATCAAATAAATAAATAAAATCTTAAAAAAAAAAGAAAAGAAAACTAATGTAGCTTTAGTCTAGCTGGGTCTCTCATCCACCCTCTTTCTGTCGGAACCCTCACCCTGGGAGAAGCTAGCTTCTTCGTGGCTGTGTGAGTGGATAGCAGCCCTTGGAGAGGCCACATGGCCAGGAACTGATGTTTCTGGCCAAAAGTCACAGCAGAGAGTCTGGAGGGAGATCACTTCCGGGTCAAGCCTTGAGATATGGCAGCCCCTGACCACGCTGTTTGTGTGAGAAGCGTTGAGCCAGAGGCACTGAACCAGGCCCTGCCCTGATCTCCGATACACAGAACCTGGGAGAGAACAGGCACGTGTTGTTTTAAGCAGCTAAATATCAGAGGAATGTGTCCTGTGGCGACTGAAAACTAACACAGCAACACTCATGAGACCCCAGTTGGCAAAAATTATCTTTAAAAATGTAAGAGTAGCAAACATCTCACTAGCCATTTATGAAGGCCCAAACATGCTGGATGCTGGCTGTCCGCCTCCTGTTCATGAAGGCAGTTGTGTGCCCCCGTGGTGGGGCTCATCCTTCCTGGTCCCTTGGCAGTTGGGACTGACATTGATAGGATCCCTTTGCTTTGGCATTCAAACCAGTCTGAGTAGAATGGACTCAGGGCGACTTATTCCGGAACCCTTTTATAATGTGCAATTCAAAGGTGGAGTCCACTGCGTCTGGCTTCTTGAGATATGGCCCTCTAATCTGGCAGCTTTTTTTTTTTTTTTTTTACTTATCTTCCAGAACTTTCTCAAGCAGGAGGAAAGCAGTAAGACTTTAACACAGACGATGTGTGTTTACCAAACAGGCCGGGCAGAAGAGTGAAAAGGGAACCAGAAATGGTTGTTCTGTGCCTCTTGAGTTTGTTTCCAATTTCTGCTCTTGGACACACAGGTTCCACCTGTTTGCCTTAATATACCCTTGAACTGACCTCGCTCCTGGGGAGGACACAGAATCAGTGAACCAAAATCCTCCTTATCCTGAGCTCGGTCTGCCATTTGCACTTACTCGTTTCTGTACTTGGCTTACTCTGCTGCACTTAGAATTTTTTTTTTTTTCAGGGAAGAAGAGATCAAAGAAGAAACAAAGAACAGGTGACCTGATAAGGCACAACATGTGAATTTCACAATGTGGTCACAGACCTCTTTTCCATGCCTGTCTGATAGATGACAGTGGTTCCCTTAAGGATTACCTCATCCCGAGTAAGTCACAATCACCACCCTCCAGTCCCTTGATTTCCTGAAGTACAGTGTCATTCTTCTGTACCCCAAAATATAGACAAAGCCACCATGCCAGCAGGACTGAGCCCACCATTCACAGCTTGGGAGGCTGGCCCCAACATGCCTTTCCAACAGTGTCATCAGTGACTCACTTCCTTGAAATATTTAATGGTGCAAAAGCTCTTCTGTGTCATTGTACATGCTGTTCATCCTTCAGGATTCCAACTCTCCTTTCTTCTCATGTAAAACAATGTACCTGCCCTCTAGCGCTCCAGATTTAGATCAGCTGTTGCCCTCTCCCAGGTTATCTCACTTGAAAGCATCTCCCTTACTCTGGAGATGGTGTGTCAGTTTGCATGGCACCTGCTCATACGCTTCCTTTGTTCCTTTCTTCCGCTGTTGCAGGCACTGTCACTTCCCCCTTGCATCATTATGGGCTTCAAAAGTTCATGCATCATCATTATTATTATTATTATTCAAATATTCATGTTTTTTTCCATAAAGGAATTGTTAGCTGCTGAATGAAGCCCTCCGTGTGCATTATTCACTTATTTATTAAGCATTTAATTTCTCCATCCTACATATTTATTTAATGGACGCTAATAGTCTAGCTAATAGAGCTTACTTTCCCAAGTGTCCTGAGCTTAAGGACAAAACTTCTAGAAGCACAAGAAACACAATGACTCATTTAATGCCGCGACGAGGCCAAGAAGTGGCTGAATTATGTCTATTTACAAAAACCTAGCCACACTCAACTTGCTTGTTTCCAGCTGCATGGTTGATTAATTTATCTCATTGTATTATTTGTATTTGTGAGCGTGTGGGCACACCTCCCCTTTGCAGATTTCAACCGGCCTCATACAGAGCAACACTGCAACGTCGATGGAGAACAAAACACCTTGCATTCTGAATATACTGCATCGGAGTTTAGACTCCCAGATTACTCCAACTAGCAATAGTCATCAAAGCACGTTTTCGCACCCCGATTCTCCTGAGGGTGTTCAAAGCTGTAAGACTTGCAAATACTAACACAGATATACAAAGTAGGGCGTGACCCTTCTTTCCTGGCCCAGAACTCACGCTCTTGTCTGTGTTCCTCCAGGGTCCTCCAAACTCCAAGAAACACCATTTGAATCTTTAGCAAGGATATACTGATGGAAGGTGAGAAACTGACATTAAAGGAAGCTCTGGGGGGACTCCCTCACTGGCATCCGAGTCAGAGGATGGCCATGTGTATTAACTAAGTCTCTGAAAAGCCAAGGAAAAAGCCTTGGAAGAGTCAGAACCCAAGGCCACCCACCATGGAAGTGAATTATTAAGGGACACCCTCCCCTTAGATCTCCTGCCCACATGACCTCTACTTACACAGTCATACACACACACACACACACACACACACACTGCGTTGGGCAATGCACAGCCTTGATTAGAGACCAAGTTTATCTCATAAAGGAAAATCTATAGTCCTAAATTTTGATTTGGCAGTACCAAGGTAGGGGGATATGTGATCACTTGACAGCAATGACTGTGTCCTCCTCAGTTACAACAGCACACAACCCACGCATGCATGTTACATTAAGACAGCCAGCTGTGGAGAAGCCCGGGAAAAGTGGGGAGGCCCTGGGAAGGAAGGGCAGTCAGAAGACACGATAAAGGCCATGGACATGGGAGGGAGGGACCATGTCCCGAATGGAGAAGTGCTTATGTCCCTGCTTGTTAATTTCAGAGGGAGAGAGTAGACGCCAATAATTCTCCATGTGCTTTCAGACCCACATCACGGAGGGATTTCTGAGATCAGTCTGTGGTTTTCACTTGCATACTTACTGAGCTAATTTAATGTTGTTGGTAAATCATGTGACTTAACCTATCTATATGACAGCGGACTTATCTATCACCAAGTACATCTCATCCCTGGAGAGATTCAAAGGTTAGAACACACATACACACACACGCACCACATAAATACCTCTACAATGTAGTTCCATCATCTAAATCATTCCCTGGTGAAATCTGTGTAGAGGTTTATCCGTGCAAGCGTGACAAATTGTATTATTCAATATCCTTCTTTTTTCTCTTTTGCTAAGAGGGGAGACAAAGATCCCCACCAAAGGGATCCACACAAAGATCTCAGAAGATAAAACTACGGAATGTTCAGGGCATCTGGGTGGCTCAGTCAGTTAAGCATCTGCTTTTGGCTCAGGTCATGATCTCAGGGTCCTGGGATTGAGCCCCATGTTGGGCTCCCTGCTCAGCAGGGAGTCTGCTTCTCCCTCTGCCTTTCCCCGGTGCTCATGTGCTCCATCTTAAATAAATACGATCTTTAAAACAAACAAACAAACAATTTTCCTTAACCATCTGAAAGACTTGGGCTTGCCCTCAGAGACCGAATTCCACTACCTTCTACCACCAGTGAACAGTCAGGCACATGGTGATCCCATCACAGAAACACGTGGATGTATGTGTCTGTGATTGAGTGTATGTGTGTGCCTGTGAATGCACACGTGTGTGCATGTGGGTGTGTGCATGTCTGTAAGTATGAGCCTGTGTTTGCATTAAAGGAAATCTTCCTAAGAAGGAAATGGAAAATCACTGGCATAGATGGGACCTAAAAATAAAAATGTAACATGGAAAGATTTTTTTTTTTTACAAACAGAAACATTTTACTATATGTTACTTTGTTCCAAGAGTTAATGCCATAAATTTCTTCAGTTGTTTTGAAGAATATTGTTTGTCCCCTACTATGCTGTTTGAGTTTGAACTCTGGTAAAAAGGGGAATCTCAATTGTTTCTGCCCTGACTGCTGATTCCTGGGGCATCTGATGATAATGTTAGTGACTTTCAGGAATATAAACTATCTCATGTATATTCATATTGGAAAGTCTACCTATAAGCATTCCCACCTAAATGTTTCCACTAACCCTGCACTAATCTTCTGCAATAGATATCATTATGCTCATCTTAGAACAGTGGTAACTAAGGTAAAAGAATTGTCTAACAAGACACAACTATCTTGGTTGCAATTATTTAAGAGAAGTGGCTCTGGGTTCCAATCTTGGCTTTGCCACTTATCAGCTACATGATTTAGGATAAGATAATTAACTTGTCCATGCCTCAGTGTTCCCTTCTCAAAACTGGAATTGGCAGTATGAGCACCTACTTTACATTATTATGGGTACCAAATGAGTCAGTGCATGTAAAATGATTAGAAAAGAACCTGACACAGAGTAAATCCTCAATAAACATTTACTGTTATTGTTGTTACAAGTATCACCGATTTGGGATTAGCACTAGGACTTTGTATACCTTCTCCTATATCTTTCTCATTGGCAATATGATGTACGCTGTCTCAATTAACACAACAGCCTACAAATGTAGTTGTTTGCAGAATAAGAAAAGTTAGGTAACAGGCATTCAAAACCACACACATTGACTGTTTCACCAGGCCTTGCTTAAGTATGGTAAAGTGAGCAAGATAGGCATGGACTCACCCTCTCTGAACTAGAGCTCCTTAGCCAATTAAGAAATTTCGAGGGGAACCTGGGTGGCTCAGCCGTTAAGCATTTGCCTTCAGCTTAGGTCATGATCCCAGGGTCATGATCCCAGGGATGAAGCTTCTTACTGTCTCTCTGTCAAATGAATAAAACATCTTGAAAGAAAAAAAGAAATTTATTTCTGGGACAGTTGGGTGGCTCAGTCAGTTAAGCAACCAACTCTTGGTTTCAGCTCAGGTCATGATCTCAGGGTCCTGAGATCGAGCCTTGCATCAGGCTCCACATTCAGTGCAGAGTCTAAGATTCCCCCCCCCACCCCCACTTGTGCTCTCTCTCTCTCTCCCTGAAATAAATAAATAAATAATAAAATCTTTTTTAAAAAAAGTTTATTTCTTGGTTCTATGCAAGGAGAATGATGGTGGGCACGTTGTGACTTTATAATATTATTCTTCCACGCTAACCTCCAGCGTATGGCTTAAGGACGTTCAGGTACACTCCACGTCCTCTTTGCACATCTCTCAAGTACTTAAGGAAAATGCAAGGTGAGAACAAGACCTTTCAGGCAGCAAATATTTCTTGGACTTTTCCATCCTTCCAAAGTTCCTTTCTCTACCTTCAAAGGAACTTATCCATTCAACCAACGCTTCTCAATGGGAAAACGTGGTGGCCCCACAAGAGAGGGAAGATGGTTGTTCTGGAGGCCTGCTGCCGAGTGCTCTCAAGATAGGGGAAGAAGGAGGGGAGGAAAATAACCCCAAACTCCCTTTGGATCGAGATGAAATAATCAAGCAATATGAACCAGAGGGAAGCATCGAAGGGAAGGGGTATTACGCAGCTCTTCATTGTTTTGGAACAAGTGTGCCTTCTTTGTTTGCTAACAACCTATTGTTGAGTGCCACGGTGCTGTTTCATATCAAGATTTCAAAAACCATTACGAGCTGCATAGGTATTGGAGGCTCAACCAGATGTGATGAATTTTCCATTGTTTTACTTAAGTGCATGGAAAATATTACTAATGGTCGGTGTCAGGGGAGGCTTAACTGACCCCAATTGGCCAAACTCATCTGGGCACATTTCTTTAAGTCAGACCCTTTAAATACTCTCCCTTGTTATTTCACGATCCCCCTCCCCTATTTTATGAGATATTTGACTATACATAGCTCCTTTCAGTCACAGGAGAAATTCCATGACTGCATGAACAGGTGGGCTGGGGCCTTGAGGAGGGGGCGGGTAGGCGGCTATCTATGCTTGGGACTGAATTTTATTTACAGTCCGATCTTGATTACTTTTGATGTAAGACAAGACTGAGCATAGTGAGAAAACTAAAGTAGTCCCCCAAACCCCACTCAGTCTCTTCCCCTGCCATTATCCTCCAAGAATTACCCAAAGGTCACTCCAAGCAATTTACACATCTAAATAAGCAAAAATCTCATCTCCTTCCAAGTCTTCCTGTTCTCCTCCTCAAAGGAGAGGAGACTGTCAAGCTGAGACACAAGCTTGAGAGTGTCAAGCTGAGGAGAGAGAGGAGTATCAAGCTGAGACACAACAAAATGGTCTGATAGAAGAAAGAATCTTGGAAACACTCCTGCCCGTATTAACCCAGAGTATACATTTGATTTCTGTGTTTAATATATGATTTGTGCTTTAAGTTTTCCGAGACATACGAGCAATCACAAATAACAGAAGTATTTCACTTACCGAAACACTACAGCTCTGGCTAAGGTCACAGACCCGCGATTTTCTTTTTAGTGTAGAAAGCTTCAGAATAGAACATGGTTTTCTTCATGTTCTGCCTGTAAAAGTTGCATTCATTAGGGGTGTCCTTCATTCTCTTGGGTAAACTTGACATTTTCTCCAGCAATGAACTCATCATGATCCAGAGTTCGCTCTTATTTCGGAGGAATATGTAAAACAAGATTAAATGCTTTGCTAAACCTCATGTGACTTCATCTGAACCTCTATTCTCAGCAACTCTGGGGTGGTGATCCCCTGAGAATAACCTTCCTTGCAAGAAGGTTTCTGGCACTTAAAATCCAGCCTTGAAATTGTAAGTTTAAAAAAGGTCAAGGCAATAAAATGTGACTCTGATTGCAGAAATGAATAATGTTTTAGTGAGCTCCGTACATTCATTTTTTTTGCTTCAGTTTCCTTCAGCCAACTTCTTATAGCTATCAGGTAAAGGTATGACAGCCATTACTTTTTTGAAAAAACATCCAAACTCAGACATCGCTGGCTTAACACTCCAAGAAAAGGGTCTGCTTCATGAAAAACAAAGTCTTCGTAGGTAGAACGGCTCTGTGACAGATTAAAACTCAAAAGAGGCTTTCACTCATACCAGAAAAGCACCCATGTTAGCTGCATAGTTGATATATTTTCCTTGGCATCTGAGTTGTTTCTGTGAGTGGTGTGGGTCCCTCCAACTGATCTCTTGCTGGCAAACTGGGAAGTCAATTGAAGGTTTGCCTTGATATTATGAAAACTGATAGAACTGATGGAGGGGAAGAAAACAGAGGGTCTGCCCAAAGAGTCACCAGCCTCAAGGCAGAGAACATCTCATGTCATCACAAGCGGTTGGTCTGAATTCCATTGCGTCCTTCAGTCTTGTTTTTAAAAGATCCTGAAAAACGGAGGTCTTAGAGCCGGCTTCAACACTTAGCGCCTGGAATGAATTTAAAACTTCAGGGAACAAATGAATGTTGAGTGAAGGCAAGCCTTTGTCTAGTACCATGAGCAATTCCCAGGGCAGGCTGCTGTCAGAACTCCCTGCAGAAATATAATGGAATTTCTAATTTGGTTTAATTAGAAAAAAGTAAACACCGCCCTCAATATGTCATCATGTTTATATAGGAGCCCAACCAGCTGATTTTCTGCTAGCGTAGCCCTGGAACCACTCAATTAAATCTCAGGGCACAATTTCTTTTTATGAATGAAATACCATTAGTATGAAGCCAGAGAGCTTTTTTTTTTTTTTTTTTTTTTTTCATCTGCTTCGTTGGCTGTGACTCTTCAGGGACAAGTGACCAAACACAGCACCTTCCAATTTTAAATTTACCAATGATAATTTCCAAGACAACATTACTTAGCATCCCTCTTTTTTGAGGCATCAGCATCGTTATTTTTAAAAAGTTGCACTGGAGAAGAGTAAGGGAACAAAAATACTGTATTCCCAACATACAATGCTAGTAATAAAATAATTAACTTTAAAAATGAAAAAGGAGAAGTCTACTTCTTAACAGGCATTGGATAATCTTATAAGGTGGAAATCCAGTTAAGTTTTATCCTAAGAAATTAGAATATTGATAGAATTTTTCCAGAGCTGGAAGGAACATTGGAAATTATCTTCATGTTAGAGATTATACAACAGATGCTCAACTGTTATAAATTGTTGGAGATACGGGCATTTTAAAACAGCGCTGAGTCAGTTGCCCTACAATTTTTAAATCTATGAAACATGAATCACATTTAAACAAATTAGGAAATTTTTGTTTGAGAAGCTGAGAAGCAAATGATCCTACACATTTTTTTTTCCCCCACAAAAAGGGATGGCAAAGATTCCTAGTACTCTAGAACAGGGTGACATTGCAGTTAAATATAGTAAAAAGTTAGTTTTTCTGCTATTCGTATGAAAGGAAGCAATAGTAATTCTCAGTTGCAGCGTCTCCCAAACAGCTACAAGATTTAAGCGAAAGTAACAGGAGACAGATCTAATTCTGGAATGCTGGGGAATTTTTCTCAAACTGATCATCTCCATATTTGTTTTGAGTACAAGGTCAGCAAGGATGTATATGTACATTTCAATGGTGGGGGGGAATGAGCCGTTGCAATTCCCAAGTTTGGCCATTCAGGTTTCTTAAATACATGTTAACATGATCCACACTTAGGCTTTGGAAACACTCTCAGCCAACATCAATGGTATCAAAGCCACGTCTCAGACAGAAAACCTAGGGAGAGTTGTCTCTTCTGAGTGCCTTTTGCCCATATAGTTTAAGGATTTCAGGTTGTAATCTTCTACCTTACTCTTTTTCATTTTGTTAGACAAGAGGAATAATATTTCCTCTACATAGAAAGTTGTGCCTCAAAGGTCCATAAATGGGCACGTCCTTTCATAATATTTGTAGAGTTTCTTTCAAGTCTACAGTCAGTAGAAGATCCATTGATGTAGAGATTAGGGCTAATGGAAACTGGGTCACCAAGTATACATGGACAGGAATGAAAAAAAGAAAAGGAAAGAAAAACTGAGCATCTCTCATAGGAAAACATGTGTAACGTTCTCTCAAGTATATATGTGTAACTGAGTTTTGTCTATCTTTCATCTTCAAATGCAAGATGGAATTTAATTAAAAGATTGAGGAACCAAGTTTACCTAGAATAAGTGAGAAAAATAAGATTGTGATGTAGCTTCTATGAGGGTGTGGCTGCATTGTGATCGGTGAACTCCCGCCCAACACACACACACACACACACACACAGGCATCTCTTTTTTAGCTCATATTATTTAAATTTTATTTTGCCCCCTAAATTAAATTAACCCTGCAATCACTTCTCTAAAAAAGCAGAAATCTCTCCAGATTGTGGTGCAGAGTTGAGTTTAATCAAGGCAAAATACACTTTCCATTTTGGGGCATCAAACACACCAACCTTTAATTTATCGAGACTATCGGGTCCCAAAAAGGCGGGTTGTAAACTTTTTCTAAGGGACCCGTCATGCCAAACTTCTTCCAAAATCTTGCATGGGGAGGCAAGACCTTAAGGCATTTCTCCAGATGAGCCAGCATGAATATGCAGAATTAGATTCTATTTCTAACCGTTGAGCCAAACCGTCATGATAAATTGCTGGTAAAGTGAGAATATAGTGAGCTCTAGATATTTCTAGAACTGTTAGTGTGCTAGAGAGACTTGGGCCATGGCCAGTGCTCTGTACTCCACTTTACTGCAGCCCAGCCAAGCCCCTCAGATGATGGCTCTATATGTGAGCAACTAGCCTACATAAATCTTGATGCCAGCTCATTGTGGGTTCCCAATGGCTACCTTCATCCTAACACAGATGTATCTAAAATGGTCACCTTTCCTCTAAAACTTCTCCAACAATCCCTCATCTCAGTGTCTCTAACAACCATTCAGGTCTCCAAGCCAGATGCCTAGTGGACTCAACTTCTCTTTCCCCTCCACATTTGGTCACTAACTTTCTATGTTCCTTTTTCAAAATAACTCTTAAATTTATCTAATTCTCTCTTGACGGTTTCATTGTAGTCCAAACTACCTTCTTCTCTCCTAACTTATCTTCACATACCAGCCTTATTCCATTGCAGGTCCCTAGAAATGGGGTTACTATGCATCCTAGTTTGTCCAGGATAGCCCAAATGTATAACCTATAGTCCCAGCATAATTAGAAATTGCACCCCTTTTGATTCTCCAGAGTTTTCTGGTTTGAATAATAAATTATATGATTACTACACATACCAGCAGAATTTCCTTGCAAAACTGCAAGTCTAATTAAAACCCTAAAATGGTTTCTGCTAGTCCTCGGAATAAAAGTCTCAAAAACTTGACCCGGTTTTAAAAACCCTGCATAATCTTGGTTCTGACTTACTTGTTAGCCTTGTCTTGGGTAAATCTTCCAGATGCCTTGCTTTCTGGGATTGTTTACTCCCCCTGTGTTCAATCTCATAGCAATTTATTGTCCTTTTCTTGGTTAATTTTTTGTTGACCCCTATAGAGTTTAAACTCTGAATGGAGGGATGATATCCCACCATGCCTCAATACATCAATACACCCCAGCACACCATGGATATTAATTAGTCAAATTTTGTAGTCATAGTAGAAAAGAATGCTTATTTGCAAACACACATTCACCATTACATGAGACACAGTAGTGTCCACAATATGACCCAATTTTATCAAATTGTATAGGCAGATGTAAACCACAGGAAATAGCACATAAATATGAAAAAGCTGAACTGAAAATGAAAGTCACGATTATTTAATTTTCCTTGTTATTATTACCCATCATCATCACATCACCAAATACAGAAATTAAGCAGTCATCTTCACTTATATCCATATAGCATCCACTCATCAGAATAATATCACAAATATCCCACCATTCGGTCTTCCAACATTCAAAGGGATGACCTCATGCTATATATCCATGAGAAAACAATATAACATAACCATGAAGAAATACAATAAAGAAAATCTACTTCTTAAATTGTTATATATCCTAATGTATTTTAAGGGTAGATATGTATTTTCCTTTTTCTCCATTAAAAATTAAACAGCATTGAAAAAAGCATAGGAGCATTTAAATGCTATTCCAAATTATATATGCCATGGGCAATGCCCCTCCCACCCATATTACTATGGACAATTTTTATCTACGTAGACTTTGAAAACAAATCAAAAAAGGCAACTGCCTCTCTTCTGGCTCTAATGCAGTCATATTTACTCTATTTATTTTCTCAGAACTCTTAATTCCACCTTTGCTAGTCAAGGGTTTCCCTGGTCTGCCAACAAGTGGGTATCAAAATGTTTCCAGGAGCTAATAATTCATCATGGTCTTAAACTAAAAGAGTGCAACCCATCGACCTATAGACTTCCAGTTCCGAAAACTAATATTGCTAATAAGGTAACAAATGCAAAACAAACCAAACAAAACAAAAAACTATCTACACATTTTCTGCCCAAAACATCTGCTAGCACTTTCATGGTACCACAAGGATCAATCTTGAAAGAACAGAACGCATTCAATCTTTGTAATCTTTATAACACATTTTTCTTATACCACTCCATTGCAAGGAAGCATTGCTCCTAGGTGATTCTTTCATGTCCAAGCACTGAGACAGCCAAAAAAAAAAAAAAAAAAAAAAAGACAATGAACAATGAATAGGATTAGCTCTCAAATCAAACATATCATTTTTCTCTTCCCTTTTAAAATTTCTCCCATGGGAACTGAGACATTAACAAAAGAATTGAGTAATTGTGAAACCAATTATATTTTTAGATGAATTCTCATACCATAAAATTCATCCTTTAAACTACACAACTCAGTGGTTTTAAGTAGATTCACAAAATTGTGCAGTCATCACCAGTATCTAATTCCAGAGCATTCTCATCACTCCCAAAAGAAACACTGTAGAGTTGATCACTAACTCCTCATTGTCCTATCCCAAGCACTTTGCAAGCACTAATCTATATTCTATCTCAATGATCTGTCTTATTCTGCATGTTTCTTATTAGTAAAATCATAATATGGCTTCTTTCACTTAGTATGTATTTCCAAGGTCCAACTATGTTGTGCCATGTTTCAGTTCTTCATGCCTTTTATGACTTAATAATATTCCCTTGCATGGGGCACACCAGATCCTGTTTATTCATTCATCCATTGATGGACATTTAGACTGTTTCCACTTTGTAGCCATTATGAATAATGCTACTATAACCAATCATGTAAAAGTTTTTGTGTTGACATATGTCTTCAGTTCTCTTGGGTATCTACCTGGGAGTGACATTGTTGTGTCCTATGGTAACTCCATGTTCAACTTTTTGAGGAAACACCAAAGTGTTTTCAATATCAGTTGTATCATTTTACATTCCAAACAACAATATACAAGTATTCTCACTTCTCTGCATCCTTACCAACAGTTGTTATTTTCTCTTTTTAAAAAATTATTATTATAGTCATCCTAGTGGGCTAAAAGTGGTATCTCATTGTGATTTTGATTTGCATTTCCCTGATGACTAATGATGGTGACCATTTTTAAATGTACTTACTAGCTATTCATGTATCTTCTTTGTAGAAGTGTCTATTCACATACTTTGTCCATTTGTTCCCTTTTTTAAGATTTTATTTATTTATTTATTTATTTGACACAGAGAGAGATAGAGAGCATAAGCAGGCTAAACTGCAGGCAGAAGGCGAGGGAGAAGCAGACTCCCCACTGAGCAGAGAGCACAACACCAGCCTCGATCCCAGGACTCTGGGATTATGACCAGAACAGAAGGCAGATGCTTAACAGACTGAGCCACCCAGGCACCCCAGCGTTTGTTCATGTTTTAACTCTTTGTCCACTTATTTGTTGAGTTGTTAGAATTCTTTAGGTATTCTGGATACCAATCCCTTCTCAGATACATGATTTGCAAACATTTCCTCTTTTCTATGGGTTGACTTTTCACTTTTTTGATGGTGTTCTTTGAAATACAACAATCTTAATTTAATGAAGTCCAATTATCTACATTTTTCCTTCAAGGCCTATGCTTGTGCTATCACATTTAAGGAATAATCGCTCAATCCAATGTCAAAGTAATTTATGCCTTTTGTTTTTGTTTTTGTTTTTGTTTTTTAGTTCTCATGATTAGGCCTTTGATTCATTTTCACTTAATTTTTGTACAAGCATGAGTCGGAGTCTGATCTCATTCTTTCTCACGGACACACCACTTTTAACGATTATTCTTCCACCAATGAATTGTCTCGGCACTCTTGTCAATTAGCCATAAACGCGAGGATTATTTCCGAACTCTAAGCTGATCTATATGTCTATCCTTATGCTAGTATTATACGATCCTGAATGTAGTAAGTTTAGAAATTGGGAAATTTGAGTTTTAAAACATGCACTTCTTTTTCAAGACTCTTTGGCTATCCTGGGTCCTTTCCATTTCACATGGGAATTACAAAACACTCCTGAAAGACATTAAGTCATTTCTAACTAATTAGGAAGAAATCCTGGGTTCCCAGATTAAAAGACCAATGTTCCTATAAGGGCAATGCCCCCCAAATCGATTCACAGACAGAACACACTGCCTATGAACATCTTAGCTGCCATTTTTGTGGAAATTTACAAGCAAATCCTAAACTTCATAGGAAGTGTGGCAAGATTAAGACAGCTGGAGAACACATTTATCAAAGCCATTAGATACAAATCGACCTCTTCTGAGGTAAAATACATGTCAGTCAGTGGGTGTTTATCAAAAGGTGTTGCCTGAAAAAAAATGTAAACACGGCCATTTCGCAGCCAATACTCTAGGTATTGTGGTACGTGTTGGATAGGTTTAGATTTCCAGAGGTGAGAGCAAACACTAAGTGCAAACATGACATGAGTAAATGGTTTTCAGATAGTGCTAATTCCTGTGAAAAATACTAAGAAGAATAGAGTAGAAGGTTACTGAAGGAGGAAGGGAGAGCTGCATTCGACAGCACAGTCAGAGCCAGCTTCTGTGAGGAGAACAGAGAGAAGAGAGCCAGACTCATGATGGTCTTGGGCAAGATTATTCCAGGCAGAAGGAGAAAAATTGCAAAGGCTCCAAACTGAACCTGTTTTATTTCATCCCACTGAGTCTGGAACTTCTTCCTAGAAAGAGCAGAAAGCAGATGACCCTTCGATTGTACCTTTCTTTAAGAGTTTTAATTTGAATTTTCTGCTGCTGGAATAGAAGTTCTACAAGGACAGGATGTTTCTTCAACACATGAACATAGCTTTGTTTCTGGAGAATTCATTGTTCTTACAGGAAGGACTAGGGAAAAAAAATATTTACCTGAGATTTACTTTAAGGCCATAAAATAAAAATAGGAATTTTCAAATAGGATCATATTCAATGACTGCCAGAGATTCATTTGGATGAGTTTGATTTTGTTTTAAGGTTAATTTAGATGAGGTAATTCCTATTTATTAAAAAATATTTATCCATTTTAATTAATGATATATAGTCTTGCAATGAAACACTTCTTGTTTTTTTTTTTTCTCCCAATATATTCTAATTAAGGTTTGGCCAATTTTATGAAAAATATGGAACTACTCCCTGAGCTAGAATTCCTCTGAAAGAGTGGAAGACAACATGCTTCTAACTAATTCCAATCACTCAGAATTCTGACCCAGATCAGACCTTTGGGGGTTCAAGCTCATTTACATCTCATAAAACGCAACTTCCTATTTCTAGAGAATGAGAGGCTTTGAAAGTCACAAGGAAAT
Source organism: Mustela erminea (assembly GCF_009829155.1). Lineage (NCBI taxonomy): Eukaryota > Metazoa > Chordata > Mammalia > Carnivora > Mustelidae > Mustela > Mustela erminea. The sequence continues at coordinate 51,591,581 of NC_045631.1, read as the reverse complement.
GGCTCAAAAGCATCCAGGACATCAAACGGCTTTCACAAATCCTGGTTGATGAGTTAAGTGTAAAAGAATCAGAAACATATGGATTACATTTCCCTTAAAATACACATAGGTTTAGCAGTGAAGAAGGAAAAAAAAAAAAAAAGTGTCTGGCCCAGTGTGGTTTGGGTTTTTTCGAACCTAAAATATTTGGAAAATAGTTCAAGATGGTTAAAGAGCCAAAGTGAGCCTGAGAAGCATACTGCATTTCACAAACACTGCCTCCTAGGGAAGGAGGGGAGGCGGGAAGGAAGAAGGAAAAGAAAGGAAAGGAAGGAAAAAAGAAAGAAGATTCAAGAAAGGGCACACTTGGACTTCTCTGAAAAACACAGAACCCTTTGGATCCCACTGTAGAAAGTTCATGTTTCTTAATCCCAATTCCTGATTTAGTCATCACTGGAAAGACTCCTTCTCCCCTTGCCTCCCAAGGCCACCACCATCATCCTCCCGCCAATAAAAAATAAATAAATAAATAAAAGAATCAACATTTCTAAAACTCTGTCCTTTAAGGGACTGTTATAATTTGAACTCATTTAGGAAATGAGGAGGTTGAATAAATTGCATTCCCAGGCTTAAATTACTGTGTCATTCTTGTTGGTACAATGAACCCTTTCACCTAGCATTGTGTCCTAGGAAATTACAATTCCTGCCTTGAATGACCCGCTAGGGAACAAGCAAGAGCCCGGGCTCTGAGCAGAGGGTCAGGAGGTGAACATTAGTCAGAGGAGATCCGGTGTCCATGAGTCAGCCCTCCAGACGGCGGCAGGAAGCCATCTTGACCACCTACCTCCTGGTCTCCTCAGGCACTCAAAGGGGGCCACTACCACTTCTCACAATAAAATGTCCCCACAGTGACTGCAGCATGGGGACCCAGATGTCTGCTAGGTCATGATCCTCCCTAAGTTCTAGGTCAGTGCTTCTCTGACTCTCAGGCAAAACTAACACTCTTTGGGGGATGTTAATTTTGAGGGAATGTTCCACTTTCTTTCACTTGAACCATCCTTCCTCTGAAGGTCGCCATTCACTTTCCATTTCTGCCACCACAACTGCAATCAGGAGAGCTTTATTCCCATCTGTCATGTATGTTGGGAAAGGCTTACAATCTCTCCACCCTGACTCAGCCACCAGAGAATGGACTCTGGGCCTGGAACATCTCTTTATCAAGGGATAAGGACCCCTTGCAGCCTGTGCTGGGTCCACCACCTTGTGTAAGAATATCTGCCCCTGTCGTAGACTTACCATGTGCTCCTTTCTGAGCTTAAGGATAGACACCACATAATAGCTGATTTACCTCGCTGCCATGTGTACCCCCTGTAGGCTGGGGTCCTTCTTCAGTGGTACAATAAGGGTGCCTGTGGGCCAACTGCTCTGTGTCCTTGAGGGCCTGGGTGGCCCATGCAGGTTCCCCTGTAGTTAGCCTCAGGTAAGCCTCAGGTAAGGCCTGTGTGCTCTGAAGGTTCTGCCCTTTGGCTCTGGTCTCCCTGAGGTACTGCTCCAGGAACCTCCAGGTTCCTCTCTTCATGCCATTGATACAGAGCTTGTCAGTCTTGCTCTCCACCTAGTGCCTACCATCGTTCTGGGAAAGCTCCACAGGCGCATAGGTGACACTGGGAATATTCTGTCCTCGTCATGCCTCACCACTCACACTGATGCACCCACACCATTCACTAGCTGCCCATCCCCCTGGTCCTGTGTAACTCTCATCATTTGAAATGTGAACATCTTTTCGCACCGAAGCCTCTTCAGCCTTCAGTGCTCTGACTCAAACGCTCCCTGATTCCTTACCCGGAAGTCTTCTCCACAAACTCCAACCTGATGAGTGCTTCCTCATCATGAGGCCCCTCCCCCTTCACTGCCTGCCCTGTGCAGCTTCGGGGAAATGGTGCTGTCTGGTAGGCCCAGGCTTCAGCACACAGCCCCTACCCTCAAGACATGACTGATGCTGTTCAGCTCTCTTTTGAATATCTTTATCCAGTCCTCATTCTCCCCCAGTGTTAAACTCCTCAACATTTGAACTCATTACTCTGCAGTTGAACCTACCTACCTCTGACTTCATACCAGCTATAGCCAGCAAGTGAGAGCAATCCCCTTCCTTCCTTCCGTCCTTCCTTCCTTCCGTCCTTCCGTCCTTCCTTCCCATCCTCCCACCCTCCACTCCTCCCTTCCAATCCACTTCCTTCCTTCCTGCAAACCAGCCTGAACAGAATTCTTCCTCTCTGTTCCAAGGAAAAGGCATTCTTCCATCCCCTGCACATTCTCACTGGCCTTAGGCTCTTGGTCAACTGTCATTTCTGTCCCAGCCTTCAACCTCTCCACTTACGGTGTCTCCTTTTCAACATTTAAACATAGTCAAGATGTTCCCATCCAAGACGTCTTCCTCTTGGAATTCTTCCCTTGGAAATTCCTGGTTTGTCCACACAGAATCCAATCAGGTTCCTTCATTAACCCATCCTCTTCATGGTGGGACCTCAGCACACCAGTGTATTAGGGATGCAACCTACCAACAATCTCAGGGTCACCTTGACGGTTCCAAAGTACCCATCTTTCTAAATACACAGCTTATCCCAACTGACATTCTCTAAGCTGTAGGTACTATATTAAGCAGTCAGGATATGAAGACAATGGAACTATGACATCGTGCTCAAAACACAGTCTAATAGAAGAGGCAAAAATGTACTCTTTTCGACTACATTGAGTACGGTAAGAGGGAGATTTTCTACCCAACTAAATTAACTGGTAATTACGCAGATTAAATGATCTTGTTGCCACATCTTAATCACTCAATCTACAAAATAGGTTTTTACATACTTCCTCAAGAAAATTCAAATAAGAAGCCATTCTGTCTCTAAAGTTTATTTCTACTTAGAGTCTACCACAATAGCAAGAAGGCCAACTTATTTTACATATATCATATAGACTTCTGAATTAAATAGCACACTTTTCAAAACTTATACATTTCATCAAATATTTTAAATTTCTATTTTTCAATCAGAATCAGATACTGAGACAAATTTAGAAGCCAGTTAGCTGTCAAAATAATTAATTGATTTTCTAGATTTGCAAGCTTATAATTATAACATATATCAATCATACCGAAGTCACCCCTCAAACAAACAGCAGTATAGGCAAAGAGCAGCACTGAGTGTTTTTATAAATTATATTCCTTAGGAAAAAAATAATTTTGTTTTCAGAAGAAGCCAAGTGAATGAAACACAAGAAAAAATCTAAAAACAAGCCCTCATATTTCATGTTTATCATGCCCTTCTTCTCCAGTGTTATCATACTTTTGCTCTAAACAAACCACCACAGCTGAACTTCATTGTTGTCATTTTTGTGTCTTTGAAATATGAATTCATAAGTGGATTCATTCTTAGCCAAGTGAAAGGCAAAATGATGGTTTTAGTGGCAGACATATTGTCCATTTGAAAAACGGAGGCATCCAAGAGGGGAACCCTCCTCAGAGATGGCTTTCTCCAAGATGTATTTCAGGGCCACAGTACAGAGAAGGTTAATGATTTGTGTCTTTTATCTAAACCAAGTTTTAAGCTTGTGAATTCCCTACTAAACATGGTAAACAAACATAATATAGTAGAAAGAGAATAATCTTTTTATTTCACTGAAAAAGAGATCCAAACAATAATAATTATAAATATTAGAAAACACTTATGATATGCTAAGTGCTCTCTCAGTGTATAGAGATGGATAGATAGATAATACAGAGAGATTATAATTACATATCAATATACGAATGGATGCAAACAATATCCCAGTTGTATACATGAAGATATGAAAGCATTTGATGTCTAACTTGTCCAGAGTCAGAGGGCTTATGCACTGTGGTGCTGGGATTCAAATATAAGCTTCAGAGCCACTATGACATAAGATCTTTTTCTCCTACAAATGTCTGTTTCCTTGAATATTTAAACAAATATATCCCTTAAGTTTTATGCTTTTTGGTGGTTTTATCACATAGAGGGGCAAAGTCATACCAGCAGAAATCCACCTGTGAGTATCAGGTAACCCTGTTTCTGTTACTGGATTTGGTTTGGTTGTGCTAATGTATTTATTTATTGTGGCGGGGATAACTGTGTGTGCATATGCTATTGATGAAGGTGAACTTCCTATGAAGCTATAAGAATTTACACATGATTACTTACTTGTTGGACCTTTCTATGGTCTTGGAGAAAATCCCTAGTAATGGGTCACACATTAATGTATTTTCATAAAATCTATTAAATTGAGATGTTTTAACTGTGAACAGCTAAGACCACCCAGTCTGTCTTTGCATTCTGACTTCTCATACTAGTTGCTCATTGGAGGCGCTACAGGCATGTTAGTAATCCAAGTAACGAGAAGTTAAAACCAAAATACAGTTAATGTGGGCTACTCAGGTATACATAAGTGATTCACAGGCTTGTTCGCATATAGTTAAATCATTGTTAACTATATGTTCTATATAGTTAAATCCTTGTTAGGTATCTCAGTGTAGAAATGGCTTCCAGAAAAATTCCTTTGGCCCACTCTGTTGATGGCACAACATTATCACACCAGTATTGGGGGCAGATATTTAAGGGAGTAGAGCCAGAAGACAGTCTGTTGAGACACCTTCTAAATTGTATCACTCAAAAATGAAAGAAACTTGATATCAAGTTTTTTCTCAATATTATACATCTAAAAATGTATGTACTTTACCAGTGATTAGTTTAAAAGCTGGACGAAACTTCCTAAAATAATTAATGGTAACAAAAAATAATAGCGAAAGTTTGTCTTCCAAGTAGGATATTGTGTGTAGTAGCAGGTCATTGTTCCTGCTAGAAAAACTAGAAAAAACAAGAAGATAAATTACAAAATTATATTTTTAGAGTCATCAAGAAATGATGGAAGGAGTGAGGACCAGATGAACTAAAATTCCAAAGAAAGATGAGTCCTAAGAGAGGTGGCAACCAATAGTGGTTTCTTCCACGAGCGCCACCTCTGGAAAATTCTGAGGATCAGGCTTGCATAGCCAGAGAGACTCCACAGCAGAAAACTGAGTCTAATAGTGCTTCAGAAAGCCATACAGCCTCACTGATGAATGGAGACTGAAGGAGCCAAACACATGATCCCACAGGATATTTGCATAGTGCTGGGGGCAGGGTGGGTGATGGAATATTTACTGGCTCACTGTATCTGTGAGAACAAATCCTTTGATAAACAGAAAATATTTGCCAAATTTTGGACTGGTTGAAGTGGAAGTTGAAAGAGTTTAATTTTAAGGGGAAGGATAGAGGTAGAGTAAAATTTTACTCAATTTCTTGGTACTTTGGATAAAGGGTTCTACATCAAAGCATGGCTCATCTCCTCCTCAAGATGGCTACAAGATGTTGAACTTACATAGGGGGATCAAGGCTAATGAGCTGAGCTCAAAACTCAGAAGGATTGAATTGTAGTGGCAAAAGATTATGAAGACAGACATCTACCAATATTTCAGGGAGAAAATTAGTGATGCATCAGAGATGGGCTGAATCTAACTAAAAGTGTGACCCAGCCCTGATCAGGCTCAATTACCCGATTTGATTGAGGTGATTTTTCTTTCACATTATCTGCCTAGCAAAAGAAAGAGCAACTGTACTTTGGGGGAAAATAACATTATATTTAATATCTAGAATCCATTTTTAAAAGACTGGCTTAATATTAAAATTTAAAAGACAAAGAAGCAGATACTGTATCTGATAATCAAAAGAAGAATTAAGCAAAAGAAGCAGACCCTCAGATTATCTAGATAGTGAAGTTCATAGAAATATTAAGGTGACAGGGGTGCACCTGGGCGGCTCAGTTGGTTGAACATCAGACTCTTGGTTTTCGTTCGGGTTATGATTATACAATAGAGCCCCCCATCAGGCTCTGTGCTCAACCTGGGGTCTGCTTGGGATTCTTCCCCTTCTTCGCTCCCTTCCCCTGCTCCTCCCCAGGCTCGAGAATGTTCTATCTCTCTAAAATAAATAAATCCGAAAAAAAAAAAAAAAATTAGGATGTCAATTATAAGTATATTCAGTGAACTGGAGGAGAAGATGGACAAAATAAATAAATGGATACAAAGGTGAAAAATTTAGTAAATATCTTTAATATGAAATGGAACCAAATATGTTCTGGAAATGAAAAAATACAATATGTGGAATAGCCCATTAGAGCGGTCTAGACAATGCAAAAATTAAAAAAAATTTTAAAAATTAAAAAACTCAAAGACATACGGATAGAAAAATATCTCAGCTAAGGAACAAAAAGGAAAAGGAGAAAAACAATCAAAAAGAGAAGAAAATATATACAGAAACCATTCAAATTGCAGCATTGTATTCAAATGTCCAGGATGGATAGAGATGGAATGAGAAAAATTTGAAGAAATAATGCTGGAAAAAAAAATCTAAAACTGATTAAAAGGAATAAAGATGGATTCAAAAGATGAGCCAACCCTACACAGGATAAGCATTCTCTATATATGTATATGTATGTATCTATCAGTCTATCTCTATCTCTGTTTAACACACACACACACACACAAACACATAGGTAAACTTCTAATAAAACTCAAAGTCAAAAAGAAGTTTTTTAAAAAAATCCAGAGAAGTGAGAAACATTACTTAAAATGCAACAAGAATTATTTTCAACAAAATATACGAGGCAAAGAATAATGGTAAGATATTTATAAATAGTTGAAAGAAAAAAATACAAGCCTAAAATTTTATATACAGTAAAAATGTAAAATTTTCAGGAAAAACATCTGAGATATGGCACTAAAAGAAACCCAGAGTATAAGACATACTAAAAGAAATTCTTCAAGCCAAAGGAAAATAATCAATGACACACAGAAGAGCAAAAAAGAATGAAGAGCACAAGGAAGCATGATTATGTAAGTAAGTATAAAAATTATTGACTACTTGAAACAGCAATAATATCTTGTGAGATAAATATGTAGAAGTAAAATGACACATAGTACCACTGGCATAGGATAGGATAATGGAGCTCTTGCATTGTCTGTGAAGTGATGAAAGTATGAAATTAAGGAAAATGTCATGAAGGCAAGGATGCATATTTTAATCTCTAAGGTAATTACTAAAAATTAACTAATTTAACTTAATTGACACATAGAGCACTACATCCAACAATTTCAGTTATATTTTATGTGCACATTAGAATATTTAACAACACAGATCAAACTCTGAGCAATGAAGCAAGCCTCAACAAATTTCAAAGAATCAATAATCAAATGAAACATTTTTAAATAGTGAAATTAAGACAGTCATTAATAACAGAGAAATGTTTTGAAAATCCCCAAATATTTGGAAAATAAGCAACAAAATTCTAAATAACTCATGAATCAAAGAAGAAATAACTAAGGAAATTAGAAAATATTTGACCAAATGATAATGAAAATATGACATAACAAAAGTTATGAGGTGCAACAAAAGCAATTTTAAGAGAGAAATCTGCAACTTTAAATAAATCTATTATAAAAGAAAAGAAATACTGAAATCAATGATTTAAGATCCCATGAAGGTGGAACAGACGTAGCCTAACAAAATACAGAGAAAGTGGAAGGAAAGGAAATAACAAAAATAAAACCAGAAATTGATTAAATAGAACACAATCATGCAGGCGCCTGGGTGGCTCAGTGGGGTAAGCCTCTGCCTTAGGCTCAGGTCATGATCTCAGTCCTGGGATCAAGCCCTGTATTCAGCTCTCTGCTCATCAGGGAGCCTGCTTCCCCCCTCTCTCTGCCTGCCTTTCTGCCTATTTTTGATCTCTCTCTGTGTCAAATAAATAAATAAAATCTTTTTTAAAAATCATGCAATAGAGAAAAAATTCTACAAAGCCAAAAAGCTTTCTCTTTGAAAAGAGTAAAAAATTAATGAAACAGTTCTAATACTAACAAAGGGGATAAAATAGAAAACACAAACTGCTAACATCAGAAATGAAAAAGGGGACATTACTACAGATCTTACAGATATTTTTAAAAATAGTAATAAAAGGATAACTGTGAACAACTTTACACCAACTTTATGCAACCAAGTGAAATTTTACAAATTCTTAAAATCACAACCTACCAAACCTGTAAAAGGCAAAAATAGAAAATCTGGTTTAAATGTGCAATTATAATAACTTTCCCACAAAAAGAATCCAAGCTCTGGGTACTTCACTAGTGAATTCATCCAGACATGTATAGATAAAATAATACTAATCTTACACAAACTCTTTCAGAGACTAGGAAGAAAAGGAGACACTTCCTAACACTGTTTTTGGGGGTAGGGGAGGGAGCAAAACAGATTTACAACCTGACAATAAAATTATTTAAGAAAAAAAAAAAGAAAGAAAGAAAGCAAAAGGAAGGAAGTAAGGAAGGTAGGCAGGCAAAGAAAGAAGGAAAGAAAAACACAAAATCACAGACTAGTCTTTCACAAATTTAAATGTAAAAATCCTTACAGAAATACTAGGAAATTTAATCCAGTAATACAGAAAATGAGTAATATGCCACCTCCAAGTAAAGTTTATTCCAGATAGGCAAGAATATGTTAATATTCAAAACTCAGTGTAATTCCCTACATTAGGCAAAGGAAATCATGTCATCATGCTAATAGATGCAGAAAAATTTTTGACAAAATTTACACAAATGTTCAGGATTTTTTTTAAGGTTTCATTTATTTATTTATGTGAGAGAGAGGGAGAGTGGGGGAGGGGCAGAGGGAGAGGGAAAGAAACTCAAGCAGACTCCCCACTGAGCACAGTGCCCAGCAATGGGCTCAATCCTACCACCCTGAGATTGTGCCCTGATCCAAAACCAAGTGTCTGGACACTCAACTGAGCCACCCACATGCCCCAAATGTTCAGGATTTTTAAAACCCTTAGAAAACTAGGAATACCAGAAAACTTGCTTAAACTGATAAAATATTTACAAAAATGCAAACCTCATATTTAACGGCAGATAGAGAAAACCTTCCCCAAGAGTAAAAATGAAACAATAACTAACCTATTTATAGTCAACATTGAGATGGTGGTCTTGGCCATTTCAAGAAAGATATGAAAGAAAAGAAAGGCATGAAGGACCTATTATAAAGCCATGATTAATACCATGTAGTACTGGCACAGAAATGGTCCAAATGACTAAATATTATGGAAGAGAACAGATACAGACCCACACATAGACACCATGATTTACAACAAAGGCAACTACAGTGCCGAGAGAGAAAGGTGGTCATATCACCAAATGGTGCTGGCTCAGTTGGATAGTCATGTGGACAAAATGAGTCACTCCACAAGTAGGAAAGCTTGGGGCTGCTATGACCTGTCTTGTTATTACTACACCAGCCAAATCTATTGCACAGCGTCAGTCCCCAGTATCTCTAGCATAGATGATCCAAGGTTATTAAAACTTTTTTTTTTTTTTGTATCAGGGTAAACATATGGTGGTCTTTTCCCTACTCTTAATCTGGAATTCCAAATATCACCACAGAGAAGTAAGTCAGCCACAGAATTACTCAGAATTGTCAAAGATATTGCCTGAGTACCTGCAGTATTCTATTATGAATTTGGCACAGAAAAATAAAGGGGAGGGAATGGCATCACACAGATACACACGAAGTGAGTAACATTTGTCTAGCCAACATAGACTTCACAGGGGAAGCAAAAAGGGGAGCAGAATTTGTTGAAATTCCACAAGCTTGGATTCAATGTGAACCATATGTAGCTCCAGATTAGGTCATATTCTCATGATAAAATTACTAATTTTGTCTTCAATTTTGTCTGCTACTCAGTATTTCCATGATCTCTTATTAGCTGATCTCACACATTATTTATTTGGTCTGTATTAATCAAAAGATAAGAGACTACAGCTAACGCTCCGAAGTTTCACCAAGAGGCTTGGTACTCAGTTACTAAGATGTCAGGGGAAAGGTGAGAATAGGGTACAATAAAGCAGAGTCTAGAACAAGGCTACAGTTCCCTATCTTCCTAGCAGTGTGATCTTGGGCAAGTTACTTCCCCTCCCTGTACCTCAGTTTTCTTGCCTGTAAAATGGGCTGAACAATGGTACTTACTTCATTAGGTTATTGCAAGTATTACTAGAACGAAAGGATAAAGTACTTAACATACAGTGTCCAATATATCTTACTGCCATAAGGTATTAGTTACTATTTTTCATCTATGGGAACTATACAGAAAATTCTTGCCTTCTAAACTACATTGGCTTTTTATTAATTGCACATTAACCTGAGTTTTCCATAAACTGTGATGATTCAGAACAAATCACTCGTTTTCCCATTGCTAGAAGGCAAACATGACTTGATTTCCCATCAAAAACCTCATGGAAAGAAGAGGTGTTGAGCAGAGTGCTAAAGAGCTGGGATTTTAAAGTTCACAATCTTTGTTTAAAACTCCTCCTCTGCCAGTTTCCAGCTAGGCAATGTCGAAATGAGCGATTTAATTCCTCTTCTTTTTTTTTTTAAGAGTTTATTTATTTACCTGTCAGAGAGAGAGAGTGCAAAAGCAGGGGGAGAGGCAGGCAGAGGGAGAAGCAGGCTCCCCATATGGGGCTCGATGATATCATTCTTTTTTACGGCTGAGTAATATTCCATCATACATATATACCACCTCTTTATCCACTCATCTAGCAACGGACACTTGGGTTGCTCCCATATCTTGGCTACTGTAAATAATGCTGCAATAAACATGGGGTGCCTATGTCTTTTCAAATTATTGTCTCCATTTTCTTTTTTTTTTTAATTTTTTAAAATGTATTTGACAGAGAGAAAGAGACAGCAAGAGAGAAAATACAAGCAGGGCGAGTGAGAGAGGGAGAAGAAGGCCTCCTGCTAAGCAGGGAACCCAGCGTAGGGCTTGATCCCAGGACCCTGGGATTATGACCTTAGCCAAAGGCAGACACTTAACAACCGAGCCACCCAGGTGCCCTAGTGTTTCCATTTTCTTTACATAAATACCTAGTAGCAGAACTACTGGATCAGATGGCAATTCTATTTCTAATTTTCTGAGGAACTGACATACTGCTTTCCACAATGGTTGCGCCAATTTGTACTCCCACCAACCACAAGGGTTCCTTTTCCTCTGTATCCTTGCCAACACTTACTCACTGAGTATTTTAGTACTAAGTAATAGGCACTCTACCCATTGTTATATTATTATTTTTATATAGATCCCAACATAGAAATGTTTTGAATCACCTGGTAAAAATGCATTTTAAGGATTTATTTATTTTATTTTAAGAGACAGAGAGAGCGTGCATGTGCAGGAGTGGGCATGGGAGGGGCAAAGGGAGAGGAAGAAAGAATCTCAAGCAGACTTCCTGAGGAGCATGCGGCCCAATGTGGGGCTCTGTCTCACGACCCCAAGATCATGACCTAGGCTGAAAGCAAGAGTTGGACACTTAACCAACTGTGCCACCCAGGTAGCCCCAAAATGCATTTTAACACAGTTACCATTCAATCTTCACAGCAGAGACTTTGTTTCTCTTAGCATGGTGTTGAGCTTACCTTAGACACCCAAGTCTTCATCCACTTAAAATACTCACTGGAAAATCTTTGAGGTTCATTGTTGACAATAGCAGTAATTTGTGAACTTTGGGCACACTCATGTATTTAAAATATCAGATATGACCCATAAAATGTGTGTATAAACCAAACTCCTTAAAATTCAGGTGTTGTTCATTTGCCCTATAATTCATGGACCATTCTTAGGATCAAACCTGATGTTTTATTTAAGTCATGGGAATCAGTCTTACTAATTTGTGACTATAGACTTTCTCAAAAAGGTATCTCGTGATCGCTATCACTTTCCCGTGACTCTTCTGACCCTAACAGTCTGATGATTCTACCGCTTGTCTATGAAAAGAATAATGAAAATTTTGAAAAATAAAAACCCACACCTCACAGAGCTCAGTTTTATTGGCTAATTATGCTGTGAATGACTGACAATGAAAGAGGAGGGAAAAACAAAATAAACTATGTTTCATAATTCCAAATGGAGTTAATTAGTATGAGGGTTGCAGTGGGGTAGGATAGAAAGGTCATCTGGACCTACCAAGGTCAACCCTAGGAAAGGTGTCCAAACATCACTGAACTTCTCTGGCTGGTTGTTAGCACCCGATTTCCTGGTAAGGGCAAATCAACGGGTCATCAGTAAGACCAGAAGTTCTACAGTTATAAATTATGAAAGGGGAGATTTACTTGAAAGAGTAAGCCAGAATGGCCTCCAGGAATTTGTGAAACATCATACTGGAGCGAGTAGTGAAATCCAATTGTTGTTAGCAACACACAAAGGGCCTGAAACAAAGTAATCAGGGGAAAAAATTATAAGGTAGTGGGTATTTTGGCTCAGACCCAGTAACATAAGACATTCATTACACGGAGACACTGTAATTCTTTGAACACCCCTTAAATCTCTCGGCTGTTTAATATAAGATGACAGTCAATGTGCATGTCAATAAAATTATCGGCCATTTCCATATCCAAAAGCAGGAAAGGTTCACCAGTGGAAAAACGTAGAGGTTAACCGTGAACTTTTTTAAATAAACAATTTGGCCTCGTGTCGTTCTATGCACAAGCCTTCCATTACCAGCAAATACTGACCCCCTCAAAGAGCCGCTGAAGCTTTGAGTTTCCAGCAGAGCCTGTCGGCAGACAGAACAGACCATGCCGGATTTCTCACAGGTTCAAGTGTCAGCCATCACTTGCGGAAAGGGTAGTTGAAGGATGAGTGTCGTATAACCACAGGCTGAGGCTCAAAAGCCAATTCCAGTTCAGCCTGATAATCGTTTTTGACATTTAGAGACATTTTATCCTTCAAAACTCTTGGAGAGCAAAACTGCTTGCCTGAATTTGCCGTTTCTATGGAGACCAGAGGAGATTTGAAAGTGTTAATCTTAGTTGACCTCTCTTGTTCTCTCTTATTTTGATTCTTTCTTAAAATTTCTGTGCCATGATAAATGGTTCGTCCTTCTCTAGTCTCAATTAATTGATCATCTGGCAATCTTGCTGTGATCTCCCAAGTAGGCGACTTCTATTCGGAAGGTGTCGGAGACCATTCATAGTGGGTACAGAAAGAAAATAATGGGATGGACTTCTATTGATATTTCTTTTTAATCTAAAAATTAGAAGGGAAGTCAATTTCAGTAAAATTCAGAATACAGAGTGAACATTGGTATTCTCAGTGATGTCTTGTATCAAAAAGGTCCGCGCTCAGCTAGCACCGGGGAGGATTCCCAGAAAGAGGGGAGGCATCATCTAACAGCACCAGAGGGAGGGGAACAGTGGTCCCCCCTCTCATCTTCTGGTTCCCTTTCATCTCATTGAGACATACCCCAGTCCACCTGCCTCCAGTTCACTGGAATTATGGATCCTATTCTCCAGTTTTAACTAAACTCACTTTTGACAAAATGGACAAGTGATTTATAGAATCCATACAAGGAAACCATGGTCTGAAATGGTACTGCTAAGGCAAACACAAGAAAAGCATGATAAACAAAACAAAAGAAAAAAGGGAGCTGAAACAGGATAGCATGGGGTAAGAATGTAGTTCTCAAGTCAGACTCCCTGGGCTCAAATTCCTGACACTATGATGTACTAAATCAGTGACTTTGGGAAGTTATTTGATCCCACTGTGTACCATCTCTGCCTGTCACTTAGAATGTAACATGAAACCCATCCCTACGGCAGCGGTTGGTTGGGCAAATTAAATAAATAAAGCCCACAGTGTGTAATGTTTAAAAAAAAATAGCTTTTATTATTAGTATGCTACTAATAAGGGCAAAAGCAGTGATGATTAACCAGATTTAGTCATCTGCAATTATCAAGGCTGGTTGTAATGTGAGTTACCAGCCACTATCATTAGCAATAAATTTCTTACTGAAGTTATTCAAGCCATGTAGACATCACTAAGATATACGCATATGTATGAGAGAGAGGCAGAGAGGTTAAGCATTGGGAACGGGAAGGCAAACCTGCAATTTTCTCAGCACTTCTGAAGCCATGCCGTGCATAATACAAACCCTTCAAAAATCTTACTAAATTTGATTTATGCTCAGAGACCCCATTTGGGCCTTTCTACCTAACAACAGCCATGTTCTGTGGGCATGCAAATGTTGTTCCTAGCAGGGTGGAAACAGCTAAAATGACATGTGGCAAACCGTTTTTCACCAGAAAATTCTTTTGACACAAACAGAGAGTTGCTGAAGATTTGAAGAGATTAGCTGTTAGATACTGTTAGAGAGCTTCAACTGCTGTAAGTTGAATTAAAAAAAACAAAAAACAAAAAACACAAAAACCTTCTAATAGTTCTTAGCTAAACATGTACTTGATAGAGTATATTTCAACAATGAAATATACTTTTTGAACAAATAAAGGTAAGATGTAAAAGACAAGCATATTCTCACTAAAAAATACCTACTTATTTTTTTTTAAGTTTATAGGAATGCTACATAAGGAAACATTGAAGAAGAAGATGCTTTGAATGGAATAAAAGATCCCAGACTAAATTTAAAAAGACAGAATGACACCTCAAATAGATTCACAGCAAAGAAATTGGAGTCAAAATGTACAAACTGCTACCAGATGTCATCAACGTGCTTGTTTTTACAGAAATAATACTTTTGAAATATAATCCTTCTAAAATACTGTATCACACTACTTGCTTTCAGCCATACTTAAAATAATTACATTTAAATTTAAGGTGTGGAATTTTATTCTTTTATTGTTTATATTTTCATTTAATTATGTGTACTTATTATTTGTAATTATCCACACTCTCCTGACACGGCAAGTGGCTACCCGAGTTATGCTTTCTGCCCTAGGGACGCATACACAAACATGGATACTCATTCAAAATTATTAGAGACCATGGTTTAAAGATAATACAAGTTGTACACTTTAATCAATTTTAAAGTAATATAATCTTTGCCAAGGAAAAGAGTCTCTAACGTTTCTCCACAACTTGTTCCGGTATTCAACATTTGCTGGAGGAAAGAATTGCTCATATCAAGCTTAAATCTCTTAAGCTACACTATGAATCCATTGTCTTCAGTGTTTTGTTTTTTTTTTTCTTTTGTTGTGGTTGTTGTTGTTTTTTTTTTAAGTTATCCATTGCCCTTCTCAGTATAAACCCTCCACTGAGATGAAATTTTGGATTCCAGTAGGGGGGAAAAAAAAAGGATTTTAGGCCAGAACACAGAACACTGAGTTTTAATTACCAAGGCAGAAAGGAAATGTGAAAGTCTGCATATTGATAAGTTCATAAGTGATGAAATCAGGATCCTTTGAAGAAGTTGCTTGAGCTAAATGATAGCCACGTAGATCTGGAAAAGTGGCTACCTGAGTATCCTCCCCACATTCTGACTGCCAACTGTGTGAGTTTCCAAATGTTGGCATAGCATAACAAGGACAGAGACTGTTTGGTAGTTCTGGCTGCTACATTCCACATACTCAGAAGGACTTTGAAGGCAGGTGGTTTTGCTTTCTCTGGGGAAAATAAGAGTTGGTGGGGAAAAGAGAGTAAACCCATACTTCAACTGTAGAGTTTTGAAAACTGAACCAGAAAGATGTACAAATGGCCAACAGCCCATGGAAAGATGCTCACCATCATGAGTCATTAAGAAGATGCAAATCCAAACCACGATGAGGTGTCAGTTTGTATCCATCAGGATGGCCATCATGAAACAATAACAAGTGTCAATGAGGATAAGAAATCAGAACCCTTGCACATGGCTGGTAGGAACGTAAAATGGTGCAGCCACTATAGACAGGCGTATGATGACGCCTCAATGGTCTAAAAATAAAATTGCCCTATGATCTAGCCAATTCCACCCTTGGGTGTGTAGCCGAAAGAACTGAAAGCAGGGTCCTGAAGAGATATTTGTGCACTCGTGTTCATAGGAGCATTATTCAAGGAACCAAAAGGTAGAAGCCACACAAGTGTCCATCAGTGGATGGATGGTGGATGAATGGATAAACCAAATGTGGTGTGTTCATCAATGGAATATTATTCAGCTTTAAAAAGGAAGGAAATTTTGACATGCTATGACATGAATGACCCTTGGAGCTATTATGCTAAGCAAAATTAGCAAGTCATGAAAGAACAATTAGTATATGAGTCTATGCATATGAAGTACTTAATGATTGAATTCATCAAAACAGAAAGTAAAACAGTGGTTTGTAAGGGATGGGGGGTTGGGAGGGAGGATAAGTTATTGTTCAATAACTTTTGCAGGAGGAAAAAAATTGTGGAGATAGCTGTGGTCATGACTGCACAACAATGAATATACTTAATGCCACCGAAGTGTACACTTAAAAATTTAAATGGTAAATTTCACATTATGTATATATCACAATGAAAAATAGATTTTCTTTTTTTAAGGGAACCGTCTTTCTGAATGGCACTTTACCAAAAACCTAGGTCACACTTTAGAGGGCACTGTCAAAGTCATTTCACATGGTTCCACTGGCTCATTCATTCACAGGGGAGCCTTTATTGAACCCTTTTTTAGGACCAGAACAGAGCTCGATACAAAAAGGGAATACAGATTTGATTAAGGCACAGTCTGCAATAACAAGAGAACGTGTTTGGGGCGCCTGGGTGGCTCAGTGGGTTAAGCCGCTGCCTTCGGCTCAGGTCATGATCTCGGGGTCCTGGGATCGAGTCCCGCATCCGGCTCTCTGCTCAGCAGGGAGCCTGCTTCCTCCTCTCTCTCTCTCTCTCTCTGCCTCTCTGCCTACTTGTGATCTCTCTCTGTCAAATAAATAAAATAAAATCTTTAAAAAAAAAAAAAAAAAACAAGAGAACGTGAGAAGGAAATGAAGAAAGTTATTAGTATGTACAGAGTCCCACTCGCTACTGGCCACTGTATATACATGATTTCATTTGGTTCTCATAGCAATTTTTACTCACAGATAGATATTATTATACCCTGTGGGCCATGAGACAGCAGCCTGGGAAGTCAAATAATTTGATCAGGTCTCAAAACTGGTAGGAAGCAGAGCCAGGATTCAAAACTTCATCCAACTCCTGAATCTTTGCTTCTCTGCTACTCAGCACCACTGTTTCGTCCATCTCTGACCCCAACCCTCAAGTTGGGCAAGTCACTCTGTATTCATGCCCTAGGTTCATTAACTCTCTTTGAGCAATGCCTTCCTCTTATGTTGGGTTTGCCTTGGAAAATAAGTTGCAATGATTTGACTTAAACTTCAGGGCCTCTGGACTTCCATTTCATTTCTAAGATCGAGGCTAAAGGAGAAGGCTCTTAAGAGTCATCTATGATACTCCAAATTGGCTTTCATTCCCATTTTCTTTAGACATACCCAGGATCATGTGTTCATTCATTCGTTTACAAGGACAACAGCTTTCTGAATTTCTCCAAATATCTCAGTCAGAAGTCTAGTGTTTTATTAAAATCTATTAGGTATAGGCCATGCTTCCACTAGCAAAATATTTTGCTTCCTAAGATACATGGCACCTTGCTTACTGGATAATTAGAAGGTTATTAAGACTTTTACAAGTCATATGGTAATTATCCAGACCGTTACATAATCATTCAGAAAGCACAGTTGCTGATATGTTTAATAAGAGACCTCTCCGTATATATACTTAATTATCACACACAATTATCTTAAATGGCTCATTGAAATGCACCGGTGAATTTTGTTTTGCATTTATAATTCGTAAGACAGGTCTGTCTCATTTCAGTTCACCAAGCTCTGTGTCATCCTGTCCAATTCAAATATTTGGCTGGCCCATTCATGCCTTCTCCTTATTTCAAGGGCACCAGCTAAATCACTTCTTACACTCCTGGCTAATAGGAAACCCCAACCTGGGCCCCCATGCTCAACCAAGAGGACTTCAGGAAGCCAGAGTGCTATGTTCCAGCAACTTCCCCTGAGTTCACATCACAGATCTACTTTGGAGACCAGGGAGAGGAAAAGGGGAGAAAAAAAGGGAGGGAAGCACATTTAGGGTGTTAACCTCACTTAACCAGTCCTACAGGCAAGAAAATTTTCATACTTGAACTTGAGAAGTAATAGCAGAAAATATTCTGGTAGAACAGCTAAGGAGAAAGAAGAAAGTTCACTTTCTTTACCCTTCGTTTCCCTGGCTTTGTGGGAAAATGTTACCCCAAGTAAATGATGGTAAATATCTGAAATGAACTCAGTGGTATCACCATTATTATTAAGTATGAGGAAGGTCTTTCTAAAATGATACCTGGGTCCACTGTGAATGAAACAGCTTCTATGGAAGGGGATCCAGGAGCCATCCAGCTATTTTCAGAACTGGTGCAGAACTAGCTAGCCAGAGACATAGGCAGGCAGTCTTAAGGCCTTGTCAGCTAGGCTTTGGAATCTGTCTCCTTTGGTGATGCTAAGGAAGCAACTCTGACCCAGTATTACATAAGGTCACGGTTAATGGCTTCTCTGAGCAGAGAGGCCTTATTAATTAATTAATAGCCTTAATTAATTAATAATTAATTAATTAATAACCTTCTAATTATCCAGTAAGCAAGGTCATGTGTCATGATAATGAAGATGACTAGCAAAAGGAGCTGTGTGAGTCCTGGCTCCCCACCCCCTGCTGTCAGCACAGCTAGGGCCAAATCCTAGTCTCTGAGTTGTGAATTCCTCAGCATGGTTATACGAGCTGTGACCTTAGGCAAATTCTTAATATTTTTGACCTTGACTTTTTGACCTTAGGCAAACTTAATATTTTGACTTAATATTTTTGACCTTTGACTTTCTCCTCTTTAAAACGGGGATGTTCACATAGGGTTCCCAGTTCATATGTGAGTTAAAGGAGATAAAATACGTAAGTCTAGGGGTGCCTGAGTGGCTGTGTCAGTTAAGCACCTACCTTCAGCTCAGGCCAGGATCTTAGAGTCCTGGGATCTCACCAGGCTCCCTGCTTCGTGGGGAGTCTGCTTTTCCCTCTCCCTCTGCCTCCCCCACCCCCATTCATGTTCTCTCTATCTCTCAAATAAATAAATAATTTTTTTTTTTTTAATATGTAGGGCACCTGGGTGGCTCAGTGGGTTAAGCCACTGCCTTCGGCTCAGGTCATGATCTCAGGGTCCTGGGATCGAGTCCCGCATCGGGCACTCTGCTCAGCAGGGAGCCTGCTTCCTCCTCTCTCTCTCTCTGCCTGCCTCTCTGCCTACTTGTGATCTCTCTCTGTCAAATAAATAAATAAAATCTTTAAAAAAAATTCTATTAAAAAATATGTAAAGCTCATAGAAAGTGCTTAGTTCATGGGCTTAACAATACCTGACTTCCTCTTATCACCCTGCTGGTATAAAGAAAGCTCAAATGAGTTTTGGCATTCGTAAATGAGGAAACTGTAAGTATTTTCTGTCCTATAGTGGGAGAAAATAGATAAATTATATATCTTGATCTCTGCCCCCAGTTCCCAGCACAGAACACTTGAAACCCTTATAAAACCCTGGGTGATTGGAGCGTCTTTTGTCCCAATGAGGTGACTCTGGGGTGGATTCCCATATGGGGCCTAGTTGAGAGCCAGTCATTGGAAAGACCGTGCCATGATTAGAAGCTTGGAATATTCAGCTCCGCTCCTCCCCCATTGTCTTGAGAAGGAAGAAGGGCTAAAAATGGTGTTAATGATTGATCCTGCCTACATGGAGAAGCGACCATAAAAATCCCAAAAGTACAAAGTTCGGACAGCTTCCAGGTGAATGAACACATCCATGTGCTGGGAGGGTGACACGCCCCAAATCCCCAGGATTTCAGGACGGAAGCTCCTGAAGTTGAGACCTTTCCTGACCTCACCACTGTGTATCACTCCATCTGGCTGTTCATCTGTGTCCTTCATCACACCCTTTAATAAACTGATAATTGTGCTTCCCTGAGTTCTGTACCACTCTTGTTAATTCATCAAACCCCAAGGGGAGATCATGGGAACCTCCGATTTGTAGATGTTTGGTCGGAGCACAGGTGGCAACCTGGACTCGTGATTGGCATCTGAATTGGTGGGGGCAGGGGGACAGTCTTGTGGGACTGAGCCCTGACCCCGTGGGATCTGACATTATCTCCAGCTAGACAGCTTCAGAACTGAATTAAATTGTAGGGCACCCCACTAGTGTCACAGAGAATTGCTTGGTGTGGGGAAACTCCCCCCAACACACACATTTGGTGACCAGAAATGTCATAAATGAAGTGTTTCATGGGAGTAGCAAAAAGACACACAGGAGATAAACTGAACTGGGGTTGTGTCCACCAACAGGAGGGAAAGAATGAGTTTTCCCATTATACAGGAAATAGCTATAAAAATAAACAGTTTAACACAGGTAAGGCATTTAGAAGAGCATCAGGCCCATGGAAAGTGCTTGATAAACAGGATAATACAAGGTGGGGGGGCAAGGCACAAACAAGTAACACATAGTTTTAAGGTACCTTGAAAATTCACAGAAATATAGAAAGACTAATTAAAATGTGAGTTTTGAGACTTTGAACAGGTGCTTTGTATCCCCATCACTTTTGAAAGTCTTTCTTGACAACTAAACCAGTTTTTTTTTTTTTAAGATTTTATTTCTTTATTTGACAGGCAGAGATCACAAGTAGGCAGAGAGGCAGGCAGAGAGAGAGGAGGAAGCAGGCTCCCTGCTGAGCAGAGAGCCTGATGTGGGGCTGGATCCCAGGACTCTGGGATCATGACCTGAGCTGAAGGCAGAGGCTTTAACCCACTCAGCCACCCAGATGCCCCCAACTAAATCTGTTTTAAAAGTAGTATCATCAGTGAGGATTTACAGATATTGATGTTTTTAACTGCATTCAGAGGAACCCCTTCCAGAACTGTCCAAGAAGAGGATATAGTGGGGTGTTAGCAGTTAGCTACACTCAGTGCAATGGTGTATAATAAACCAGTACACAAATGCAGTGGCATCTAACAAGAAGCCTGGTCTACCTCATGCAACTGTGCTCAAATGGAGGTTGGCAGAGCTCAGCTCAGCTCAGCTTGGGGGCTCTACTGATCTTCAACAGGGTCACTCATGCTTCTGGGGGTCAGGTGTTCTCAGGTGGGCTTGTCTAGGACAGTGTGTCTGGGGTGGTACTGCTCCATTTGTGTGCCATATTTCTCCTGGGCTAGCCTGGGCATGTTCCTCTTATAATGACAGAAGACACATGAGTGAAAAGCACAGTTGTTCAAGAGCTTTTTAAACCTCTAGTGGTCATTTCATGTCACTAATATTACATTGGTCAACAACATGGACAAATTCAAAGTCAAGTTGGACCATACACTCTCCCTCCTTAAATGGGAGCACTTCGAAGTTACCTGGCAAAGGGCAAGGGTTCAAAGGAAGGAGAACTGAGGTCACTGATGCAAATGTATCACAGTAGGAGAACAAGGTGATTGGTCCAACTTCTGGAAACATCCCCCTAAGCTGTCACCATTTCTATATCTCACTGGTTTACACATATTGATAAGATTTAAGTTTAGTAAAGGGCACCCCAGCTAAAAAAGATTTGAAAATAGTTCAGAGCAATTTGTGTAACTGAATTGACATGTACTATTTGGTCACTGTGGAATTGGTCCTGGAGAAGTAGAAGCTTTGATAATGGGGCCCTGGTCATGTCAGCAGGATGCCTGCTGGGAGACTGTCATGGAGCCAGAAGAAAGTGGGTGGCTCAGTTGGTTAAGCTTCAGCCTTTGGCTCAGGTCATGATCACCAGGTCCTAAGATCAAGCCCCGCACTGGGCTCCCAGCTCAGCAGGGAGTCTGCTTTTCCCTCTCCCTCTGCTTTTCTCCCTGCTTGTGCTCTGTCTCACCCTCAAATGAAGGAGTGAATGAATGGAGAGAAGAAAATAAAAGTAAAAGCCAAGGGCACTGGTCATCAGGTAGGCTAAAGCATCAAAAGAAGATGAAGAAACACCAAAACATGAGGAATGAATGGGCAATAAAGAAAAAAAGCTCACTTGTGTCAAAATCTGGCCCAAAGACAGCCCTAAATGCAATCTCCTGCCAAACCTATCTGACTATCTAATGTCATTAAAATCGAAGTACCAATGACATTCTCAAAGAAAATACTTCCTTCTGATATTAATAAAGAGTTAACTCTTTAACAGCTGAATTTTATTGGGGAAGTTTCTAAAACGGATAGTTCACCTTAAGGGTAGGCTTTCTCAAGTTTATTTACTTGCTCTTTGAGACATCTGGACAAGTAAATGCTAAGGAAATCAAAATAAAAGATAAAATGAGGAATGGGCAAATGACCGTTTCCTCATTGAGATTGCAAAAGAAAATCTTGTGAACTGGTTTCTAAATAATTGATTCAGAAAAACCTAAACCCTGTTTGTTAACCACATTCCTTTTCTCATTAAAATTAAAAAAAAAAAAAAGGCCTCCCATGAGTATAATGGTGGAAATTCAATCCATATGGTTTCTGATTCATTTACACTTAGCTCATCAAAACATTTTGTAAGAGCTGAGCTCTTTGGTGCCCAAAGATGCTTTGTGGTCCTTTTCCTTTGAAACAGAAAAACTGCAATTTATCATCAGCTTGTATAAATGCAAAAGAAGACTGAAGAATACTCCTAAATGTATTATCTCATAAGGCTGGAGTGAGTTTTAAGTTTGGAAAGTCTGTCTTCCTAAGCTGATTTCTTCTCTCCTGTAATTTATCACAATATTCCAATTCTACCTGCACGGTGCTGATCTAATTTTCACCACTCACATTAACATCAATGCTCTCGCTGATAAGGACAAACCAAATATAAAAGGATCTAAGTCTCAGAAATGATCCAGGAAAGTAGAAAGTAGGCTTTGGGCGAAAAGTTCCAAGAAATTCTGGAGGAACATTAATGTTTTGGAGGGTAGTATGATTCCGAAGCCAGATTTCAAAGGTAAAGGGTACAGTCTTCTACTCATCAAAACTCAAAAGAAATATCTGGGCTTCTCATTACACTTCAGGGGCCAGACTTAATGCCTAAACTAAATCCACATGTATCAAAAGAATGAAAGTAGCTTTTCCTTTGTTTTATGGAACTGATCCACAGTTCGAGTCAATGAGGTGAATGGTTTCTACTGACCGCACATCAGGAGCAGATTTTAGGAAAACACGAAGTCAGAATATAAATTACTATACAGATAGAAATACTAAAAAATAATAGAACAGGGCGCCTGGGTGGCTCAGTGGGTTAAGCCACTGCCTTCGGCTCAGGTCATGATCTCAGGGTCCTGGGATCGAGTCCCGCATCGGGCTCTCTGCTCAGCAGGGAGCCTGCTTCCTCATCTCTCTCTCTCTCTCTCTCTGCCTGCCTCTCTGCCTACTTGTGATCTCTCTCTGTCAAATAAATAAATAAAATCTTTAAAAAAAAAAATAATAGAACAATGGCACAACCAGGCAGCAAACTCAGGTCATGAGATGCTACATACCTTATTTTCCTGTGCACTGTATGCTACTGAAAAGTAAATCAAAATATTTATTGTAAATTTCCTTATATTACTGGCTTATCTTATGCTATTCACTAAACACTAGAAAAGCAAAATGGGTGCAGATGATCAATACTTATAAATTTCTTTTCTTTTTTTTTAAGATTTTATTTATTTATTTGACAGACAGAGATCACAAGCAGGCAGAGAGGCAGGCAAAGAGAGAGGGGGAGGCAGGCTTCCTGCGAGCCTGGGATCATGACCTGAGCCGAAGGGAGAGGCTTTAACCCACTGAGCCACCCAGGTGCCCCAATAGTGATAAATTTCTTGAAGCTGCCCTTCTTATGTTGCCATTTCAAGGGTGAGCAATGTTCTTAGTTCTGGATTATCAGAATTCACATTAGTCTCTAATCTCCAATTGCTATTTTTTGCTATGTGTACATCTCATATCTTCTATAAGCTCCTGTGGCACATCTTCAGGAAACTCTCAATAACATGAAATAAAAGGGTCCTTCTAGCTTTGAAAAAAGTAGTCCTTTTCAAACCTGGCAAGCAACTTTCTTTGCTGATTTTCCCACAAACTAATTTTGCTCATTCCAATGATGAGAAAAATTAAGGCCAAAGTTTCATATGAAGAAAAAGATGGAGATAGAAGTTTTCCCAGAAGGGCTACAATAAAGTTGATCTAATCTTCCTGTCCCGGGAATCTTCTTCCAGTTTGGTGAGCAGGACTGGGGAGGTCAGGTCCTTGACCTTTCCTGAATCTCGTTTATATAGAAACCAGGACTCCAGAGGCATGAATTCTCCAGAATGCAAGCCCTGTTTATTTTGTTCAATATAATACCCACAGTATCTAGAACAGTGCCCAGCATCCAGTAAATATTCAATATATATGTGCTGCAAATGAAATAATCCCAAGATAAATTTCAAAGACATTAAAAAGCCAGTCCCCACATGAACTTAGAGATTAAATATCTTCATTCATTGTGATTTTTCTCTCCCAGCAGGGTAGTAAGTAAACCACCCTCATCAGCCCTCTCCCTTGGGATTCCTCCTCCTTGGGGATGAAATATCAATGGGGCCATTGTCAGCTCCTGCCATTTCAGTCATATGCTTCCAGAGCTATGTCTTAGATCTTGTCATCATCTGTAATTCCTCCCTTTTCAAAATAATCATTAAACTCCTTGTCTTCCAGCTACATCCATGACGACAGCTTTTCAACTTCATCAGGACCTAGAGTACTCTGGACCTTCTGCTTCTTTCCAAATCCATCCATCCCTTTTAGTTCCTTCTACCTCCAACTTAAACTCTTACTTTCTGTTTTCCTCTTGCCTACTCCCAAGAAACCAAGCAGTACTGGAAAATAAATAAATAAATAAATAACAGAGTAAATGTGTCCCACTGTAAAAATATTGTCACCCAGTTTAAATGGGCTCACAACATTATCCAGCAGTTCTACTACAACATTTCTACTCAAAGCATGGTCAATAGACCAATAGCATCAGCATCACTTAGGAGTTCATAGAAATCAAGAACTCTGGATCCAATCTCAGACCCACTGCATCAGAATTGAAATTTTAAATAATATCTTCAGCTGACTCACAGCACATGACACTTTAGAAGCATTACACTATATCATCTATTATCCTTCATTCTTGTGTAGTCAAAATCTCTATCTCAAATGGATTCTTCCTATAGATAGTAAGTCATACTCAGTCTCTCCCATTAAATGAACAAAAAGGAAAAATACCTATAACTACACATTTCCCTTGAACCATGAACCTTTCTCTTCTGTCACTGAGAGGCAATTTACTCAACATTTCTTCATCTAAACTGTTCTGAGGCAAACTTTTGTCTGGCTCCAATGACTTCACAAAAACAACTCTGAGAAGTTTGCTGGTGACCTCCATGTCACAAAGTCTAATAGATTTTTTTTTTGGAGTTTTTATCTTGATATCTGACCAGCATTTTGTCACTATTAATCTTTCCTTCCTTAATAACACTACTTTGTTATCCTCCAGGGCCCCCAAACACTTTCCACTACGTGAGGACACAGCAAGAAGGTGCAACCTGAAGAGGGCTCTTACTTGATCATATTGGCTCCCTGTACTCAGACTTCCTGCCTCCAGAACTGACAGAAATAAATTTCTGTTGTTTGTTAGTTAAAAAATAATAATAATAATAATAATAACAGTCCTCTGTTGACTTCTATGGCAAAGCATTCTTCCTTTTCTTTCTACCAATCTAGTCACTCTACCTACCTATCTTTCTATCCACCCATCCATCCATCCATCCATCTGGTTAAACCTAGAAAACATCCTTGATAAAACCCTCTTGCTTACCTCCTACAATAATTCCACCATACATCCTAATTGTCTTCACTTACTTCTTTCTCTTTGAGGGGGGTTAATCACCATTCCATAGGTTACCATCACCAGACACTTCAATTACAACAAAATCCAAATTACACTCATCTTTTCCATTCTTTCAATCTTCCATTCCAAGGCATTTCTTTTTTTTTTTTTTAAGATTTTATTTACTTATTTGACAGACAAAGATCACAAGCAGGCGGAGAGAGAGAAGGGGAAGCATGCTCCCTGTTGAGCAGAGAGCCCAATAAGGGGCTCGATCCCAGGACCCTGGGATCACAACCAAGCCAAAGGCAGAGGCTTTAACCCACTGAGCCACCCAGGTGCCCCTCCAAGGCATTTCTGATGCATTTCTTCACCCAGAAAACGATCCACCAACACTTCCTTCGGATCCCACTTCTCTTTACCCAAATCATGCCTAGCTTCCTAGATCTCAACTTCCTCAAAAAAATACTTCTTAAAGTTCAAGGTTAGGTCAAATCCTCCTCCCTTCAATATTCAGGAGTATGTGCACTGCTTTTTCATGAACAGTTATCATAGTTATACTCTTATATGTATTTGTGTGATTCTTAGGTTAATGTTTATCCTCACATACCCACGACAATGACTAGATTACATAGTCTATGGCAATAAGGACCTGTTTCCATTTTTGATCTACAAGGCATTCTAGCGGCTAAAATTATATCTGGCACAAAAGCATTACTTAATAAACAACTGTTGACTGAATTAATGAGCAAATGTGCTCTGGATAGAAGTAGTGGCTACAGAGTCCCAGAGGCCAGTCTCCTATCTGCTACATTCTTGCACCTGTTTCTACTACTCCGTTTGAAACGTAGCTCTCTACTGTTGTGTTCTCATTCTTAATCTCCTGTATTTAATTTCTTCCTAACCAGGTATGAAACATCTTAGAGGTAGTGTTGTGAACATTATAAATTCTCATTATTTAAATTTTTACATAAACAATCCTTTATTGTCATCAGTAATGCCGGGCTCTTCAGTGGCATTGATGGTACATGGAAAGAAGAGAAAGACCCAGAAGATGAGAGAAGTGAATCATTTCATGTATCTAGAAAATTGTTTGGAAAATAAGTCATTTGTCCCATTATTGAAGGGTTCTTACCAGGCTAACTTACAAATTTCAGACCCATAGACAAAGCAATTGAAGTAGATTTTAGTAACCCTGCACCTACCCCCTTCATTTTCAACCTAGACACGGCAAGCCAAGGGACACAAAGCAATGCATGGCATATAGTACATCCCATAAGGTAAAGTGTATGCAATAGAAATAGGATGTGAGTTTATACTCTATTAAAAGTTTATCTCTAAAAACAAAGATGAACATTTTTCCTGTTAGAAATAATTCTCTCAAAAGAGGAGGAAACAAAACCAGGCAAGAAACCATATTCAACATATAGACTGAATTAGACATTCTAGAACCATGTTGGTGTCCCTGAAAGCTTTGTGTTTTATGTAGAAACACATTTAAAGATTTATTTGAGAGAGAGAGATAAAGAGATAGAGAGAGAGAGAGAGATAAAGGGGAGAGGGAGGGACAGAGGAAGCACAGAACCCCATCTCACAATCCATGAGATCACGACCCAAGCTGAAGCCAAGAGTTGGGCACCAACCAAGTGAGCCACCCAGGTGCCCTACAGAAACATGTTTAATTTGGTAGTAAGTACACATATCCAAACACATGTACCTATTTGTTCCCAGTGCTGTTTTGCCAGATCCCTAATAATTAATTAAACTGACAAAGGGTGACCCTATTGAAGTACTTTTATAATTCTGCAGCACTGTGAATCAGCGTCTGCCACTGTCCTGAGCCACCTGCGAAAGAAGATGAAGTCATCTAGAGGACAAAACATACATCACCAATAAGGCTCTGGTGAGATAGTCTTATTTGGCCTCCTTTTCTGAAAGCATGGGTCCAGTATTCAATGTGATCTCCATCAAATATAAGGTTCGCACATAAAGGACAAGAGCCCATTATCCATCTGTCCCGTGAGAGCCCCACTATAAAAAGATGATGTCTAGGACCAGCAACGCCAGCCTCACCTGGACATCTAGCAGAAAGGGCACCTAGAAATCTGTTTTAAGATATTCTTTAGGTAATTCTTATACATACTTGGGTTTCAGGAACCTTGTGCGACAAAGTAAGTTTCTGTAACATTGCTTAGCTCATAAACATGGAGTTCTCTTGTTTCATATGCATTGTTTTTTTAGGTAATAGAAGAAAAAATACTGAGATCACAATCTAAACTTTAGCAGAAAGGGGGGGAAATCCCTCTGCTAGCTTATCAAAGAAATGGAAGCACTTTCAAGCCTCTTTTTAAAAAATTCAAAATGAGGGGCACCTGGGTGACTCAGTCGGTTAAGCATCTGCCTTCAACCCAGGTCATGATCCCAGGGTCCTGGGATGGAGTCCCTCACTGGGCTCTCTGCTCAGCGGGGAGCCTGCTTCTCCTTCTCTCTATGCCTGCTGCTCTGCCTACTTGTGCGCTCTCTCTCTCTCCCTCTCTCTCTCTTGCTCTGTGTCAAATAAATAAATAAAATCTTTAAAAAAAAAATTAAAATGAGCCCTAAGCCCAGGGCTTCCTTCCCAAAAAGGGCATGCCCTGGCTTTGCATTGCTTCTCACCCTCGACACTGGTTCCTGTTCTCATCATGGAGACACCCCCTGATAGAGTTCCTCTGTCATCTGCATATATCCATGCCTCTAAGGCAGCATTTCCACTCTCCTTATTTTTTCTACATTTTCAGTATCTGCTGAAGCAGTTCTAGGCAGACTGAGCTGCCTGCTGCTGTCCAGGTTAACTCCTTAAGTATCAGTCATCATTTTTATTAGTGCATTGACTATAAAATTGCATAGGTTTTGTGTGGTCTGTCCCAGCCCAGTTTCCCTCCCAAAGCCTTGTTATTTTTAGTGTATAACTTTGCAAAACAAGTTTTTACCACCTGTCGGGAATACATTTATCATGTTATGGCAGAAATTCCTGTGATTTTGTGATGGGTGTGGAATTCGGTCTGTAACAATAAAGTACTTTGTTTAAAAAAAAAAAAAAAAGATCAGATGATCTTATTTTTCTAAATAGTCACCTAGAAAGTTCATAGTTTCCATAAGTGATGAATTAATTAATTCAACTATTTTTACAGTCCAACCGTATACGTGTCTATACATAGCTTACCTGACCATGGTTTTGGAACTTTGTTCTGAAGTCTACAACATCAGAATGAGAGAGTTAAAAGTCACCTTGGCATTTTAAGTTTAAAGACTTAGAAATATCTAGATATTTTTTTTTCCACCTAGATGTTTGCAAATGTGCCAAATGCCACTGAAAATACAGTTAGTACAAAAACTCACATAATGAGGTCAATGCGGCCTGTTAATAAGTAGGCAGCATAAGCAATGAAGAATTTACCATTTGAGCACTGCAGGTTAAAAAAAAACGT
Organism: Mustela erminea; assembly: GCF_009829155.1. NCBI lineage: Eukaryota > Metazoa > Chordata > Mammalia > Carnivora > Mustelidae > Mustela > Mustela erminea. The sequence continues at coordinate 51,562,324 of NC_045631.1, read as the reverse complement.
ATAATTAAAAATAAAAAATATATAGGGGCACCTGGGAAACTCAGTTGGTTAAGCGACTGCCTTCGGCTCAGGTCCTGATCCCAGGGTTCTGGGTTCGAGACCCACATTGGGCTCCCTGTTCAATGGGGAACCTGCTCCTCCCTCTCCCTCTGCTGCTCCCCCTGCTTATGCTCTCCCCCTCTCTCTCTGTCAAATAAATTAATACAATCTTTTTAAAAATAAATAAAAATAAAAAATACAGTTAAGATCAAAACGGAAACAAAAAATTATATTCAATATTATATCTGAGTCATTCAAAATCAAAGAAAACAACTAGTTCTCCAGGTCTGACCATCAGAAAAGCAAAGCTACATTTCCTTAAAAAAGTACTGGTTTCTGGCAAGATGCTACCATCTATCTTCTCAATGTACACAAACAAACTACTCTGATCCCTCTGGATCTGAGTTTACAAATTTTTCAAATGCACATTTTTGAATTATCCCTATGGACTTTTTAAATAGGAAATATTGAATTCCGTGTTGTTTAGTCAACTGGAAAAATCCAACATCCAATGATGTAAGCCCCTTCCACATTTCCACTCTCTCGGCCAACACAACCACTTACAATTAAGTTGCAACATTCATAGAAAATGCATATCATATTTATATCTGTCCCATTTTAATAAAGCCTTGCAAATAGCCACTTGGCTAGTCCCCAACATTGTTCCACAAAGAACTGAAAATAAATGTTATTAGTATCATCTGTCCCTCCGGGAGGACAGAACAGCCCAGCAGTGAGCACTTCTGTGAGCTGGAGTTCTTTTTAGATTTAATTAACTGTCTAGGCTGGTTAAATGTGTAAAGGATGCATCACAGCAGTTTGCTTTAAAAGTGAAAGGACTGGATGTGAGGGCGATCTCGCTGCGACCTCTGTCACCCCACTGATCACCAGGGTTGATTCGGCTGATCTGGCCGGCTAGGCCAGTGTCCCCTTCCTCCCTCACCGCTCCATGTGCGCCCTGCCGGAAGCTGCGTGCTCAGTCGAAGAGGAGGACCTTCCCGGATAGAGGAGGGGACCGTTCTTCCATGGAGGGTATAGGAGTAGCTGCACTCCCCAGTTAGAACCTACAAACAAGATTTTGAAGTCCATTTGTAGGATAACATAGTGTAGTCAAGCTTCCAAGACTCCAGACACATCCAAATGATGTGCTGCACGTGGCAGTCTGCCTTTCTTTAAAAAAAAAAAAAAAAGAAAGAAAGAAAGAAAAGAAAAAAGTGAAAGGACCATAAATCTTAATAAATCTAACTGAATCCAGAAGAAAGAATTTCACAGATTCATGGTAATAAGAAATCTCAGCATTGGAGACAGCACTCTGTGCTTTCTAGTTAAAGAGTCTCTGAGGATTCATTCTCTTTTAAAGGGCTTCTGAGGGGCGCCTGGGTGGCTCAGTGGGTTAAGCCGCTGCCTTCGGCTCAGGTCATGATCTCAGGGTCCTGGAATCGAGTCCCGCATCGGACTCTCTGCTCAGCAGGGAGCCTGCTTCCCCTCTCTCTCTGCATCTCTCTCTGCCTGTCTCTCTGCTTACTTGTGATCTCTCTCTCTCTCTGTCAAATAAATAAATAATAAAATAAATAAATAAATAAAAGGGCATCTGACACGCAGTCTCACCTCACCTCCTCTCGAACACCTACATTGGGATTAATTTTCAGTGAGGAAATCTATTTGGGGCAAACTTGAATTCTTAGCAAGTTCTTCCTTTCATTAAGCTAAAATGTGACTCCACATAACTTCCAATCATTATTCTAGCATTAATGTTTTGTAACATTACAGACTATATCTAATTCTTGTAAAGATTGCTGTTTTAAATATTTGAGATCATTAACGTTAGATCGCTCAGCCTTCAAATGTTTCATCTAACCATCATTAATGTCATCTTTTTTTTTCATTAAAAGTAGTTTCCCGACATCACGCCTTGCTAGCCCTTCTTTGAATGTACTCCAATCTAGAAACCAATGTACTTCTAAAAACGCATCCCCTAGAAATAAACAGAAGACTAAGATGAGATCGATCTGTTAGGCAGTACAAAGATTCTGTTATCTTTCTTCTTATAGACAGCAAACTTCCACGCATGCTGTTTAATTTGGTATTAGCTATTTTTTTTAATCAAACCTACCTTAATATTAATAGTGTTGCTTGGATTTACCTAAAACCCGATTATTACTAAATTATGATAATGACGAAGCTACTAACGTTCTGATACTGTGTAAGTTAATAGCAGTGGATAATTCTTTTTTTTTTTTTTTTTTTTACCATTTTATTTATTTATTTATTTATTTCTTAAAAATTTATTTCCAGCATAACAGTATTCATTATTTTTGCACCCCACCCCGTGCTCCATGCAATCCGTGCCCTCTATAATACCCACCACCTGGTACCCCAACCTCCCACCCCCCGTCCCTTCAAAACCCTCAGATTGTTTTTCAGAGTCCATAGTCTCTCATGGTTCACCTCCCCTTCCAATTTCCCCCAACTCCCTTCTCCACTCTAAGTCCCCATGTCCTCCATGCTATTTGTTATGCTCCACAAATAAGTGAAACCATATGATAGTTGACTCTCTCTGCTTGACTTATTTCACTCAGCATAATCTCTTCCAGTCCCGTCCATGTTGCTACAAAAGTTGGGTATTCATCCTTTCTGATGGAGGCATAATACTCTATCCCCAGGGGTACAGGTCTGTGATAATTCTACTAAGGATATTGGGGCTGCCTCTACAGTCTCCCCCCAAAAAAAAGCTGGAAGTGATTCCAACTTTTGGAAGGGGTGATTCTCTGCCCCTTTACTCTCTTGGAAGGGGGAGGCTGTGAATGGTCATTTTTCTACTATATAAGTACTTTTTACATATTACTTCTCCTTGCTGACAAAGATATCATAAGGTTTTTTTTTTTTTTAATGTGTGTAAATAACACACATTAAGAAAAAGCATTTGCTCGATCTCTCGGTATATTATTATTTGAAAGAAAGGGGAATGGGTGGAAAAATGGGAAGGAGTGAGGATGTGGAGAGAATGGGAGGGAGGAACAGAAAATGTGACAAGTTTGAACACAATTGACCTTAGTGAACCTTTGATAGCACCTGAAGGTCCCAGCTTTTTATGTTTTTTATGAACCAAATTGTGATAAATAAATATATTTTAAAGGAAAACCAAAAGGCTAGAGTTTTTTGTACAGGCATCAAGTTTTCAGGTCCCTACCCTTGGTCAAAACTTTGCATTCTTGTTATTTATTTTATTTTCTTAAGCTTTTGCAAAATATTTTTATTGTCGTTACAGTGCTTTTTGTTGTGTATCTTCAATTTTTGTATTCAAGTATCGGTAGGCCTTTCTTATACAGAGGACAAAAATCACAGACAGACATGATCTCCTAGGATCACCTGAAAGAGAAAGCCAAACCCCCACCCCAATATGCCTTTGACCACCATGTGTAGACATGAACTAAAGAAATGACTAAAATCACATTAGTCAGAAATAGATCAGAAGGAAGAACATTTGCACATTGCATACAGCTCATTAGTTTGTACTCTGAATAACATTTTTTTTTGAAACAGAACAAGTCACAGTATCATCTCCTTTCATTAGACCTCTCTCGTTTGTCATTCCTTGTCTTGGGACAATCTGAACTAATACTTGGCCCAGGCAATGATGTTAGAGGATGTTTGTAACTTTATTATTCATCTCAAATTTCAAAGATTTAATATAACACATTATAATTTAGGAATAATATTAAGGGGACATAGAACAGAACATTTAGCTCTTACACCATACCCAGTTCTCCATTTGATTCTTACACAGCCTGACTTTGCTACCAGCAGGAGGTAACGATTTTATTACTTAGATGAGAAATTTAACTTTGAGTCTTTTCTGGGCAAAATCAAGTTGAGGGTTTTGTAGTGTTGATGGCTTGAGGGTTTTGTTGGTTGATGGTCAGGAAGGCTTTCAAAGCCTTACAATTATATAGAGAATGCATTAACTTGTACGAATCGATAGCAGGACACAGAGTACAAATAAAGTATGACAGTATAATGACGGTTAAAAATTTGTACTGTAAAGTCAGACCATTGCACTTTAAATCACAGTTCCACTACTTACTCTGCAACATCAAACAGGTTATTTAAAATCTCAATGCCTCAGTATTCTCACCTATAAAATGGGATAATAATGCTACACACTTCATGATGTTTTAAGGATTAAAACAAATAAATATGTATAAAGTACTTCAACAGTGCCTACTATGTCATCTGTTTAATAAATATAAGATATATTTGTGTATGTTTTATGTTTATATAATTTTAACCATATATTTTATGTTTAGAAAAATAAAAAAGACCAGAAGGAAGACATCTAACCCTGTCTATAATGTTCTGCAGTGTCTACAATGATTGTCTACAATGGTTTATACAACGAGCTAAAATTGTTTAGTCAATAGTTTTCTACTATTGTTTATATAGGGAGCCTATGTTACTTTAACAGTTAGGGGTGAGGTAGATGGGTGAGTACTTAGGAAATATATTTCAATTATCCTTCTTTATTACAAGGTTTTGTCTTCTTGGTTATATGGGTATATATCAAGATGATATTTAATGATCAGCTTTGCCAGTGGTTATCAGGCACAAAAATATATATATAGATAATCCAGTTTATGCAACTCAAACTCATGTGAGACTGATTTGTGTCAAAGAACCAAGAGAATAATTTATGAGGCTCTGACTGCCAAGCAGACTGATATTCATGTTGGCTGTTCAACACATTCTCTTCTTAGCAGAGAAGTCTATTCAGGAAATCAAATGAAGATTGAGCTGCCTGATGAGTAAGAACTGGGAAGGAGTCTACAGAAACAGCCCGACTGACACAACCAGTGGTTCTACCATTAAAAAACAGTCTCTTGGGATGCCTGGGTGACTCAGTGGGTTGAGCTTCTGTCTTTGGCTCAGGTCATGATTTTAGGGTCCTGGAATCGAGTCCTGCATCTCACTCTACTCCACGGGGAGCCTGCTTCCTCCTCTCTCTCTGCCTGCCTCTCTGCCTACTTGTGATCTCTGTCAAATAAATAAAATCTTAAAAAAACAAAAAACAAAAAAAACAGTCTTTTCCCCTGAAGGGCTGTGGAGATACACTCACCCAATCCTTTCCAAGTTCTTCTTTGAGTTCTTGAATAATATTAACATTAACATTTCCTGTTTGTTGCAGAGGGAAAGTCTTTAATAAGCATTCATCTTCAATTGCACTTCAACTGCACTCATTCAGGAGGCTGAGACTCTAACTCTTAACACTAGTGTAAGCCTTTATCCCCCATGATTCCCAAAGAGTGAAAACTATGTCCCCTCAAAAAGCCAGCAAGTCCCTTTACTTATTTTTCATACTATGCCATCACATATCTCAATAAATTTCTTTACATCTAATCACAAATAAGTCAGAGAATTGGAGAAATCTCTAACAAAGCTGTACCCATGCCCACCCATGTAAATGATTACAAAACTGATGGAGATAAAGAGTTCTCAGGATATCTGAGTTCCTTCCTTATTTGCAGAAGCTCTACTAGTCTTAAATCCTGTAGTGCTTCAAATCTTCTCCACAATCAGAAGGCATTGTGCTCCACCTCACAAACACCCTACACGCTGTAAACCATGCATTCAGCCACTCATCCTTCCAAGACAAGAATCTTGAAGTCTAAGCTTGTTAGGAGAAGGGAACAAATGATGCATGTGGAAAAAAAAAATGTTCACAGACAAATGAACTCATCCAAAAAGAGTGGAGGACGGAGATGTTAACTCCGACCCAATGAGATGTAAGCCTGAACAGGAGTAGACAGTGTATTAATCTTACAAATATGATCTGTGCTGAATCATAAGAAAGAAAAAGATATCTGAGTACTTATTTTGAATGTTCCTCATTTTAAAAAATTGCAGACAAGAAGAGGCAGAGAAAATTCTGGAGAATCAACAAAATATTTTGCACATTTATAAATATTTCTTCAAATATTATCAATCTCCAGGATGTGTCGCCTCCTCATTTTTGATTCAGTTAAATTTGCCAGCCACATTTCAACCAAAGATGTTTGCTTAATACACAAATAAATCTTAATATACTATACACTCTTGCATTTGAGAAAATCTCCAAATGCCAAATGAAGCCAACTGTTAAATAACAAATCATAATATTTGTTAACAAACTTTTCAGTCGAGCTGCTGTTTTCCCCATCTTTGCTGACTGATTTCCCTCTGTCATTGTGTTTTGCATATGCTTGAGGAACACATTGTGTAATGGCTGAAAAATGTGACTGAAGGTTTTGAAGTCCTTTGTTTTTAAAAATAGTGCCACCACTTGAGAAATAAATATGATGTCTAAGAATGGGCTCGTTTTTATAAAAATGTTTTAAATGATTCAAAAATCTCAACTTACATAAGTGCAACCACTTTTAAAACAACTTAGGAAACATAACACATCCAACTTTGGACAACCAGCAACAAGGGCAAAAAGCCAGATTCCCCTCAAACCAAACATGATAAATGCAAGTATTTTGTTTTCCATAGATCATAATACAATACAGTTAATGGAGCCAAAAGAGAAGCTTGAGGTTCTGATACTTTAATGTGCAATGGGCCAACTGTTTATTCTGTGCCCAACTGAGGGTTAACTTTCCCCAGGGATTGTTATATGATAACCCAAACTGAATGAATATTTGCTCCCTCACCAACTTACAGAGAGACAGGATGGGTGGATGGTTGGATGGCTAGAGAGAGAGAGTGGTAGGTTGGTAGATAGATAAATAGATGATTGGTGGATGGATGGGTGGCTAGATGGATGGATAGATGGATAGATAGACAGGTAGACAGACAGACAGAAAATCTTCAAAGGATTTGTATCCAGAATGCATATGTCAGTACTCTATAGTAAAAGGATAAATGACTCAACAACAAAAATAGGTGAACGATTTGAACAGACAATTCACCCAAAAAAAAAAAAAAAAAGATATAGGAATGACCAATAAACACAAGTTCAATATCATCAACCATTAGGAAAATATAAATTCAAACACGAGTGATGCTTCATACACATTTCTAAAATTTCTAAAGTTAGAATACTGAACTCTGGCAAGGGTATGGAGCAGCCCAAACTCATATTTTGCTGGAATGTTAAAAAAAAAATTTGGAAAACAATTTGGCCAGGTCTTATAAAGATATATATTTACCATATGACTAGGTAATTTCACTTCTAAAGAAATGAAAACATGTCTACAGGAAGATTGGTAGATCAATGTTTACAGCTGGCCTAAACATGGTTATTTAAAAATCTGGGAACAGTCCAACCATCCCTTCACAGGACTATAAATGGTAAACTGTGGCCATTCATACGATGGAATACTACTAAGCAAAAAAATAGAAACAAGCTACTGATGCATAAATGTATCATGTCCATGGATGAATCAGTCACATACAGGAGTATCTACTATATGACTCTTTGATCTTACATGATATTCCAGATCAAGCCAAAATAATCTGTAGTTACACAAATCAAACCTGGTGGTTCCCTGGAGTAAAGGGTGGGGGACTGACTGCAGAGAGGTAGGCTGAGGGAACTGTCCTGCATCTTGATTTAGATGGTGGTTACATGGGTGTATACACTTGTCAAGTTGAAACACTTAACATGGATACATTTGATTGTACACATTGCTGTATACTGTCTTTGACTGCATGTAAGCTATAGTTCAATGATACTAAAATTGTTAACTCTTTATGAAGATAATCCTCTTGTGTGAATAAAGAAATAACATAAAATCAGGGTGCCTGGGTGGCTCAGTGCATGAAGTGTCTGCCTTCGGCTCAAGTCATGATCCCAGAATCCTGGAATCAAGACCTTGCTCAGCAAGGAGCCTACTTTTCCCTCTTTTTCCCACTCATGCTCTCTCACTATCTCTGTCTCTCTCAAATAAATAAATAAAATCTTTAAAAAACCCATAAAGGGGCGCCTGGGTGGCTCAGTAGGTTAAGCCTCTGCCTTCAACTCAGGTCATGGTCTCAGGATCCTGGGATCGAGCCCCGCATCAGGCTTTCTGCTCAGTGGGGAGCCTGCTTCCCTCTCTCTCTCCATCTACCTCTCTGCCTACTTGTGATCTCTCTCTCTGTGTCAAATAAATAAATACAATCTTTTAAAAAAATAAAATTAAATAAATAAAAAATAAATTTAAAAACCCATAAAATAATGAATAAGTTTTTGTATCTTCTTTTCCACTAGAGAGGCATTATGCTATAGCAATTAAATGCAAGGCCTTTCTAGAAGTTAGAAAGACTTGAGATAAAACCCCAGCTTTACCTCTTACTAGATGCAGGGCTTTGGCCAAGTTTTTTCACATTATAAGCTTCTGTTGTTTTATCTGTAAAATGGGGATGGTAGTAGTACCTCCTTCAAAGGGTTACTGTGAAAATGCTTTGAGATAGGGCCTGAAAAGCACTGGAAAGATGCTTATGTAAGACAAGTGTTCATTATCTATTAACTGCTATTATTGAAAATATCATCATTAATAATTTCACTATGACATTATTTCAGGAGGGCCTTACTTAAAAATGAGCATATATATCAAGTATTTTTATGAAGCAAAAGTAACAGAATAAATACTTTTTTGGACCTAGAACCATGGAAATAACTAGAAACCTAAGCAACAGCTCACAGTATTAATGGCACTTATCTGCCCCCACTGAAATGACAATTAATGCAGGATGAGCACAGATTCTGACTTTCAAATATATAGGAATTGCTCCACCTCTCAATGTAGTAACATCTAGAATTCCTGACCACAGCATCTCCAGCAGAGGACATATCCATGGAAAACCAGCATTCCCATAACCTCAGTAGCAACAGAGTATCTCTTGTTTCTTTCTCAGATTGTTGTATTCACGCTTCTGACTTAGACTTTGGTTAGCTAAATGACCTAGAAAAATATTGTCCAAGGCAATGTTTCATAACCAGGGGCATCTGAGCACAACTAGGGTCTTTGGGAGTTCTTGTTAATGCCCTAAAATTGTGTCCAAACTAGGGGCAAATGTGTTTATGAAGACATTATGAGAGCATGACTAGAAACCAGACCTTCAAAAGAGCCCATGAACTCAACAAGGAGGAAACAATGCAAAAGGCTTGAGAGACAAACACATCAGTAGCTCGTAGTTGACCTAAACAGCCATAGAAAATATCTAGTATAACTTTTCAAACCGGATTCCTTTTTTTTTATATTAAAGTATAATCCCATTTGCTATAGTTAGCCGTTTTGCAAAGTCCCTTGATGTTTGTGAGGCCAGACTAGTCCATGTGACTAAGGGATCACGTGAAGGGGGGTCCCAGATGAAAACCATTGCATAGAACAAGTGGGTAGGAAATGAATTCTATTTTTAGCTTTTAGCTTTGTCTTACCTCTTATGTCCTTTGTGGTTATGATGGCCCATGGCAGTATCCTCTGAGGATGACTGAACGGAGGAAACTAGAGATTCACTTGGTTAATGCTGACCACCCCTGAAGGCAGGAGACATTTGGATCCCTGGCCTGAATGGTGAGTCTTTAATATTATTATCATTATTTATTATTATCTTAGTATTATGAAATAGTGTTATTATTTTATCTCATCAGTTTTTAGGGGATGACACACAATGCCTGTTTTTGAAACACACAGGAAGAAAAACAGAAGTCTAATACTCTATAAATGTGTGACCTCCAGAACCCAAGCAGGTGTGCCTGATGGGCTCTCTCCGTGTAGCAAGGGGCGTACTTTGGAGGGGGTATCCTGGCATGCCCCAGACTCCTAGACTCCTGAAAATTTTAATAACATGATGGGATCCTGAATCTGCACAGGGTTTATTTACCACACCTCAAGTGTATATACCTTACAAAGACCACCCCCACCCCCTATAGATTTCCTACTTCCTATTCAACCAGTGCAATGACACAGTATCACCCCTATAGCGGGCTGGTGTGATGTTCTACAAAATGCCCTGCTGTTCCATTTTCCCCTCCCTTTCCCTGTGATCCTCTGTCTAGTTTCCTCAAATCCCTCATGTCAGTGAGATCATGTGAAATGAAACAAGATGAAACCAGAGAGGAAGACAGACCATAAGAGACTCTTAATCTCAGGAAACCAACTGAGGGTTGCTGGAGGGGTGGTGGAGGGAGGGATGAGGTGGCTGGGTGATGGACACTGGGGAGGGTATGTGCTATGTTAAGTGCTGTGAATTGTGTAAGGCTGATGACTCACAGGCCTGCACCCCTGGCAAACAATACATTCTTTGTTAATTAAAAAAAAATGTCCAGCTCTTCAACACCCTTTCTGTGATGTGATCCCATTGGTTCTCCTGGTCCTTGGACATTCATATTAGGACAGGAATTTCATCAGCAGCTCTCCTGAATTTAGAGACTTGCACAGAACAGAAAAGTGTATGTATTTATAGTCTTGCCCCTAGGCCATGTTAATTTTCCTTCCCTCATGGGAAGGTAGTCTGAAGGTGTATTAGTCAGTGTTCTCCAGAGAAACCAACAGGAGAGGGAGAGAGAAAAGTAGACATAGATGAGGCAAGACCAAAATAACTACAACCATTCATGACAAATATCCAACAGACGTAAATCTCATTGGGTCTCAGGAACTTGAAAGCAAAAAGGTAGAAATTAATGTCAAATGGTCAGGATTTTGAAGGAAAAGTGCCACTGGGTCACATAAAAATAAACAAAAAATAGGAATCCACCAAACATGTAGTGTAAATCATTCAATACAGTGTCACCCCAAAAAGACCATAGATATTCCATAACATTGATTATATCTAAACTGATGTTCCAAATTCCATTGTAAGTGGTTTTATATAATATCTTATAGAGGAAAAGAAAAGGGTTGGAGTAGAGTGAGCTAAAAAAAAAAAAAAAAAAAAAAAATAGCCTGTTCTATAAAATGACTATTAACTTGGTAGCAATTGGACTTCTCTGTGACCAATTGCCTATAATATATTAGGAGCAGGAAGTTAATTGGTGAATGAGGCAGAGAAAAAATTCCGTATGGGTTTCCCTTCCCACACATGTGCAAAGGCTAGCAGGAAAAAATATATATATATATAATGACAGCCCTCGGATGGCAAGTCAGACGGCTCAGACTTTGCCGTATCCAGCCGCAGCCCTGGCACAGAGCGGGCAGCCTGCCATCATTCAAAAATCAGCAATTCCTGGGCATGGAAAAAAAAAATGTGAATGTCTTTTAAAGGGAAAATGTACCCTGCCATCGAAGAAGATGGAAACAGAACATAAACAGATTCAGAAGTATGGTATTTTGATGGCTGAAGTTTAGAAAATGTGGAAAAGGAGGAAATGAGATGAAATAAGAATGCCATCTAATTATCCTTTTTTATTTACCCATATACAGAAATTAGATGTTGGTGGACTCCCAGAGAAAGTTCAGATTCCCACAAACGATTCAAAGCTTGGCCTTAAGTAGCAGCAGATTTAAAAAAAAAAAAAAAAAAAAAACAGATACTTAAAAAAAAAAGACAGATTAAAAAATAGCTGCATGGCTATTTTGGTGTTTATAGCTGAGGGAAGCTTTAGGACTATAAAGCAGTCCAGTTCTTGAACTACTTTAAAATAAATTAAATAATAGAAAATGCCTTGACTGATTCACCCAAACCTGTTAATAGCATTTCAGAAATAAAACGGAAAAAAAAAAAAAACTAAACTTTCCTGTGTTTAAAAACAAACAAACAAACAAAAAACCTCTGATGAGAGTTGAATGTGGTGTTTTTAAGAGTATTAGTTATATTTTGTTAGTGTCCAGGGACCATGATTGTCTATGAGATCCAAAGAGCTACAATGAGCTGTACTTTCAGTAAAGTTGAGAAAATCACTACTTTGAGAAGAAATGACACCCCCCACACACACACCAAAATCTATACTAAGTTGAATTTGGAGATTTCAGGAACAATGCTCTACTGCATAGTGGATGGCATGCAAATGAACTTGATGCCTTGACTCCTTGCCATCTCCAAGCAGTTGACAGGGGGACTGGCCTGGAACACACCCTCACAAGGCAGAAGAACCCGGGGCTTCGTAAGAAGTCAACTATTATAAAAACGTTGGATTTAAACCATTACATGTAAATGAAGGAAAGAAAGAATGGAAGAAATTTTCAAATGTCTTAGAAGAGTAAAAGTGCTGAGTGCCCTCAACTAGCTTTGTAAAAAGTTTTTTGATACAGTTTCCAAAAGAGGCTTGAGGAGGTCCAGTCCCGGTCCCCACCTCTAGAATTGGAGGATCTTCCAAAGGCAATTGGGTTCACAGATATCTTGATAAGATATCTGCAGGCAGAGCACACAGGAGTCAGGCTACTGTTCTATCTCCCACTTCAAGGAAAGTGCAGGTTACTCCCCCGGATCCCTGGAAGAATGCCGGGTATCTTTGTGGAAACACTTTCTGGCGCTATGCTTCCAGAAAGAGAAGAAATTCTCATGCATGGCTGTTCTACTCCTTTATCCCATACCGAATGGGTTCATTTGGAACTGATCAAAAACATACCATGAACTTGTTTCTGACCTGGGTGTCTCTGAATTAAAGCAAGTGTCTCTCCTTTGAACAGATGCCTAGGACATGGGCTGGGCACCGGGGGTAAGTGGGAGAGTCACGGCCCATGTAAGTTATGTAACATTTATCTGTGGGAACCAGATAAGCGGGCCAGCTGAGGATCATAACAGAAGGCATTTCTTGGAAACACTGATTCACAGAGAGTAGGTGAGGGAAATGTCACAGGCAAGACAACCAATTTTTCCCTTCAGAAGCCGGACCTCAATCAGTTGTAATTGCATCAAAGGCTCTGAGACCCCCGATGTTTCAGGGGGTGAAATGTGAATGACTACATTGTATCATGAGTAATAGGCAAGTCTCAAACATTGCAAAAAGTCCTTTAAATAAAGATTTGCATGTCTGCTCAAGGCATGCAAAGGGCTCAGAATGCAGCCAATGTCAGTGTTCCAGGGGGACATAAGGGATCCATCCTTTATTGCTCCTGGTCAACTAGTTCCTTATAAACCTTAGTAAATTAACTGTGACGCCAAAGGAAAAGTGAGAAAGGGTATCAAAGTCCAACATCACCGGCTGTGTCCTAGAAATAACACATCAAAACCACAGATGAAGACAGCTCTCCAGCTATGAAATCAACCTTATTTTTTTTTTATTTTTTTTAGTCACCGAACTCAGAGATCATTGTGAACCTTTTGCTTGCATATCTAATTTCCCAAAGAAAATTTACCTCTATTGAGTCATCAAGTATATTTCCAAATTTCCAGCACAGCAATGGATGATTCCTATGTACGCTTTATTTGTTTATTTACCTACTTATTTATTCATTTATTTCAGAGAGAGGGAGAGCACACGTGCATATGATTGGGGCAGGTTTGGAGATGGGAATGTGGCAGGAAGCAGAGGGAGAGAGAATCTCAAGCAGGCTCCAAGCCCAGCACAGAGCCCAAAGGCGAGTTCTAGCTCACAACTCTGAGATCCTAACCTGAGCCAAAAATCAAGAGTCAGACACTTAATGGACTGAGCTACACAGGCACTCCCTGTTTTTTTAGAAAATTACTACAGTGTTTGGCAAAATAGTGATCGAGTGGGAAGCTATTATTTTTTTCTGCATCCATCAACTACCGATTCTCCAACTCACTGTATATTAGCAAGAACACGTGAAATGTGGATCTCAGTTAAATCTGAACATATTTTCCCATCCAAACATGAGCCCTCTGCCAAACTTAGAAGAAAGTGCATCGTATTCTTTTGCTATAGTCTCCAAAGGCAGCCGCAAGATTATAGCTCTGATTGTAGACAGAACGGAGTACATTGTGTTCACTTTCCTGTTCTCGTCATAATCATTGCATGAACATGAATAGTTATCAGTGAGACGTAGTTGGACAATCAAATGACAGTAATCACAAGAGTGTAAACAAATCAAGGAAAACCAGTGGGGATGAGAAACAAGGCTCTGGAAACTTTCCTGCGGAGGGTTCATGCACTCTCTGAATGGCCGTTGACTTGAAAATCCATGGATCGTCAGGTCATCAACGCTAAGAGCCCAAGAGGATCACCAGGTCTCAAATAATGCCTCATGTCACAGACTGATAGATTTAGTGGGGGGAAATCTAGCGTTCGATTTCCACAATTTTCCTTTTAGTAAGCTTCTTGCAAGCTTACTTCTGTGGAGTGTTAAAATGAGTATCATCTTTTCATCACTGACCAAATTATTTTATTCCAATGAAAATGAATTGTTAGGATGAAAACAAATGAGGGGTGCACCCCTGCTCCTGACTATTGAGGAGATGATTTTTGGTAAAGTGGAAGAAATCATCTACTGTGATTTTTACGTAGCTAGGCAAAGAAACGTTGATGATATGAAAGAATCAAGAGTATCTAAGAAAAGTAATAACCAAACACTTTGCTGTCAAGGTTCTGAGACCCTGGTGCTTATACAGAATTTGAAAACTCTCATTTCCCACTTTGTCTATCTGCACTGAAATTGCCTGTCCTGGGGCACCTGGGTGGTTTTCTTGCTTTGGTGGCTGCCTTTGGCTCAGGTCATGATCTTAAGAGTCCTAGGATCACCCCACATCAAGCTCCCTGCTCAGCAGGGAGTCCGTTTCTCCCTCTCCCTCTCTTTCTCCTCCTCTCCCTGCCAGTACACCCTCACTCTCTCATATAAATAAATAAAATCTTATCAAAAAAAAAAGAAAGAAAGAAAAGAAAAAACAATTGTCCCTTTCAAAGAGCCCACAGCCATAGTGACTAAGTTCATTTGCGTTTTAAGGGCTTCAAATTTTATTTTGATAAAAATGGGATATGGTAGAGTAGATAGATTGTATTTAAAAGCTCATGCAACTAAACAAAATGTTAAAGTGTGCCATAGCCTAAAATGTTCCAAACTTCCACAAATTAAAGGGGATGATACAGAGTAAAAGTCAGCTGAGAATCTAGATGAAGATCACTTCCTTTAAAGACAGCAAAAAAAAAAAAAAAAAAAAAAAAAAAAAAAAACAACATAATAGAGACGATCCAGATTGATGATTTTAGTTGTCTCCGTCTGTGGCTGAGCAAAACGAAACAAAACAAACCCATGGAATTAAAAGGAATTCATAGTCGAATGAGCATCTTTGCTCTCGGAGAGCACATTGTATGACCTTACACATGTCTTCATTCCCCAAGTCTGAAGCCATGTCTCTGCTTAGATGAAGCACAGACTTGGCCTTGCAGCATGCTGTATTATGCTCCATCTGAATACACACAAGCTGCCAGACACTCGACCTGAGAGCCACAAAGCATGTAGGCTGACCCAAAACGTTTACCTGTTTCGAATCAAACCGTTCCCAAATATCTAATCAAAACCATTTCATCTTTCAGCACCATCAGCACAATTCTTGGCATTTAAAATTTGGGGTTTCTCCCCATCAGCATAAATGGCACTACACCATCATTTAGTGGGTATTATTGTCATCCTCTTGCTGAAAATGGCTCATGTTATATATATAGTACAAGGAAAAAAAAAAATCCAACAGAAATAAAGAATGGGGCATGAGGTCAGCAGGCCTCCGAGGGGAAAAAGCAACTAGAAGGCCATGATGGAGTGACCAAGGAACTTGCTCTGACCACACAGATGTTTCTCAGTTGTTACAAAAGAACTCACAGCAATCCTTGGGACTTGTAGGTGCCTTTTAATCCTCTGTAATTACATTCTTCTAAACTATCGTTATGCTTCTACCTTATGGGGCCGTTCTTTTGATGATTCTTGTAAGATGAGAGGTCTGATTCTTCACAGCACCCCATTTTTGGAGAGCCTTGGGTTTCTAACAAAAAATAATTGAAAACTATCTAATATCAATAGCAGGTTATTTTATTTGTGTCTGTCTCAGTTTCTGCCCCACCATTCTTACCAGACTCCTACAGACCTGTCAGAAGGTATAGTGGTGATGAGCCCTGGGTGTTACACGCAACTGATAAATCACTGCACTACATCAAACATTAATGATGCCCTCTATGTTGGTTAATTGAACATAATAATAAAAAAATTTTTTTTAAGATTTTATTTATTTATTTGACAGACAGAGATCACAAGTAGGCAGAGAGGCAGGCAGAGAGAGGTGGGGGGAAGCAGGCTCCCCGCCGAGCAGGGAGCCCGATGTGGGGCTCGATCCCAGGACACTGGGATCATGACCTGAGCCGAAGCAGAGGCTTTAATCCACTGAGCCACCCAGGCACCCCAACAATAAAAAAAAAAAATTTTAAAGTACAGTGGAATGGCTTATTAAAGTGGCCTATCATTCAACCTTACTATATATGATATCCATGCATATATACCTGAATAAAAGATCCATTTATACACTCCAGCATATAGGAAGTTTTACAAATATTTGGATGTTAAATTTGTTACAATTCGCAAGGGCAATGACAAGAAATAAAGCACAGTGCTCATTTTCCCACTTCGGTATGGAAAAAGCGGTCTTATTGGTGTGCTAAGGTTTGCCTGCAGTTCTGAATGACCACTCACCAAAGCAACTATGAACAAGCCCGTCTTCCAGAAAAGTCTTCAACAAATTAAAAAAAAAAAAAAAGAAAGAAAGAAATAAAAAGGTGGAAACTTCAGGAATTCAGAGAGTCATTTCCCCAAATTACTAAAATTATATTCATTTCAGCATAAAATGCAATGAATCTTCTGCCGTGCCAGCATGCTGAGATTTCCAGGCTTAGCACAATTGTCCCTGTTTACAGTTCTTGTTATTAAGTCATTAACATGACTCAGGCATATTCCAGCATTTGAAGCAATGTCTGAACCTTTCCTCCAGTTTGACAGATGGGATACACCCTCACTCCCGGCTCAGTTTCATGCTCTGGCAGCAAAGGTGGGTCTGACTTCTGAGCAGTGAAAGTCTATGCTGCTTGTCTACTTTCAATTGTGAATTCGTGCTCAAGATGCCAACTGGTTTCTCAGCCCAATACAAATTAGTTGGAGGGCCTGTCTGTTCATTTCAGGTAAAAATAGGTAGATGCTTTGCTAAAGACCTTTATGACATTATTTCACTCAATTCGTAGTACCCATAGGTTGACAGGCTGAGTTAAAAGAGATTAGGGGACAAGACGTTAAGATGCTGACCATCCATCACACAAGCAATCCAAAATGCTGAGTACCTACTTTCATTGGTCCGTTAGATCTGTCATTAGGAAAGATCACAGACTGAGGAGCCTTAACGACAGAAATTATTTTTCTCACGGTTCTGGAGGCTGGGAGCTCAAGAGCAGGGTGCCAGCATGGTCAGGTTCTGGTAAAAGTTCTCTTTGCAGGCGTGCAGGTATCTGCTTTCTTGCTGGGTCTTCACGTGGAGTGTGTGTGTGGATGGGGTGGAGGGTGGGAGGCAGAGGGGAAACTCTGGTGCCTCTTCTTATAAAGTCACTAATCCCAGAGCACCTGGGTGGCTCCATAGATGAAGCATCTGCCTTCGCCTCAGGTCATGATCCCAGGGTCCTGGGATGGAGCCCACATCGAGCTGAGCTCCGTGCTCAGCAGATATCATGCTTCTCCCACCGCCTGCCACTCCCTTCCTTGTGCTCGCCCTGTTTCTCTCTCTCTGACAAATAAATAAATAAAATCTTAAAAAAAATTAAATAAATAAAGTCACTAGTCCCATCATGGGGACCTCACCTTTATGACCTCTAACCCCACTTAATTTCAAAAGGTCTCCAAACAACAGGGCTTAGGGTTGCAACAAATGGGTGTTGAAGGCGTACAAACATTCAGTCTCCCACTATGTGTCAACAAGGTCACCCAGCGGAGTGCCCAGTAGGCAGGTCCCTGGGCAGGAAGACTCCAGCTACTACCACCCAGTAGACTGGGAGATAGAGATTCCTATGTCATGGCTTACATAAGCGAAACCGTGTTGCTGAGAAACGAGGAATCCACATGATTGGCGCATGCCAAGCAGATAGATTTACCTTAATTCAAAAGGTTTTAAACACGCTTCTCATTTTCTTAGCTGGCTAATTATTATTACTGCAGCAAGCCCACAGTGAACAGGTAAGAAAAGCAGAAAAACAGAGCGTTGCCCTGTCGCTTTCTACAGCAGGAAGAGGAGGTAGCCGGCAAAGGCAAAGCACAACGGATGAAAGCACAACCTTCCAAAGAACATTGCTAATCAATACTAGGAATTCAATATAAATCTTGAATAAGTGGATAAGCAAAGATTAAGAAAGCTTCAGTGGCTAATGAGTGCCCCGAGGCAAGAAACGGGTATTGAACAGAGGAAATGGATCATCAGTGCATCCCAAAAATCCAGAAGAAAATGTCAGTCCAGAATTGAGCTGTTTGTATAACTACAGTCGGTAAGAATTATCACCCAGAAAGTTTTTAGGGAGAAGGGACTGAAGACCCATACCAGTAACCAGTTTTAATACCAGAAGCTTCTTGAGAAACTTGACAACACCTGTCAAATAAAAACCTGAACAGTAAACCATCTGCAGCTCTCAATACAGATAATGTGATTAGCTAATGTCAATACATTCTTTTTCCTCCTGATATCAAGTCCTGAGTTAAGAGTTCTAACGCGTGAATATCTGGGTCACGCTGACCCTTCCTATTAGATTCAATATTCAGGTACCCAGCGTGGGCCAAACAAAGCAGAACCAACGTCCTGATACATTTTTTTAAAGCCAACCTTATTTCCAAATATGATGACAAATACTGAAGACAATAATGTTAATAGTAATGACAAAAGAGTAAAGACCAAAAAAAAAATACTAACAATTTTAATAGGAAAAAGTAATTAGAAACAACAATGCTGATGATTCAGATGCAAAAAGATGCCAGTGGCCCATGGTGGAGAAGTCTGGAAGTTTCTGGATATGCTTAATTTGCATCCAGTACTTAAGTCGCTGTATGAAAACAGAATAGGAGAGAGGTTTCCAAACATCCTCAGTGCACACTGTTCTCAGTGTCTCAGGAACTTTTTCATGATGCCACCAGACTAAAAGAAGTACTGAACGATACCATTTTTTGGGTAGCTAGGTCCAAATCACTTAGATACAGGGACCTAAATATCTAAGAGACATTTTTTCCAGAAAAATTAAAATATCCCAAGGTAGCACCAGGTATTAGCTCTAGTACCCCAGAGTGTCTCAGCACACAGTTTGGGAACCACTGGTATATTTTAATTAATTCAGATTTTTAAACACATAATACATATGTAACTTGTACTTCACTTTTTCATGCTTGAGTTTACTCAGTTAAAAAATAGATCTGGAAAAAAAAAAAAAAAAGAAGTGAATCTTACTTTCCAGAGTTGTCATTTACAAGGATCCACTTAAGGTTACCTAGGTACAAAGAAAGTGCCTGGTACTTAGCACGATAAATGTTAACTAAGTTTATCATTGTCGAGCATAAGACATCATAAGGTACTCTCTCTCTCTTGTGATTTTAGTAAATCTAAAGAGCAGCGGAGATTTCCTTGGGAAAACTATATTGTAGGAGTGGGCTCACATTTTTACTTCTCCCTCCTTGGTGACAAGCTGGAGCTGTCAAGTTCTGAAGAAAGGCTTAAGGGGACTCCCATGGGTACTTCCTCCAGACAGAGCAGAAGCAGAACCAGGTCCTTGTTTTAATTAAGGGTTTAGTCATGCGACTAGTTGGACTTTCCAAGAAAATCATGTCTCTATATCTTTAGCATCTAATCAAATACAAAAAGAAATGCAAGAAGTTAGCCAAGCTTTTGATTGTAGACAAGAAGAGTTTCCAGCTCACTCAAGAGACTGGCATTTGACTCCTGCGCAGTTATCAACAGGAAAAGGTAGTGGGATTATGATGGTTTTTGAAAAAGAAACTGCCAAAAAGGGAAAACAAGTAAATTGCAATGAGTTCTTACAGATCTGTATCTAGTTTGCTACATTTACTTTGCCTTGCTGAACTACGGAGTTGGTTTTTAGTTGAAAGATATAGTTTTACGAGACAATACAAAGCAAATTCCAAAGTTGTATCAGTGCCCCTCAGTTTTAATACTAACGTGATC